>NC_074722.1:27747004-28447004 GCF_947242115.1 Biomphalaria glabrata
AAGTGACTGTGTACGTATTAGTCAGTGGATGGGCTAGTAAGTGAGTGACTGTGTACGTATTAGTCAGTGGATGGGCTAGTAAGTGAATGACTGTGTACGTATTAGTCAGTGGATGGGCTAGTAAGTGACTGTGTACGTATTAGTCAGTGGATGGGCTAGTAAGTGAGTGACTGTGTACGTATTAGTCAGTGGATGGGCTAGTAAGTGACTGTGTACGTATTAGTCAGTGGATGGGCTAGTAAGTGAGTGACTGTGTACGTATTAGTCAGTGGATGGGCTAGTAAGTGAATGACTGTGTACGTATTAGTCAGTGGATGGGCTAGTAAGTGACTGTGTACGTATTAGTCAGTGGATGGGCTAGTAAGTGAGTGACTGTGTACGTATTAGTCAGTGGATGGGCTAGTAAGTGACTGTGTACGTATTAGTCAGTGGATGGGCTAGTAAGTGAGTGACTGTGTACGTATTAGTCAGTGGATGGGCTAGTAAGTGAGTGACTGTGTACGTCATGGGCGTAGCCAGGGGGGGGGGTTCTTGGGGTTCAAACCCCCCCCCCCGAAATGAAATCCCCCCCCGCGGGGGGGGGGGGACGGAATTAAGTGACTGATTTTTGCTTTCATTTTGTTTATTTTAGGTGAGATTTTAATACTAAATCATCACTTACCACAGCACAGCCGAGGCAGTTTTGAGTTTAAATCCCCCTACAGGGGGTTTTGAATTTTAAACCCCCTACCAGAGGTTTTTGCAGTTAAATCCCCCTCTTCTATAAAACAAAACACAAAAAAATGCAAACAACAATCCCCAAATTCCAACAGCACAGTTGAGGAAGATTTTGATTTTAAAATCCCATCCAAAATTTACGATAACCCCATCTTCAATATAAAAAAAGCAAATTACACACTCAAAATTCTATGAGCGTAGCCAAAGGGGTTTTGAGTTTAACCCCCTCCCCCTTCCAGTTGGGGTTTGAAGCTAAAAAGTACCTCTTCAATATAAAAAAAAAGCAAATTACACACTATAAAATCTATGAGCGTAGCCAAAGGGGTTTTGAGTTTAAATCCCCCTCCTCCAGATGGCTTTTTCTTTAAAGTTTAAAACCCCTCCAGATGGTTTTCAGTTTAAAATTCCCCTACAGAGCGTTTAGAGTTGAAAACCTCTCTCTTCAATATTATTTTAAAGCAAACTACAGTCACCAAATTCTTTGATCGTAGCTAAATAGGGTTTTGAATTAAAAACAAAACAAAAAAAAACCCAGAGATTTTTTAGTTTAAAACCCCTCAACAGATGATTTCACGAAAAAACTTTCCTTTTCCATATAAAATCGAAGCGAAATACAGGCATGTAATTCCAAGAGCGTAGTCAAGAAAGGTTACAAATTTCTACCAGTGGCTTGGGCTCCATTAATTAAGTGTGAATAGTCTTCTGCCGAAATTGAAAATCATTAAATGTGTCTCAACAAAGATGGCTAAGACAGATTTTAGGAGTCAGTCATAGAGATCGGGTCTAAATCAAAGAAATCATATGCCGAACTGGGAGTCGAATCCTTAGTAAGGTTGTGACAGAGCGTCGCATGAGATTTTGCAGGACATGTTTTCCGACAAAATGAATTACGCAAAATAAGAGTTGCGGAAACAGCTTGCAGGAAAATGCGTCGAACGGCGCGAGAGGGTCTAAGTCAGTAAGAATAGCACATTAGGTTTTTGAAATAATACTTTTTAATAGCAAGATAATGCACTGTAGATACCTCAGAATATACATTTTGTTGGCTTTCAATAACAGAAATAGTGCTCGGCGGCGGGGCTTCGCCCCGCGCTGGGGGAGCACTGCGAACTCTCCCAGACCCCCTTGCTAGCAAGGGCGGGGAGTCTACAATAAACAATAAACGTCTTCCGAAAGGGTCAGAATGTAATAAAGATTAATTATGTACACACACACACATATATTTTTTTTCGCGGGGGGGGGGGGGAGGTCGGGGGGGGGGGGGAAATACCCCCCCCCCCCAAACCCTCCCCGAAAAAAAATCCTGGCTACGCCCATGGTGTACGTATTAGTCAGTGGATGGGCTAGTAAGTGAGTGACTGTGTACGTATTAGTCAGTGGATGGGCTAGTAAGTGAGTGACTGTGTACATATTAGTCAGTGGATGGGCTAGTAAGTGAGTGACTGTGTACGTATTAGTCAGTGGATGGGCTAGTAAGTGAGTGACTGTGTACGTATTAGTCAGTGGATGGGCTAGTAAGTGAGTGACTGTGTACATATTAGTCAGTGGATGGGCTAGTAAGTGAGTGACTGTGTACGTATTAGTCAGTGGATGGGCTAGTAAGTGAGTGACTGTGTACGTATTAGTCAGTGGATGGGCTAGCAAGTGAGTTTGAATGATGAGAATTGAAAGAATGAATCAGTCAGTCAGTCAGTCAGTCAGTCAATGTGTGAGTGGCTGACTGATGGACGCCTGTATTAAACAACACAGTTATTCTGTTTAACAGTTGCACTCATTTTGGTTTAACTGTCACGCTAAAGAGACGTCACTCACAAGTGTGTGTGTGTGATAAACTCGGTGATACAGTGTCCTACCTGAGGACATTGCTGAGCAAGATGTGACCACGTAATTATCAAACTGAACTCTAAAAATCAAAACTGATTATCGATCTCCTGGGCGTATCCAAAATAGCTGTCTACACTCAGTCTGTCGTTATTTACTCATGAAGAGTTGGAGAATGTTTATATCTATGTACAAAGTTTAGATACAACTTTAGAGGTAAACACTCACTACGCATTTTATGCCTTTAAATGCTTAAATCATATCAAGTTTGAAAATGGTATTTATGACCGACAAATTAGAATATATACAGGAAACACTTCGGCACTATACCTTTTTGTTGTTTTGTAAGATAAATATATTTTGTGATAGAAAATAAGTTGAAAATGTTTTTATTTGATCAAAAAAGTGGATCTTTTTTTTCACGTAGATAAGAAAAGAGAGTAATTAAAAATGTCATCCATTTTATTGTAATTTTGTATTTACATTTTAGCTTGTATTTTTGTTACTTTATATCAGTTCTACAAGGTTGTTATCGCCGGCAGAAGTGTTATCACTAAAAGAAGACGGCGAGAAACTGGCACCTTAACCAGTAAGCTTCTGGCAGGATGGGCTCGTTCAGTTTGGCTGGCTACCCACCTTGGAGCACTAGCGGATCTAGAACTTTGGAGTGGGGGGGGGCGATTTTTTTCCAAACCCTAACCCTAACGCCCAGTAAACCCTAACCCTACGCATAAACGTGCATACAGCGCGCGCGCGCGCACACACACGCACACACATATATATATATATATGAGAATAAAAAAAGGAGCATTTCTCAACCTTCGGCGAAAAAAAAAAACAACTGGGGCAGCGCTATAAGGTTCTCTGGTGAAGTTCGGGGCGAAGCCCCGACGCCATAAGCGTTTTCTTGCTTTTTTGACTGCAGATACGCATTCTTCTGACAAGTAAAGCTCATTATTCATCAATGGAGTTCGGGGCGAAGCCCCGACGCCAAAAGCGTTTTCTTGCTTTTTTCACTGCAGAAACGCATTCTCCTGACATCTACAACTCATTATTCATAAATGGAGTTCGGGGCGAAGCCCCGACGCCAAAAGCGTTTTCTTGCATTCTTCTCTGCAGAAACGCATTCTCCTGACATCTACAACTCATTACCCATAAATAAAGTTCGGGGCGAAGCCCCGACGCCAAAAGCGTTTTCTTGCATTCTTCTCTGCAGAAACGCATTCTCCTGACATCTACAACTCATTATTCATAAATGGAGTTCGGGGCGAAGCCCCGACGCCAAAAGTGTTTTCCTGCATTCTTCACTGCAGAAACGCATTCTCCTGACCTGAAGCTCATTATTCATACTATTAAAAAACGACCTTTCAAATAATGTTGTACTTGAAAAATATTCTAATTTGAATTTATAGACCCATAATACATTACAAATAAAACCGATTTGTTCCTTGAAAAGATAGGATACCCCACGTATTTAGATTTTTGCTTTGAGGATCGCCGCCGAAAAAAAACTTATTCGATAAACAGTATTCAAGAAAACTCCAGCATAAATTGTGAGTTATAGTCCCAAATTTATTTAGCTAAAAAAATATCAGATTGAGTAAAGGTTGGGAAAAGGCGACTATGAAAATGTTATTTGAGTTTAGAACTCATCTCAATCATGACTCTTATACTGAAAAATTTCGTTTGAATTCTAACTTTTCCAATGCAAAGTCTTTCTTAAAATACTTATGATAACTTCATGTGAAATTACAAAAACTCTGTCTGGAAATGGGAATGGCGGTAGAGTGAAAACGATTAATCCTCTCTCCTTTACTAATTTCTGCTAAAGATTGCATTTGGCATTAAAGAATAGGTATGGGGCGACTCGATATAAGAATTTAATTTATAGTATATATAAATTATATTAGTGACAGATTTTTTTAATTTTGTAATTTCTTAACTATAATACAAAAAGAAAAAGTATAGATTTGTCCGATGGGGGAAATGCGATTGCATGTATCGCCCCTCCCACCTGGTACAACCCTTTTTCATTTAAATTTACTAATGATACAATTTGAGATTAGAGTGTGGTACGACATATTTACAATGGGTCACATATCAATACGTAGTTTATATTATATAGATATTCAACTAATTTTATTCACAAACTATGATTCTCCACAAAAAAGGACCGCCCCCCCCCCAGCACTCAGAGGGCTAGAGTGGGGAGGGCAGTACATGCAATCGCCCCCCCCCCCCTCACCCCACCGAATCGGCCAAAATACCAGAAAGGGAGCGACATAATATAAAATTTATATATTAATTCAACTAATTTTGTTCACAAACTATGATTTCTCAATAAAAACGGACCGCCCCCCCGCACTCAAAGGTTTTAGGTGGGAAGGGCAGAAGAGGTATTCGTCCCCTCCCCCCACCAATCGGCAAACAGGGAATGACATAATATAAAGATCGGTTAAAATATCATTAACAAGTTACGAGGATATAGATATTTAATTGATTTTGTTAGCAGGCTGTGATTTCTACCAATAAATCGGACCGCCCCCCCACTCGAAAGTTAAGGGGGGAGGGGGGGCGGGATTGATACCATCGCCCCCTCCCGACCCCACCAAATCGGCCAACATACTAGAGGGGGGGGCGAAATAATCTAAAAATAGGTTGAAATATAAATAATTAGTATATATTTTTAACATAAGTAATAAATTCGTATACAAATTGTGTGAATCCTATACTAAAGTTCGTCCGTCCCCCCCCCCTTCGGGGGGGGGGGTCGGCCGAGTGGGGGGGGCGATCGCCCCTACCGCCCCCCCCCTGGATCCGCCAGTGCCTTGGAGAAGGAAAAACTCTGGATCCAAACCTCTGCTGCCTTTAGGCTAAACCCAAACATGGGAAAGGCTTCGGCAGTCAGCCCTAAAGAAAAACTGACGTCAGGAGAAACGACGTTCAACTGAATGTTTACTGCGTGTGTGAGTTTGTTGATACCAGAGTATCCAGATTATCTGGTAGAGGAAAGTAGCTGAAGGCAACAGACGGCCTCGGGAAAAAGACACTTGGAGAGCTCTCGCTAAGGCCGCGAGACACATATTTGAGCTCAAAGAAAATCCCTTGCAGAAGACAGACGCAGAAGACGTAAAGGAAACTTAAAAGACTTCCAGCCGACAACGGTATAGTCTGCATTAGGTGTGAGAAAATATGTAGGTCGCGACTGGCTTTGCGTGGTCATGTGGAATCGATTCATCCATTCAGATTATCTTTACAAAGAGATTAACTTTTACCCCGCTACAGTAAGTAAAACTGAGGCGTTAGTTCTTTGGTTCAAATGTGTTGTGTGGGGTATGTGTGTTTGTGTGGTATGTGTGTGTTTGTGTGGTATGTGTGTGTGTGCTTGAAAGTCGCCGCGCCCTTTTTTTGTAGTTGTAATCGATACTTTGTTCTTATGTTCGGGTGCTGCTTGATCAAATTATAACAACGACATGCAAAATGTGAACCCATTATAGGAAAACTTGGACACACAAACTCTTGTATTGTTTCATCTATCGACCTTTTGATGGCATGTAGGCTTGGTAGCCAAGTAAACATTAAACATTAAGGCTGGAGGGGGTGCTCTTTAAGAGAGAGGCACATTGAATCGCTTTATTTTTTTAATTCCCATCCTAAAAAGGGCATAAATAAAGCATTTGTCTCCTACTCTAAAAACTCACGAAAAGTGCTACAAGGTTGGTAAAGACCAAGCGGTGAACTATATGTTATGCACATGAAATCATTATCGTCTGGGATTCCATTAAAATTATCTTTTTGTGTCGACTATGTTTTGTTGTTGGTTTTTTGTTGACAAAATCAATCGGGTTTCAAATGTAAATATGTATGCCACAGTCTTTAAATAAAAAAGCTTATCTAATGGAAAGAACTACGCACTTACAACCAAATCTATCTATAATGTTGAAGTTATTATTTCCCTGATTAAAATCACACAGAATTATCAATAATGAATAGATAAATTGGTATTTTTAGCGGCCCCCGAAAGGGGAAAAGACGTTATTAGTTTTGTGCGAAATGACTGTCCATCTGTCCGTCCGTCCCGTTTAGATCTCGTAAACTACAAAAGATATTGAAAATCCGACATCACAATATTTTAGACCATTCAAAGTTCTGATGCAACGGCTATTTTTTTTTCTAAAAGCGAAAAATCTAATTTTTAAAATCAGTTATGCAAGCAGTTTCTAAAGAGAAAAAGCTAATTAGTATGCATTATAAGTTAGACCTAATTTAAAACGAATAGTAATCTTGTAAACTCTATTTTCCTGAAATATGTGTAAAATCGCACAAACTCTCCACTCGAATAAGAGATTGAGCCTTTTCAAAAGAATTAGATCAATTATAAGACATCAGTTAGGCCAGGGGAGGTTCGGTGGCTCAGCGGTAAAGCGCTTGGCTTCCGAACCGGGAGTCCCGGGTTCGAATCCCGGTGAAGACTGGGATTTTCAACTTTGGAATCCTTGGGCGCCCCTGAGTCCACTCAGCACTAATGGGTACCTGACATTAGTTGGGGAAAAGTAAAGGCGGTTGGTCGTTGTGCTGGCTACATGACACCCTCGTTAACCGTAGGCCACAAAAACAGATGAACTTTACATCATCTGCCCTATAGACCACAAGGTCTGAAAGGGTAACTAGTTAGGTCAGGTTCACATCTAACTTTACATTCACTTTCACCTATCCTTTGATCTGCGGGATCGTTGGGGCCCTACACAAGATCTGTTAACCTTCTTTCTCCATTCTTATCTCTCATTTGTCCTTGATATAATTTCATTCGGATGTTCTTTCTGAAAATATTGAAGCCTGCCTGGGTGGACCACTTCGGGGGCCGATTTTGAGTTTGTGTTTCCACAAAAACTGTCTTTTGTAACCTTGTTTAAAAATTGATTCATGTTTTGTTGGGTACATTCAATTATTGTTGAAAGTTTCAACTTGACTCTCAAATGGGTGTGGGAGAAATAACGTGTTCAATTACCTAAGGGGACAAAATCCTACATATTTAGGCGTATCTGTGAATACTAAAGGATTAACTGATTTCCCTTGTTGGTTAATTACTTATTAATTGGTTTTATGTATATGCAGGGGAAAAATTGTGCAAAGTTTCAGCTTGATCCGACGATAGGTATGTGAGAAATAACGTGTGCAAACTTTTTATTAGACAGACAGACAGACAGAGTCAGTTGCTATAAGCTTTGTAATAAGTTATTTCGTGTAATCTTTGCTGTCAGGTGTCCTCTCTTCCCAGTACACCTGTAACACTGATTGAAGTCTCAGCTGCTGACAAGGGACAATGGTGTATAGAGAACACAACCTGTCTTCATCAACGACATTGCTCACGTTTCTTCTGGATGAATCCAAGTATTCAGCACTGAAGCTTGGGGCTCTAACCACTGAACCACACTGTTTGCACTGGAACCAGAAAAAAAAATGTTGAGACATGATATGTTTATTTGACCGGGCTAAAAATTTAGTTAAAAATCTATTAAGCGGAATGTGGGATGTTTTTCCGAGAGGCTAAGTACGCTTGAGCTTGGCTACCTATCAAGGGGGCTCGAGGTTCGACACCCGACCCGAGCAGAGTTGTGTTTGCTGAGTGCCTAAAGGTAGAATTAGATTGGACCCAAGCGCTCTGAGCATGATAATAACTATTTTAAATAAAGCAGGTACAGGTCAAATCAGCTATAAACTTTTACAAACTTATCAAGCCATACCAAAGAGGCAATGACAATTACAGAACAAAACATTAAATGTGGCACATGGCGACAGACGCGTAATAATTAAAAACGATTGTATCAAATACACACACACCATTTTGTGACATTAAACTTCGCCCGCCAGGGGAAACAATCAATTGCTTGAGGGAATCTGGGTATTGGCTTTTAACTGCCACATTAAATCTACAATTACCTAACCGCAGGCATTCTTTTTTTTAGTTTGTCAAACGTCAAACTCGAGCTGAATTGTATTTGCTGAGCGCCTAAAGACAGCACGGAAACCTTCTCTCAGATACTTTCACCCCACACACACACACACTGGTCCACAAAAGATTTTGGATCATAGTGAGCTGAGCATACTTTAGCATGAAAGTAATCCGTTCAGCTGTAAAACTTCCAGGCCTTAGGATTTTAGGGTTAGTTCTTTGTGTTGTTTTCAATTGAGCAACACAAAAGCATTTAAAAAGAGTTAATAAAACATGTAAAAGTTACCATTAAAAGTTACAATGTAAGAGTCACCTTATACAAGTTACAATATAAACAGTTACAATGTAAAGAGTCACCTTATACAAGTTAACATATAAACAGTTACAATGTAAGAGTCACCTTAGACAAGTTACCATATAAACAGTTACAATGTCAGAGTCACCTTATACAAGTTACCATATAAACAGTTACAATGTGAGAGTCACCTTATACAAGTTACCATATAAACAGTTACCATGTAAGAGTCACCTTTTACAAGTTACCATATAAACAGTTACCATGTAAGAGTCACCTTATACAAGTTACCATATAAACAGTTACAATGTAAGAATCACCTTATACAAGTTACCATATAAACAGTTACAATGTAAGAATCACCTTATACAAGTTACCATATAAACAGTTACCATGTAAGAGTCACCTTATACAAGTTACCATATAAACAGTTACAATGTAAGAGTCACCTTATACAAGTTACCATATAAACAGTTACAATGTAAGAATCACCTTATACAAGTTACCATATAAACAGTTACAATGTAAGAATCACCTTATACAAGTTACCATATAAACAGGTACCATGTAAGAGTCACCTTATACAAGTTACCATATAAACAGTTACCATGTAAGAGTCACCTTATACAAGTTACCATATAAACAGTTACCATGTAAGAGTCACCTTATACAAGTTACCATATAAACAGTTACCATGTAAGAGTCACCTTATACAAGTTACCATATAAACAGTTACAATGTAAGAGTCACCTTATACAAGTTACCATATAAACAGTTACAATGTAAAAGTCACCTTATACAAGTTACCATATAAACAGTTACAATGTAAGAATCACCTTATACAAGTTACCATATAAACAGTTACCATGTAAGAGTCACCTTATACAAGTTACCATATAAACAGTTACAATGTAAAGAGTCACCTTATACAAGTTACCATATAAACAGTTACAATGTAAAGAGTCACCTTATACAAGTTAACATATAAACAGTTACAATGTAAGAGTCACCTTATACAAGTTACCATATAAACAGTTACAATGTAAGAGTCACCTTATACAAGTTACCATATAAACAGTTACCATGTAAGAGTCACCTTATACAAGTTACCATATAAACAGTTACAATGTAAGGTCACCTTATACAAGTTACCATATAAACAGTTACCATGTAAGAGTCACCTTATACAAGTTACCATATAAACAGTTACAATGTAAGAGTCACCTTATACAAGTTACCATATAAACAGTTACCATGTAAGAGTCACCTTATACAAGTTACCATATAAACAGTTACAATGTAAAGAGTCACTTTATACAAGTTACCATATAAACAGTTATCATGTGAGCGTTCTGAAATAAGTAGCACACTGTTCTTACCGATTGCTGCATCCGAAGATAAGAAGCTGACGGGGCTCTAGAACAAAAGCTAGTCGACAACGTAAAAGAGTGGACTAGTCTGACTTTTTCAAAAGATACCTGAAAAGCATAAGTGCACATCTTTGGGTACGCAAATCGTCGCATTACTACAATGACGCAGAGAAATGTTCAAAAAATTATTTTGTATATTCTCCTTTTTCAGGTTATTTCTCTTCATCCTTATTCCCAATTTGAAAAGATTATAGACATGTCATCATCTTTCCCCTAGCCTGGTGACCTGGTCACTTTTAGGGAACTTTGTACCAAGCACGTCCCAATCGGTAGACCAAATATTCATAAGGTTAAAAACTATTTTTGTATGTCTAAATTGTATTATTATAAAGTATTATATTGCATCCTAAAATGTCAGTACACAACAAATGTCTTCTAGTGGATCTTAGGACAATCTAAGACCTAATTAACCAAAATCAATTAATAAGGAACTTTTGCCTTGCTCTTTTTTTTAAAGGACCATTACATTTTCTGTGTTTATCTTGTGTTTTTATGGCCTTATAATACTTGGTAAATACAGAAAAAAGGTGGTAAAAAAAAAACAAAGTAAATGATCATGAACCCTATACAACTTCTCGATAACATTGACTGCCTGACAGTGTGATATGGTCTAGACGTGGCTCCATTCACAGGCTTGTCTTGTGTGCTGTTGTCATCTAAATAAAATACTTTGAAAAAAAAAGTAACAATCATGTCAGTCTTAACTTTTCTAAATAAGTTGATAAATAATATGATTCACAATTTCAATTTGATTAGTATATCTGAATATAGGAATCTTGTTTAGACTAGTAGGGCTGAAAGCTTTGCATAATCATACAAGTTTGATTCCAATGACTTGGAAATGGCATTTAGAAAAACTATTGCTTTCAGGGTGGAGAATTATTTAGGTTGAATTTTTTAAATGATCGTGAAATGCTCGAGCAGTATTTTTTTTTTTAAAAGCAACAACTTGTTCTGTATTATGTTTAATAAGAAGAGGAAAAGAAATGTAAGTGTGTTTAATTGTGTGTATATGTGGAGGTCAGGAAATAATATACATATGTGTGTGTATATATATTGAGTATTTGGGTATAGTTATGCATGTATTAATGTAAGTATTGGTGTGTACTTACTTTGATTCCTGGTTAGTTATCTGTTAGTTGTTTTTATATGCCTCTGTATTATATTTCTGATTTTTGAATAATTCATCACATCTGATGGTTTCACTAGATATTTACTATATCTTTGCTGTTTAAATGTAATGTATTTGGGTGGGGGGTGATCACATGAAGGCTATGTATGATAGTGAATAATAATTATAATTTTTTAGTTGTTTACAATTTATGCAAAATTTAAAAACAATGTTAGAGAGGCACGTAGATTTATGTTTGTTCTTGGACACTTGTGAGCTAAAATGTTCACCCCCAGATACTATTTTCTATCTTTTGTTATACTAACAGAACTCCAGGACGTCTCGGTGTCGATTGATGGAAATTGTCTCAGAGATTCATTGGGGAAAAAATTATCGCCAGACCAGACATGCTAATAATAATACTTCTATCTAGTCCACTAATTCATGTTAAACTGCCACTAAATTCCTAATGAGCTCACTGTAATGTTGGTTAGCGGCGTTAGCCTCAATCTTAGTTTGATGACAACTTTGTCAAAATAACAATCATGAACTTCTGGATAACAGAGCCCCTTTCTATCAGCTTGTAATGGTTTTTCAACTTATGAAGCAGAATAAGCATTCAGTAATAAAGTTCCTTTGGACCAGTTGGCCTCCTTCAGTCGTAGAACGACTATGGTTCATCTCGCACACTTCCTCATGTGGCTGTGGAGCCCTATTTTGGAGAGACACTCCCGTCCACAAATATCGCAGGTTAAGGTGGCTTTTGCTTCGGTGGTAGAGGAGCTGGCCATTTTTCGTATTGTACGTTTCTCTTCCTGAGCTGAGACCCATGTTCTTTCACTGTCCATAGCTTTCTTGGTCACAGTCTCTCTCCATATGGTGCGGTCTTTGCTATTCTAATATTCATGTTATGTTCTCTGTTCGTGATCTAGCCTTATACATGACATCTTGTGTGTGCAACCCATGGCATCATTTTGGTATCAATGCAAGTGGTACTGTACCATTTAATATGTGTGCATTAATGAAATGAGAGATTCCAAAAAAACAAAAGTTGACTCTTAATGTAAAACTTCGAAGGGAAGATGTGTGGTTGGATGTCACATCGGACTTGCAACAAGAGTTGATCAGAAAAGTTGTCAATTCATTTTTATTTTATTTTCTTTGATTGGCCCACATCATGAGTGTCAGAAATTTAAATGGCCCGCGGGCCGATCTACGTTTGGCATCACTGCCTTGGGACCATTCAGCCTGCACACAATAGTGCAAAACACAAGATAATAACTGAGTAGAGTCTAAAAACCATAAAAACTTTTTGTATTATATGTCGCAAAAATGTTGGGATTAAATTGTAATTAAATACAATGATCTTCAAAGATACCCTCAAGCATTTCGTTTGGTGTGAGCTGTAAGCACATGTTGGCTGTTTGAGGACTTTCACGTGTCTAGATGTAAGCACATGTTGGATGTTTGAGGACTTTCACGTGTCTAGATGTAAGCACATGTGGGCTGTTTGAGGACTTTGACGTGTCTAGGTGTAGCCACATTAGGCTGTTTGAGGACTTTCACGTGTCTATAGCGGAAATAAGGCAATCAAATGAATGCATGAACTATAAACAATGTCTTGACAAGTTCTTGTTGCTAGACCAGGACATTTGGTACATTAAATATGCACTCAGGCTGAAACAGTTTTGTCTTCTGTAAAGTGGATGAGCAATAACATGCTTGATACATTAAGAGCACAAGTGAGGAGTTGTCGATATGTAGCTCTAGGCATACGCCAAAACTCTGTTACTTGACTTTTCAAAGGATTCCCAAGCTTTAGGATTTTAGTGTCTCGATATGATTGTTTTGACAAATTGTTGTGTCTTCTTTATTAAAAGCAATGTTCTTTGGAAATGTAATCTCATACGTCCATAGGTAAAGTTTTAAAAAATATGTATATATTGCAGCCCAAATATAGTCAAAGAAAAAAAAAGAAAAAAAAAGGGGGGGGGGCAAGACAAGTCAAAACTGAAGAGTAAGTGACATTTACGTGGAGTGCACAGGATTAAGTAAGTAAGTGACATTTACGTGGAGTGCACAGGATTAAGTAAGTAAGTGACATTTACGTGGAGTGCACAGGATTAAGTAAGTAAGTGACATTTACGTGGAGTGCACAGGATTAAGTAAGTAAGTGACATTTACGTGGAGTGCACAGGATTAAGTAAGTAAGTGACATTTACGTGAAGTACACAGGATTAAGTAAGTAAGTGACATTTACGTGGAGTGCACAGGATTAAGTAAGTAAGTGACATTTACGTGGAGTGCACAGGATTAAGTAAGTAAGTGACATTTACGTGGAGTGCACAGGATTAAGTAAGTAAGTGACATTTACGTGGATTGCACAGGATTAAGTAAGTAAGTGACATTTACGTGGAGTGCACAGGATTAAGTAAGTAAGTGACATTTACGTGGAGTGCACAGGATTAAGTAAGTAAGTGACATTTACGTGGAGTGCACAGGATTAAGTAAGTAAGTGACATTTACGTGGAGTGCACAGGATTAAGTAAGTAAGTGACATTTACGTGGATTGCACAGGATTAAGTAAGTAAGTGACATTTACGTGGAGTGCACAGGATTAAGTAAGTAAGTGACATTTATGTGGAGTGCTCGTACAAGTGTAACCTCCTTGTGTTATAGGGTGTATGTGTTTCTGATGTAATACCATCGAGAGTACGGCGAATTCTAGTTGTATAAGCTAAAGAGAATTTTCTGATGAAACCATGAGGTGTTCTGGCGTAATTCAAGCAATTAAAAGGGATGGTGTGCAAGTTGATGAGGAAGTTAGGGATGTCAGATAAGACGTGTATTTGTAGTTAAATGTTTTTTTAATTGTCATTTTATTTGTAATTCTACAGACATCTACTCCCCATTGGAAGTTCTGCCTATTTCTAAATAAAAGTTCTACTAAGTTTGTTTTAAAAGACGGTCTGTTCAAGTTTATGTTCATTTCATACGGAATTTCATTGGCCTAAATGGATTTAGTGAAATCCGATATTTGGTACCACAAACCAATGACCTAGTATCAACACTTAAATCATCTTCATTTCAGCCAGTCTTGGTCAGTCTCGCACAAGCGGTATAGCAGATCCTAAAGAACATGATAGATATATTTATTTCCTTTTATTAATAACAAAGTTCCCCTCTGTTGACTGAGAAATTGTCTGTCTTATTTAGTTGATTAGTTCACAAGTAAAGGTTTATACCGCAACAGGTTTCATTTGCACCTTTAAAAAAAATAACGCTTCGAGCCTACACTTTTAGCATGCTCGCCTTTCCCGTTCCCCCCCCCCCCTTCCCATAACTTGAAAATCCCTGATTTATAGTTTAAGACATCTTCTAAAAACAAGGTACAGCTAGAGGCCCAGTTAATAAAATTATCTGCCTCCCTTTGATTCCTTTTTTTTTTTTTATATTTGGACTAAAAAAAGGGGGGGGGCAAGCTTTTGAAGTCCATAAGTAACCGTTGTATCTTAGTACAAGCACTATAAAAACAACCGTGAAATCAGATGTTCACTTTGCACTTTTTAAAAATTATTTGTAACATCTGTTGGCATTAAACCAAGCAAACGCACCAGAACGCCTTTCTTCTTGGCCGCAGACAAATTAAGGGGAAAAAAAAGTAACTTAAAAGACATTTTTGTTATTTCACATTTTTACAGATAATAAACTTGATTGCTGTAACAAACACAAAATATGATTCTGTTTTTGATAAATCAATCTTGTCATCTGTCATCTAGTTCTGAAATACAAAGTTGAGCAATTTAATGCAGCAAACGACTGCGGCTGCGCCTCGCTTCTGTCGTGTCAAGCGTGACCATGTAGAACCACATTGCGCAGTGTCTCAGATCCAACCAATCGTCACTCTGGTCATTGTAGCATAACTACACGGCGTGATATATAGACTGTTACACTTAGTATATATATCTACTAGAACATTTCATAGTTCACCATTGGTTCCACAACAACAAAGATTTTAGTATTGAAATACACCTCAAGGAAATGAATCCAAAACTCACTGTGGCCATATTGGTATTAATCTGTTCTTTAGCTGATGCAAAGGTAATTGATTTGTGTGATTTGACATTCATCTAAGTTTTCGTGTTTTAATGAAATCGTTGCTTACATTTGTTTTAAGTTGTTGCGTCAAATGACGGGACTTAGAGCAAGAATTCTAAAGACAATTAAGAGGCTTCGTGTTCATGGGCGTAGCAAACTTGATTCGAAAAGGCTCAAATTGTCTTTTATAACATATTTACATGTGAAAAAGCAAGCAATGCTTGTCATGATACTAATACCCGAAGTAGGTGGATACTGAGTTGGTTGTAAGGACATGACTGGTGGAAGATAGAAATGTACAAGCATCTTTAATTGACTTGACGTTATGTACATTGTTTCATCACTTAGCTGCACCTATCTATATATTTCGTTGTACTAATTAGTACTCTCTTTAGTAATGATAAATTAAAACTGGTCGGTCATTTTGCTGACTATACAATGCCATTGAAACGCTAGTCTAAAAAATGTATGAACTCCTCATCAGCAGTTTGTTTTTTTTGTTTCTGTAAGTGCTGCTCATTTGTAATCGATACATTGATTAGGGTTATTTTCTTTTTTTTACAAATCCTCCATCGCAAGCCAACTCTTCTTGGGTTCACAAAGTACTTTGATTAGAAACTGGACGGGTAAATCGAAAACTGCTCTAACGATTTTTCTGGAAATTTTACAGTTTACGTATTTACCTTTACCTATCCCTTAGTCTATTGGACCGTTTGGGGCACCATGCAAGATCTGTCGACCGTCTTTCCCCATTCCTCTCTGTCTTTTGCCTTAGTTAAAACCTCTTTCAATGGCAGGCCCGTCCGTTCTTTTGTGTTGTCCTCCCATCGCTTTCTCTGTCTGCCTCTTATTCTATTTCCTGGTACTGTTCCCTGAAGGAAGGTCTTTGCGTATATCTTTGGGGAAAAAAAGTACCTAATTTACGACACTGGTTTGATCGTTATAATTCTAAAAATATACTAAGGTTTTCGAGTTTTCGAGTGCGAAGGTGAATGAGGAATGCAGTATTTCCAATTCTAAACAATATAATCACCTTAAAATTAAGTTTGACTTTCGTCTTTTTATTTCGAACACGCTTCCAGCGAGAATTCCCACTACGGGTTGAAGTTATAAAAAAAAAGGCAACCCCATCATTTTGAATCAATACTCTGCTAGTTAACGCTGTGTCCCAGTTTCTTGACACTGTGGGTGTCCCAGTTTCTTGACACTTTAGAGATTATCTTCCTATCAGGGTCGAGGCGGAGAAGGAGGCAGAGGCAGACCTGGCGGGGGATCTGGTGGAGACTCAGCGGATGAGGACAGCGGAGAGCGTGGCAAGGACAACAGAGACTTTTCCGACAGGTATACCTGGGGAGTGGAAGTGGACGCTGCCAACGTAGTCCAACAATTGGCTTTAGTTTCTATGTAAGTAAACTGTGTGTATAGCGTGTCAGTCAGTGACAGCTAGACTAGCAAACAAAAAAAAATGTTTTAATACAAGCAAAGCATTTATAAGGGAAAGAACTGTACATTTACAGCCAAATTTCTTTAAACTGTAATATTTATTTCACTTTCTCTTTAGCAAACATAAAATAATTAATATCAATTAATTAATTAATTGGTAAAATTTTTTTTTGATTTCATTTTTGGTTAGGGACAGAGAACAATTGTGCAAAGTTTCAACTTGATCCGAGAATAACAAATGGGAGAAATAACGTGTACAAAATAAGTAACAGACATACTGACAAACAGACAGACGGATTGAGTTGATATCAGTTTTGTAAAAAAAAAAAAAAAAAAAACACTGCAGTTAAGTGATAAGTACCTGCCATATCTCTCACTACTCTAAGATTTATTTCCCTTTTCTATATCAAACAAAATTAATTAATAACTCCTGATTAATTAACTAATTGGTTAACTTTTCGATTGATTCGTGTTTTGATAGGGACAATATATAAATAATATAACTGTGTGAAGTTTCAACTTGATCCGAGAATGGAGAATGGGATATATAACGTGTACTAAATGTGTAATACCAGACAGACAGACAGACAGACAGACGGAGTGAATTGATATACCTTTGAAATAATATACAAAAGTGAACTCTTTTACTACATTGTTGGTATTTATAATGAAATCAAAGCAAATAGTGTACCGTAGTGGTGGTGCTCTATCGCACCATTGGTTAGTCAACACTTTACAATGTATTACGTTTTACGTTTGTTTTCTTAATGTGGGTACAGCGAATGGATGAGTAAAATTTGTTTAACTTTTCCTCTCCTAATCGACGATACCATCGTTGATTTTGACCGCATTAAATTAAACTAATGTTAACTTTTTAAAACTTGACTTTGAATTCTATAAAATGAGCATGTATTTCCCTTTAATTCTACAAATACAACATTTTCTGATAACAAACAACAAAGCTATTGAAGCCCAATCATAACAGGGTAGTGAAATAGTAATGAGCAAAATGAAGAACTCCTTCCAAAACTTGGACAAATTATTACGGAGAGAAAGAGTTAATGGTATTTCAATAGGAGGTTATATTTTGTATATATCGTTTTCTCTTTTTTTTTTAATCTATCAAAGTTAAATTAAGATGACCTTATAATCAGGGCCGGAGTTAAGCATGTGAAGGTCCCTGGGTAGGATCACGATTTTTGTAGTGATCCCTACAATTTATCGAAAGCTTTAATAAAGATCCACTTAAGAATGAAAATACTTATGTCAAATATCAGGCTATATTTTAGAAGAAAAAAAAAATTGAGTTTTTGTAAATTTAATCTCAAGTGCTTTTCCTTTTGGGAAAAAAAAAGTTCTAATATGCTTATCTTAGTTTTTTTAAATGTATATTTTTGAGTTTGTGGAGAGTAAGGTCCTTGGTAGAAGCACTGTCGTAAATCCGGAGCTGTATTGACTTATCCCGAGCTTGCTACAAGCGTAAACTTCTTAATCACGACATTTTTGCCAGCGGTAAAACTACGAAAACAAAAAGATCCGACGAAATCTCGATATATTTTTATCTCTTTTGTGGAGAGCCTTTTCTTGTGGAAGCCCCAACACCCCTCCCTTAAAATCCGGCCCTGCTCCGAACGTGTTATCAGTTCAAATGGAATGTAAATAGAAATGAAGCACGATGTCTAATAGGAAAAAATATGATATCAATCCATCTATATATATACGTCAGTGTGAACTAAAGCCATGGGTTTATGTATATATTAAGTTAAGATCTACGCTGCTATGTGGCACCAATGTTCATTTCAGCCTAGAACTTTATGTTCGATTCTATTACTTTGTTTTACTTTTGCTTTCATCTCTTCTTCCATAAACCCACCCGACTCTAATGGGGACCTGACTTTAGTTGGGAAATGTAAAGGAGGTTGGTCGTTGTGTTGTTCACATGACACCCTCGTTAACCGTGGGCCACAGACACAGATGACCTTTACATCATCTTCCCTGTAGACCGCAAGGTCTGAAAGTTGAGCTTTATATTTCATCCATCGTCCCTTTTAAAACGCAGACGTCGCCTTCAGTCGCAAGTCATTCAATAGAAGGATTTTAACTGGATTCACTTCCTTGTCAAGTTATTCAATTTCCTGAACGCCTGTGAAATGATTAATTTTAAAAATTCTTCTTGCTCTACGGAGCATATTTATATATAAGTTTGTAGGATCTTATACAACTACTTTCTACTTCTCCTCTACATTACCTCATCTGATCTGAATCAGTACATCATCAATAGACTACACTTACCTACTAAATTATGATGCCTTGCAATCATTTTTAGCGGCCCCCGAAAGGTGAAAAGATACTATTAGTTTTGTGTAAAATGTCTGTACGTCTGTCCGTCCCGTTTAGATCTCGTAAACTAGAAGAGATACTGAAAATCCGACTTCATAATATTTTAGTCCATTCAAAGTTCTGATGCAATGGATACTTTTTTCTTTTCAAAAAGCGAAAAATCCAAGTTTTTAAATCAGTTATGCAAGCAGTTGTTTTTTTTTCATAAAAATACGCCACTTTTACAACTATTCTCTATTAATAGTAACAAACACGGGAGGCTCTTTAGTGGAGGAGAAAAAAAGGGTTAGGGTTAGGGTTAGAGATGAATTTTTAGCATATTTTTAACACATTTATGCAAATGGTTTTAGAATTTTTGTTAAAATTTTTTTTTTACATTTGTTTTGCTACGTTATGTAAGTTCTGTCCTACTAACTACTACATTTACCCAAAAATGATGTTTAATTTTTTTAAGAGAAAAAGTATTGTTGTAACCCTGCCTTGCACCAGTGCTTGAGGTGCGCACTAGCTGTGACAGGTGGGGAAATGTGACGTGTGTTTGGCACGTTTTATGTCTAGGGGATGATTATTTTTAATGCTATCACACCCCCACTTATCAGCATATGAATCGGGAGCAGACACGCAACGAGACGAAGCAATGAAAGATAGATACAAAAGTTAAAATAAAGAATATTTATTTACATAAATATACATATAAGGATAAAAAGGGGGAGGGTTTGCATCTATCTCTAGTATATTCTAAGTTTAATCATCACTCTTGCACATAATAAGAGAGTATGTCACTTTGTCCTCTGACTTAGCTGGTTGTCCTGTTGATGTCGCAGCTGGCTGGGTCCTGGCTTGAGGTTCTGCAGCTGGAGGTGGCGCTCTAGCGGATAGAGGGACGCCGGCGATATAGCTCTTGTGGAGTCTCAGTCCCAAGTTCTAGTATCTGTAGTGGGCACAGTATGGCGGGTGGCCGGATACCGTGGGCACAAGGTTACTGCGGGCAGAGCTGATCTGCCGTGGGCAGTGTAGGTAACAGGATATGTCCAGTGAGTTGCAGAGGGTTGGCGTAGCTATGACGTCTCGCACAGATCTGACTCTATAGGGACGTCGCGCCTAATAGCTTGACAGGTGGGCTGTCGAATAGGCGGGCAATGCCGATAGCGCCAAGTAGTAGAGTTGAGTAGAACTCCGTAGGCGGTAGATGATACTCAATAGGAAAGTGCAGTGCTGAATAGCACTAAGCACATAGATAGGCCAGTAGGCAAATAGGCAGGTAAGTAATCCGATAAATAGGCAGACACCTGAGGGAGGCTGCGGATAAATAAAGACAAGTTAGGACATGTCTCTTATGCATCTTATCGATGCCCTCGATTGAGGTGCATTCGTCAGATTGGTAAAATTGCTTTAGAGCATAAAGGGGAGATGATGACAAATGGGATTTGGAAAATAGATGGCAGATAGTGGCAATATAAAAATGTACATAAAAGGGGAAATAATAATATAAGAATGTACATAGAAGGGGAAATAATAGTCTTAAATAAACAACACTGGTGGATAGAGAAAGAAGGGGGGGGGGTTGAGTTGGGCGGTGGTCAGCGACCCAGATGATTGTTTGCATATGACCGTGGGTCGAGAACAATGGAGCGCGCTTGAATGGTGTGTCCGTTCAAGCGGCGCAACTCTCAGAGTAAAATGAGTAAAGGGGAGATAATTCACTACAGGGGAGATAACTCGTATCTCTTTTCTAGACGCAGTATCAGTGCGCTAGTAAAATTATCAAGGCGTTTAACCGAGATACAGGAAATAAAATAAGATGTACAAATATATACATGGTTGCATCAATGATCAATTGAGCCACGTAGCATTAATAGATTAACGCAATACATAAATATACATTAGCCATGTTCATGTTTTCTACTTACGCCAGTGAGAAATACACAATGCACTAATTAAATATAAATGAACTAAGCAAAAGACACATGATAAACTCCAATGGAAATATACACAGAGTAATTAAGATGGAACTTGTGATTAAGTTCGGCTTACCACCAGGTATTCCTCTAGGAGGGAGAATAAATGATATAGTCCAGACTCGATAGCTCAGCTCGAATGCGAAAGAGAGGGTGATTTGAGTTGGTTTACTATATATATATGCCTGAAAAGTGTGGGCGGACACCGGAAATGTCCTAGGCTAAGAATTATCTTACACGTGGGTGAAGTAGACTTGAGATGGGAGTGGCACATGGGATATCAGGCGGTGTGTTGACCAGGGTAATCTCTTAGATCAAAGAGAGACGTGAGAGAAGGGGGGGGGGATTAGCTTGCATTCAAACCAAGGTGGTGTCAACCGCGGCTATCAGACATCCTGTCGATAAGATCAAGGTCTGAGCGTATCTTTGCCCCGGTCAAGGGAGGATAAATGAAAGGACTGGCCTAATTTTCTCCAAGGTGGTGGACTAAGTCTAGCCTGGTAGAGAGGAAAAGGTGTGGCGGGTGAATAATTTAGGGGTAGGATGGAGAAATAATTAAAATAAAATAAATAAATAATGAAAAATAATAATTAATGCTGTGATAATTTAGAGTGACTCTGACAGCGAGTTTTTGACTTGTCACATACGCCGCCGCCAAGATGGATCTATCGCAGAAAGATCCATAAAGTGCGAGCAGACTGATGTCACTCAAACTTTAAGATCAGTTGTTATCACAGCATTAGAAAAAAAAAAGAAAAAAAAAAAAAAAATCTGAGAAAATAAAGGGATAGCCATGCCAGGAGGAGAGTCTATCCAAGTTGGTCCGTGGTCTACTTCCCGTCCCTGATTATGTAGTCACCTGGGTGAAACATCTGGGGTTGCTCGGGGGAGTAGATTGGGCGATTGGGTGAGTAATAATTCCTTCCTGGGGCGGATTGGGGAGTGTGATTAGGGCTTAGGCGGGGTGCCCAAGGCACGTGTGCTCGTTGGGGCTTACCTCCGAAGCCGCTGTTAGGCGCTTCTTCACGAGAGTAAGTAGTCAGCTTACCTCGGTATCGTCTGACACGATCAAGGTCAGAGAAGAGTGGCCTGATAAAGAATGTGGAGTTCTGCCTGAGAACGTCCCCACGAGTGCGATAATCTGGCTTACATCGCGGCTTCCTGACACGGTCGATGCCAGGGAAAGGTTGACATTGAGTGGTGGCTGCGGAGCCACGAAGGGAAATGTTTTCACGAGCGCGAGGGTTCGGCTTACCTCGTGACTTCCTGACACTATCAATGCCAGGGAGAGGTTGATTCAGAATGGTGGCTGAGGAGCCATCGCGAGAAGTGTTTTCACGAGCGCGAGGGTTCGGCTTACCCCGTTACTTCCTGACACTATCAATGTCAGGGAGAGGATTTGGAATGAAGACTGAAGAGCCATGAAAAGGAATGAGTCCTCGAGAGCAAGTGTTCATCTTACCTCGGGGCATTCTGACACTGTCAATGTCAGAGGAAGGATGCATGATCTTGGCTGAGCAGCCTGGGTCAAGTAGACCTTCACGAGCGCGGGTGTACGACTTAACCCGTGACTTCCTAGCAGTATCAATGCCAGGGTGGAGTGGTCTGAGCTTCGCTGATGAGTCGGGACTATGCGGGTTAGTGTGGCGACCAGGGCTTCCAACCGGTTGGTCGCAGCCACGTTTCTGCTTCGTCGATCTACCGACGGGCAGAGAGAAGTATGGCTTGTTGACTACTCCAAGAGGGACATATTTGGAGCCTAGAATGAAGTCATATACTGGCGTGTCCATGACGGCGGCGTCAATGGTGCCATGTACGTATCTGCACTCCACGTGTACCCTCGCGACAGGTAGAACCTGCGGAGGAGTGCCACGGTCAATAGACTGGATTGTCACTGTTCCACCAGTGAGATCCGATGGGTCAATCAGCTTCTTATTGATAACCGCGCCGAACGAACAGCCTGAGTCGTATAGGCCCAAGACTTCAACACCGTTGGCCAGAATGTTCTCTACTCCCGGAGGAGAAGAGGTGGGGTGAGGTGGCACGGGTGGGAGTTCTGGTTGGCCGAGTTCAGTGGCAGTGGGTTGAGGAGCCACGGCCATCGTGGAGACGAAGTATGTGTCCTCCTCCGGTTGGTCAGAAAGATCGATCGCGGAGGGTTGAGAGACTGGCGTCACCGTAGATAGGGTCCGTGGGGCCTGCTGCTGCCGTTGTGGAGTGGGTCTACTGTCACGCGCGCCATGACGTGAGTCACGCTGAGAGTAGTTAGCCTGATTATAGCGAGACTGGTGGTTGGGGCGGTTATTGTGGTTATGAGGGGCTGATTGCCGGCCTGGTGCCTGGTTATGCTGGGGAGTTTTAGGAGGAAGGTTGGATTGAGCAGGAGAAGTTGGTTGGTCTGTTTGCTGGTCTGTCGCGGTTGCTTTACCTTTTAAGTCCTTACGGGCGTTCAAGTACCGGTCAGCGGCGGAAGCTATGTCAGCGGGAGCTGTTGCTTGTTGCTCCTTGACATAAACTCTGACCTCTGGGGACATGCATTCCAACAGCTGCTCAGAGAGTACGAGGCATGCTAGGCCATCAAAAGTTTCTGGCAATTGGCTGAGAGCGTGCCACCTGATAAGGTACTTGTCCAGCCTTTCGCAGAGGTTGTCGTAGGTCTCTCTGCGTTCGAGGCGGGACCCTCTGAACTTTTTGTGGTAGGCCTCGGCGGTCAACTCGAACTGGACGAGTAGCGCCTGTTTGAGGGCTGGGTAGTCCTCTCGCCGGCCGGAGGGAAGTTTGGAGTAAACCTCGTAGGCTTTGCCTCGGAGGCATTGGGATAACCGGAAGCACCATTTCTCCTCTGGCAGACCGTAAAAGCGTGCTACTTCCTCAAAACGGACAAGATAAACTTCGATGTTCTCTGTCTTGTCGTCAAAGTGCTCCATTGGCATGTGGGGTAGACCGTTCAAGGAACTCTGAAAGGATGCTGGGCTAGCCGGGCGTGACTCGGAAGAAGCCTGGCGGGCGGCCTCGTTCTCTTTGTCCGCGGCTATCTTTTCTCTCGCCGTTATTTGTTGCTCTCTTTCATGCTCTGTAACTTCTTTAGCAACAGCTATTTCAGCTTCCTTTCTTTCTCTTTCTTTAGCAATAGCTATTTCAGCTTCCTTTCTCGCTTCCCTTTCCTTCAACGCTAGTTCATGCTCCCTTGCTAATCTTCTTTCTTCTTTTTCGTCTTCCTTCTCCTTTCTTTTTTCTTCCCTTTCGTCTTCCTTTCTTTTTTCTTCCTTTTCGTCTTCCTTCTCCTTTCTTTTTTCTTCCTCTCTTTCAAACGCCTCAAATCGTGCTCTCACAAATTCTTTCCGTTCTGCCTCATCGTCAAATAAGGTGGCTGCGAAATCCTTCAATTCAGCTATTTTCTGCTTCATGTCAGAGTTCGCTTTCGAGCGTGTGCCACTGGCCATAATGATGAGGGGTGGGAGATGAGAGGTACTAGGATGGCGGAGGGGCAGATAGAATGGATAGTAGGATTGAGCTAGAATTAAGAAAGTGGGTTAGTGGAAATGAGTCTATGGTTATAGGAAAGAGTGCAAAAGGAGTGTGGTGTCTGCCTACGTTAATCACAAAGTTCCTGCAAGAAAATATTACACATGAAATGCAATAATAGTAATAAATAAAATTATGACAGAAGTGACACTCTTGATAATGCGAAGTGATGATACTTATAAATATTTTTAGAAAAATATTGATAGGAAATTTAGTTATTGCTGCCTGTTCGTGCCTGCTGTACTAATGGGTTAAATCCCGGGACGGGCTCGCCAAAATGTGACAGGTGGGGAAATGTGACGTGTGTTTGGCACGTTTTATGTCTAGGGGATGATTATTTTTAATGCTATCACACCCCCACTTATCAGCATATGAATCGGGAGCAGACACGCAACGAGACGAAGCAATGAAAGATAGATACAAAAGTTAAAATAAAGAATATTTATTTACATAAATATACATATAAGGATAAAAAGGGGGAGGGTTTGCATCTATCTCTAGTATATTCTAAGTTTAATCATCACTCTTGCACATAATAAGAGAGTATGTCACTTTGTCCTCTGACTTAGCTGGTTGTCCTGTTGATGTCGCAGCTGGCTGGGTCCTGGCTTGAGGTTCTGCAGCTGGAGGTGGCGCTCTAGCGGATAGAGGGACGCCGGCGATATAGCTCTTGTGGAGTCTCAGTCCCAAGTTCTAGTATCTGTAGTGGGCACAGTATGGCGGGTGGCCGGATACCGTGGGCACAAGGTTACTGCGGGCAGAGCTGATCTGCCGTGGGCAGTGTAGGTAACAGGATATGTCCAGTGAGTTGCAGAGGGTTGGCGTAGCTATGACGTCTCGCACAGATCTGACTCTATAGGGACGTCGCGCCTAATAGCTTGACAGGTGGGCTGTCGAATAGGCGGGCAATGCCGATAGCGCCAAGTAGTAGAGTTGAGTAGAACTCCGTAGGCGGTAGATGATACTCAATAGGAAAGTGCAGTGCTGAATAGCACTAAGCACATAGATAGGCCAGTAGGCAAATAGGCAGGTAAGTAATCCGATAAATAGGCAGACACCTGAGGGAGGCTGCGGATAAATAAAGACAAGTTAGGACATGTCTCTTATGCATCTTATCGATGCCCTCGATTGGGGTGCATTCGTCAGATTGGTAAAATTGCTTTAGAGCATAAAGGGGAGATGATGACAAATGGGATTTGGAAAATAGATGGCAGATAGTGGCAATATAAAAATGTACATAAAAGGGGAAATAATAATATAAGAATGTACATAGAAGGGGAAATAATAGTCTTAAATAAACAACACTGGTGGATAGAGAAAGAAGGGGGGGGGTTGAGTTGGGCGGTGGTCAGCGACCCAGATGATTGTTTGCATATGACCGTGGGTCGAGAACAATGGAGCGCGCTTGAATGGTGTGTCCGTTCAAGCGGCGCAACTCTCAGAGTAAAATGAGTAAAGGGGAGATAATTCACTACAGGGGAGATAACTCGTATCTCTTTTCTAGACGCAGTATCAGTGCGCTAGTAAAATTATCAAGGCGTTTAACCGAGATACAGGAAATAAAATAAGATGTACAAATATATACATGGTTGCATCAATGATCAATTGAGCCACGTAGCATTAATAGATTAACGCAATACATAAATATACATTAGCCATGTTCATGTTTTCTACTTACGCCAGTGAGAAATACACAATGCACTAATTAAATATAAATGAACTAAGCAAAAGACACATGATAAACTCCAATGGAAATATACACAGAGTAATTAAGATGGAACTTGTGATTAAGTTCGGCTTACCACCAGGTATTCCTCTAGGAGGGAGAATAAATGATATAGTCCAGACTCGATAGCTCAGCTCGAATGCGAAAGAGAGGGTGATTTGAGTTGGTTTACTATATATATATGCCTGAAAAGTGTGGGCGGACACCGGAAATGTCCTAGGCTAAGAATTATCTTACACGTGGGTGAAGTAGACTTGAGATGGGAGTGGCACATGGGATATCAGGCGGTGTGTTGACCAGGGTAATCTCTTAGATCAAAGAGAGACGTGAGAGAAGGGGGGGGGGATTAGCTTGCATTCAAACCAAGGTGGTGTCAACCGCGGCTATCAGACATCCTGTCGATAAGATCAAGGTCTGAGCGTATCTTTGCCCCGGTCAAGGGAGGATAAATGAAAGGACTGGCCTAATTTTCTCCAAGGTGGTGGACTAAGTCTAGCCTGGTAGAGAGGAAAAGGTGTGGCGGGTGAATAATTTAGGGGTAGGATGGAGAAATAATTAAAATAAAATAAATAAATAATGAAAAATAATAATTAATGCTGTGATAATTTAGAGTGACTCTGACAGCGAGTTTTTGACTTGTCACACTAGCGCACTAATGAACGTAAACAGGAAGAGACTAGAACGGAGAGAATAACAGTGCATCAGGGATTGTGAAGAGTTTGAATGTTTGGGAAACTAAGAGGCCAACTTTTGTGCTGCCTGAAGGTTGTAGTAGGGACCTGGAGCGAAGCGGGGAAGGCTGTCGTTGGTCCACATTCAGGTTAAGTAGCAGAGGATTGGTATACTTAGTAGTGAGACTCTGAGGAAGCTGAAGGATGAATCATCATGTTATGTGTTTACTCTAGTGAATAAACACAACTATTATTTCCTGTTAAACTGTGTTGAGTTGCATGCCTATTCGTTGAGTGCCTAACCTAGAGAGATATAGCAATTGGCGTCAGAAGTGGGATTTAGGCAACTCAACGAAAGGAAAGAATGACAACGCTGAAGAAGCTAGACGAGCTTAGCTGTAAAGAGTTAAAAGAGGATCTCCGAGACAGGGAGCTGAGGATCTTCTGTGACATAGAGAATATGAGAGCCAGTCTTCGACAGAGCCTGGTTGATGAAGGGGAGGATCCCGAGACCTACCTGTTTGAGGTAGAACCAGATATCAGAGAGGTCATGAGTGCCATGCTGAAAGAGGTCAACGAACAGATCTGTACCATGATTAAACAGATAGGTACCATTACCTCACTGAACAAGACTGATGAATCTGATACCGTGATGAACAAGACCGATGACCAGATGGCTACCATGTCTACAGGTATGAACAATCTGCTACTCAACGGAGACGCTGATAATGGTGGTGACTGTGATGACGAGTTGTGCAAGAGTAGCTCTCACGACAAGAGGCCTGACCCTTGCTGCGAATATCACAACGATGAGCATAGACCTGATTATGTCCACGTGATTCCTGCTGCCTACACCCAGGCTTTCTACAAGATCTGTGCTGGCGGAACTTCGCAGGGAGAGAGCAAGTACCAGAAGACCTGCCAACAAGGTTTTGACCCAACAGGCGCTTGTCCAGAGGCCATAACCAGCGAGAGAGGCCCTAAATGCGGTCAAAGGAAACCAGCAAGATGTGATGCAGCAGCTGATAAACGTTTTCACATCAGGCGTTATCCACGAGCCCTACAGGCATGTCTTCCAGATGCTGATGGGTTTGGTGAACTGTTTGATAACCTGACCTCCTGGGGGCCTCCGGCTAAATTGCAAAGCATTTACCGAGAGAGTCTGCTGAAGCAGCGTGTAGAACCAGTGGTCTTGATGACCACCGCCATGACATCCACTGCCTCGCTTCTTAGCATGAGGCTGCCGTCGGTGGTGAATAAGAGAAAGGCTAGACAACGAATACGACGTCTTCTTAACCAAAGACAGATCAATTGGAGCAGAAGGAGAAAGCGGAACTTGCAGAGAGCAATGTGGATGGCTTTGTGGGGAGCACGCTCCATTCAATCTGTGACTCCCACTGACCGACCTCCACCTGCACTGACCAACCGTGAACATGTTTCTTTTCGGGACGAAAAGACTAAGGTGGGGGTAGTGTTGTAACCCTGCCTTGCACCAGTGCTTGAGGTGCGCACTAGCGCACTAATGAACGTAAACAGGAAGAGACTAGAACGGAGAGAATAACAGTGCATCAGGGATTGTGAAGAGTCTGAATGTTTGGGAAACTAAGAGGCCAACTTTTGTGCTGCCTGAAGGTTGTAGTAGGGACCTGGAGCGAAGCGGGGAAGGCTGTCGTTGGTCCACATTCAGGTTAAGTAGCAGAGGATTGGTATACTTAGTAGTGAGACTCTGAGGAAGCTGAAGGATGAATCATCATGTTATGTGTTTACTCTAGTGAATAAACACAACTATTATTTCCTGTTAAACTGTGTTGAGTTGCATGCCTATTCGTTGAGTGCCTAACCTAGAGAGATATAGCAGTATATTGAGTATGCATATAAGTTGGACATAATTTAAAACAACAATTATTTAGTAGGTTTTCATATTATCGCGTGATTTGCAGTGCTACACTACTGCCATAGAACACTTAACTAAAGGATTTTTTAATTATTTTTTTTACGGAAATATTTTTTTCTTTTTTTTTTTTTTTTGAAAATTTAAATAAGGTTAACCCTAACCTTTGCAAAACAATTAGATCAATTAGATATTCATTATAAGATAAAGTTATGCCAGGTTCGCATTTAACATCACATTAACTTTCACCTATCCTTTGTTCTGCTAGAAAGCTGGGGCACCACACAAGATCTGTCAACCTTCTTTCTGAATTCTTCTATGTCATTGGTCTTTCTCAGAATTTCATTATGATGTTCTTTCTGAAAATATTGATACCTGCTTTTTTACCTGCCTGGGTGGACCACTTCGGGGGGCCGATTTTAAGTTTGTGTTTCCACACAAACTGTCTTTGTAACCTTGTTAGTGTATAAAAATATTTAACGCCTTGCACAATACTTTCCAGGAGGCGAAGTGATTAAACCGCTGAGCGGTAAAGCGCTTGGACTACAAACTGGGGTCCAAGCGATAGAATCCTTAAGAAGACTGGGGCTTTTAATTTCATTTCGGGATCTTCGGGCGCCTATGAGTCTACCCAGCTCTAATAGATATCTGAAATTAGTTGGGGAAAAGAAAACACATTTGGTCGTTGTGTTGTCCACATGACACCCTCGTTAACAGTAGGCCACAGAAACAGATGACCTTTACATCATCTGCCTTATAGGCCGCAAGGTCTGAATGAGTTATTTTTACTTTTACAATACACTTAATAAAGTCTGGAGTCATAACCATGTGAAATTCTATGAAGCAGACAATCTTTGTCCAGGCTTCTGTCTGAAATTGTCTCAGAAGTAGATTGTAGTTTTAGGTCACGTGATTAGAGGAATTCTTACTTACATCTTGTTTTAGCATTCAATTACGCGATAAAACTTGTTTTTTCTCTATTGAGTGAGACTTTCCGGACTAAGACAGAAGCGGATTTAGGTGCTGGCGATTGGTGCAACCGACAGCGGGCCCCGCGCCAGCAGACATTGTTTTTATCTAGTCTGTTGATTTTTTCATGGAACATACTTCTCAATAGTTAAATGCGTTTATCAAAGGCCACTTATCTTCTGACAGCTTAGGGTTGCAGATTTATTTATCATGTAAACAGTAGTATCACATTAAGAAATGAATCGGATACGAACAGCATAGTAGGGCCTACACCTTTACCCGGTAACAAAATGCCTACTACTCATGATCATAACATTGGCCTAGGTCTAGTAATTTTAAGATTAGACGTGTAAATTCATACGAGTTCTAGTCTAGATATAGTAGATTCTATATCAATATTCTATATCTAGTTCTAGATCTAGATCGTCCCGAGACATGACGTTAAACTGCGCTCCTCTTTCCTTAGCACTTTTGGAGCTCAAAAGTGCCCTACTTCTTTTCTATCATTGTGTCTGCCTCCTCTTTTCCTAAGTCTGCCTTCATTGATCATCACACTGTCTCCTTAACTTTAAATTCTCACTACGTCCTAGACCAGTCCGTTTGCCGTGGACTGCGACGGGTAAGGGGGGATAAAGAGATCCTGGTGTTTGAGTGGTGGCTATCTGAGGATAAACCACAACAACACAATACTTTGGCTCCAAGTTCCCCTAGACCTGAGACCCAGATGGCCCGCTCTGGGTCAACCGGCTGGTCATGCCGAGCTACCAGCATAGGTCGTCGACCTATGCTGGAGGGCGGTGGCTGGAGGGTCAATCAGGGAGCTGCTGTATCGGACACATGTCCGATGTAGCAGCTGACTGAGTATAGCACCTGTGTAGCCCTGGCGGGCTCATTCTGGACATCCGAATGGCCCGTCCCCTTGTTGGACTCGATGGCGGGTGGGGAGCACAGGTGCCGAATTAACCAAAATATATATGGACAAAAAAACACACACAAAACTACTTGCCCCAGACCTATGTCTGGGCAAGAAACGACGAATTGACGATAAAAAAGAGGAGGTCCCAAAAAGCTGTGCCACCTGGCCATCATTTCTGGTGGTTAGATGCACAGAGGAGGGAAAAAGCCTGACCAAGTTGAGCCCTTTTATTATCTATAAGGGACTCAAGTCAGTAGTGGGAGAGCCCAAGAGTGTGTCTAAGCTACACAAAACAATGGAACTCCTTGTAGAAGTAGACAGCAAGACACACTCTGATGGGCTTTTAAGATGCAGAAGACTCTGTGATCTCCAAGTGGAAGTCATGCCACACAAGAGTCTGAACACCAGCAGAGGTGTAATCAGCTCTAGGGACCTACTGGAATGTTCCGAGAAGGAAATAGTGGAGGGCATTGAAGGAGTCACCCATGCCCGGCGCATTACCAGGCGCAGGGAGGGTGAGGAGGTCAAAACCGCCACTATTATCCTCACATTCGGAACTAGGACACCGCCAGAGTATGTGAAGGCAGGATACCTACGAGTTCCAGTGAGGCCCTACATACCTAACCCCATGAGGTGCTTCAAGTGCCAGGGTTATGGACACGGCGCGGCAGTCTGTAAGAGGAACACTGTGTGTGCCAGATGTGCTGGAGAGGGTCATGAGGACAAGGGCTGCACAGCCCAGTTCAAATGCCCAAACTGTCAAGCTGGCCACTCAGCCTACTCCAAGGACTGCCCTGTGTGGAAACAGGAGGTTGCCGTGCAGGAGTACAAGGCAAGAAACGGATGTACCTTTAGCCAGGCGAAATCGGCTGTACTGGCCCTACCCAAGGGCCAATTCGGCTTGACAAAGACCTACGCCCAGGCTGTTGCTAAGAAAGGAAGATCCATAGCCACACAGACGGACACATTGACCCCACCACCCCCTCCTCCTCCCCCAACTCAGAAGAAAACACCGCCAAAGAACACACCTCTGAAGAAACAAGAAAGCCCTGTTGTCATGCTAAAGAACAGGTTCTCTGTGCTCGCTGATGAGAGCATGGAGACTGAGCAGCATGTCAAAACCAATACTCCGGGAGAACCCGGAGACATCATGTCTGACACAGGTTCTCCTCAGAGAACCCAGCCAGACACCCCAACCTCTACTGAGTTAGAGGTTGACCAACTCCCTAAGGGGAGAAATCAAAGCGGAGAGGATGCCCGAGGTGAGAGAGGAGGAAATAACCTCCGCTCTAACCAGAGGGATCTCCCCTCTCCAGAGAGAAAGACTTCCCCCAAAAGGGGGTTGTCCTCCTCTCCATCCAAACCCAAGAATAAAAATACCAAGGTCACTGGAATAAAGGGAAACCCCTCCGGGGGCCTCCCAAGGCCAAATAGCTCCAAGTAGGTCATCTAGAATAAGCCATGGATTCCAGAATTGTACAGTGGAATTGTAGAGGCCTCAAGGCCAATTACGAGGAAATGCAGCTACTGATGGACTCTGAGACTCCTGTAGCTGTCTGCTTACAGGAAACATTTCTAAAAGATTGCATCAGCTTCCGAAGCTACCGTGCTTACACCAAGAATGTTGAGGATGCAGAGAGAGCATCAGGTGGAGTCTGTATCCTTGTGAAGGATAACATCCCCCATGAGAGGGTAGAACTACAGACCACACTACAGGCCGTAGCAGCTAGGATAACCCTTCACAAGGTTATCACTTGCTGCAGCCTGTATCTACCACCTGGCGCTCCATTAAACCGAACAGACATGGAGGACCTATTGAAACAACTCCCCCGGCCTTATTTAATCCTTGGGGATTTCAATGCCCATAACACCATGTGGGGATCCAACAATACCGACACAAGAGGTCGTATGCTGGAGGATATCTTCCTCCAACATGATTTATGCATACTTAATGATGCATCACCGACCTACTTGCACCCAGGAACTGGATCATTCACATGCATTGACCTCACCGTATGCGTCCCCGGACTTCTGGACGATTTTAAATGGTCAGTTAGCAATGATCTACGGGGAAGTGATCACTTCCCAATCATCATTACTAACAATCTCCCTTCATTGGGACGACCTCAGCGGTGGAAACTGAATAAGGCCGATTGGGAACAATTCCAAAAAAGATGCTCTGAGGATATCACAGAAAATATCCTCCATGAACAGAACCCAGCTGATACCTTTGCTAGCAAGCTACTAAGTATAGCCAGGAAAGTTGTACCCCTAACCTCTGCAAATCCAAAACGGCCTAGCAAACCATGGTTTGATACAGCTTGCAAAAGTGCTATTGGTGATAGGAAAAAACGACTGGCTGCATTTATAAAGAATCCTTCCCAGGAAAACCTAAAGCTATTCAGGATAGCTAGAGCAAAGGCTAGACAAACCATACGGTCAGCCAAAAGGAATTCCTGGAGAAGTTTTGTCGGCAGTCTGGATGCCAAAACTTCTGCTAGAGCGGTTTGGAAGGCAGTAAGGCGAATCAAAGGGAAAGAATCAAATGCAATAGGGCATTTGAAAAACCAAGGACGAACTGTCACGTCCCCCAGAGAAATAGCTGACTGCCTTGCATCCTCAATAGCAGAAAAATCATCCACTGCACACTACACGCCAGAGTTCCAAAAAGTCAAAACCAGGGAGGAAAGACACCCCATTGATTTCAGGTCAGAGAACAATGAAGACTACAACAAACCGTTCTCGCTTGAGGAACTGAGGGAATCGCTGGACAAGTCACATGACACAGCGCCTGGAGAAGACGAAATCCATTACCAGTTCCTCAAGCACCTTCCCGAACCCTCATTGGCAGTCCTACTAGGGGTCTATAACTGTGTGTGGCAAACAGGCGCTTTCCCAAACAGCTGGAGGAAAGCCACAGTTATACCGATACCTAAACCGGGAAGAGACGGCTCTGACCCAGCTAACTATCGACCAATAGCACTAACAAGCTGCATCTGCAAAACCATGGAAAGAATGATTAACAGTAGGCTGGTCTGGTACCTGGAAAGGAATAAAGTGATCTCAAACTACCAGTGCGGATTCCGGCAGGGGCGGACAACAACTGACCACCTGGTAAGGCTGGAAGCTTATATTAGAAATGCATTACTCAGAAGAGAACATCTAGTAGCTGTATTCTTCGATATAGAAAAGGCCTATGACACAACCTGGAAACATGGCATTCTACGTGACCTGGCGCTTATGGGGCTTAAGGGACACCTCCCCCGTTTTGTGGAGGAATTCCTGAAAGATCGAAAATTTCAGGTCCGAGTGGGCAACTCCGCTTCTGACACTCATGACCAGGAAATGGGTGTACCCCAGGGCAGCATTCTGTCAGTCACCCTGTTCAACATTAAAATAAATAGCATCATAAATGCGCTGTCCCCTGGCATAGAGTGCTCTTTGTATCTTTTTAGTTTCTCTTTAATACATGTAGCATGATAATAATTGTGAATGTATGGATAAGGTTGATAATTATTATTTTAAAAAATTTAAGTTTACGCTAAATGAATATATGGAGGGCTGAGGGGTAAAGCACTTAGAACTGGAATCCCGTGTTGGAATCCTGGTAAAGACTCTAGGTCAGTCTAGGTGGACCACATCGAGGGCCGATTCTGAGTTTGTGTTTCCACAAAAACTGTCTTTGTAACCTTTTTTTTTTGTTACATGTCAGTGCAGTCGTAAGTGAACACGAGGGAACTTGCCAGGGTAGTAATAGATTTTAATGGGGTTGAGAAAAGAATTACCAACGTCTTGGAAAACGACGAACCAGAATTTATCATCAATCAGGCATTGGTAGCAACTAAATAATATCACCATGCTATTGTTTCCACCAAGGACACGTGACTCCTTCATTTTTTTATGAAGCGCAAGTATATCTGTAGCCTCAGAATTCCAAAGAGTGGTGGTCACCATGATGCACAGAAATAATAGATGATTACTTGTCACCTTTCTATTGCCAGTTTTTTTTACGCAAATTATTACATCCCTATAACAATAATGTATTGGCGTTTATTTCACTGGCATGATCATACACCTCTACCTTTTTTTCTTCTACAAAAAATCCCCCCCCCCCCAGAAATGACAGTGTCGTCATCACGAGATCGGCTGAACTGCAGGCTCTGAACATTTCAAGATCCACCTCTGTCTATGACTTCTCAAACAGCACTTCTGTAAGTATTAAACGTTTTAATTTAAGGAGTGGTTACAATTAATTATAAACATTGTAACGGCCACCAATGTTTGTCAGTCTGCATTCTTTTACGAGTGTAGATTTAGTGAAAAGGCCGTAGATTTAGTGTTCAAAACAATGAAATATTGTTGAAAATTATTTAGTTGACAGATATAAGAGACTCATTATGGGCTCGAATGGCAATTCTCGGGGCACACTCAAGAGCCCAAAATAAGAGCTCGTGCTCTCTCTCTTCCGATTATGCTGGTGTGGCCAAGTGCAATAGACTCAGTTGCAGGAATTTCGGAAAGGAATACATTACATAACAGACCCACTGGCTTTTATTGTAATTGTAGTTACAATTGTTATTGTGGGAAGCGTGGTCAAGAGGTTGAGGTGCGCTTGAACTTGGCTTGGCTTGGCTACCTAGAAGGGGGCTCGAGGTTCGACACCCGACTCGGGCAGAGTTGTGTTTACTGAGCGTCTAAAGGCAGCACGGAAAACCAACTCCAAGATATCCCCTCCCCCCACTGGTCCACAAATGAGATTGGACCAAAAGCGCTCTGAGCATGCTATAAGCATGAAAGTAGCGCTATATAGAAGCTATAATAATATAAAAGCTATAATAATAATTATAGTTGTTGCGGTAGTCGATTTTTTTCGGAAGCAGTTCGATGTACTGATAGATCAGACATGGCTAATCTCGTTGGACAGTAGGTCTTTTTGTGGCTCTGTTACGTACTCAACCTTATTTGTCACAGATGAATTGGGCGTCCGCCTGGGGAACTCACCCACACCTCCTTATATAAAAGGCTAAATAAGTTAAGCAGGTTTGGTTCTCATCTCATGATTCTAATACTTTCCTCTGAAAATATATCTACCTCTGAAATCCAGTTTTCTTAAAGGTAGAAAGAGGTATTCATCTTACTGTAAAAGAGAGCACCCCAAGACTACTAAACAGGAAATTATATTTTAGGAAATGAAATGTTCTTTTTTTACACAAGAAATACGAAATTTAGATTTGAACAAAAAAAAAGATATCGGAACATTGACAAGGTGTTTAAAATGTTAGGTGCACTGTTTAAAATGTTATGTGCACTGTTTAAAATGTTAGGTGCACTGTTTAAAATGTTAGGTGCACTGTTTAAAATGTTATGTGCACTGTTTAAAATGTTAGGTGCACTGTTTAAAATGTTAGGTGCACTGTTTAAAATGTTATGTGCACTGTTTAAAATGTTATGTGCACTGTTTAAAATGTTAGGTGCACTGTTTAAAATGTTATGTGCACTGTTTAAAATGTTATGTGCACTGTTTAAAATGTTATGTGCACTGTTTAAAATGTTATGTGCACTGTTTAAAATGTTATGTGCACTGTTTAAAATGTTATGTGCACTGTTTAAAATGTTAGGTGCACTGTTTAAAATGTTATGAACACTGTTTAAAATGTTATATGCACTGTTTAAAATGTTATGTGCACTGTTTAAAATGTTAGATGTGATTTCTTTTTTAAAAATGTTATGTGCACTGTTTAAAATGTTAGATGTGATTTCTTTTTTAAAAATGTTATGTGCACTGTTTAAAATGTTAGATGTGATTTCTTTTTTAAAAATGTTATGTGCACTGTTTAAAATGTTAGATGTGATTTCTTTTTTAAAAATGTTATGTGCACTGTTTAAAATGTTACATGTGATTTCTTTTTTAAAAATGTTATGTGCACTGTTTAAAATGTTAGATGTGATTTCTTTTTTAAAAATGTTATGTGCACTGTTTAAAATGTTAGATGTTATTTCTTTTTTAAAAATGTTATGTGCACTGTTTAAAATACGTATATGTTTATGTTTGATAATTATATGCTATTTTTTTTTATTTATTTGTTTTAGATTCTTGCGATCGGAGTAGAAAACTATTGTTTTCTCATTCAAACCAGGCGTTCACTTGACGGCATTGTCGACATCCTCAAAACTTTGAACGTGAGTCAAGCATTTCTTAGCTTATCTTCTTATCTTATAAAACATAGACGTTACTTCAAAAAAAGAAGATCATAACGTCCTACGCGTCATGCATCTAGTCATGCGTGTTAACCAATGATTTAAATTCTGCCAAGTCATTGGTTTTCCTTGCTGACTCAGGCAACCCATTCCATGCTCTAATAGCACTAGGAAACACTTCAGCGTTCTCGCTTCTTTTAACAATACAATGTCTGTGAACAAATGTATCTGTTACGAGACGCTACATTACTCTACAGCAGTAAAGGTGATGAGTCCTTGTGCTGGCTACATGACACTCTCGTTAGCTATTGGCCATCATCTACTTCAAAGTCATAAAGAAAAGCAATCAATATCATACCTCAAACATTGCATACAATTTTAACTCTTTCTCCCCTAACCGACGATACAAACGTTGAGTCCATCAGAATGTGGTAAATAATACGGAGAGAAAGAGTTAAGTTCGATATTTTTTTTTTAATTGCCTTTGTTGGCGTTACTAGAGTTGGTTTTTTCCTGGTGCGGTCCGCACCCCTCCTCCCACACCCCAATGGCAACGCTACTGGATAGAGTTATGTAGAAAATTTTTTTCACTTTTTTTTTGGTTGTTTCTATTTTCCAGAACACCAACACCTCTGTGAATCCCGCATCCACACTAAACGGGGACACGACGCCTTTGACAGCTGCCGAGGTGCAGGAACTGTATGCGTCTCACCGTGATGTCCGCCAGGTCTGTCGTAGAGGAAGGCGTAACCTGGTCATTAGAGCTGAACCTACGACAGGTAGGCTTTACTTATCACTTGACTCTAATGCTTGTTGTTGTTGTTTTTTTCTGTTGGACCAATAAGAGAGGATCATTCTACAATATTTCGTGATAGCTCATTGCGTCACTATTCAAACTTAGCCTACTTTCAGAATGATATTGAAATATTAAAAAAATAAAGTAGTTTAAAGAAAGAGAGTAAAAGAAAGATTTAGATATAGAACTAGATCTAGAACTAAAATCTTGATATAGAATCTAGACCTAGACTAGAATTCGTATAATTTTACACGTTCAATCTTATTAAAATTACTAAACCTAGGCCAATGTTATGATCAGGAATAGTAAGCCTTTTGGTACCGGGTAATGGTGTAGATCTACTATGGCAGACTATGCTATTTCGTATCCGATTTACTTGTTAAGTAGATACTATCAGTGTATTTTTTGTGACGGTACGCACCGGTACGGCGTACCGGCACCTTTTTCAATGTGAGGAAAAAATTATTACTTTTCTTGCATTTTAAAGTCTATTATTTATTTATTGGTACTTAAAAGTTAGGCAACCCATCACTGAGTACCGGCATCTTTTATTTTACAAAAAAAAAAGCACTGGATACTACTGTTTACATAATAAATAAATAGCAACCCTAAACTTTCAAAAGATAAGCTATTGCCTTAATAATTAACATTTTGTTCAAATTATTAATACATTTATAATATATATATTATAAATATATCTAGATCTGGACTAGTTTTGCTTTTATTGAGATTGTCAAGTATATAATGACAATGTGTCAAAACTGCGCGCTATAAAAATAGTTCATTATTTTTTAAACTTATAACTAAAACGAAGCTCATATTAAAATTTTTTTTTTATAAAAACAACATTTGAATCAGTATTCCATTCAATGAGTTAGTTAATAAATGGAAAATATATTTTGTCATGATCCATTGGCACTTTTTCAATTGTGACCTTAGATGCAAATTTTTTGTTCTAATGCGCAAATCTATGAATGAAGCTTGAGTTATTAATGGAAAAGTCTGTGACCTTTTAAAAAAAGCTACCTCTCCTGAAGTTTTTCATTAAAAAGTGGTGTATTGTTTTGAAAAATCTGCTTGCATAGATAATTTTTAAAATTAGATGGTTCACTTTCGGAAAAGAAAAAAGTAGCCGTTGCATCAGAACTTTCAATAATGTAGAATATCATGATGTCCAATTTTCATTTTCTCTTCTAGGTTCTGAGATCTAAACGGGACGGACGGACGGATGGACAGACAAACCACAAAAAATTAATAGCGTCTTTTCCCCTTTCAGGGGCCGCTAAAAAACAACTTGTATATATGAGTTTTTTTTCTTTTATCTATAATTTAAACGTATAGAGCATATTGAGAAAAGCTAAAAGCATAAATTAGTGCAAAACAATTTTCTCTTCTAGGTACTGAGATCTAAACTGGACGGACGGACGGACAGGCAAACCACACAAAACTAATAGCGTCTTTTCCCCTTTCATGGGCCTATATGAGTATCTTTTTCTGTTATCTATAAGTTTAAACTTATAGAGCCTATTGGGAAAAGCTAAAATCATAAATTAGGACTAAGCAAACAAAAAATTGGTAAAAATTTTATATTATTGATCGCAAAGATTTTTTGTTGTTGGTCTAGATCTATTACATCTATTAGACATTTAATTGCATGACTGGTCCAAACTAATTGATAGAACTACACTTGGTATAAGTTGTTTTTTTTCTAGTATTGTTATGTTGTTCTTGTTTCTCTCTTGCTCAGATCCTCAGGACAATGTTATACAAGTGGTCTCACTCACGGACCTCTTCCAGATCTCTCGCCCGACACCACCCACTCGACCCCCTACTACACCACGTACAACTCCTCCACCAGCCGGCCGCCCTGGCAAAGGCGGACCTGGCGGCCGAGATGGCCCTGGAGGTCGCGGAGGAAGACACTAAACTCAAGAGTTTAAAACAGAATTAGCATGACAAGTGTTTCTACTATGTTTAAATCTAAAAGGATTTTAGGCTTTAGATGTTCTTTGCATTCAAACTAAAGTTTGTACTAAAGAAATTATACTGGAAAATGTAAAATGGCTGACTTCAATATTTACAAGGTTTCAACAATAGGACAAGTTTTCAACCCATAAGTTTGATTTTTGATTTTGCTGAAAATCTCCGACAAGGACAATTGATATTGACTGCATCAATAAAAATGATTTTGTTTTCAATTCATTAAAAATACTAAAGCTAGTCCCTGTTTTAAATTCATTAAAGCTAAAGTTGGTCCTTAATTTACTTATAGTATTTTAACTAATAATTTTCTTTGAATTGATCTTTGATCTATTTGTCTCTCTTTTAATATTTCTGTTGCTTTTAATTTTCAAAACAAAGTAATGCACCGATTTTGGTTTGATTTGTACATTTGATAGATTTCATATCTATTTTTCAAACAAAATTAAAATTACTGACTATATAAAATGTTGTGTGTGTTGTTTTTTTTGGGTTGTATATAGTGTTCTATGTTGTTGTTGTTTTTTTGCTAGCCAAACTCTACAATGTTCTATGTTAAAGAAATGAATAGAGATCTAGATGTATAAGGAATGATTATAATGATGTGTCTGAACAAAGATGGCTAAGACGGATTTTGGGAGTCTGTTATAGAGATCGGGTCTCAAAGAAAAAAATTCTATTCTGAACTGGGAGTCGAACCATAAGATAATATGAATGTACTAGCTTGACATTACCTGCGGCCTGCGGGCCTTAGTTTGTGTTTACTAATCTAGTGGATTGGATTTAGATGTATATTAAACTTAGCTAATGATCCTTTCAAGTTTTCCTCTTTTGCTACGAAAATAAAAGTAGTTTTGCGAAAATGGTTTACCCGAAGCTGATACATTCATATCTATTAAAAACGAAAGGAGCGATAGATGAATAGGATATAAAGTACAATTAAAACGGGTTTACCCGACTTGTTAAATGAATGGGATTATAAAGTAGGCCTAAGTCAGGACGTCTGAATTCGCAGATATATGGAACGAATTTATGTAAAAATGCTTTTGAAACACAAAATTGAAGGTTATTTTTATTACGTAATGAAATCAATAGACTATCTTTTGTATTTTCATGTGTCAAAGTAAAAAATTATCTGCGCAAAGTGTAGTTCTTAAAATTAGATCTAGATCTAGTCTATTCTAGATCCTTTCGATCTTTTCTCACGTAAATATGGCCTAGATCGATGAAGTTATAATGTTTTCATAGAGTTGGTCAACTTTTTTTTTTTTTGGGGGGGGGGGTCTTCAGTTTGTTTTAGGGCTACAATACATACACTACGGTCTAAGTTAGCACCCAAGGAACATTTATGCCAAGTTTAATCAAGATTGGTCAAACGGTTTTGATTTCTATTCGTAATATAGATGCATACATACATACGCCTTACTTTCTACTTTATAATATAGATAAGCATAGCTGTAATGCAATTTACTGAGATAATAAATAAATATTGCTACAATAAGAAAATCTGGACTGGATTTAGGCTTCAATAATCCCAAAGATTTTTGTAATCAACTTGTAATCAAGAAAAGAAACTTTGCTTTTTCTTAAAAATAATTGCAACTATCACAGGAAATATTTTGTGGGGCCCCCTAACAAGCCAATGCCCTAAGCTATAGCTTATTTGCCGTTAGGTAAATCCAGCACGGGTATAGTTTAAAAGAATAAACGATGCTACCATAAGATAATCTAAGACAGTGTTTTCCAAACTGTGTTACTCGGCACCCTAGTTTTTCACGTGGCTTGAAAAGGTGTTCCACAAAATACTAAAATAATTAACAAGTAGGCCACCACTTAAATTAACCAGTTAAAAAAAAAAAAAAGCAAATTGTTCCGCTCAATACTCAGGATGTCCGAAGTGGTCCGTTATGAAAAATGTTTGGGAACCACTGATGTAAGAGAATAAGCGGTTTAGTCATAACATATATGAGAATACAAACAATGTCACTATAAGATTATCGAGAACTACAATTTTACCAATGCCAACGGATCTAATCAGTGAAGGTTCATTCAGAAAACTATTTTATTCTACTTTAAGTAGACAGTCTTATATTTTCCTGAAATAAATTTATCCTACTACGTTTATACTAACGTTATGTAATATTAGACCAACCCAATTAGTTTCAGTATCACAAAGATCATTTAGATGTAGTCTAGGGACCCATGACACAGTTCCCTGTTACATTCTTCACAATTTCCATGCTGAGGAAGGATCACATACAATGTATTAAGCAAACTTTAGAAAACAGATACAGTTTGAAAAAAAATATGAATAAGCCACCTTTAGTACCTTCAGCTTCAGTGATAGAAGAAAAGTCAACAATAATGCACTTGTTCGAGAACTAGAACCTTACATGAAATATTAATTGTGAGTTGACGACGCAGGCAACCTAGGATATCCACTAGTAATCTTTTTTTTTCGGTCTTAGAGTACCGCCATAGCGTTTCAAGTGAAATCCCAAACTTTTAAGTAAGTCAATAATTACAAAGCTTTTATCAGCTCACTCTGTCCGTCTGTCTGTCTGGTAAAAATGTTTATAGACTTTATTTTTCCCACTTTTTTTTTTACCTAACAAAACTAAAATCAATTAAAAAGATTAACCAATTAACTATTGGAAATTAATATTAATTAGTTTGTTTGGTATCTCGCATAAGGGAAAGAGTTTGTACTTTACTTATAAGGTGGTATAAGTTAAATTAGTCCCCTCTATACTTTGTATAGGAAAAAGTTTGAAACTAACAATAGATAACTATAAAACCTTCTATTTTCATAAGCACTTCACTGGCAAAGTGGTTAGTGTATTAGCTTGAGTAGGCATTTTTTTTATAAATGCATTAAAAAGCGATCCCAGATAACCTCTATTCCCACCCCACTTTTTTTCCCAACTGGTCCAAACAAGTGATATATATCACATAAAAAAGCTAAAAGCATGAAATTGCGCTAAACAAAAAGAATTAGTAAAAATATTTCTAATAGTCTAGATCTATTTAAAAAATTTGATTACATTACTGATCCAAACTAATACATAATTTATAGATATAACTCCACTATGAGTTGTTTTTTTACGTATGTTTTTTCTTGTAAGATGATTATATTTTGAACAATTATAACGCTCCAACCAAAGTTTTCCCTGAGTGGCCAATTAGCTAGTATTTTGTTTCCCAAAGATATGTCAAAATGTCAAATTTCTAGGAAAATCATTAGAGCCTTTTTAAAATTCGTATCAAAGTTCCAGATTCCAGGTTTTGCCTATGAAGACATCCAAGTACCCCAGCCAAATTGTCTTTGTAACCGACGCAAAAAAAAATACCCCAAAGCTTGGAAAATTCCGATTCCTCCGATATGAAACGACTCAGGACAGCACTTATAAAGCTCAAAAACAGCAACTCAATGGATACCAGCACATATAGAACTAGAAGCAATTGAGAAGTCTGACACACTCGTCAAGTGTGGGAGAACAAAAACACAATGAAACATTGCACTGTATCCAGAAGAAATGAAGAAACTAATAGTGAATAAAATAAATAAGAAATGGACAAGCTCTCATCCCAATCACAAGAAAGCTATCCCGACAAGATCAACGTCTGATCTTTCGACTCTGGACTGGACACAACAGAATGAGCCAACATATGTACCGGAATCTCAAAATTGGTACTAGTGAAATCTGCCAATGTGGAGAGTCACCAGAGAATTCTAATCATGTCCTTCAAAACTGCATTCTTTACCAAGAAGTCGAACAAGACACTGGCCCCAAAACACCCCAATAGAAAGAAAACTATATGGAGAGCTGATTGATTTGGAAACCATTGTAGAGTTCATCTCATATATTGGTCTAGTCATCTGAACGCTCCAACAGTTCATCTCATATATTGGTCTAGTCATCTGAGCGCTCCAACAGTTCATCTCATATATTGGTCTAGTCTTCTGAACGCTCCAACAGTTCTTCTCATATATTGGTCTTGTCATCTAAACACTCCAACATAAAAAATGAGAACGAGGAAGAAGAAGGAGACGCCCATGAAGACTGCAAGCTGACAAAAAAATAAAGATTGATTTGAACATGAATATATAGTCCATAATGTCAAGGACGCATTATTGAAAGATCACTGTGTCAATTGTACTTCAAGCGAAAGCGTTATTGACATTTTCTATTCAGTGCTGAAAACTGCAAAAAAATTATCATATACCTTTTAAATTGTAAGGCATATCAAAACTTCTACATTTTAGTACATCAAATTCTGTGAAAACATGTGTGTCAGTACTAAGAGCATCAAGATATACCCCAACAATAAACCATGGGTCACTGCAAAAATAAAACGGGAAATAATCAAAAAGAAAAGAGCATTTATGAGTGTCGATGGACAGACAAGGAAAATTGCTCAACGAACTCTCAACGTCGTTCTTGAGGAAGGGAGGAGAAACTACAGCACCAAGCTGGAAGACTCAATTAATACAAGTGACATGAGACAGGCGTGGGGCATCATGAACAAAATGGCAGGAGCACAAGTCAAAATTAAAAATAATCTTGCTACAAGAGACGAAAAAACATTGGCCAACGAGTTAAATGATTTCTATTGTCGCTTCGACACGAAAGATTTTAATTATCTAAGACTCAAAGCCCAGTTAACAACTGTTTAGAATTAGCGATTACTAAAGAGCAAGTTTGTAACATTTTCAAAAACGTCAACCCAATGAAAGCTGTTGGGCCTGATGGAATAAAAGGGCGAATCTTAAAAAAATGTGCTGAACAACTTGCTGAACCTTTCCAAGATATTTTTTCTACTTCATTACTAAATCATGAGATACCACCTGTGTGGAAGTCATCTATAATTGTACCTGTGCCAAAGGTTTCCAAACCGAAGGAAATGAATGACTATAGACCTATTTCACTTACTTCCATTGTGTCTAAATGTTTAGAAAAATTGGTTAAAATGTTTCTTCTGAATGATCTTTGTAATAAGTTAGACCCTTTACAATTTGCTTACCAAAAGGGTAAAGGTGTAGACGATGCCATCCTAAATATCTTAAACTGTGTCTACAAACATCTGGACTTACCGAACACTTATGTAAGATTGTTCTTTATTGATTTCTCATCAGTTTTTAACACTATACAACTTCATTTACTCATTGAAAAGATGAAAGCGTTGCAGATTAGTCCATACATAATACTATGGGCTAATGAATTTTTGACCCAGAGTGCTCAGAGGGTTAGGGTAAACAATGTTTTATCTAATGAACGCATAGTTAACACAGGGGCGCCCCAGAGGGCTGTGACATCGCCATTGTGGTTCATTTTGTACACCAATGATTTTCAATCCGATAGTTCTTGTTGCTCCTTCACAAAATTCGCTGATGATGCGGCTCTTGTTGCTCTGCTCTCAGAGAGCTCAGACGTAAATGAGTATTTCAAAGAAATAGAACAAATTGAAAAAATATTGTAAAGATAATTTTTTATTATTAAATGTAAAAAAAACCAAAGAAATGATAATCGATTTTCGTAGGGACAAGAAGGAAAATGATATTGTTTCTGTAGCTGGAGAGACTATTGAAATTGTGCAAACCTTTAAATACCTTGGTACTATCCTAGACAATAAACTAAATTTTACTGCAAATACTGATTATATCAGCAAAAAAGGGCAGCAAAGATTACGATTACTAAGAAAACTGTCCTCGTTTAATGTTAGCGAAAAGGCCTTGGCTATGTTTTATCACGCTCACATCTGCAATATTTTAAGTTTCAATATCACTGCCTGGTATGGCAATCTGAGCATTAAAAATAAAAATAAACTTCATAGAATCCTAAATGCTGCTGGCAAAATCATTGGCAAAAAACAAACCCCATTTGGGCAGTTGTTTGAGACAAACATCTATAAAAAAGCTAACAAGATCCTCGAAATAAAGAATCACCCTTTGTGTCAGGATTTTGTGATTTTACCATCACAAAAGAGATACAAGACACCGATAGCAAAGACAAACAGACACAAACACTCTTTTGTTCCCCTGGCAATCAAATCATTAAATAAGAACAATCTGGTATAAACTTTGTCACATGTAAATTATGAGTGAGTCTGGTGTGAATGTACATTTTGGTTTCTTATAGTTATAATGTTTTTTGTTTGGTGTAATGCACAAATTGTAAGACAAATTTCCTTACGGATAATAAAGATTATTATTATTATACACCAAACGTGTTAGCTATCTAGATGTTGCTCTCCAATACAGAAGTGTAAAGAAGATACATTGATATAACTTTCCTAAAAAAACAGCAAGGTTACAAAGACAGTTTGTGTGGAAACAAAAAAAACATAAAATCGGCCCCCGAAGTGGTCTACATAGAGTCTTCACCAGGATTCGAACACGGGACTTCTGGTTCCAAGTGCTTTACCACTCAGCCACAGCATCTCTATATATTCATTTAGCGTACACTTAAATTTTTTTTAAAATAATTAACCTTATCCATACATTCAAAATTAATAACATGTAACAAAGAGAAACAAAAAAGATTTATTCTTCTTACAAAATTAGATAAATTGGCAACACGAAAAAAAAATATTCTTGACCTTCTTTAGTTAGAAATGACTTGAAAGACTTGGAGTAGGTCTACTTGGACCAGACATTCCCCTTGCAAAATAGAAATTCATTTATTAGTGTGATACTATTGTTTACAGTTTACATAATAAATAAATCTTCACCCCTAAGCTGTCACAAGATAAGTTATTGCCTTAATAATTAAAATTTTGTTCAAATTATTAATACATTTATTATAAATATATCTAGATCTAGGCTTTATTTAGTCATAGTTAGACTGTCCAGTGTAGGTCCCTATAATGAGAATATGTTAAAACTGCGCGCTATAAAAGTAGTTCGTTATTTTTTAATAGTATAACTAAAACAAAGTTTGTATCAAAATTCTTTCTTAAAGCAACATTTGAATCAGTATTCTATTCAATGAGTTAGTTAATAAATGGAAAATATATGTTATCATGATCCATTGACACTTTTACTATTGTGACCTTAGATGCAATTTTTTTGTACCAATGCGCGAATCTATGAATGAAGTTTGAGTTATTAATGAAGAAGTCCATGACCTTTTATAAAAAAGTTACCTACCCTAAAGTTTTTTCATTGAAAAGTAGTGTACTTTTTTTCGAAAAATCTGCTTGCTTACATAATTTTAAAAATTATATGGTTCACTTTAGAAAAAAAAAGCCGTTGCATCAGAACTTTGAATGATCTAAAATATCATGATGTCCGATTTTCTTTTTCTCTTTTAGTTTCTGAGATATAAACGGGACGGACGGACGGACAGATGGACAGACAGGCCACACCAAACTAATAGCGTCTTTTCTTCTTTCAGGGGCCGCTAAAAATGACGCGTAGTTTTAATCTTTTTGTTATTTTACAAGCTTACAGAGAGAGAGAGAGAGAGAGACAAACAGAGAGAGAGACAGAGTGATAGAAAGATGGGATTTTGAAACATTGTGTTATATATTTTTAATACAACTTTTCGTAAAGATTTATTTTATAACAATGTTTTCAACTGACACTGAAAAGAACATATTGGTCAAATCGATACTATCCGGGCATAGTTAAAATAATATCAAATCAAAAAATGTATAAAAATCTATCGAATGTATTTATCTATGGGTCATAAAAATAGTTGCTTCGGGACATGATCTTGACGCATGATAAAATTATTCCTTCGTCTGCAATCGAATATCCGAAAACAAAGGCACAACAGACCAAAATATTTTGTGGATTTGGTTAGTAAATGTGAAAAACGTGGCCAAACAAAAATCGTGACTGTCCCCGTTTCGCTTGAGTGAGCTTCAATCATGAATGAGCCAACCTTGTCTGTCTTTCTATGGCGTCATCAAAAATGTATGTAAAGTGGGCCACATGTTTATTTTTATTTTTTCAGCTCCTCTTTCAGGTCACGTGATTCTGTTACGTCACAATCCTTTGAATAAAGTATTCTTCTGTTCTGTTGGTTCTGGGAGACTTGTTTTTCGAGCTAGTTGTAATTATGCGTAGATCGTGACATGGCGACTCAATGACTCATAGACGTAAGGTTCTAGAGTCATGCTAAGACGGGTGGGGGCTAGGAGGGTCTTGGAAAAGTACCAAACTTAACTGTAACGTAAACACAGCGTAGAAGTGTATATAAAGAGTCTCCAATTCCCTGGACAGATTCAGAAGTCTCCGAGACGACATTTGTGACAGAATCTTCCGGCTGAGAAGTTTATGAAATAAAAAGAACTCTTCCACTTTAATTGAATATCAAGTATTTATCTGATTGAACAAAATGAACATTAAAGTGCTAGCAGTAGTTTGCGCCTTGATTTTGGTCGCTCATTTCACTGATGCAGACAGAGGTGGATCAAAGGTGAGGCTCAATTTTTTATCAATGGGTAGATCATTAAAAAGAATAACTAACTTCAATAGCTGGACAAATATGATCTTTTTTTTTTTTTAGATTGAATTTGTTTACATAAAATACTCTTTTATTTTGTTTCAAAATTGTTACAAAATCTGATGAAAAGTAAATGACACATATTTGAGCTCTACCAATGTAATATTCATTTTTTGAAGACCTTACTTCGCATTTATCACAAATGCAATGTCTGTATAATGTCTGTAAAATGTCTGTAAAGCCTCTGCAGGTAAAATTAAGAAAAAAGATAGAACTTTATTATATTTTTATTTAAAAAACTGAAGGAGATGGTTGTCCAGTAAATAACAATATTTAAAAAGAGATACTTAAATGATAAAGTTTAGTTTCAAAGAGCGCACCCTACTCCAGTGTCTGCCTCTGCATTTATCTTCATTATCGAACCCTTTTCTAAAGCAGCGTCTTATCTCATCTTATAAAATATAGACGTTACTTCAAAAAAGAAGATTTCGTCCGACGCATGTCCCTAAGTCAATCTTGTCATGCATGTTAATCAATGACTTAAGCTCTGCCAGGACACTGTTTTTTCTGGCTGACTCAGGCAACCCGTTCCATGCTGTAATAGCACTAGGGAAGAAGGAGTATTTGTACACATCTGAGACAAGAAATGTTGCTTTATCTTTTGTGCCTTCAATACGGACATACTTCTAGACTTAGTTTTAATTGCGTTATTTTTTTATTCTTTTGCAGAAAGACAAAGTAGAGGCAGCCAAGCCAACCCGTGGAACCCTCCCGCCACCATCGGGCAGCCGTAAGGGAGCCCATTGCTCAGAGGAGGTAGGCGGCAGCTCTGAAGAACGCCCCGATGCTTCACCAGCGGGCGACAGATACTCCTGGAACCGTGTGCTGAACGAGAATGTCAGCGCCCATGAGTCCGCCTTTGTCCCAATGTGAGTTTCAATCCTAACAAACTAATTCTTTAAAGCTGACAACATGATAGACAGAAACAGACAAACAGTTCATCTGTGTTTTTTAAGTTTTAAACATTTCGTTTTGCTCATTACAACAAGATGCCTGACTCCTGAGTATTAGAAAGCACATCTTCAGATCTGAAGTCACCTAAGCATATGATTATTAGTGTGCTCTGGTCACATGTTCAATTCTATGACCTTAGTCACATGATCCATTGGTAAGCCGAGATAACACGAAGTGAATCCTGGGCGTGACCTAATTGTAATCAAATCCATTGCAACATGTGAACATTTTGTTCTATATTCTGTATCAATTTTAAAAAAACTAAGTGTTATCTTAATTAATTTCTGTAATTGCATTTTTAAGTTCAAATAATGGACAAATACAAACGCAGACTTCAGTCAGATAAAGACTTTGGGACCTATTGAATAAAACCTTTTCAAAACCAAAAGGTCTAAAAGACTTACTCACTTGATATTAAGTGTGCATTTTCATGTAAACTTAGGCCATGACTTTTACTATTAGTAATATGTATATAGCTAAATGTATATATAAACCAATGTAATTTTTTTTTCTTTACAATATTTCAGTAACGGAAGTGTTATTGTTGTAAAATCCAACGACAGGATTCTTCGGGAAGTTAATATTACAGGGGCAGTAACTGTGCTTGATTTCACAAATAGCTCAAAGGTAGAGTTAATTTTTGCATAACTTCCCTTTAAATTTGTTTGTCACGAATACTATTAACTAGTAGGCCTATAGGGTGGTAAAACAATATTTGCAAATCTTATTGCCGGAAATGATTTAAAACATTTTTTTAAAAATGATTATTATTCAATCGTTGATAAAAGGTCGAGGTCATCCGAGTGAGGAATGCCTGCTTCATTACAGAGAGACTCCAACAATCGTATCAAGAAATTATTGACATCCTGACTGCTAGAAATGTGAGTCGGCCATATCACTTTAATTCTAATGATTTTATCTTGGAATAGGTTAGGGTTAGGCTGGGGTACATCTATACACGGACAAGTAATGGACCTACACAATGCCCAGTCTAACATAAACATGTTGAACAAAAAGAACACACAAAAAAAAGTAAATTATGAAATGTGTTCCTAATAGGTATAAAATCGAGGTTCGAATCGACCATGAATTTTCTTTAATTCATATTTGACTTGAGCTGTTTTTGTTGAGCTTCTGAAGGCAGCGCACAAAAAAAAAAAAAAAAACTTCTTCCATGAACACATTTTGAACACGTTATTTCTCCCACTTCCATGAACACATTTTGATCACGTTATTTCTCCCACTTCCATGAACACATTTTGAACACGTTATTTCTCCCACTTCCATGAACACATTTTGAACACGTTATTTCTCCCACTTCCACGAACACATTTTGAACACGTTATTTCTCCCACTTCCGTGAACACATTTTGAACACGTTATTTCTCCCACTTCCACGAACACATTTTGAACACGTTATTTCTCCCACTTCCATGAACACATTTTGAACACGTTATTTCTCCCACTTCCACGAACACATTTTGAACACGTTATTTCTCCCACTTCCATGAACACATTTTGAACACGTTATTTCTCCCACTTCCACGAACACATTTTGAACACGTTATTTCTCCCACTTCCATGAACACATTTTGAGCACGTTATTTCTCCCACTTCCACGAACACATTTTGAACACGTTATTTCTCCCACTTCCGTGAACACATTTTGAACACGTTATTTCTCCCACTTCCACGAACACATTTTGAACACGTTATTTCTCCCACTTCCATGAACACATTTTGAACACGTTATTTCTCCCACTTCCACGAACACATTTTGAACACGTTATTTCTCCCACTTCCATGAACACATTTTGAACACGTTATTTCTCCCACTTCCATGAACACATTTTGAACACGTTATTTCTCCCACTTCCATGAACACATTTTGAACACGTTATTTCTCCCACTTCCACGAACACATTTTGAACACGTTATTTCTCCCACTTCCATGAACACATTTTGAACACGTTATTTCTCCCACTTCCATGAACACATTTTGAACACGTTATTTCTCCCACTTCCACGAACACATTTTGAACACGTTATTTCTCCCACTTCCCACTTTCGGTGTCAAGTTGAAACTTTGCACAATTATTCCTTGTTCCTGACAAAACATGAATTTAAAAAAAAAAAAATAATTAAATAGTGGTAATTAATTAATGTTCTTTGAAATCGAAAAGGGAAACAAATGTTACAGTATTGATAAATGAGGCTATTAATGTGAAGTTCTATCACGTAGATAAGCTTTGTTGTTGTTGTTTTTAAGTATTTTTAAATATTTGTGTTATTTTTAACTTAGCGACACTATGTTTTCAAAAGTTGTATGAATGTTTTCTCACCTAGAACACCAACGTCTCAATAGCAGACAGGGTCGCCCTGAACGGCACTGGCCCCCAGCTGTCACGGGAAGAGGCTCAGATCGTATTCCAGCAATACCCAACAGTCGCCAAGCTTTGCCGCAAGTTTAGAATCGTTCGGACCACATCGGATGTTGGTGAGTTCTCATTAGGCAGCAGCTACTTTGTACTGTGTTTGGGTTATACTTTATTTTAGTAGAGATTTTCGGACATGGCGGAATAATTGTAAAAATAGATAGCTTTTTGGCGTATCCGGTGAGCAAAATAAAAGAAGAGCTGATAAGCTAGGCTTTTTTTTTTTAAGTATCTGCTCATTTGTGTGCACTTTTAAGCCCCGCAGATTCAAATCTTCTTCTCTCTTCCGTTTGTTACACAAAATAATGTCGACCGACGGATGCATTCGATTTTATGACTTAAAACTTATTAAAAACAAAAAGGCAACTAACCAGCGGTGACAGGGCCGGACTTAGGCATAGATAAACTAGGCAGCCGCCTTGGGCCTCTCGATTGGTGGGGGCCTCGCACAGGTTTCAGGAAGAAATAGAGAAACTTGAGCCTAGTGTTCTTGTTGGAGCACGCTAGGTTTGAAATAAATGGCTTAAATTGTTTTGTTTTATTTTCTATTTCATTTGAGGCCACCATTCACTTCGTCTAGGGTATCCAGTTATCTAAGGCAGGCTCTGGCGGAAATAAAGAAAAAATCAATAGGAAGATCAGCTGCCACTCATTGCGACAGTGTTAAAATTAGAGCTCAATTCTTTTTTTTTTTAGTTAGTTGGCAACACTGAAGTTCGTTTTAGCGTCCATGACACTGTTTTGGTTGAACTTGGAAAAACTCCAATACTATCACCCATTGTAATCCAAGCTCTGGTCGTCTTTCGATATATATATATATATATATATATAATTCTCTTCATGGCTCAACAGTTTGGACAAGACGTAAAGGAAAGATCACTCTTTTATTTCTAAAAGTCGGACTACAATTACCCTACGAAAAAAAAAAAGAGGGGGGTGGGAGAACAAGTAGTATTCACCCGTCACAAAATAGCGGAGCCGGATTTAACCGTTGTGACCAAGAAGTGAGGGAAAGATCACTCTTTTTTATTTCTACCCCACGTAGATTTAGCGGCGAAAAAGAGGGAGGGAAGAGAACAAGTCATCTACTCTGTATTCACCCGTCTTTAAATAGCAGGGTTGGACTTAACCATTGCGGGGCCCTATGCGAAACGGAATTCGCGGGGCACAGTTTGGGTAGGGATACGGATTATAAGTGAAAATTAAGAGTTTATATTAGAAACTGCATTCGTCTTTGCATTTTATTAATTCTTTACTACGTACAGAATTACTTTACGAGCCTTGCGTGTAGCGAAGTCATACAGTATATCATAAAAATTCTATTTCCTACATATATCACGCTCAATAGCAAAAATTACCAAATGTTTCAATCTATCTACGAGAATTTTTGACCTCAAGTAATTCTTCATTAGTTTGAGGCGCGAGAAGCTTCTTTCACCAGATTCCAAAATTTGCAATTTCAGGAGATTTCCAGGAGCTCCTGGTAAATCGACAGGAGGCCGCGGGAAATAATTTGTTATAAGTTATAAAATGGTTTAATTTAATAATTTATACACCTGGAATTAGCGCGGGTCCTATGAAAGTGCGGGGCACACTGCGGTCGCATGGGTTGCTGTGGCTTACGGCCGGCCCAGCAGAATGGCGGCGACGGCGTACACGCCGGTCGACTAGTCTTATTTTAATGTACAAGGAAATAGTAAATTGACTTTCTTGCATCTAATAGATACTACCAATACATGAATAGTAATTGCACCCATATTTTAGACCTACACAATTTGTTCATGATTTTTACATTTGAAGCTATTTAATGAACACAAAAATGTTGTGATTTTTCAGACTTTGTGTCTTTCATAATTGTATTTATTTTGGTGATACCTTGGCAGCATATTTATTGCTATTCTTTGTTCATTTGTTCTCAGTTGAATCGCCTGACGTAGAAGTGATCGCTGTTCCAGCCTTCGATGCACTGGTCAACATTTCCGTCAACAAACCAACTCCACCACCCACCCCCAAAGGTCTCCTCGGGGTTCTGCGCGGAGGCAAAAGTGGAGAGAGAAAAAGACATTAACTGTACACACACACCCACGCTTGCTACAGTTCTTCAACATCTATTTCAAACAAATGATGTGTAATATTTACACATAAGTTCATACAATATGTGTCTTCATAGTTGTCTATGTAGTCATACTTGTGTACTGTCTATTATGTCTCTCTCTTTCTCTGTGTTGCCTAGAAGTCAAATAATATTTTCTCTAAATCGATCTGCTGTCTATGAAATCATATAGGTGTGTTTGTGATTTTTATTAAGTCATATCAATGTGTTGTCTACGAAGTCATATCAATGTGTTGTCTACGAAGTCATATCAATGTGTTGTCTACGAAGTCATATCAATGTGTTGTCTACGAAGTCATATCAATGTGTCTAGGAAATCTATGAACTCATATAGACTTGTTTGAGATATTTATCAAGTCATATCATTGTGATTTCTATAAAGTTATACCAATTTGCTGTATATGAGTTATTAGTGTGCTGGCATACTAAACACTGAAGTCATACTGTAAAAAAATTTTTACTTATATCATACACTTTGATCTAATTTTTTGTTTTACTGCACAACTGCCAACAGGATTGGATGATGTCTTTTATACAAAAATAAATTAGTTCGATATATTAAAAAACAAATCTTTTTCTTTGTTTCTTTTCAACCAAACTATGTAAAACGTTTTTGTGTTATTAAAAAAAAAAAGCAAAGTTTTGTACAAATTTGATCAAAAGTAGCCACTGACGATTGGACCTCATTCACCAATCGTAAACAAACAACATTTAGCCACGTGATTCTCTATCTCTTCTATTCAAATTACGATCTAATTTTTAATACACAATGGCTATAACGTGACAGTTTTTTTTTCGGTGTTTTATCAATATTATCACGTGACTAAATGTCGTTTGATTACGATTGGTGAATGAGGTCAATTCTTATTTCGACATGAATGAAAACACAGAATGAGGCCTTTGTCTCAGAGGACGGTAAGGAGAGACTGACTCTTCAAATACATGATCATTTAATCAAATCCGTTATATTTGCGGTTTCAGACATGAGTCATTGTGATAACTTGACTCTCCTTCACACTAGGTGAAAATTTTTTGTCATTCCACCGTTACACTCAAGTTGGTTGGTTGGTTGGTTGGTTGGTACACTCAAGTTGGTTGGTTGGTTGGTTGGTACACTCAAGTTGGTTGGTTGGTTGGTTGGTACACTCAAGTTGGTTGGTTGGTTGGTTGGTGTTGGTTGGTTGGTACACTCAAGTTGGTTGGTTGGTTGGTTGGTTGGTACACTCAAGTTGGTTAACAAAACATGGTAAAAGAACTCCTTTCAAACCTTTCAATCTATGGGGGAAGACGACATGAAACTCCTCTGTATCGATAGTTAACGAGAGTGTCATGTGGCCAGCACAACGACTAGCCGTCTTAGCATCCACAATGTTTTTCAGGTAAATAGAGTTGGATGAACAGTAGCCAACACGGAGGCGTCCTAAAATTCTCAAAACACTGTCTTCCCCAAGATTCGAACACGAGCCTCTTCGGTTTGAATGCCAAACGTTTTACCAGGTGGCCAGCAAGTAAAGTAAAAAGTAAAGTTCCCCTCTTAGACCTTTTGGTCTATAGGGCAGATGATGCAAAGGTCGTCTGTTTCTTTGGCCTATGGTTTACAAGGGTGTCATGTGACCAGCACAACAACCAACCCCCTTTACTTTTCCCCAACTAATGTCAGGTACCCATTAAAGCTGTGTGGACTCAAGAGGCGCCCAAAGATCCCGAAATTTAAAAATCCCAGTCCTCACCAGGGTTCGAACCTGGGACTCCTGGTTCGGAAGCCAAGCGCTTTACCGCTCAACCGTCTGCATAATATTAATATCTATATTGTTCCGAAGGAAATTCGTCCCTTGATAGTGCGTTACACACAAGCTATTACAACAATGCACATTCAGACAACGGTTTCTCTCAATCATTTTTTAAGTGAGTTTCTCAAAAAACAAACAACTACATTTTGTTTTTTGAACCGCTCCCTGGTCATGGCGACATTGTAGGAATAATTAAAGCCATAGAAGTATTCGGTACCAAGGATTTTAGGTATCACCTGAATAGACCACATCACCAACGAGGAAATTTGAAACAGGATCAGAAAGACGATTGGACCCCCATTAAGACCATTTGAACATTGTCAAAAACGCAAATTAAGATTGTAATGCAACATCACAAGATCCTCCTTAGGGCTGTAGCTTAGAATAAATGTTAAAAGCTTACTCCCTGAAGGAATTGTACACGATGACAGATTTGTTTGCGTTCACTGGTGAATAGTTGTAACACTTCAAATGTTGGCATCCAAGTTACTTACGTTTTACCACTAGATGGCTTCCTGGACTTATATTATGTGCTCTAGAGCAGTAATGGGCAAACTACGACCTGCAGGCCAACTCCGGCCCGAGGAGAAGTTTTATCCGGCCCGCAACAAGTTTGATATAGCCTAAAAATTATAAAAACCATTGACATAGTATTCCAACACACAAGTGTGTCTCATTTGCTCTGAAACTAAGGTCATTCATCTATTCTTTATGTACTCTTTTATATATATATATATAATGGCCCGCCAAAATTGTTTCTTTCAGTTTTTGGCCCGCTCCTAAAAATGTTTGCCTATCACTGCTCTAGAGACTCTGTCGTCCCGGGTTCGAACCCCATCTGCCACCGTCCTCCGCCATACAGCGGGAGGTTTGGGGATGAAAGAAACATCCAAAGTATGTAAAAATAAAACAAAGATAAACAAATATAAACTATGTTGTCCCTTTCCTCACCCCCCCCCCCAAATCTAGTTTCTCCTTGACAAACTTCAGGACTTCACGGAAACCTCAAGACATCACGTGAAGTTAACCTTTCGTCAAATTATAGTTTCTATTGGCACGTCTAGATCGTGAGCTTTAACGTAATCAGTGGCGTATCTGACTTTTTTTTTTTGTTTCTTTGGGGGGAGGGGGGATATTGTTGTTTGTTACTAAGTGGATTTTTAATCTACTGTATTGTTATTTTTCAAATAAATATTTTACATTCTCTTTTTTTTTTCTAAATAATGTGATTTTAAATACGTGAATAACCAGATACGTGAATAACCAGATACCTGAATAACCAGATATGTGAATAACCAGGTATGTGAATAACCAGGTCAAATACAGTTTCGAAGCCTTCACGACCTTGTCATGTACCACCCTTCCGGTCATCTGCCCAACCCTATTCACATCCTTTTCGCTGTACCCCATCCCCTCTCATTATTTCCGCTGCTGGAGTCATTAAATATGTCTATGTTCAGTATGTAACACAACGGCTGTGTTGATTGGATGGAGACATTTCTGAAACACATTGGACCTCATTCACTAATCGTAAACAAACAACATTTAGCCACGTGATTCTCTATCTCTTCTATACAAATTAGGCAATCCATAAAGGCTGTCACGTGATACTTTTTTTTCATTGATTTATCAAATATTATCACGTGGCTAAATATTGTTTGTGTATGATTGGTGAATGAGGTCCATTGTGGGTTTCTTTCATTTGAATTAGTCAATTTCATGTAAGAGAGGGGGGGGGGGGAGAGAAATGTTTACAAATATTAGAGTATTATTTGTGCATTTTTTTTTTCTAAACTCTTCATAGTTCATTGGTTCACTCCATTAACCCCACTCCATAGGCCTACCTTTCCTCCCTTTTTTTTTCTTTCCGTGACCCTCCTTATCCCTCCAAACAAGCCCCTCCCCCCCCCCGCTACTTTCAATACTAAAATCTTACACTATTGAAATGAGTGTGTGTTAAGACCGTTTTGAGAACCGCTGGCCCAGTGTTCATACACATTCTTCTCATCGCTCTGTGTAATCTGACAGATAAAGTGATAAGTCATAAGTGCTAAGTCAAGTTGGCTTATGATTTCATTAAACACGTCCACACTCTTGTCAGTGACTGTTCGAACCAGGAGGATGAAGCTTGCCATCGTGATCGGTGTGGTCATCTACGTAGTGACCTGTGTCCAGTGCAGACGTGGATGCCTCGACTTGAAGTTGGAACAACGGGCCAACTCTACTGGTGTTAAGTAAGACATAATTATAATTTGAAACTATCTGACATCATTGGCATCTAAGATGATTATGTTTACAGACATGGTGATTTACATACTTTATCCGAATTAATAAGTCGCAATCTTATTTTAAAAAGAAAGATCATTAGCAAGAGATCTGTTGAATTTGCTACTTTTTATATTATAGCTTTTGTATGGTTCGTTTACCGTGCTCGTATTGTTTACTTGGGGCGTCCTGGTATAATCTCCATTAAGGAAAATAATAATCATAATAGTAATTAGCAAGAGATCTGTAAAATTTGCTACTTTTTATATTATAGCTTTTGTATGGTTCGTTTACCATGCTCTTATTGTTTACTTGGGGCGTCCTGGTATAATCTCCATTAAGGAAAATAATAATCATAATAGTAATTTAATTTATAGAGCGCTGTTAACAAACAAAATGTAGGCTCAAGGCGCTGTGATAACATTACACACATAAGCCAGAGAGCTAAAATGACAAACTAATCTGAACAAGTTTTAAACAGAGGATCTTAATGATTTTCTTGAATGCAGTGTAGCATGTTGTCTTAAGTTCCAAACCTTTGCACTGAAAAAGCCCGCAGACCGTAGCTTTTGAGGGAAAGTAGGATAGAAAGAAGAAAATGTTTAGCTTTAGACAGGGGCGGACTGGGCCCTGGCATTCTCTTACGACTCGGCCCACACATGGCTTGTCATGTGATGTGCATCTATTGGTCCCGTTGGTGCTTACACGCTTCTTTTTAGGCTAAATCCATGTTTGGTACCAGAGGACTTATAGACTACTGTATGTGATACTAACTTTAAAGACCAGGAAACGTACAAGCTCAGGGACTCAGGGTCTCTTTATAGCAGGGGTTCTCAACCTGTGGAAAATTATATAGTTCCCCTTTGACTTGAATAAATAGAAGTTCAAGAGATTTTTCAAACCGCCTCTAAGTCTGCATCTATATGTCATTAGAATTTTATACACTCTAGTAGATTTATACATTCGCTTAATCAGGATTCTTTTCGGGGAGGGGGGCGGGGAAATAGGGGCGGAGTTTTGTAGGGGTTTTTGTTTACAATCACATGCTTACATTCAAGTAATAGATTGACCTCGCCAATAGAATACACTTAGACCAAAGAGTATAATGTTCTACATCTTGACCTCATCTCTTGGTAGACATCTGCATTGAATTTCCTTGTCAAATGTTTGCCTAGAAAAATGTTCCATTTCCCATTGTTTCTAATATAGTATAGCCTCGGCTCGAACTACCACGTTACAAACACCGTAGCCTACATTTAGCGAGCCCAGGTTGCGAACACAAGTGGAGTCCTTTAATAGTGATTCATATCTATTTTTACATTGTAACAATATCCCTTATGATTAATTGAATACAAACAATTAAAGGAAGTAGCTATTTGAATAATTAGTATTATCTATATACTATACATAAACTGACAATAAATTTGGGTTTGAATTAGTTTATAAGACTAATGTAACTGGTATTCATTGAAATAATTGTATCATTTTCACTATCTTTCTTTTATCAATCATTAAAAGAATAGAGGTCAAATTGATAATAATAATTATGACTGAAAGAAAGAAAGATATCAATATAGACAAATAGTGACATTTATTAATCTACAGTGAGTCTGTGTATAAAGTGTACAAAGCCCCATATTTTTACAAAGCTTATATCAACTGTGTCTCTGTCTGGGAAATTGTTTGTACACGTTATTTCTCCCACACCCAAACTCGGATCAAGCTGAAATTTTGCACTATTATTTCTTGTACCTGACAAAACAAGGATAAATAAAAATAATTAAAAAAATATTAATTAATTAACTATAGGTAATTATTTTGTTTGGTATCGAACAAGGGAAAGAAATTGTATGTGATAGATGTTGTTGTATAAGTTGAATTACTCCCCTTGAGGAGGCTTGAGTTCGAATTCAAGTCGTACATTTTTTTTTTCATACATTTAAAAAGCAATCACGGCAACATTCACCCAGATACCCCCTTCTTCTCCCCCTTTTCCTTTTCCCATCTGGTCCAGACAAGTTAAAGGATCACAGCGAATAGAGAAAGTTAAAAGCATGAAATAGCGCTCAACAAAAACAATTGGTAAAAAATATTTCTAATCGCATTGATAAAATTGCGTTTAATGTAAGCTTTGATTTTTATTATTCAAGTATTTTAAAATGTTTTTTCTTAACTAAAAATAGCTTTTTTAGTGTATCCGGTGTGCAAAGGAGTTTTTCCATTTTTTTAAAGGTACCGGTATTATATAATGTGTGTACTTGTTAGCACCTTCAGAATCAATTTTTTTTAAAGTTCTTGCGTTTCTAGCACACAGTAATTACACTATGGAAGAATTATTTGGTTTTCACACGGACTAAAAACGCATATAAAAACGAATGGGTCAACTTACTAGCGATAAGAAATGATACGAAGATCCACTGCCAAGCGTTATGATATTGTTAAAATAATATCTCAATGGACCGCATTCACCAATCGTAAACAAACATGTAGCCACGTGATAATATTGATAAAACAATGAAAATAAACTGTCACATGACAGCCTGTGTGTATTACGTAATTTGTATAGAAGAGATGGAGAACCACGTGGCTAAATGGTGTTTGTTTACGATTGGTGAATGAGGTCCATTCTTTTTTTTTATTTCGTTGGTAACAGTGAAGTTCAATGAATCGTCCTTGACATTTCGACACATTCCCACTTAGCTGTCTCGATAGTCATTCAGGATGTGCGTCGGTTTCCTAATTGGATTCGTTGTTTCCCTAAACAAGCTTTTTCCTATCTTTTGTTGTACGAAGCTAATCATCAGGAAACGTGTGCGTGTGTGGCATTTTACGTCTCTAGTGGTAGGCTCTTCCCACTGAAACTTCTTGTGTGATAAAAGAGGCTTATACTTGATACACAGGTCACAGGTTGAGAATCTGTAATCACCTGGCGCTGTTGCACTTTTACTCTTCTTTTTACTATTGTAATCCTGGGCCCTTCCTTTATGCTCACTCTCCATGTGGATCTATCCAGAGCCTTTTTCCAGTTAGTATGAGGAAACCTGTAGGCTGTAAATTACTTCCCTGACACATCTTGAAATGAGACTGTTTCTCTTATCTTGTTTTAGTTTCGATAGCCTCTTACATTACTTGTTAAACTACAAATACTTCGATCTAGATCTAACTACAGTTTCTAAAGTTTGATTTACACCACTTGACATTTAGGAAATTAAAATATCACGCTCAAGCACACACACACACACACACGCACGCACGCACACACACACACACACACAAGAGAGAGAGAGAGAGAGAGAGAGTATTACTAGCTTTCATAACTGGCGCCCGGTGCACAGCACTTTTGTGTCCCTTCCTTCATTCCAGAAAGATCATACCAGCTTTCTAATAGAATAAAAAAATATACCCAAAAAGAATATAATACAAATAGCAGAATCCAATGAAGACTTTTTTTTTTAATTTCGGAGATCTTTATGGCTCTAAAAGCTAGCTGACATTAGTTGGGAGAAAGTAAATGAGGCTGGTCGGGCTGGCCAAATGACACCCTTTCAACCGCAAACCACAGGAAAAAAATGACCTATACATCATCTGGATCATGCATCGCAAGGTCTAAAAGGTCTTTTTTTAACAATAGAAAGAAAATATCAGGCTCGACATTGATATTATAATTATTATTATAGCTTTCGTTTAGCGCGTGTGTCCTGCTCTTACAGCATGATCAGTACTTTCAGACCCAATCCTTTATTTGTGAACATTGGGAAGAAGCGCGTTCAGTAGTTCGTGCTTTTGAAGACCTACATTATAATCTATTCTGTTTTTGGCACGGAAATGAATGTTTCAGAAGAATTTTGTAATCTTAAGTTATCATGTTTATATTTCAAAGCTCAGCTTCCAAGTTTGTTAGTTTTAAATAATAATATTAATAATATAATTTATTGAGACGTATTTTCATTACTCACAGAACTTATCCCAGACCATGGGAAGACTCAAAGATAATGGCGTCGTTGCCGACAGCGTGGGACTGGAGAAACGTTAGTGGACGGAACTTTGTGAGCACCACAAGGAACCAGCATATACCACAATGTAAGTACTTCTAGAGTACAAGGAACCAGCATATACCACAATGTAAGTACTTCTAGACTACAAGGAACCAGCATATACCACAATGTAAGTACTTCTAGAGTACAAGGAACCAGCATATACCACATTGTAAGTACTTCTAGAGTACAAGGAACCAGCATAAAGCACAGTGTAAGTACTTCTAGAGTACAAGGAACCAGCATATACCACAATGTAAGTACTTTTAGAGTACAAGGAACTAGCCCACACCTAAGTGTAGGTACTTAGATTACAAGGAAGCATACCACAATGTAAGCACTTGTAGAGTACAAATTCATGTTGCCAAAGAATTTTTTCTTTCATTTTTTTTTCTAATTCTTTTTTTTTTTTGTGGGGGGGGGGGTGGGGGGGGGGGAGGTGTTTTAGTTGTTTTTTTCTTCTATCTATTACCATTTTTCAGATTTAGCCAAAGCTAGCGTAAAGTGCTCTATAGTGTTTCAACAGAGCAATAACTCTTTCCAGATCTTTTTATGAACAAGTAGTTCTAGGTTGAACTAGATGAGAAAAATGCAAAATGGTATTAACTGAAAGAATTGTATCATTATCACTTTCATTTATTCAGACTGTGGGTCCTGCTGGTGTATGGCGGCCACCAGCGCTCTCGCTGACAGATTAAACATTGCTAGGAAAGGTGCCTGGCCATCGGCTTATCTTTCAGCTCAGGCAAGTAACTCAACAAGATTTAATAGTAAACAATGATCAGGATTTTAACCCAAAAGCAGATATAGGAAGTCTCAAATTCGCCTCTCTTAAAACATGTATGTTAAATGTTTCCAAGCATGACCAGTAGACTTTTTTTTTTCTTTTATTGGAAATATTAACTAGAGATGGGAAACGAACCGAACCCGAACCGAACGAACCGAACTCGAACCTCACTTATGACCGAACCGAACCGAACCCGAACTTTAAAACTGCTCGGTACGAACCGAACCGAACGAACCCTACTTTTCTTAACCGAACTAATTTAGCAATTTGTACATCCTTTTTTTTTTATAATATTTTTGGATTATTAATAGTTTAAAAATTTACTTATTTTATTTAAATCCTAATGATTCCATTATACTTTGAAAACGTGGGAGGGGGGGGGGGGTATTTTGAAAACTTTAAAAAGAACAAAAAGCGGCGCGCTAAGATTCCCATGGGTTTTTCCCTACGTGCCGACTCCCCTCTGGCCTTGAATTTTCGCGGGCTGTTTGTAATATTGGTTTTGAGTCGAATAGGCGCCCTCTAATTAGATTTAGATCTAGACTCTAGATCCTAGTAAGTAGAGAGTCAACATTAAAATATTGTCACTTTTATTTGAGATGGCTGTAAGTTGAGAGTAGAATATTTGTCGCCGATTAGAGAGTGTAGGTATAAGTCTACAATAAGTTCATTTGTTTTCTAGTTTAAAATAAATTTTAATTAAATTCTATTTAGTGATTTATTTTTACAAAATTGTGAAATATTTTATTTAGGAATATTATCAGTGGCGTAGCAAGGGTGGGGGAGGAGGGGGAGAAATGGAAAATCACACTGGACCTCACTTGAGGGGGGCCCGAAATGAGTGGATTTTACAATAAATATTGAATATTACGCAAAATGAAGGGGCCCCCAAAGAGGTCAAGCCCCTCCCGGGCCCCCAAATGATGAAACATTCCTAGCTACGCCTCTGAATATTTTTACCATTATTCTGTTTTGCATTAATGATCATTATTTTTAATGCAGCGTTTCTCAAACTTTGGGTCTTCCCCCGTGGGTGGGGATGGTTAGTACCTTGAATTGGGGGATGGGGAGACGCAACATCCTGACAAAAAGGGTTGTCGTAGAGTGTGTGTGTTTCCTGGTGGCGGTAAGAAGAGGTTAAGCGATTGATTTGTGTTTATGCATTGAAGATGATGAAATTAGCATAATGCAAATGTGAAACGGCAGAAAATCTTGAGACATGAAAGAGTAAAGACGTTGTTTTGTGGTAGCCTAGATTTTGTTTAAATATCAGTATATTTCATTAATATTACATCTCTATCTCAAGTTCAATATGTGAATATTGTAATAACAGTTAGGCTATATTGAGTTGTTCACATAAGAAATTTATTTTAAAGTTTATTAATTAAAAATATAATAATAAAGCGTGTCTTCGAGTCCGAAGATTAGTGAGGAATGCAGTTTTCCCATGGCTGCGTAGTCCCAGCTGTGACGTAATTTTGCCACACCAGGACAAGCATAACCACTGTCCGCAGGTGGTCGATTTAGTTTTTTCTTTTCGCGTCTGCGTCTGTCCTCGGCAGCGGATTTCTTTTGGTCTCAAATGTGTATCCCGCGGCCTTCGGGAGTGAACTCCATCTGACTCGTTCTGAGACTGCATGCAACCAGTTGCTATCTTCTATGTCAGCTAAGGAAAGTTGACGCATGAGCTGGTCTTTGAAGCGTTTCCGTGGGGCGTCTCTGTTACGTCGACCACCTTTTAGCTCACCAAAAAAGACTGCCTTTGGCATACGTTTGTCTCCCATACCGGATACGTTCCCTGCCCAGCGTAAGAAGTCCCTCTATACTATCCTTACCGGTAAAAATATAAAACGCCGTTATTGGTTCAATTGTGCTAGCTGTTTGTAAGTGACAAACCAACGACCAACTAACAAGGAAAAGGGGCGTCGAAAAAAAATGATTTATTTTCAGTGTAACTTATCTGAATATTAGTATAATTACATGTAGGAGATGTCATTTTATCTTCTAATAAGACCTTGTCAACTGTAGACTTCTTTTTGCGAGGCGCGTATGCACAATATGGGTCAAAACGTTTTGAAGAAAACATTTTAAAACATCTCCGCTAGTGTGATACTTCTGCATTTTTTGTCTCGGAATAGTCGAGTTTCTTCCGTATAATGCAATTTATTATAGTGACGACTTATGTGTGAAAAAAAAAATCCTCGATAGAGACGTCTTTACACGAAGAATATTTATTTTAAAAAGATCACGCCCATTATAGAAGTACGTGCGCAATATGTAGGCCTACCTAGAATGTCCCTTGCTTAATTCTATTGGCCAGGTCTGCCTCTTTATTATTAGATTTAATATGGCCCTCGACTTTATTTTTTTATTATGATGAATAGTGCGTTCTGAAAGAAAGCACATCGATATTAGCCTTTTTAAAAAATTCTCTCTTCTTACAAAGAGAAAAAGGTTAGAATACGCTTAGCGCCGAGTCACGCCCGGAATTAAACCACTTGCCGACTTGAGCGAAAACCTGTAGCATCTTCAATTCTATCTCCATTAAGAAATTTTTACAACGCTTAAAATGTATGTAGGCAACATTGTTTTGGAAAAAGTATTGCGCATAGGCCTATTATATATTGCAAAGTATTTGTTTTATGTAAAAATTCAAAAGAAAGTGTTTTAACTAATAAATTGCATTAAACCTTATAACTTAATTTTGCTGTTACATAATTTCATAACATCGAACCGAGCCGAACCCGAACTTTAGACCTGACCGAACCGAACCGAACCCGAACTATACTCGTCATCGAACCGAACTCGAACTTAAATCTGACCGAACCGAACCGAACCCGAACTTTAAAAGTTGGGTTCGATTCCCATCTCTAATATTAACCTTAAGAGGAACTATTCAGTAACTTTTAGGCTAACCTATTTAAGTAAAGATTTGACGCTAGGGCAAATGTGTAAAAATACTCCTTCTTCCCTAGTGCTATTAGAGCATGGAATGGGTTGCCTTGAGCTAGCCAGGAAAACCAATAAATTGGCAGATGTAAAGTAATTGGTTAACATGCATTGCATTACTAGATTTACCTAGGAACAAGCGTAGGACGTAGCCATCTTCTTTTTATTGTTAAAATTGAAGCTCAATAGTTGGCAACAGTGAAGTTCATTTTAGCGTCCTTGACATTGTTTAGTTTATCTTGAAAATGTTCAATGCATGCATTGCGTTTGTGAATGGTGTCAACGTGTCACGTGACTTGATCTTTTTTTTTTTAATAGGAAATGTAATTTTAAATTTCGCGGGAAAGGGGAGAGCAATATGACAACACTTTTTAATAATACTACTAAATGTGACTCTGATTCTAGCACGTCATTGACTGTGCCAATGCTGGAAGTTGCGAGGGAGGATCTGATAACCTCGTCTGGGAGTACGCTCACAAGCATGGTATCCCTGACGAGACGTGCAACAATTATCAGGCCAAAGATCAAGGTCAGTCAAAGTGAAATGTTATTTTAAAAATAGATCTACTTCATTTGATATTATTTTGTTTGATGTCGAAAAAGGGAATACATTCATTATTTTTAGATAGTTATAAATGTTAAGTTCTTTCCCTTAAATTTCATTTTTTTTTTCAAGAATGTACTGACTTCAACCAATGTGGGACCTGTACAACTTTCGGCAAATGTAACAATGTGGCCACTTACAAGTAAGTTGTTAGGAAATAGTTGTTGTGACTTTCTCTAATGTTTAGATCGAGATGTGGATCATTTCGAGGCAAAGATATACTTTAAAATAAATTACATTTCTGAATATATTCATTCCTATGTTAGCAAAATAAGTTTTCCTTTCATGGTCCTAAACATCTTTTGTTGCGTAGAAACGCTTAACAATGCAATGAGATTGTAGGAGAGTATATGTCAGTGAGAGAGAGGCGGTGATTGAGAGTTGAAGCGAACCGAATTGTCCCGAGTTCGAATCATGGTGAAGACCTGGATTTTTTATTTCGGAATCTTATAATAAAATTTCACAAGGTGCGTTTAATTGGAATCTATTCCTGGCACTAAAGGGTACCTGGCATACGTTGGGGGGGGGGGGGGCGTTGTGTTGTTCATAACCTCGGGCATAGAAAGAAATGAGCTTTAGGCCTACTCTGCTCCCATTGATCGCAAGGTCTGAAAGGGTTACCTTTCTTTCCACCTTATTTTTTTTAAAGTACAATGTTTTCAAGTTGTTAACTGGTAAATAAACTTTGATTTCAGATTGACCAAAGTCGGAGACTACGGAAGTGTCGAAGGGAGGGACAAAATCATGGCAGAGGTGTATGCCAACGGACCGGTTAGGTAAATGTTTAGTTCTTCCGGCTTTTTTTCTTTTATCCAGGTGTTAGAAATATGATATACTCAGTAACCATTTTACACATCTAGCTGGAGCTGCGTAGACACGGGAAATACTGCATTCCCCATTAATCTTCGGACTCGAAGACAAGTCTTATTATTCTTATTATTGTACTCATATTACACATATCTTAACTCTTTCTCTCCGTAATTATTTTTCCATGTTTTGAAGGAATTCTTCATTTTGCTCATTACTACTTCACTCCCCTGTTATGATTGGGCTTCAATAGCTTTGTTGTTTGTAATCAGAAAATGTTGTATTTGGTATAGAATTAAAGGGAAATGCATGCTCTTTTTATATAATTCAAAGTCAAGTTAAAAAAATTAAACATTAATTTAATTTAATGAGTTCAAAATCAACGATGGTATCGTCGATTGGGATAGAAAGAGTTAAACCTGATAATAGAAATGTCTTCGATTGTGAGGATGAGTGCAGTGTTTCACATGACTATGCAAACCCAGTGCACAACTGATGCAGGCACAGCCGTAGTCCGCTGCTGAAAAAAAAATGGGCTGTGACATCACTATTTAACATTATTACTTGTACTAAAACAATGTAAACAGGGCAGTGGCTAATCAGTAAGTTTTTAAATGGGTTGGCCTAAAAAGTTACTGAATAGTAGCTCTTAAGAAGGAAAAATAAATTTTTATTATGAAATGTAATATTATAAAAATTCAGAGATTGAAAGTTTTAAAAATAGATTGCAGTGAAAGTGTCTTTTCTTATTCAGTTGTGGTATTGATGCAACAGAAGGACTGGAGAAATACACTGGCGGTATTTATCAAGAATACAAGCCATTGGCCATGGTAACATGTTTCTCATCTTGATACGTATCAATAAATTTGACATGGTGGTAATTCGTATAAATAGAATTATACTTCAAAGTGAATAATAAGTTTTATGTGTTTCACAGGAGAATCACGTAGTCAGTATTGGAGGCTGGGGTGTTGAGAATGGCATCGAGTTCTGGATTGTGCGAAACTCCTGGGGTGACCCATGGGTGAGTATCAGTGATCTGACCATTACTGTTCAAATTGGTTCCTGATATCAGGTGTATCGTGGTATCCAAGGAATAAGGCACTTAGATGAAATGAAAGTGCTTCGTTAAAATCCTGGTGGAAACTTTTTTTTTTTTTTTGCAACATTTATTTAAGTTCTTTGATAATCCCACCCACATGCAAGAAGTAACTAGAGCCTGTTCTGGAGAGGCGGTTAATATCTTCTTGTTATGAAAATGAAAAAAAAATCCTCTGTCTAAATCCATCTACACGAGTTGACTCTAAAGCTCATAATTGCATGACGTCATATTTTTTCCCTAAACGTCACAGGTTCAACCCCAATCAGGGGCGTAGCTAGGAATTTTCCATCGTTTGGTGGCCTGGGGGGGGGGGGGGGCTTGACTCTTTGAGGGCCCCTAAATTTTGCGTAATATTTAATTTTTAATGAAAAACTCATTTGGAGGCCCCCCCCCCCCAAGTTTGGAACCCGGGGGATTTTCAATTTTTCCAACTCCTCCCTCTACCCTAGTTACGCAAGTGCTTCCAAGAGAACGTTAATTCCCTTGCTCTTGTGTAAACCTTTAGCCAAATAGAAAGGAGACGGGTGCAATTTATCGCCTGCCATTCCATCTCCCTTCAAATAATTTCTAGATCCGTCTTATGTCTAGAAAGGAACGTTACTTTGTAGTTGATCTGCTGGGCAGATCATATTTATCAGTTCTAACACCTCCTGACACATTTTCCTATTTTGGTCTGTGTCGTCTGCTAACAGGGTGAAGATGGCTGGTTCAGGATTGTCACGAGCACATTCAAAGGAGGTAAAGGCAAAGAATACAACCTTGGCATTGAGGACAGCTGTGCTTATGGAGACGTTATTGTTTAGCAGACGTTATTGTTTAGCAGACGAGATATTAAATTAAAACTATTTTTAAAACATGCTTGTGCTGTTTTTTTTCTTCTTATAACATACTTTCATTCAATTTACTTCAGCCTACAAGTTTGTCTAAATGGACCTCATTCACCAATCGTAAACAAACATTTAGCCACGTGATAATATGGATAAAACAATGAAAAAAAAACGTATCACGTGACAGCTTTTATGGATTGCTTAATTTGTATAAAAGATATAGAGAACCACGTGGCAAAATGTTTGTTTACTATTGGTGAATGAGGTCCATTAGGCCTACATAGATATCGAACCGAAATGACCAAGCTCTAGTCCAGGTGGTGACCATAAATTTTAGTTGGAATACGAGGACGTTCCGATGACCACAAAGATCTATTTAACAAGACACCACGGGGGAAAGGGGGAGAAGTCGGTATCACATCTAAAAATAACTAGATCTATATTATGGCAAAGGAGTCAGAACGGTATAACTAAAAAATAACTAGATCTCTCGGCTAAGGCCTTAACCTCTCTTGTAGACACAGACCAAGATTAAAACAATAACGTTATTATCACATGTTCAATTCGCCACGTGCGAAGAGGTCATAGGTCAGTCATGCGGTCACAGACACTATCTTGTGTCAGGTGCCCAGTAGTGAACAAAGGCTTCTCAACTCTTCCTACCCTGACAATTATTTTTTTTAAATCGAGGGCCCATTCAATATTATCTTCAACCCCCCCCCCCCCCCGTCCAAATAATATAAAGTGTAATTTGAAATGAAACATTATAACTTGTCAAACTAGAGTTTTCCTGGTGTGGCCATCTCCCGACGATATAGACCTACAGCAACTCTCAAATTTTATACAAACTTTGTTAGAACAATTTTTTAAAAATATTTTCCTTTTTAAAAAAAATCCCTTAGATGGTCTCTGCATGTATTCTTGGAATCTTCTTGTTGCAACGCCACCTTTTTTTTTAAACAAGCTGTCTAGCATTCTCTTTCTGCAAATAAAGTTTCACACATGATCAATCACAATCCATTATCATCTAAAATGAAATGTATGTAGACATAACTTGAACCAATAATGACAATACTAAGACCAAACAAAAACAAAAGCCACAACGTTTTGTAGCAAATACCTTCCTATTTATTTCGTGTCAGTTGTAGAAGCAAATAAAGAGAAAAACAGAAACCAAACAAAAAAATGTATAAATGAATTACATAAACAGCGCAAACAGCAAACACACGTCCATACAGTGTGAACTTCAAATCAGATTCTGGCCAATGTTCCCCACAGTTACGACAGGTCTTTAAAAAAATAAACAAAAAATTGTGAAATTAATAAATAAATAAAATCCACATTGTCCTGCCACTATCCATAAAAGTGAAAGATGACGACTCCTTTAAATGTTTAAAAAAAAAGGGAGTTAACCCAATGCAACACACTAAAAATATATTATGGTCAGTTTATTATTGTCAAACAAAAACATGTCTAACTGAAGTATATGTCATGTCGCAGTAAATAAAACAGCTATAAAGCAACAGCTCGAGTCAATTCATATAATAGACGAAGGATAAAGAGCAATATATACTGAATGTAACATTTCAAGAATAATAATTGTAGCTTTTTTATAGCGCTAATTTCATGCTAAGAGCGCTATGGTTGAATCATCACTAAAAACCTAATGGAAGGGGGTATCTGGGAGAAGGCCTTCCGTGCTGCCTGTAGGCGCTCAGCAAACACAACTCTGCTCGAGTCGGGTGTCGAACCACGAGCCCCCTTCATAGGTAGCCAAGACAAGCCAAGTTCAGGCGTACCTAACTTCTCGACCACGCTTCCCACAATCAATCCATTGCATTGCATACATGCTATACAGCATAGGCAAAAAAAACTTTTTAAAGCCATTTATAGTCTGATGAGAGATACTCAATTAACTTATTAAAAGTAATTTTCTCTTGCAAGAAACAAGTGGACTTTTTTTTTCCTATACATACTATGCATTCATGTGAAATAAGTTGTTAAAATAGTCTTTAGTCACACTGGGTCAAACTGGAATTACAACCTCCCCCCCCCCCCGAAAAAAACAGTTATGGTTCAAAATGTTTCCTTTTTAATATGCTCCAGTTCCTATAATCCTCCCCTGCACATTTGTTTCCATACAACAACCAAAACTATTTCCTAAAATGTTTTGATATATTTACATTATAATTATACGCAATCTTTTATTCCTGTAGATAAACTTTATGCATGAAAATTTCACTTGAAATAAAGTTTGTGCCTTCTCGTAAAAACAAACTGACTTATGAAAATAATAGAACAGGTGCGCCCTGAACTGTCACCTTGATGGTCCATGAGGTTTGGGTCCCACATTCAGAAGCCACCTACAATACCATAGCCGCTTACAAATAACAAGAATGGCATTTTAAATTTCAGGATCTAAAGGCTGCCTCTGAATCCACCCAGCTCTAATGGATACCTGAAATTTGGTTGGGGAAAAGTAAAGGCGGTTGGGCGTTGTGCTGGCCACATCACACCCTTGTTAACCGTGTGCCACAGAAATAGATGACTTTTACATCACCTGCCCCATAGAGTGCAAGGTCTGAATTTAATTTAATTTAAAAAAGAAATATTAAACTAGAAGTAATATTCAACTTTAATTAAACGAGCAATTCCTGGTTCTATGATTTTATAACAATCATAATGTGAAATTCATTGCCTACTGTAGCACGTTGTACAAGTAACACACCAAACATACTGGCATGAGATGAGTCAACAGAAAACAAGTTGCTTCTTTACAAGTACTCTTCTATTTAACATGGGTGTGAACCAAAAACAAATATTTGTATGTGCAGGGTGTCTAGTGATACCATATACCATTACCATACAGTTATCATGATTAGTTTGAAAAAAAAACAAAACAAATGGGTACCTTCAAATAATGACAGTAGAAACAAAATGCACTAGTAAACAAACATTACAGGAATTGATTGGAACCTTAAACACTGATAGGAAATTAAAGCAAGAAATTAATTAGTAAAAAAATTATTAAATACAATTAAGTACCCATTAAAAGAGTGCACACAAAACTGGCCAATTACATTAACCCAGAGATCAAATCAAAAGATCAAAATTTAAAAAAAAAAAATTCAATAGCAATATTAAAAACAGAAAACTCAGAATAAATATGTTTTTACTCAATTAAGGTAATCAAAAAGACAAAAAAAAAAAAAAGAAAACAAAAAACATCTCATCGATAAACCACAACAAAATCACAAGCCAACAGTCAAACCCCAAAAAGTGAATTTAAATATTTTAATCATGTACATGTACATAAAAAAATGATCAATTAATATTAATTTGGGTTAGGTAATTATGATTATTTAATATACAAACATATTAATATGTTCCTTTTCCAGTAGAGTATCAGTGGCTCTCAACATGAAACAAGTGTCATCAAATTATTGTCTTATTTCTACACACATCAGTGGAGCAAGTGGGTGGTTTCTTAATGAACCTAAAAGTCTTGAAGCTGAGCAAAAAAATATTTTCAATGTAGCAAAACAATTACTATAAGACTATACAGAAAATATGCAAATCTATAATATAAAGATTCTTACAAGAGAAAGGAGAATGAATACTCATCTTCTTTCTCCACTAACTACCCTTAGAAGTTAACTTTAATGTATCTGATTTGAACCTCAAAAGAAGTTCACTTTACCCTGACATGAACAGACCAGGGTTCAATTCCATGTTTTAGTATTTGTGCAGGTGAAGGAAAAAAACAGACAAAAACCAAACAACTATATTTTCATATTATTGGCCACATTAAAAGCAGCTACCTTTACTATCAGATGTACCTTTTGAAACCAGGAAGAAGTACTAGCTCTGCATTGACCTGTTATCATGAACAAACTCAAAAGACCAATATTCTAAGATAGCAGTCCCCTCATAGTTGTAACATATTTAGAAAACCCTAGAAGCACTATCAACTCAATAAACTCTGATTCACAATAGCCAAGAGTTTGAGTCAGATCAGGAGTCAAGTCAGTAGGCATTTAGCATAGCATTATAGCATAACAATAAAAATCAACACACTCACACACAGAGGGGTACATTATATACACATCCAGATATCAACACACAGTATCTTTAATAGTTCTGACATTAGTCTAAATGTAATATCACATGAACAGATCAAAAGGGCTTAAAGTTTCAATAATGCTGAAATCGTTTTTTTCACATCTTTTAGGAATCTTATAATGGAACTCAGAGAAACAAAAACAGTAGCTAGTAAGACCTGCCCAAAGCATTTCGCTTACAATGGAGTAAAAAAAATAGGAAGAAATATTCTATGGTCACAGCAGCCCAAATAAGGATGTAAACTAGCTGTGCTTGGCTACAGAAGTATCATAGGAATTGGGTCAGTAGGTCACAAGGTCATCTGTAAGCATTAATTCTACTTCTACAGAATGAGCCAAGGAAAGGATTGGTACTCTTCAGAAAAATAAAAACTGAGTTACAGATTATTACAGGAAACAAAACAGAAACTAAAAGTAATAAACTGTAACAAATCTAGGGCCAAAACTCAATGAAGGATCAAGGTGAAGAGATGAGTCATGTTAATTGTGTTGACAACAGAAGAGAAATGATTACACAAACATAAATGTTTATGTTGGCTAGGCATTTATTTAGATCTGGCCTGCAGGGCTCACTGTTGCCACCTGTGTCTTAATGTTCCTACAGAGTTCCCTAGCTTGTCACTAATACAGGGTCAAAGTACAATGTTTATATAACCTAACAGGAATGTCTTCCACTAACAGGAACAACCCTTTCCAGTTTCCTTACAAGACTTCCTTCTGACCAGACAACCTACACTGCTCCTCACCTGCTGACCACACTGGCAGTGATTCCTTCTAGAACTCAGACGGTTCTAACCTATCTGTAGTTCTGTTTCTCCATCTACTTGTATGGAATCAACAGTCAACCATTTTGTTTCAACCCTCTTTCACCACTGGTGCACGCCACATGCTTCAGCGTAGGAGCAGAGTTAAAATAACATAAATATACATTTATAGTATTTATTTTAGGATTAGAAACTCTTGGCCTGATTATTGAAGTCATTTGAGAGAGATCATAGTACAACCAAGCAAAAACAAAACAAAAGACAGACAAAAAAAAATTATCAAATAAAAACTAATAATAATTAGACTCCTAAAGATTAATGAAGAGTACAGTATTTCTTTCACGTGGGCATGCAGACCCAGCTGCGATCTACATATTTTGCCACAACCAGAGCTGACATAGCTGCTGATTTAGGTTCTCTATTTGTCATCTACGTCTGTCCTCAGTAGATGATTTTAAGAAACTAATATTGCTATAATAAGCTGCCCAACCCATATTGCAAAATTTGTTGAGCTACCAAGTTTTAGTTGATAATTCAAACTAAAATGTCAAAATATATCTACTACATATTATGATCTGTTCTAAAATGAACTAGAGAACTTAAAATGATTTTTTCTTAGGTTCATTCAAATAAAGTAACAATAGAAGAGTAACACATCTTACATTTTATAAGTTGAATGTGAAGAAAAAAAGGATAACTCTATTAATGTAAATAGCAAGATTAAAAAAAAAATTGATATGTCGCATTTTAGAACAAATTATTTCCTCAGATAAATATAAAACTAGTTTTATCTCTGTCCTGCTGAACTGAACAGAAAGTCTCTAGGGCCAAGAAAGACAGAGAAATGAGTGATCTTCAACAGTTTTGATTGAAAGTCTTACTGGACAATGAAAAAAAAAAATTTATTTTGTAATATTTTGATTTTGTTTAACCAAGACATCAAGATAGTGGATCTTGACATATTGCTTCATAAAAGTCACAATTGTGTTGAGCTAACTATTAAAACAGTGCCAAGCAACTAGCACGTTGGAAGTTGCTTTAACCAAAGTATTGTATATTATGCAGATATTACCAAAGCAAGATATATGTAACAAGAAACAGTCTGCCTCTAAATCCTGGTAGCACATTGCATGAAGATACATGAAGCTGCTAAAATATGTTACTAGAATATGTAGAGACAAGACCATAAACATTTTAAAATATTTAAAAAATCTTAATTACACTTAAAAACTTCAAGATAATAACATTATTATTATTGCTTATTTTTGTCATTATGAAAACAATTGTTTTACATTGGTTTCAACAGGATAGTTGTAAAATAATTATACATGTACTTCAAACAGGTTGTGGGACCAAAAAACAAACAAACATGTTGTTAAAAACTCTGGAAAACTCTGCTTCAAAAGACAGAAATGTAAATTGTAAGTTAGCTTTTTATAAGGGCAACATTTAGTAAGGTTTGACAAAGTGCATGAGTACTTGGAGGCTAGGCTTGAAACATTACTGGAATGGTACTGAATCCACAATACTGCTTTCAACAAGAGGACAACATTGAATGACTTAATAGACAATGGGGGAGACAATGTTCAATGACTAACTAGACCATGAGGGAAATGACAAAACAGGGAAAGGTGACATTAAATGACTAATTAACCAAATGGGGAGATTAACATGGAGTGTAATATTAGAATACTTTAATCCCTGTCACATCTCATGTCATTGATTTAAATCAGCTTTTATTCTCCTTGACAAAACATATTAAAAGAAAGATGAAGGTTGTTGGTCTCTGGTGGAATGCTGTTATCATGATAGGAATAAGGAGTGTATGGCACTTGAGCTTGGAGAGGTACAAGACACAACCATGGGTCAATTAGGCAAATCTAGTGTTAGAGATTCATGGGCTTTAACAATAATACATCCTAGTATCTCACATTTACATGCTAGAGCAAATCAGACACATGACTCAAATACACAAAGGAGGATAGAATTCCATTTTCAAACTTTGGTCTCCTATCAATTATCAGAAGTGACAATAATTAGCAATTACAAAACTGGGGCAAATACCCAAATCTAAAATCAAAAGTAGTTTTTGATTTTTGTTATTTATATAAAATTAATGCCTAGTTGCCTTTGCTTTCCCTTGACAAAGTAAGGGATATCCCAAGGGATAACAGCCCATGCATAGGTATAAACTGATTAAACAGCATTCAAGATTTTTTACCATGTGAAACTATGATCCCAAGGCTTAACAACATAACATTGATGGAAGGACTATTGAATGCTGCATATTGGTCAGTATAGAATTCACTGGCATATAAAAGAATACATTTACCCCTCTCACAGTTATTATGAAAATTACATTTTTTTTAAAAATATTTTCCAGTTCAATTTTTAAACTTGTTGTTGTTTTGACAAAATCCTATTTCAAATCATCAAGGTTGAGATCAATTTTTTCCGATGAGGCCTCGCTCATATATACTGTGCTCATCTTCATCATCAGAGGCGTCATCGTGGTACTCATTCACAGTATGGGACCCATTGCTGCTCTTCATTGGGTACATATCTCCGCCATGCACAATATCATTCAGGTCGTCACTGTCATTGTCATCATCATGGCTGCTCAGCTGCCTGAATCCCAAAGAGTCATACTGCATGGGGCCGTTCTTCTTCAGACACATGACCGCAGTGATGAACATCAGAGCCAAAAGTAGGACACACACTACAGGGAGGTAATAAAAAATCAATTTGAATTTATATTGTTTCTAAAATTCTCATAAAACTTGCAAAGATCTCTTTCATAAGGTTTGATGATACATCCAGCAATGTTCCTGGACAAACTGAGCAGTATGTTTTTTTTATATACAATTTGATGAAACTATAAAAAATTATGTGGCATCCCTCCCCCCCCCCCCAACAAAGCTTATTATGGCAACTGAGCTGCTGTTTATGTTACCAATATCTTAAGCCATGCAAGCCATGTTCTATTTTACTGTGGTGAGTAACATAAGGACTAGCAATGTGTAAGTAAAAACTAGATATGTCAACTTGATAAGGACTATGTGGTAGCTAGAACCACAGTCTTCACAGTCAATGATTCATTTAATTAGTTTGATCATTTCTACATCTCAACATATGTTGTTGTTTTTTTCTAAATTGTAAATAAATATTCTGTCTTTGTCAATCTGATGCTATAGCTACTGAACCATATTTTAAATAAACAAGCAAAAGAAAAAAAGATAACTTTTTAGAAAAAAAGCTTATCTAAGGGAAAGAAAGGCTAATTATAGCAAATCTGAAAATAGCAGGGTTTAGTTCCTTTTCTGACATATAAAGCAAAATTAATTAATTAATTAATACTAATTGATTAACTAATTGGTTAATTTTTAGATTGATTTGTGTCTTGTCATCGACTATGATTAAATATTCAAAATTTCAACTAGATCTGTGTTTGGCAATAGGGAGAAAAAAGTGTCAAAACGTTAAATAGCATCTATTCCCTTTATTTAGACATCAAACAAAAAAAATAATTATCTTCAATAATTAATTAACTAATTGATTTTATTGATTCATGTCTTGTCATGTTCAATGAATAATTGTGCAAAGTTTCAACTTTTTCCAAGAATGGGGAATGGGAGAAAAAATATTCTTAAACTTTTTACAAGACAGACAGATTGAGTGAGTTGATAAAGGAATTAGAAATAAATGTTTTCTTTTTTCTGCTTCACTTTGTATATAAATATTAAAATCAGCAATAAAAGGGTTTAAAAAAACAAAAATGGGGGGACCCATTTACCATAATTTTAAACTTATTAATCCACAAGTAATAAAGTAAAAGCCCTAGTGTGTGACATATCATTTAAAGTACTGAAAGACTAAAGTGAATTGAGATTTAATAATTGTAGATATTTTGATGTGAAGACAACCCAGTTCAAAAAGATTAGCTGCTGAAGACTTCTGTCCAAGCCTTCAACTCTAAAAAAAATTCTAAGTTTGTGACACTGTTCAACCCAGAATCTGACCTCCTTCAAATAAAACCAAATTTAAATAGAATGATGATTTACAGATTTTTTTTACCAGTGATTCTGAGACTTACTGATTCTGAGACTTACTGATTACAAAGTAAACAAACGAACAACTCACCAATGATTGTAATGGACAACATCGGAGACATTCCCAGGAACCAAGTGCTGACACTCATGTCAATGGTCAGATCTTTGGCTTTAGATCCACGTAGAACAACGTATGGCTGCAGAGCAGTAAAGACAGTAAAGAATAGATACAATGTTCTAAAACATGGCAGTAATACAATATGCACCAAAATACAGCCGCATTATCCCACACCAACATTTGTAAAAGGAAAGACTAAACATTACTGAAGAGAGCTGCCCAGTTTGAGTACTCTAGGGAGGTAAGCCTATATATAAATTCATTTGTGTTGAAAGCAAGGATTTTAGAAAATTATAATTGTGTAATGTATAATAAGTGGCAAAATATGTAGGTTAAGCTAGGTTTGTGTAGCCATGTGATATACTGAAACCCTCATGAATCCTAATATATATATTTTTTTTAATTTATCGATTTTCATTTATTTTTTTATTTTGTTATTTATTATTATTTATATATACAGCTGTAGCTCTAATAAATCTCTTTCAAAGTCCATCTAGTATCAAACAGAGGTCATCAGTTTCTTGTTATTTTTAAGATATATGTAATACTAGCCTGACATTACCCGCGGCCTGCGGGTCTAAGTTTGTGTTTACTAATCTAGTGGATTGGATTTAGATGTATGTTAAACTTAGCTAATGATCCTTTCACGTTATTTCTCTTTCGCTACGAAAATAAAATTAGTTTTGCGAAAATGGGTTTACCCGAAGCAGATACATTCATATGTATTAAAAATGAAAAGAGCGATAGATTTGTTAAATGAATGGGATTATAAAGTGAATAATTAAACGAAATAATTTTTAGTACGCGATTCATGAATGAATATAGATCTAGGCCTATCTCAACTCGGCTTCGCAGCTTTTGTAAACGAATGTAGTCTCTTAAAAATAATGCTTTAGAAAACCAAATTTGAATGTTTATTTGATCAAAATATGTAATGAAAGGACTATAATTAGTATGTTCATGTGTTAAAGTATAAAACTATCTGTGCAAAGAAAAGTTTTATCATCTTAGAGTTGAATTAGAGTTTTAGATCTAGGGATGGGATATTAAAGTACACAATTAAACGAATTAATTTTTAGTACGCGATTCATTACGGTATTGTCTAATGAAAGAATGTTCGTCAGGAAATCTATAGTTACATATATAAGGAGCTAATAAATGTAAAAAATGCTTTTGAAACACAAAATTGAAGGTTAATTTTATTATATAATGAAATCAAAGGATCTTCTTTTGTATTTTCATGTGTCAAAGTAAAAAACTATCTGCGCAAAGTGTATTTCTTAAAATTAGATCTAGGTCTAAATCCTTTCGATCTTTTCTCATGTCAACATTGTAGACATGGCCTAGATCCATAAAATACTATAGCTTTAATAGAGTCGGACAACTTTATTTTTTTTTAGGGTCTTAAGTTTGTTTTAGGGCTACGATACATACACTAAGGTCTAAGTTGGTACCCAAGAAACATTCCTGCCAAGTTTTATCAAGATTGGTTAAGCAGTTTTCATGTCTATAAGTAACATACATACACCTCACATTCTACTTTATAGTATAGATTATTTTAACAGAAAAAAGATTTTTTATTGTAAAACTAGATTTGTTTTCATTTCTAGTGCAATGTTTACTACAGCCAATCAAGAGACATTTTTTTTTTGTTTCATCAATGCAAAAAAAAATGAGCAAATATCATTTAAGGTCATATCATCATTTATTATCTTTACTTTCCTCATGGACCATAGGGCCTGAGTAAAAAAAAACTTTCCATGATCTCTTGCTCATTTTTTAATGGCTTCCCAGCTCTTTTCTGTCATATAAACCAGAGTGATTGTAGAAAAATGAGGCCTAAAAATGTTTGAATAAATTATTCCTTGATTCAGAGAGCCCTAACAAGCTTATGAAAAAAACAAAAAAAAAAACCTTCAATTAGTAAATTAAATGATAAAACTGACAAACTTACAACTTTAGCATCCACATAGCCACTGAGAAATGTCTTAAACTCATACGTCCCTGCAGGCAGGTAGAAAACAAACTGACCCTTGCTGTTGGTTATCTGAGAATAGCCAGATGGGTGAACCTCCACTTGGACACCAGAGAGAGGCTTGCGACTATCTGCTTCAACCACCTGCCCAACAACACCTATTCTAGCCTGTGGCAAACAAAAAGTATAACCTATCATTCATCCCATCAGTAATTGTGCTTGAAGATTAAGACTTTCAAAAAATCTACTTTGAAGAAAGAAAAAAAAAAGTATTATTTTTGACCTTGCGATCCTATGGGGCACATGATGAAAAGGGAATCTGTTTTTTTAGCCAACAGTTCAAGAGGGTGTCAAGTGGCCAGCACAATGACCAACCACCTTTACTAATGTCAGATACCCTATAAAATTGAGTGGACTAGGGGGCGCTCTGAAAAGTTAGAAAATTCAAAATGCCAAGCTTCATCAGGATTTGAACCCAAAACCATCTTACCACTCAGCCACCAAGATCCCACTTTGAAGAAGTAAATATAAGCAAACTCTATTATTGTAACAAAGTGTCCGCCCCATAACCTTAAATAAAGTAAAAAATTTTCAATGAAATAGCTTTAAGGATCTAAGACTATTGTAAGTATACATTACCATTGAAAAGTACCAGAAGAAAACATAAAGTTATAAAGAATTGAGCAAATAAAATTTGAAGTGATTATTTTTTCAACTTAACATTGAAATGCTGAAAGCTATTACTAAATAGAAAAATAGGTAAAAAAAAAGGATGCAATTTTATAATTAATTATATGATTATAATCAATTATATGATTAAGGTTATGTGCAACTTAAGGGTTTAAGAAATATCGCGATAAAATACATTAAAGTAATTCTTAACAAAAACATAGTTTTGATTTATAAATATATCAAGTTATAAACTTAAAATCTCCTTATACTTTATACAGATGATTTCAATAAAGCATACCACATCTAAAACCATCTATTTAGGTCTTAATTATGTCTTAATAGATGGCTGATACAATTAAGCAAATAAATGTAGACTTATATATTTTTTGGTACTTAGGGAATTGATCTGAATAAGCAGTTGATCCACTTTAAAAGATTTAACTGTGGTTCACTATATTTTTTTTAAATTCATTATAAATCTACAGCATTAAACTGTTATAGTTCAATAAAAGCTGAGAATCAAATGCTTTCCTTTTTTTTTTTCAAGTTATCACAGTTACATATCTCCCTGAACACTTCAATGACACTAAACTGTATAGAAACTAACCTCTCTAATGAGTGACATGAAGGACTCTTTCATTTGTAGCCACGTCTGCTTGAGCTGGTTGGGTGGGGGGTATCTGCAACATCCAGTGTTCACTTCTATACCAGCTCGGTGTAGGTAATAGTAGGCATGGCTCTAGAACAGAAATCACTTTTTTTTAACTAAAACAAAAAGGCATACAAAAAGATGGTTGTACAGAATCAATACAAAGACAGTGATGGACATAGATGAGATAGAGATGAGGTAGTCACAGATGAGGTAGTCACAGATAGAATTAGAGACAGAGACAAACTGAGGTAGAGAGAGAGTAATTATGATGTTTAAAAGTTACACACTATGCCACATCTCACTCTATTTAAATTTTAGAGGGCAGATTCATTTGCAAGAATTCACCTTCACCTATCCCTTAGTCTTTTGGACCGTTGGTACACAACACAAGATCTGTCCACCTTCTTTCTCTATTCCTCTCTTGTCTTTTGCCCTGGATAGAACCTCTTTCAATGGCAGGCCCATCCATTCTTTCATATTGTCTTCCTATAGCTTTCTCTATCTGCCTCTTCTTTTTCCTGATAATTTTCCCTGAAAGAACGTCTTGCAAGCCCCAAAGACCTTGTAATATAACCATAGATTTTTATTTTCCCTTTTTTTAATTAAAAGGTCATCATGGGGCCCAATCACTGTAGTAACCCTGTCTCTAGTCTCTAGGTTTGTGATGCGGTCTTTAAATGTGATACCTAGGATCCTTCTATAGCATCTCAATTACATTGCTAGGATCCTCCTCTCTAACTATGCAGTCAGCGTCTAATACTTGCAAGCATATAAGAATGTGGTCATGACCAGGGAGCACATCAATCTGAGTTTGGTGTCGAGGCTATGCCTTTGTCTTTCCATATTGTTTTGAGTTTAGCAAGAATTAGAAGAAAAAGAAAGAGCTGAATAGTTCCTGCCAAATACAGATTGGTCCAGCATAATATTCAACTTTCCGAAAGCTTCACATTCATACAAGACTTTATTTCAAGATCTTCTAATGCTCAATAGTTTACAGGACTAGCAAAGCTTTTCCTACAAGGAAGAGAAACTAATAACATCAAGGAATGAGAGAGCCTCTGACTAGATAAAATTGCTAAAGATGGCAGGACTCTAGAATGAAAGAAAATGCTTGCTAATCACTTTGGTAGCCTTATCATCAAGCAACGGTGAAGTTTTGGAAAATGAAAGTGTCTGAGTTGATATTTAATAACATCAAGGAATGAGAGAGCCTCTGACTAGATAAAATTGCTAAAGATGGCAGGACTCTAGAATGAAAGAAAATGCTTGCTAATCACTTTGGTACCCTTATCATCAAGCAACGGTGAAGTTTTGGAAAATGAAAGTGTCTGAGTTGATATTTAAATGTACATTTTAAAAAAAAAAGACATTACAATGATTGAGAACAAATTCAGCCTCCAAGTCACTCACCAGTAAACTTCCACGGTGATCAAAAAATTGTTGGTGGGAAACAACAGGAGAAGACAGCTCTTGGCCTGAAACAGAAAGTATTTTATATTACATCAACGATATAAGTATGAAATGTGGGCAACTTGAACTTTGACATTTCCCAGATTTAATTAAGAACTTCATGCTCATCTGATTTACTTGAAACTTTGCTTTAAGATTGATTATTTTGCAGACTATTTCCATGTAGTAATTTTGTTTTAAAATTTCCTTTCCTCCCCATTTTGAAAATAATCTTTGTATTTTTTGTTATTACATTTCAATTCAACAAATGCTAGATTCTAAAATTAATAAGAAAGGAAAAAAGAAAATATATAGCAAATTCAGGCTTCTAAACTAGAAAAAGAGTAGACTCTAGATACCCTGGCTTAATATCATTGGCTAGATTTTTTAAAATGAAAAAAAAGCACAACATAAACTTACCAATCTGACCACAACCTAATTTATCTGTAGGCTTCCATCCTCCATTAACAAAAGCATCAGCCAGATCTGAGATAGAAATACAGAGGAAATAGTCAAAATCCTTGAGAGAAAATAATCAATTATGCATTTTTGAACAACTTTTTTTTTGTCGCACCTTAAGATGACAAACAACAATCTCAAAACAAAAATTGTGTCATGGTTGATGTTATGGTTGATGTTTGGTGGTGAAGGTAAAATAACTCCCTCTCCCCTTCATTCTCTTCAATTGTGAGGTTACATATCATAATGCTACTTTAACATGACATACCTATGACCATAATGCTAATTTAACATGACATACCTATGAAGATAATGCTAATTTAACATGACATACCTATGACCATAATGCTAATTTAACATGACATACCTATGAAGATAATGCTAATTTAACATGACATACCTATGATGATAATGCTAATTTAACATGACATACCTAAGAAGATAATGCTAATTTAACATGACATACCTATGACTGTTTTAAAAAAAACATGGGGGGTTAAATGATGTGAAGCTTATCTGTTTCTATGAAAGTAAAGTAAAGTTGCCCTATCAGACCTTCCAATCTATAGGGCAGATGATGTAAAGGTTAGCTGTTTCTGTGGCCAATGGTTAACAAGGGTGGCATGTGGCCCCAACATAAGTAAGGTACCCAATAGAGGCGTCTTCAAGATCATTAATGAAATCCAAGTCTTCACTAACATTTAAACTCAACAGTACACATTTTTCTTTTACTTAGTAAAATTAAGATTTCAAAAGATCAGTGTCACCTTTATCAGAGGGCCCAAAATATGAGATGAGATTGCTCCCACTAGCTACATTGACTACAATGGGTGTGCTGCTCAACGCAATAGCTTTCTTTAAGGCCTTGGTTTCCAGTTGCTCCTCGTTGGATTTGTAATCATCGTCATCTGTAACATTCATTCAAAAAAATAAAAACATGAACAGACTGACACTTAAGCACACGAAACAAAATACCAAGATTTAAATAACATGAAAATAATACCATGACACGCACACCAATTGTTTTGCTGATAAATCAAAAACATAATTTAATGTAGCATTAAAACATTAAATCACACATACAGAATGCTTGACATTGTGTCGACTTGTTAAACCAGGTCAAGACAGGGGTAAATGTTGATCAGCAAGACCTTAAACACATGTTTTCTTTTTTGTCAGCAAATGAGCTGGTCAATAACAAAAAAATATTCAAAAAATGTTTGAAGTAAAAAGTTCCATTTCAGATTTGTGGCCTTTAGGGTAGATGATGTAGAGATCATCTGTTTCTGTGGCCTACAGTTAACAAGGGTGTCAGTCAAGTGGCAAGCCCAATGACCAACCATCTTTACTTTTCACCAATTAATGTCAGGTACCCATTAGAGCTGGGTGGACTCAGAGGCGCCCGAAGATCCCGAAATTAAAAATCCCAGTCTTTACCAGGATTTGAACCCCCAGTCCCTTGTTTAAAGTAAGGGTCAAGAATAACATGTGAGACTACAAAAGGAAAACAAGGCAAAATATATGGATATCAATGTGAAATATAGGCTGGGAGGCATAATCTGATTGACTGTGGTAGTAAGGATCATGAGTTCAAATCTTCACTGAGGCTAAAAAATGTCTTTTATTCAAGATCTATCTCAAGCTAAGTTATATTCATTGAACACCTCAGAAATACTCCTCCTCCAGTCCTCCATATGTAGTGGAGAGAGGAGAAAACCTGGCATCAGATACATAGAGAATAAAGACTGCACTACAATCTTTTGAAAAACAATTTAAAAAAGCTGACAAAGGGTGAACTTTATTCTCTCCCCACACCCTAAGCAAATTACTTTATCAATAACAAATGTGGAAACATAATCACAACAGGTTCGTTCAATAGAATACTCTTCTTGTGATTAGATAAGTAGATAACCAGCAGTTTTAATTTTTTTTAATTTTGTTTAAGAGTAGCTTTCCATGTCTCCTTCAGAACAAGATGATAAACTCTCAAAAAGCCAGATCTACAGTGTACATATCTACAGAGTTTTTTCTGTCAATACCACAGTGTAAAAGGTTTATCAGTAGAAGAACCAATAAAGATTGAAAGTACCGTATCTAAATTTTTTTCTACTTAAATTTAATTGGTTTTTCTTTTAATTAAACAATAATAATTTTTATATGGATTTTATTTTTATGATTTATTTTTTTTTTAGCGTTTTCTTGTTTTGCTCAAGAGTTTGAAATGACTTTTTACTTTTAAAAGCAGAAATAAAAGCTACTTGCTTCAAACCAAATGAAAGTTTACAAATTTAGACAATAATTTGTGTGTTGAATGCAGTTTTTAAGAAGTTAATTCATTAATTTTCTAACAAAATTAAGCACACATGCTATTTTTTATGGTTAAAAGTACTCACTAAGGAAATTGTTATCCAGATCAATATTCAATGAATTGTTGTGGCCGAGACCTTTTTCACAAGTATTAACAGTAGCAAACCTGGAACCATCAACATTCAAAGCTGGAACCATGTAAATTTCAAACTCACTCAACATCTGAAACCATAAAGAAAGCAGCAGGGCATTATTAGCTTTTCAGATTTCTGCGAAGAATTGATTTAAATCTACTTATACGTGACAATAAGCATTTTTGTAAAACTTAAATAGAAAAAAAACAACTTTGAAATTGTACAACTACATCAATCATTCTGGAGAAAATAATGATATAAACTTTGAAATAGTTTAAACTTAACAGTTTTTACATTTATAATTAACGTCAAGGTCTTTGTTTGTATGTGTGATTTTCTTTAAGGAATAAGTTCTTTATAAAAAAAAAAAAGGAGTTTGAATATGAACTTGACTGACAGAAGACAATACAAACACTAAAGAGTTTCTCCTTGCAGGGGCTACTAAATCAAGACAAATCGTCATAGTAGGCCTGAACACTGACCTGTGAGGTGGCAACTTGTGGTCAGTGGAGACCAATAGCTCATTTCAACTGACCACACATTGCCACATCACAGGTCTTGGCTAAATACACAATGAACAAAATCTGTTAAGATCTATTGCATTACATCATTATAAAGAAAAATTAAGCGTTTTCAGAAAGTAATTAAAATAAATAAAGTGTAGCTCTGTCTGGCCATCCAGTGTAAGAGTTATTGTAAGCATACATTTCAAGCAGCTGTTCAGAAACCCTAAACATTCCACATTTTACCTTTTTAGTGTAGTCATCAGTTTTATACAGCTGACATAAGTACTGGGCCAGGCTTAGCAGCACTTCCCTTGAAGCCATGTCTTCGCCATGCATGTTGCCCACAAAAAGTATTTTAGACGTTGGATTGTTCTCAGGCTGCTTGCCTATTTGAAGCATCCAGATATCTGCATCAACTTTTGTCTTGCCAAGGCTGCAGGCAAAAAAAAAAAAATAATTAAAAAATGACATTCATGATCAATTTTTTTACACTGAATCAAAAAACTTTCATGGTATTCACCAATGAGAGCTGTTACAGCATTTCATGTCTTATTTCATTTAGATGATGAAATAAAGCTAAATAAATTAATCACCATCTCTAGTTCTTTTAAAAGCACAAATTGTGACCATGCAAGCAACAAGTCTTTATCTCTTTGATCACTTGAGATGTTGCAGAGAGAATTAGACAAAACTCATGACGTCTATAGTACCAAAATAAATGCACAAAAAAGTGTAAGATTTAAAATATCTCAACTAAATAAATAGAACTGAATATTTATTGTAAAAAAAAAATATTCAGTAGCTGTAAGTATAGTTAAAATTGACAAAAGGAACTTTGGGATGTCCGTGAGTCCACCTTGTGTAATGAGTACCTTTGTTGAGGAAGTAAAAAAAAGCATAGAGAGAGCTGGATGTGGTCAAGTATTTATTGCTCAGGATGTACCCCATGGTCATTAGAAGTATCCACAAAAGACTCCCACTGAATTACAGAATAACACAGACTGCAGGAATGTCTTATTTGTACACACATCTTTCAGTGATGAAGACTGACTAATTAAACAATTACAGCATTTTTATCAATCTTACAAATTTATATTGAGACACAAGACATATTAAGCTTTATTTTGGTTAAAGAACATCTCGTTATTTCAAAGTGCATTCATATTTTTAAATCCTAGACAAGTCCCTGAGTCAAATTAACTTTAGGATATAAATAATTTTGTGTTAAAGTCAACCAAGAAATAACTAGAAATTATTTCTTTTTTCTAGCCCTTCAACTTTAAGTTTGTTGTGATCACATTTAACCAGATGTATTTAAATTTAATCTCCAGGTGAACTGAGCAGCAGAGATACCCACCTGGTCAGATTGAAAGCACTGGAGCATTTGGTGGTCAGTTCCTTCAGATAAGCGGTCATGCTGTTGTAGTCATGGTAGTCCATATCCTGTGCCTCCTCCTTCTCCAACTTTACCCTCAGCACTGTTGGAGTGTTTTCAGTCACTAACACTGTCTTGGTGACTGACCTGTAACCTGTGTACATATTGAAGCATTTCTTGGATCACTTAGCCACCACAATGAGACCAGTAGTACTATACAACAGAAACACTAGCAACTATCTAAAGAAAGGAATAGAAAAATGATGTGTTGGGACAAATCACTGTCTCGACAAGTCTGAGAAGCAAATATCTCTTGTATGGAGAAGTGTGTACTATGCACAGCAATAGAATTTTGTCCAGGGCTTTTGGAAGAGAAGGTTTAAGCCATCACTCCCATGGAGCTATATGATGATGACAATACAATAGAAATTTAACTCATGTGGAGGCTTAATGGTAGTCTGTGAAGTGTTTAAAGGGCAACATAAGCTAAAACTATCAAACAGGAAATATATTTAGAATATCAATAGTTGATTTTCAGTAGTCCCTAGAACATTAAACTTTGTGAATAAGGCTTTTTTACCCATCATAAATACACCTTCATCAGCCAAACTTATAACACAATTTGAATGAAACAAAGTTAAATGAGTTCTACATATTAAAAATATGTAAAAGGTGCATAAAAAATCCATCACTCTAAAATTATTTGTATTCATTTTCTTCTAATCTCATTCAATTCATTTGTTATTTTGATTCACATGGACACACAAAACAGGTGAACTAAAATTCCACTGCAGTCAGTACTAAAATAAAAGTCCAAACTTTATACCATTCAAAAAGAAGCCCTAAATAAGTCAAGATTCACTCAATCGAGTTGAAATATTTTTTGTTCAAGTTTTTACCTTCAGCTTCAATGGTCACTGTGTGAAAAGCTTGGCTGGTCAGCCTGAAATAGGGGGACGTGACATTTTCTTTGGGCTTGCTGTCCAGCTGCATGAAGTAGTGACCAATGAGCTGATCTTCACTATCTGTGACTTGCAACTCAATGCCTACAGGACAATTGCAATGAAAGATTATCTCCTCAAAAAAAAATGTATAAAGAGAAAAGAAAACATGCATTTAAATTTAAGATGAGTGCATCTCTACAATAACTACTCTTTAAAAGCTTAACTAATTTACCATAACAGAAAACAAACGTGCACTACAATAAAAAAAAAAAAAGTCAAACCTCATTGATGTAAACCTTTATCAGTAATAACCCACCAGAGTTTTCTATATTTTTATATACTATATGATAGGGCTGCAGAGGCTGATTTGATCAGATACGAAGCTGATTGCATATTTTTTCTATGCTGGAAAGAACATTGATAGTAAGAATCTTCTGTAAGATTAAAATAGATCTATCAACACATACTAAAGAATGCTGACCATGTCCTTCAAGCCTTTAAACTGTACCAATTGACTAAGTCAAATCACTGATTGCTAATATCCTTTTTCCACAGACAACTCTATAGAGTACTGACTTGACATTGCCCAGTTCTTATCAAATGAACTGACTAGATATTAGACTCCTCTAAAGATCAGCATCAATGGCCAATGTGGGCTTTAAGAGATCCAGTCACAACCAGAGAAATCCCATGCCCAAATGGCACTTAGTGAGACTTTGATCAAGCATTGCAGGAGATTTGTAGGACATTCCAACAGAATGAAACACAGGCCCCAAGGATAGTATTACCATGGAGGCTGAGGAAAACATAAAAAGGAATGTCCTCATATATGTGCCGCACCTCCTTGGAAGATCTCAGTGCTGTGGACACCAGTTAGGAAAAGGCTGTAGACGGATTTCTATGAAGACAGGTTGTCGCCCAACTGAACTGCACAGGAGGATCTAAGTCTACGTAAATAAGTATAAAACTAGAGATGAGAAAGAAGTTTGACGTCCGCACCATTTATTTTTACCATCTCTGTAATCTAATTCTGTATCAACAGTGCCAACATCTGCCAAGTCAAATAAGTGGAGTCTTGACAATTTTGCTCAATGTAAATAAAATTCAAATCTTTGCAGCCCAAATCTCTATAAATAAAGGTATTGATAAACTATGTCCTTAAGACATTGAAATTTTAGAAAATAATTAGAAGGTCATTTCATAAAATATGATGATATATCACAGTTACTTTCTCTATCTTTAAATTTAGTCAAAACACAGCTTTGTGTATTTCTAATACTTGGCCTGCTCATAAAATTAAGTCACCAAATATATCCACTCAAGGTAATAATAACCCTAGTATTCAATGAAATCAAGTTTAAATAAAATGAGGTTTGACTGCACAGATCAATAAAATAAAGCCAAAAAAAATATATTATATAACTTCTATAGCAACTAATCTAAGCAAAGAACTAACCTTGGAGGGATTTTAACATAGCATTAAGAATCGCCTGCAGAGAACTAACCCAGATATCAGGAAGCTCTGATGAAGGGGGATATTTACAGCATGCAACATGAGCGTTCAGCTAAAGAGATATGTGACAGTTGTTCAATTAGTTCTCTTCTCACAGACACACAAGAAAAGCAAAACGTTAAGCATTACACATTTAGAGGACAATACAAAAAATAGAGAGAGCAGTAAATAAAGGAACGAAATTATCTAAATTTCAAAACAACAAACTAGTTCTATCACTGCTAAAAAAAAGTTCTCTGAAGAAGCTACTAAATCAACAGATGTAGTTACTATTTGTTTGTTGCTAAGCAAGTCAAGAATAAAGGACTCACATTTTCATTGGCATTATGAAAGTAAAATAGTTTGAATAAATAAGTTTTTTTACAATAAATTTTGTATTTATAACTTGTTTTTTTTAATAAGTGAATATTTAAGCCGATTAAATGTGATTTCTGATAAGTTTGAAGAAAACCTTGTATTTACTTTTAACAATCTTATTTGTAACCCCAAATATCACAAATTTCTTACACTCTTTTAATGACTTGTCTGCTAATTAAATCTGGCCTATTATAAATAATTACTGTCTTTGCATATTATAAATAATTACTGTCTTTTACAAACAAATAAATGAGCGATTAGATATTTGTAGTAACAATGTCTACAGTCTATTTAAAAAAAAAACTATATTAAATTTACATTTGTTTAAAGTAATTAAAGGCATTGTCAAAATATTTCCATTCAGTTTTTAAAAAATATCTATTAAGAAGACATTCTCATAAAAAAAAAAGAACCAAAAAATTATAAGGAGCAGTGAAACAAGGTCATTTCTGTAGCCATGCTTGCATCACATAAGGGAGTTGTACTGCCACAAAACAGAGTTGAAATATCACAAATGTTTGGGGTCAAGTGACAGGATGTGTGGCTGAGTGGCTTAAACCTGTTTGTCTACCCATCAAGTTAAAATCCAGATTTGAGCTGCATTGTGTTTGCTGAACCCCCTAAGGCAGCATTGTGTTTGCTGAGCCCCCTGAGGCAGCATTGTGTTTGCTGAGCCCCCTGAGGCAGCATTGTGTTTGCTGAGCCCCCTAAGGCAGCATTGTGTTTGCTGAGAACCCTAAGGCAGCATTGTGTTTGCTGAGAACCCTAAGGCAGTATAGAAAACTTTTCCCAGATACCTTCTCCAATCCCCCCTCCCCCAGGTTTAAAAAAGAGATTGGACCATAGCGTGCACAGAGCATGCATGAAAGATATGCAATATGAAAGTAACTTTTTTTTTAAAAAAAAAAGGACAAACAATAACTCTGCTTTTTTATATTTATAGCCGAGCACCAATATCCCATGCACAGTTATGATTTAAACTGTGAGCCTTCATGTAACAATGTAACGAAGGATTTTAAAACCAATGAAAAACAAAATCTCAGATTTCACAGAAATTCAAGCCTAAGAGCTCTGGTTAAGCAATCAAGTCTTTTACCATTCAGCCAACACATGTGATAAAAGCAACATAAACCCAACCCTTTCTTTCACTAACATGAATAATCTACATGCAATGGACTTTTCAAGATCAACAAATAGGTTACAGCTAAACTTCAGCCAAACAGATCAATAAGAAAGATGATGTGATGTCATCTAAAAGCCTTACCATAAGAGATTTATACATTGTATAGACTGTGTCTGCTAGGACTGGTATAGACCCTTTGATGTCTGAGCCATGGATGACACCAAAGTACTCACTTCCGCTGCAGGCCCCCTTTTGGAGGATGTCTGTCATGCCACTGGAGAAAGCATGGGCCAGTTCTTGCAGGATGTCTTCATCAGGGGTCATGTTGGTACTATCCACAACCATGTTGTGTGGTATGCTGTGAGGTCGAACAGACAATATTTTGAACTAACTCTATAGTTGAAATTTTCAGCAATCAGAAAATGTTAAGTAGTGTAGTCTATACTTGTAGTCTTCAATCTCTTTCTCTAAACAATAAACTAATAGTTTAAGTATGTGAGGACCAAGTGTTAAAGGTTCCAATCTCAGGATTTTAAGGGCACCTATGAGTCCATACAGCTCAAATGGGTACCTGACCTTAGTTGGGGAAAGTAAAGCTGGTTGGTGGTTGTGCTGGGCACATGACAACCCTTGTTAACAGAAGGCCATATAAACAGATTATCTTTCTTAGGAATGAGACCTACTCAAACATAATGTGGCAGTCAATTTTTTTTTTGCCAGTATTTACAAGTTAAATACTAGACAGAATACAATTATTTAAAAAAAAAAAAAAAAGATATGCCATTTTTATTTATTGAACAGAAATAGTGTTTCTGAATGTATGTTGCTAAACATTAATCTAATAATTAATAAATAATTGTTTGAGTTTGAGTGCAACAACTGATTTAAATACAGTTACACCATTTCTAATGTTTATTTATGTCTCAACATATACATGCTTAAACAATACTTACATGATATATTTGCCACCTGCGTCCACATTTAGAATAAAATCAAACCTGTGAACTGCTACAAGTGTCATAAGAGTCTCAATGACTGGGTTCTAAAAAGAAATCAGAATATTTAAAGATCAGTCACACAACACTTTGTGAATGTCTATTATTCCATATTATATTCAAGCCTGTGCAAGTCTAGAGTTTATGTTGACAAATCAGTCCTAACGGCTTCTCAATATATAGTATTTTCTATCAATATTCAATCAAAATATTAATCTATCATTCTATTCTCATTATAATGCAGAGTAACCAACATAAATTAATGCTAAGCTTATCAACCATAATCAATGTTACTATTCAATGTTCTGAGCGCAATATTATATCATTAGAGCCATTCAGCATGTTAGGTTTTTACAGGTATAAGCTAGGAAATAAATAACCATTTTATTTTAAAGTTACAAGTAACCTTTGTTGAAACTAGCTCATTGAAGCGTGTGCCCTTGTATTTTTCTCCAGTGCAGTCTCCTGCCTCGGCTAGTGCCATGTTCAGCGGGTACAGCTGTGGAAGGATGTGGACATGCATGTTGCTCAATACTCTGGTCACCAATGGTTCTTGGCTGTTGAAACCTAGATTACAAAAGCCATTTATTGAAATTTACTGAGAGACTTATTGTTATTAACCCAATAGCTCCTATTTCTGGTTTGAAAAATCTTCTTTTAAAGGGAAACTCCGATGGTTTTGACAATTTTTGATATAATATGTGTTTTGATTTATAGATAATGAATATATTATTCTTTTTTTTTTTTTTTTTGCAAGAATAACTTAGTAATTGATGTTTTTGTGACATAATTTTTCTGCGCATCCAAAACAGTCAGATTTTCACTGAATTTCTGAGTGACGTCACGAGTGTGCACTCAAATCCTATAGATAGGGAGGCGCCAAGTTATACGAGGACGAGGAAAAAAAAATTATCTTTGATAAAAAAATTTGTCGTTAGTACATCATTAAAATACTTTAAAAGAAATTTCTAATGGTGTATAAATTATGACTGTATGTTTGACAGTAAGAAAGTTATGATTTTTTTGTGCCGTTTTGACCTAACATTGGTTGACATGGAAAAAGTGATGAGAGCTTGACGCTGGCTCAGCCGGCGAGACACACCCCCAAGGTTAAAAGTTAGAATTGAGTTTCGTAGACGATAGATCTACTTATTAAATAAGAAGTTTAATAGTAGATCTAGTATTCGTAGTAAATTTCTAGCTCACAAATCTGATTCATTTATATTTATGAACTTCAGTTTTTTAAAAATGTCTCAGTAGTATCATTAATTGAATTCTTTGGCCTGGAAATCCAATGTATTGTTGGTACTGCACCTGGTATTAACTTCAATTTTTTTCAAATCCCATTTCCACAGCAATGAAAATGAAGTTGCTGAAACAGCTTCTCTCAAAATGGTTTGAGCATAAACAGGAATTGGCTAATGCCTTTGTAAAATATTTGCTCTTCAGGCGAATAAATTTTTCCCATTTTCCCTTAAAACTTCATTCAAGTTCATCTCTTGGAAACAAATGAAAAGAGACAGTAATTTCTGTATCAGCATACTTGCTGATTTTATCTTTATGATTGGAACTACTGCAACAAGCTGAAAAACAATATTTAATTTTCTTCAAGTAGAAATAGAGGGTTAGATCTAGGATATTATTTATAAACAATGACCGATTATAAATCAACGTGTAGACTAGATCTAGCTGTGAAGCGTAACAATAAATGCGATCCGATAGGTCTAGATCTAGACTAGAGAGTTTATCGGTTATATAGGTCTAGATCTAAATTTAGCCAGCACCCTTGTGACGTCACGTTTTTAAAAACTAAAAACATCTCGCAGAACCCCGTTTTTTGGGGGGCGTGGAGAATTTTCTGTCTAATTTATTAAATATAAAATTTTCCGAGCATTTAAATAAAAAATGATATAATGTTTACTATTACAACTTTTTACGAAGAATTTAAATATGTCAATAACTAAAATTTGAAAAACTATCGGAGTTTCCCTTTAAATCCTAAACAAAGGGGGAACTCTGAATAAAAAAAATTCTTTTTAAAAAAAATTGACAAAAATATATAAATTAAGAACTTGTACTAATAAATAAAACAACTTTAAAAATGCATCATCATATCTAGTTTAAAAAATTATATACTTTTAATACCTTCAGAATATAAAAAAGCTTTTAAAATGTTCATTTTCCCATATGGGGGCTTATCCACTGGGACACTAAGGGGCCCGTTTGTTATAAAAAATCTTTTAAAAATAATAAAAATGTGATACACATACGGTATTCACTAAAAAAAGAGTTATCACACTCTCATTCTCGCTCTAAACAAGACACGATGAGCTCTATTTATAGGAAAGTTTAGAAAACCAGATGCTACAGAATGGTAAAAGATTTGGTTGCTTTAACCAGAGCTCTTGAGCTTGAATTTCTGTGACATCTGAATTGTTGTTTTTTTTCTTAGGTTTTTAAATGCTTCGTTACATAGCTACCACAAGGTCTGAAATGGGAACTTTACTTTCTTTTTTTTTTAACTCCCGTAGGATCTTTTGGGTTAAAGAAATTTCATAAGTTCAAAAGAGAAAATTTGAAGAGGAATGTGGATTGAATGGAGTTTTAATTAGTGACATTGTTTCATTATGAATGAATGCAGAATAAAATTAAAACCAAGAAACAGAGAAATGAAAGTATCTTGGTCAAGTGATTTAATTGGTTTGTGAGAGTTCATACTCTGTTCTTTATCCTCTCAATCTTTTTTTTTAAACTATTAACTCTGGTGTCTTGTTCAGAGCGAGAATGAGAGTGTAATGACTCTTTTTTTAGTGAATACCGTATGTGTATCACATTTATATTATTTTTATAGGATTTTTTTTTAGAAAAAAACAGGCCTGTAGACCCAGTGGATGAGCCCCCACCTGCTCTGTTGTTCATATTTGCATCTATAATGTTATTGTTACAGTAGTTACACTGAGGTTGTCCAACTGAATTTACATTTGATTGGATCAATAAAAATTATCTTATCTTATCATACTTGATAATTAGTTGACTTACTTCATTCATCACTTAAGGTACAAGAATGTTAATATAAATATAATATATATAATATATTTAAATAATTCATGGGAAGTGTGGCTGAGAAGCCTAAACCATTTAGCTACAGCTTGTCAACCTAGCAAGGGGGCTCAAGTTCGAATCCAGACTCAAACAGTGTTGTGTTTGCTGAGCACCTAAACCTTCTCCCTGATACCCCCTGTCCCCAGTAGTTCACACACAAAAATTGGACCACAGTACACTGTGCATGCTATAAGCATGAAAGATGTGATATTAAAATAAAGGCAATTTAAAAAAAATAAAATAGAAAAAAAGATGAACCCACCAGCTACCAGGTGACGAGACAGACGGACAAGAAGTTCTCTCCCAACAGGTGAGTCTCCATCTAACCCTCCAATGAGCAAGATATGAGGTTTGTTTTCCTCTGTGTGAGAAGACCCATCATCCGACTGGCTGAGATGAACAGGCAGGCTTACATTCTGTGTGAAACATAAGTACAAAACACAAATAATTAGTGATGTTTCATTAGAATGCACCTAAAAACTGTTAAGATGATAATCAAATCATGGCATATAAATATTAAAAAAATACAACAGTAACAAACTTTTATTTCTTTAATGTTGTAAATAATAGCTAAATGGATTGCTCCAAAGTGTTCTGTATTCAACATAAAGAAAAAAGGGAAAATAAAACAAGAAATACTTTAAAAAAAAAAAAAAATTATTATGCATACTTCTATCAATTAGTTAGGATCAGTCATGTAATTAAATTTGTTATAGATCTAGACCTTCTCAGGCATCTCAAATCAACACACTAACCACTCTACTATTGAAGAGCTTATGAACATACACGATTATATATAAAAGGAATATATAAATAAACATGTACAAGACAAGTGAATCTGAAATGTGGAGTTAGCCCTTGATTTGAAGGTTTAAATCACAATGTCAGAAGGCAGAAAGGATGTATGTGCTAATCTACTACCTTAGTCAGATGAAGCATGGGTATTTTTCCTACAGTGCTCACATCCCCAAAGTATTCAAACTGGGCCACCATGGGGTTCTTGGAGGCCAGAGCCATAAGCTCTTTGTCAATCTCATTCAAATTCATATAGGTGTCAGCCTTCATGTTCTCCTTGATGTCAAAGTCATGCTCCACTGACCACCTGTAAGAGTCTTTAGGTTCTAAGGTGAAGTTTAGATATGTAGCAGCTCCTGGACCAACATTCACATTGAAAGTCTGAGGCTTGTATCTGAAACACAAACATATACAGTGGAACACATTTGTATGAATTTGGAATCATCCAAACATCATAATGTCACCCATTTTGAATAGTGGCTAATTGCTCAGCCAGTTTAACATTTTAATTAGTTACATTTAAATAAAGGGAGCGTGGTGTCTGAGCGGTTAAGCACTTGGCTTACGAACCAGAGCTTCTGGGTTCGAATCTCGGTGAAGACTGTGATTTTGAATTTCAAGAATTTCAGGACGCCCCTGAATCCACCTAACTCTAATGGGTACCTAACTTTAGTTGGGGAAAGTAAAGGCGGTTGGTTGTTGTGTTGGCCACATGACACCCTGCTCATTAACCGTTGGCCAAAGAAACAGATGATTTTAACATCATCTGCCCTATAGATCAAAAGGTCTGACAGGGGAACTTTACTTTTTTTAATTACATTTAAATTGTTATATTTTGTATGTGTTATGGGCTATGGGGTGTGTGTGTGTGTGTTTGTATGTTTCTATGGTGACGGTGGGAAGAGGTTAGTGGTTGGTTCCGAATGATGCAAGATAGGTGGCATTGTTGTCACTGGTGTTAGTTAGGACAGACAACTCCAGAACGTAAGACTGAAAGGTTGTGTTATTGCAGTAAGTTATATTATTACTAAAAGTCTAGTACATTTATTTTATTTCATATCAACTTGATCTTGTCTATATTTAAATAAAATTTATATTTAGTCTTGTTCACAAGGAAGTTCTTTGAAGTTTTATTAGTTAAAATATATTATGCCTACAGCGGTTTAGTTGTCTACCAGCAGTTTGTTGCTACATTCAACGACTGTCCATAACAGTATGGCTACTGACAGGCATTCAAATGGCTATACAAATGTATCACAAGGGCCATGCAAAAGTTGCAATTTATTGTTGAACATCCATCCTTCCACCCCAGTGGCACTACAGCCCAAGGGGGGCCCTGGCCTGCTCTACACCATCTCTCTATTCTGATCTATCTTGGGCTTTACGTCTCCCTGCCAGGACTCTTAGCTGTTGTACATCTGCCTCTACATCATCAAGCAAATGTGCTCGTGGTCTGCATTTGGGATGCCTCCTTTTTATTCTTGCTGGTGAACTATTGTTGAACAGTAACAAGAAATTGCACTGTTGAACATTTCAAACATGTAAACAATACTAATTTTCAAGCCATTGCATATTGATTACTGCAAATATGTTGTATGCATGCATTAAAATAAAATGCCTCTTACAATAGCAAGATCAGTGTTTAGTGAATATACATTTTAAGGATGAGTGACGACACATACCCAGTTGCGACCTGCATATTTTGCACATCTAATGCAAACAATAATGCTATTTAACAACTATCTGCATCTTTTGCAAACATAAATGCAAAAAACAAACCCCATTTGGGCAGCTGTTTGAGACAAAATAATAAATAAAAATCACCCTTTGGGTCGGGATTTTGTGATTTTACCATCACAAAAGAGAAACAAGACACTGATAGCAAACACAAACAGACACAAACACTCTTTTGTTTCCCTGGCAATCAAATCATTAAATAGAAACAATCTGATATAAACTTTTAGCACGTAAATTTTGAGCATGTCTGGTGTGAATGTACATTTTGGTTTGTTATAGTTATAAATTGTTTTATCACGCTCACATCTGCAATATTTTAAGTTTCAATATCACTGCCTGGTATGGCAATCTGAGCATTAAAAATAAAAATAAACTTTATAGAATCCTAAATGCTGCTGGCAAAATCATTGGCAAAAAAAAACAAACCCCATTTGGGCAGTTGTTTGAGACAAACATCTATAAAAAAAGCTAACAAGATCCTCGAGATAAAGAATCACCCTTTGTGTCAGGATTTTGTGATTTTACAATCACAAAAGAGATACAAGACACCGATAGCAAAGACAAACAGACACAAACACTCTTTTGTTCCCCTGGCAATCAAATCATTAAATAAGAACAATCTGGTATAAACTTTGTCACATGTAAATTATGAGTGAGTCTGGTGTGAATGTACACTTTGGTTTCTTATAGTTATAATGTTTTTTGTTTGGTGTAATGCACAAATTGTAAGACAAATTTCCTTACGGATAATAAAGATTATTATTATTATTATAATGTTTTTTGTTTGGTGTAATGAACAAATTGTAAGACAAATTTCCATACGGACAATAAATGATATTATTATTATTATTATTAAAATGCTATTTAACAACTATCTGCAACAGACTAATCAAACTTACCCAGGTGCCGAAGCTCTTACTGTATATGTCCCAGGAGTCAGCAGGCGCCAGTAGTCTCCGTCATTAGCTGATCTTATCACATGATCAATTTCATCCACTGTAATGGTGGCATTTTTTATGCCAGACTTCATTTCCTTGTCAAGAACAAAGCCCCTCAAGCCTTTATGAACCTGAAGATATTAGATCATAATCATTTCTAATGGACACTACCCATTCTGATTCATTTAAAGATATATAGTATAGTCATATACACAAGCTAAGTAAAATAATACAATGAAAAAATAGGCAAGCAAAAAGAAAAACTTGGAAAACAAATCTAAAAAAAACTGAAATAATTTTCATTTAATTTCATTTCTATAAAAGTGATAAAACACTTTACTTCCAAAACTAGTGTCTCAAGTTGGAATCTTAGTAAAGAACAATATTTTAAGATTTCGTTTAGTTCAACCAGTTATTAATGGATACTTGACTTGAAAGTTTAATTCAACCAATTCTTAATGGATAACGACTTGAAAAGTTTAGGAATAAAAGTAAAATCTTGCAGAAAAGGTCACTTTTTAATATGAAATTATTTTTTCTTAACTAAGCTTACAACTAAAATCATGAATGTTCTATTTTCCCATCACTGTACCTGGCCAATATACACTAGCAAAGCATCTTTGTTGGCAGTCCAGTACTTCGGAAGCTCACTTCCCATGGGAAACTTGTCACAACCCAGCTCTAGGGTCAGCTCAAAACAGTTGGTGTTCTGGTAGTTCCAGTCTTGCATTCCACCTATCAGAAAAAATTGAAGTTATTATTTTTTTCATAGCAAAAAGAGTTATTCTTATTAACCATTACTTGAATGTTGTTGGCATTTAAACACTGGAGGAGAGAAAAAGGATTGTTTTGACAGAAGCATTCTTTAGGTTATTGTTTAATTCAGTGTTTCCCAAACTGTGTTCTGCAGAAGCGTAGTGTACCACAGGCTTGAATAGCTGTTTGAACTACTGGAATAATTAACTAGTAGGCCACCACAAGAATTAATCTCTCTAAAAATACAAAAGTGTTCTGTTAAATACTCGTGCAAAGTGTTCTGTTAAGGAGAAAGTTTAAGAAACACTGATTTCATTCAACAAACTGAAATATGCAGAGTAAAAAACAAATTCAAGTTTCATTGTACAAGTAAATAATATAATCTGCTAACACTGAATGTTTAACTAAGATTAATTAATTTACAATATAACTGAACATAGGAATCTTTTTAAATATAAGGCATTGTCTTAAATTATATACAGTAAGGAATAGTACAGCATTGCACATGACCAAACAAACAACATGCAGCCTTCATATTTTGTCAGCCCTTGTCGGATGGGGGTCTATTTAAGTTTTTTTTTCATGGCCTGCACCTGTCTTCAGCAAGGGCTCTTCTTTGGGTGTCAAATGTGTGTCCTGCGAACCCTGTGAGAGTTCTCCAATTGTCTCTTTCAGAGGCCATCTGCTGCTAGCTCTATGCCAGTGAGGGCAAAACAGCAAATGATGAGCTTTCTAGTCCATGGTGAAGCAGGTTCATTAATAATATAAGGATTTTTTTTTTCACTAAGGATTTTGATTATAATTTTCAGCACAATAACGGGAAAGCAAAAGTAGGTGAGTTTTGCACTCATTTAACAACTATATTTCAAAACTCAATCAAACATATTTCACGTCATCTTATATCTGTCAGATGACTGATTGAAAACAGAAAAAAAAAAAAGGAAGTAAGCTAAAAGATTTCTCACTTATTAAAAGGAAAACAAAAATCTTGCTTCCAATGCTAAAATAAGTAAAAAAAAATAATTTCTTTCTTAGAAACTGGATTTAAAACACATAGCATGTCCCTATCTAAGAACATCACCAAAAAAAAAGTTCAGTTTGATTGAGAGAGAGACAAGAACAATTTAAAACATATAAATACAGAATGAACATGCAGAAATTTTATTTCAAGAGAAATATAAAACTGATCAAGACACATAGTGACACAAATGAGTCACCTTAGACATAAAGATAGCAGATGGGTCTTACCTGCAATGACATACCACTCTGCACCATTGGTGATGCCATTTTTGAAATAGGTAGAATCTTTTTCAGGACAAGGATGACCCTCTGCCATTGTTGAATGTGCCTTGAAATGTTGAACAAAACCAAAAAATCACAATGAAATAAATGTTTTTAAGTCTAACAAAACTTTACTTTACACAAATTGAATTAATATAAGGAAGTTACTGATAGTCTGGCTGTCATTAGGAAAAGGACAAAAAAAGTAAGGACTGTAACACTTAAGATCACTAGAGAGTGGGAAATAAGCGTAGTGTGTAGCTTTAGCACATGGTATTTATTTCTTTTATTACATTGAATTAATATATATCTCTTTTATTACATTGAATTAATATATATTTTATCTCTTAAAAAACACTTAATTAATATATCTATTTTACTGTGATAATAGTTGATATAATGCAGCAATTATTAGATCCATGCAACTGTACAGGTTTCCAAAAGTTATTTCTAAGATCTTAAATCTAATTTGTTTTAAAAAATGTAAAAGTTACACAATTTTACATAACATGAGAGAGAGGGTCACAGCAGCGTATAACAAGATTAGGAATAAACAATGCATCTGATTTATTTTTTTTTGCATAATATTGGCATTAAAAGCTTTTCAAAATAAAGTTCTATTTTAAAATTTATTGGAATAATGCCATCAAAATAAGATAAAATATTCAAAATTGAATTTCAGTTTATACTCTAAATGGACTAGACAGACTACCGTACACTGTGGATTTTCGTTATAATCCTGATTGAAATGAAAGATGTTTTTTTAATGCAATGTCAAAATTTCAAATAACTTGATAGCTTATTACCTTTTCAGAGCTGCCAAATTTCATATCTAACTCTAAATAATATCTTAAACAATTTTCATAACATATAATGTGTTTCCATTTCTATTATTATTACTTACAAAAGAATATGACTCCGCAAGTTTTATGAACACATCATTGTCAGGAGCCAAAGATGCAGAGTGAGCAGCTTGGCCACCTGGATAGTCATCATAGGGGTAATTGGCCACAAGTGACCCTCCATGCAGGTTGGCCGACAGGACAAAAGGAATAGACTTCATCCAATCCATGGCTAGCAGTGTCTCTGTTTCCTGCTTTTGATTTTCGATATTGTTGTGAAATAAACTGGGGAAGTTTCTGTTTAAATCCACACCATGAGCGTTTGCTCTTCCAACCAGACCAACAAGGTCCCCTAAAGTAAAAGATTTAATAACTTGATTTAACTTACAATGGTAAAACCTATGAACATGTGACAAATATTAATTATAAAATAAAAAAGTCTATAAATACACAAAACAAACAATGTAAGATATAACAGAAATACAGAACTACACCAAAGTTGCAATAATAATAATTAAATTAATAAAGTGCATTTCACAGACTTAATGTAGGCAAACATAAACATGAGAGCTAAAATGACAAATTAATCTAAAAATGTTTTGAACATGAGGTCCTAATGTTCTTCTTAAATGTAAAGAAGCACATGTTGTCTGTCTGAGATCAATAGGGAGTAAGTTCCAAACCTTTGGTCGTGCCCTTAAAAAGCCTGCAAACCGTAAATTTTGAGGGAGAAATGTGATATCAGTAGAAGTAATGAGTCAAGGGGGGACAGGGCTCTCTAGTCGACAAATGGGGTGATCAGTTTTCTAAGGCCACCTTGTAGTCCATTCTTGCTTTCACATGAAGCCAATAAGGAGTGCGCAAGAAGATTCTGTAGTCAAATATGGTCGGATCTGACTTATCTGAGCAGCTGCAGATAAAGACCCTTGCAGAGATGACTTTTGTGTTGGTCAAAAGACAGTGTTGAGCCAAAGAAAACTCCAAGGTTGCGCACAACATGGACATAACAAACATGGCAGTTTGTGATAAAAAGGGAATCTGTGCTCTCGACTTTTGAGATGTTGTTCAGAGTGCCAATCTTAATGATTTCTGCCTTGTCTTCATTCATATTGAGCTTATTCTCAAACAACCAATTGCTCAACAGTACCACTGAATTTTGCTGCCAGATGCAACACCTCTGGAGGTACTGAGGAATCATATAACTGTGAGTCATGTGTGAAAAAGTGGTATAAGATGCCAGTTGGCAGTATGACACTGCTGAGTGATTATGTATACATAGTGAATAATACTAGGCATAGAACTGATTCTTGGACTACTCTGTACTTCAAGAGGAAAGACAGTTGATTGATAACTCTTACATAAATAATAGAACACAAATTCGGTGTTGTCTTTTTCACAGAAACTGTTTAAGTTTTTTTAAACATAAATAATATCAAATATCTATTTTAAATTAAGACATGAGACTCGCTTGAGTAAATATTACTAAGTGTTATTAAGTATACAATGGCTGCTTTAAGATAAAATATAAAGAGTAAAACAATGTTTAACATCTTTAAACTTAAATTTTTACCAAAGCAAACAGATAAAATATGGATAGGATATATGATAAGGGAAATATATATATATCACCTTCTTTGGCTTTGGCATAGCCATCTGGATTCATGCTGGGCATTATGTGTATGCGTGTACTGTTGACCAGGAGAGAAATCAGTTCATCTGTCCCATAGTTCTCACATAAAAGCTGGGCCAACAGTAAGAGCATCTCTCTTCCCACAACTTCATTGCCATGAATGTTGCCGATATACTTGAACTCAGGTTCACCTGAAATTAGTTGCGAAAAAAAAAAAAAAAAGAGTTTAACCTAATTGTGACTATGTATTTGATGGTTGCCCACAAAAAAAGGTCAGCAAAGCAGTGTCGAGCTCGGAGAAGTATAAAGTGATCAAGCAAACTTGTGTGACACAAAAGACTAATAAATATTTATAAGGAAAATTATTTTTACAAAAGTAGTAAATGTATTATTTGAAAGATATTTGCTTAAAGACAAAGGCATAGCCCTTGACACCAAAGTCAAACTGATGCGATCCTTGTTCATGGCAACATTTTTATATGCTTGGGAGTTTTGGACACTGACTGCAGAGCTAGAGAGAAGGATCCTAACAATGGAACTGAGATGCTACAGAAGCATTCTAGGTATCATTTTTAAAGATTGTATCACAAATGAAGAGTTTAGAGACAGGGTTACTAAAGCGATTGGACCCCAAGATGACCTCCTAACTATTGTAAAAAAAAATGAAAACTAAGACTCTATGGACACATTACAAGATCTTCGCAGCCTTCAGGGAACAGTACCAAGAAAAAGAAGAAGACGCAGACAAAAAGCGAGGGGAAGACAACTTAAGATAATGGACGAGCCTGCCATTGAAAGAGGTTCTAACTAAGGCAAAAGACAGAGTGGAATGGAGAAAGTGCTCATATGGTCCAAAAGACTAAGGGATAGGTGGGGTGAAGATGGTTTCTTATAGATCTAACTCTAAAATGTTTATAAGAAATAACAGTAAAGGTTTGTTGTGTAAAGATATTTTATATTGAGATTCACTTTGGTACTTTTACTCAAAAATTTGTCTCAAAACTCAAAATGCAAGACTGTAATCTTTTGCACACACAAAAAAATTAATCAAAATATTACTGGGTTTGTTTTTTTTTCATATACTTGACGTAGCAGTGATCTCCCTTTAACAATGTTCTGAAATAATAATAGTTTTTTCTTTGTTTTTAAGCAAGAAATGGAATAAAGCAGTAGGTCTTAAACTTTATTCAAATTATGAAATAACATGTTATTAAAGTTAAGCAATCCGAAACCCAAAACAATTTCAATAAGGCAGCAAATAATCCTGGGGACATATCACTTATCATTAGGCTACACTTACTCTAGAATTATTATTGTCATTAAAAAATTTTTGGCAAACATTATTGTATAGTAAAATAAAAGAATGATTACCAGGCTCATGTATTCCTGGGTTATCTGTGATTTCCAAAACTTGCAATTCTCTCTCTTCCACAGATTTGCCTACAGAGTAAAGTCTTGTGATTGTGGGGTATGTCTCTGCCAGTTTATGCAGGAAAGCAGACATTTCTTCATTGCTGTGATGCTTGAACTCTGTTGGCTCTTTAAAGTTTGTTGAGGCGTGATGGCTGCAAGAAAAAGAGGAAAAAAAAAAAAGATTTATTCTATTTTATTTATCTACAAAGGTGTCTGCTGACTCATCAAAATCACAACTTAAGAGGCTGAAAATCACCTCTAGAAAAGCACTAGACAAATACCCTGCAGTTGTAAGCCATGAATTGATGTAACCTGCGGATCTCAAGAATGGATCTAAGATGCTATGGAAAGTCTCTAGGTATCACTTACAAAGACTACACCACAAATAAAATTAAAAACAGGATTAATACAGCCATTGGACCCCTAAATGACCTTCTAGCCAATGCCAAAAAAATAATAATAATAATAAATAATCATCACTCACCTTCCTGAACTTCATTCATAAGCAAATGTAAAATAAAGTGAATCTAAATGAAATGAAGACAGATTTATTCAGTGAAGGAATCAGTTGTAACCTTCTCAGAAATACAGCTTACCTGTAATCTTGCAATGAGCTCACAAGGGAAATTAATGTATCCAATGAGTCAGAAGAGCTCTCTTGCTGGCTGAGAAAATAAAAATGAATCATTTATGTAGCTGCTTTTAGTTTTTAAATATTGTATATACTTTTTTTTTCAAATGTTTATATTTCAATAGTTTTGTACCAATGTATAAAAAAAAATGCCAAAGCATCATAATAAAATGTTTTGTATATAATCTTCATTTAGGCAGTGATAATTGAATTGGGGAATTAATTTGAGCAGAGTTGCATTTCTTTAAAGTTTTTTTTTATTAGTATCAAACAACAGTAAAACCTCTCACAAATACCACCACTTCCGTTCACAAATATCCGTAAATTAATGTGTATTAGAGAACAACCAGGATGATAAAATATGATTAGAGACTTTTTACTAAAAAAGACAATCATCCTATCATTTTGCTGTAAATAATATCTTTAGATAGTTTTAGATTACATGTCAGTGATAAAAGTTAAAGTAATTACTTGAAGTATACTTTCAACTTGACATATGACTCAGTGTACTTTATCAAATTATCAAAACACTATAATTGCTAGATTGTCAAATAGTTGTTGGTACTGTTGCTCTTTACCTTGGACTCCGCTGTGATCTACTCAAAGTAAAGTTGACTTGACTTCCTTTGCCGCTAGAGATTAGGACATCGGACAGCACACTTTCATCATAGCTGAAACACAAACAAAAATATAACTCTGACTATACCAACAGCACAATATGGGACAGTGTCATTATCCTTTTTTAAACTTCACTCTCATACAAGTCCAAAACCATTGAAATTAAGAAAACAATGCTCTTACCCATCTGCCATAACCCGAATAGTGTATGAACCTGGAACCAATAATCGCCAGTACTCTCCAGATGAAGTTGTGGTAATCTGGTGGTCTATTCCATCAACAGTTAGTTTAGCCTTGTGTATGGGTTGATTAGTTTCTTTATCTGTGACAAATCCTTTAATACCTATGTGAACCTGAACAAAAAAAAGTAAGAGTTCAATGCATTCCCAAGAGCATGTAAAAACTTTGCATTAAGAAAATAATGTATAGGATTCTAAATCAGACATGCTGTTAGGTGCCTCCATGCTGTAGTTGTGAAGAAAGTCTACATGGAGGGGGGTAACACTTAAGCAAAAAAAAAAAAGGCCAACAATATAAAGGTATTCGTTGCTGATAAATGATCTTAAACAAGAAGCTAAATGTGTAATGAAGGAAACAGCCGAATGTTGCTAAGTTAAATGTATGTAATCCAGAAACTAAAGCCGACCTCTCTCTAAAGCTGCAAAGACTATTCTGTGTTTACTTTTGTTACACTTCAAATCCTAGTCTTGTTTGAAGTCACATCACTTGTCACTAAGTCAAAACTTAATCTTTAGAATAAACTAATAGCTTTTCATGCCAAATTCCTGATCGTGTCTTAACAATGTTCTAACAAAAACTACTTATTAATTGTAAAATGTATTTATTATAATATATATATATATATATGATACATATATATGGGATTAAGTGAAGACCAACCTTTTCCATATATGCTAACAATGCTTCCCTGTTGTTTTCCCATTCATTCTGCAGTTCTTTGGCCAAAGGATACTTGCAGCATGATAGCTCAAGGGTTATTTCAAGACAATTGCTGTGTAAATAATTGTAATCCTCCATGCCACCTGAAAGAGCCCAAACAAGTTGTTTTAACAACAAAGCACCAAAGAAGTTAGTTTAAATTTAAGTTGATTAACACATTATCAAATTATTTGATATTTATATAATTTTACCAAGAGAAAATCTCACTTTGATTTCACCTATAGTACTAAAAACATTCCTTTGACAAATATATATATATATATAAGTAACTTTAGTAATGTTTGGAGTAGTATCAGTTCATTAAGAAAAAAATTCAACTAAAAACCTAATACATATAATGATATATTATTATATATATATCTATAAAATAGCTATATATCACTCACCAGGTACATCATACCAATAAGCTCCATTAGTTATACCATCTGCGAAATTATCACCAATACACAAATTTCCCTGGAACATTGTTTTGTGGTTACTTGCATATGTCTTAGCAAGGTGCTTGAAAATTTGGTCATCAGGTGCTGCACTATAGTATCCTGAAGACGTGTGTTTAGCAGAATCATCAAAAGGGTAAGAGGCTACCACACTTCCCCCATGAAGATTAGCAGACAAAACAAAAGGATTTTCTTCAATCCAAGACATCAATGCTTTTGTTTCAGGTTGAATGTTATCTAAATTTCCACCAAACTGGTCTGGAAAATTTCTGTTAAGGTCTACCATATTAGCATTTTCTCTACCACCTTTACCAGTTGTCATTGTTCCACAATCACCTTCAACTGCCATTTCAAAGCCATCAGGGTTCATAGAAGGCATTATAAAAATATTTGTAGAGTCCACAAGATCAACGATCCTAGGATCACCTTCCTCATACTTAGAAAGAAGATGCTGTGCAAGGAATATCAAGATTTCACGACCAACAGCCTCATTGCCATGCATATTACCAACATATTTAAACATAGGCTCTCCAAGCTCATGTTCATTTACTTTATCTGTTATCTGTATTGCCAGCAATTCTCTGCCTTGTACACTTGTGCCTACGTTGTGAATTTTGACTAGATTTGGATACTTGTCTTTCAATTGGGTAAACAGTTGAAACAGATCATTTTGGTGATGATAACGATCAGTTTCTATAACGTTCTTAGATTCTTCAGTACTAACTAATAAAATATTGATACATAACAACACCCAAACTATCAGATACAAATCTGCCATTTTCAATTTTTCTGTTACCATATTTCCCTAGGTCTAGAACCTAGTTGTATCTTGTGGAGACAATAACAAAATATTTACTAGATCTAATTTACTACACTACTTCCGGTAACATTGATAACATCCGCTTGCCAACTACAGTAAAATTGCAAGACCAAATGCAGCCAAAACTAACATCAGGTTAGCTAATTGTCTATTTCCGCGAATAAGTGCATACAATACACACGGTACAGCATGCAAAAACAAAAATAGTTAACTAAGCTAACAAGTTACAATTTACAAACACACATTCACGATATTAAGCAGGATGTATTAATCAGTATCAAGCTAGATTGCATTAGACTGCTTCAATACATTTAATTCACTAACATCTCTACACAGTTTTTCGTGGCCATGTCAGCTAAACTCCTAGACAGATCTAGGGGGTCGGTAAGGGTAATCGACCACCATATATACCCCACCCCCCAAATCTCCCTAATGCCCCCCCCTCCTTTGCAAAGGGCGATTTTCATAAAGAAATCACACACGTTTTTATATTACATATATCATCTTCCTAACCTAACCTAACCTTTCCAGTGGAAGGCGGTTTGGAAATGGGGGGGGGGGGGATTTTTATAAAGAAATGACACAATTTGTAGACTAATTATTCATATTTTAAACAATTTTTATATTGGGTCTCCCCTTCCATATATTTAGTATGTTGGAGGAGGAACGATTGCATTTCAATTCTCTGGCATGAATTTGATGCAAATTATTTAAATAATTTTTTTTTATTTCTATTATTTATTTATATAAATATGAGTAGAACAAATGAGATGAGTTTTGAGCCCATGCACATTGTTTTAGTCGCCTTTTTCTAGCCTTTTTTAACTTTTTAGATTTTTTTATTGCAAATATATAACTATTTGAACTTTCAGTGTAAGTTTAAACACTTTTAAATAAAATTTTAAAAAATAAAATAATAGATAATAGGACTAATTCTGTTTTCTTCTTTCTCACCAACGTTGTTTTTTTTTCAAAGCTTTGCAACATTTTTATAGTTCTGAAACAAGACAAATTTTCATGTAGACGTATTCACAAAAAGCAAAAAAAAAAAAATAATAATAATATTAATTTTCGAAGACATTTTCCCCCTTATTCTAGATCAGCTTTTATCAAGACCAGCTAAGGTGCAATCTTCATTGAAATGACACAAAAGCTCTAGCAAATCCACAGCTTTTGAGTGGGATATATATATATAGGCATATGTGAATTTATTTCAAAACTCTAAACCTAACGCCCAGTAAACCCTAACTCTATGTACAGTAGCGGCCTTAGGGAGTGGCAAGTGGGGCAGCCACCCCAGGCCGCGCGCTTGAGGGGTGCCCGCCGCGAAATTAGATTTTATTGACACGAACTTGCCAATTGTCATTTAAGCTCTTACATTCATTTTTTTATTTCGAAATACCGTTCAGTTTCGGTAAAGTCAACATCTAATGACCTGCCGATTGTAAGAGGCTATCCTGCCGCTATCATCTTTGAACAGTTCACAATAAAAACACGTAGGTGGAAGCAACCAATCCAAAGCGTATATTTTGTATTTAAACATCGACGTCCGAACGAATTTTATTAGGAAAATGCGTAGTGATAAAGTAGTGATGAAAAATTGATTTAAAAAATGAAAAATTAATACACAAATATACAGCGTTTTCTTGACTTTTGCTGGTGATACGATCTAAGAACGCACGCGAAGGTCAGATTTGCGCGGTATTTAATTTCATATAGTTACACTATTTTCGGATATGAACAGTGTCACAGTACATCCCCAAACACTTGAAACCTCTAGATAACCATTTCCAATTTCTTTTAAAAATTCATTAAAATGTTCAGTAATTTTTAAATGTGTCATTTAGCATTGTTATGTCGCATTACAGTATAAAAAGAATTGCTGCGTATATAATAAACATACTGTTAATTTAGTCTGCAATGGAAAAAAAGGGTTGAGGGTGTATGAGAAGGATTCCTTATTTGGTACTGTAACCTAGCCTGTATTGAACCAGTTGATGTGCCTGTACAGTTATTTCGGCCAATCAGCTTCCAGAAAGTTTGGCGATGACGTACACGTATTATGTTTTTTTCCAATATGCCGTGTTAAAAATGATAAAATAAACATAACGCGGGAGTATTTTTTTAAATTATTTTTTTTTTAAACCCGTGGTATAGCCCTTCCGTAAAAGTCGGGTCTGCGAAAGTGTATGGACCACTGTAGTTCTTATAGCACACTTTGTTCTTACTGAACGTCCTATTGGCGTCGACTTGCAGAGTGAGAGAGGAGACATATAATATTAGTAGTGCGCGAGTGTTCCTTTCTATTTGCTTCTGTTAATGCAGAACAATTAGGCCTACACTACAGTACATAATGTACTTACGTAATGTAGATACGTTGCCTACGCAATGCTCTATTTTTGTAGCAAAAATAAGGCCCACAGCTTAGAGGCGGACATACTGTATTGTTACTTTTACAGGGTTAGAGAGAGAGACGGATGAGCCCGTTAGCGTGATGAGTTCATGGTAGGCCATTTATATAGTCTACCTTTACCACTCGCACAGGGCCCCGCGCACTGCTAAGTTCACCCCTGCCTATGTATAAAGGCATACACACATCATATATATGATAAATCAGACTTTGGCCTTACCATTAACACAAAAAAAGACTGAAGTCTTACATTTGCCTCTTCCAGGGAAAGCCTACTCGGATCCAAGCATCAAGATAAATGGACATGATATAAACGCAGTGGACAGATTCACATATCTTGGCAGCACACTCTCCAAAAACGGAAAGATCGATAATGAAATCGACTTGCGTATCGCCAAGGCCAGTGCATCCTATGTCAGACTGTCTAAAAACGTCTGGAACAGACGAGGTATCACCAAAAATACAAAGCTAGGGATCTATCGAGCTGTCATCCTCCCTACATTGCTCTATGCATTGTGTACAGAATGTCTAAGAAAAATAGTAAATGTATAAATGCAAGACCTGATACTAGGGTTCTTCAAAGAGCGGGTCTGAAAAGCATCCACACAATCCTGATGCATTCCCAGCTGTAATGAACAGGACACGTCTGCAGAATGGAAGACCGCCGTATCCCTTAACGACTCTTGTATGGCCAACTAAGCGAAGGAAAGCGCTCGCAAAGTGGTCAAAGAAAACGCTTCAGGGACACCCTCAAAGCTTCTCAGCATAGACCCAGCCAACTGGGAGACAGAGGCACAGAGCATCATGGCGTCGCGCAGTGAAAACTGGCGCACAGGTTGCTGAGGAAAAGAGAACAACGCTGGCAGAAGAAAAACGCCAGAGAAGAAAAGCAAGGCCAATGACACTAGCTCCAGCTGGAATAATCTGCCCAGTGTGCAGCCGAACATTCCGGACCACATGAGGAGACATAAAATCCCAGTGCAAAGCCCTCAGCCCCCTGGATGACAAAGTGGTCATCATCGAACCATGATGGACGAACTATATATATATATATTATATATATATATATATATATATATATATATATATATATATATATATATATATATATATATATATATATATATAAATATATATATATATATATCATAAACCACAGGAATCAAAAACAGTAGCGTATCTAAGAATTTATCATCATTTGGGGTCCAGAAAAGTTAAAAGCAGCATGTATGCAGATGACCTTGCCTTAATTAGCACAGAAGAATATGTAGGAACATCGAAATTTCGATTACAAGATGCTCTTGATAAACTCAATAATTGGTCCAAAGACTGGGGCATGTCCATTAACACAAAAAAGACAACATATACCATATTCTCACTGTCAACAAAACAACAAACAATAAAATTAACATTAGATAAGGAAGCTTTAGAAAAAAATGACAGCCCTACTTATCTTGGAGTCACCTATGACCCGAGACTAACCTGGAAAAACCAAATAGATAAAACACAGAGTAAAGGCATCCAGAGACTATCCCTCTTGAAAAAATTAGCTGGCACAGATTGGGGAGCTAATCACAACATCCTGAAAAAGACCTATACCAGTTATGTAAGACCTGTACTAGAATATGGTGCCACAGCATGGGGCTCAGCAGCCCAAACCAACCTAAGAAAAATAGACAAGGTTCAAAATATTGGTCTAAGGATAATGACAGGAGCAATCAAAACAACACCCATAAGAGCTATGGAGGAAACCGCTGCCCTGATCTCTCTGGATGAAAGAAGAGAAATAAAAATCCTTTCCCAATTCACTAAATTGGAAACCTTGGAGAGGCACCCACTCAGAACAAAAATCCACAAAACTGGCACAAAAAACCGTCTCAAAAGGACCAATTTCATACAGGAATCTCTAAACCTAAAAAAGAAACACCAACTTGAAAAAATTACTCTGGAATCCTTGATACACTATAATGAATCTCCACCCTGGGACGAAAGCCCTCTTCCTACTATAAGGGACCATATTGAAAACATAAAAAGAAAATCTGATTACAGACCAACAGAGCTCAAGGAAATAGTGAACTGTTTTCTACATACCAATTACCCTAGCAATCAGTGGATCAGAGTTTACACGGATGGCTCATCCCATAAAGCCACCACAAATGGAGGAGCTGGAAGACTTATCGAATGGCCAGATGGAGGAAAACTAGAAAAATCCATTGCAACTGGAGAGCTCTCTGACAGTCACAGAGCAGAAAGGGAAGCACTAGCACTAGCTGCTACCATGCTAGCAAATCATCCAAGTTCCACTCACAGTCAGATTGTCTTTCTAACAGACGCGAAAACAACCCTCCAAAGCTTGCAAAACTCTGATTCCCCTTATATTAAAAACCTCAGAACAGCACTTACAAAGCTCAACAACAACAGCAAAAAAACTGTTATTCAATGGATACCAGCTCACATACAACTAGCAGGAAATGAGAAGGCTGACACACTCGCCAAGAGTGGGAGAACAAACTCACAAGTAAACTCTGCACTCTATCCAGAAGAAATGAAGAAATTAATTGTAGATAAAATAAATGAGAAATGGACGAGCTCCCATCCAAATCACAAGAAAGATGATGCTTACTATAAGCTATCCCGACAAGACCAACGTCTAATCTTTCGACTCAGGACCGGACACAACAGAATGCGACAACCATGTTCCGGAAGCTCAAAATTGGAACCAGTGAAATCTGCCCATGTGGAGTATCACCAGAAAATGCCGACCACGTCCTCCAAAACTGTTCTCTCTACCAAGAGGCCCGTATAAGACATTGGCCCCAAATCACCCCAATAGAAAGAAAACTATATGGAGAGCTCCCTGATTTGGAAAACACTGCGCAGTTCATCTCATGTATTGGTCAAGTCATATGAACACTCCAACATAACGATGAGAACGATGAAGAAGAAGAAATAGCACGGTCTCGAATCCCGTCGTTTAAAATGTTTTACATGTTTCGGATGTTCCTTTAGAGTTGAAGATAGTCTACTTCCTAGTCCAAACCTCCCGCAGGAGGACGACGGGAGATGGGAGCGGGCAGGGTTTGAACCCTCGACCATCGATAAATCCGAACGACAGTCCATCGCGCAAACCGCACAACCAGGCAGCTATTTAACAGCGGATTGGTGTGACACAACACAGTAATGGTCATATACATTGTGGAACCTTCTAACAGGATTAGAGGTGAAGAGCTCCCGATCTACGCCTGTCTGTTGAGAGAAATCCTTCTCAGCGGTCAAACCTGTAGTGTAAATAGTCTGCATTTCAAACAAAGCACTCTGTAGGTGCGATAGCTAAGGATACCTAAAAGCAATTTTAAACTTTCACAGAGAAGAAAAGGAAGTAACCAGTATTATTATTTTCCTGTAGCCTGTAGGACTTGAATATATCTATCTAGAATCTAGAACAGTTCTAGATCTCTCTAGATCTAGATATTAACTCTAAATGGCCATCAAATATAAATGTAGATCTACTCACAGACTACTGGATTTAGAATTTTAGATATCTAGAATAGACTTTAAGACTTAAATAATTAACTTAAATCTATCTAGAAACTAGTTTTAGTACTAGACTTAGACTTAGATCTAGTTCCTTAGCCTTAGTCTTAGTCTACCTAAGTTGACCTAACTGTTTACACACAATTACTGTCCTAACTAAACGTAGTCAGTAGACTGAGTAGTAAGTCTAAGTATGCCACTTGTCAGTAGTATAATCACTAAATCAGTATCACATATCACTATCAGTTGAGTATGTACAAAATGTACAGTATCTGAGACATGAGTCTGAGTATGTATAATGTAGATTAGAAATAATTAATAGTCTAGAGTCTAGATCATAAGACTAAGATGCTTATCGATTTGATGATTACTTAACTTTCTACATGAGTATAACTATTACTTTAAGACTTTACTAGCTAGATTAAGATTAGATAGATCTATTTTATTAGTTACATTAAATATTAAAACAATTAATCATGATTGACATGGATTAATGATCTACTTAAATCTACTAATCTGATTAGAAAAATAAATTTAAAAAGTTTGTATTTACACTTTTTAATAGGCTAGAATCGGCTAGATTTATTTTTAAATTAAAATTAAATAATAAATAAATTGAAAATTCCTAGTGCTGCCTACTAAACTATTGTTACACTAGTGACTATTGTATTTGTAGTGTAGTACTATCATAACTATGACTATACTAGGTCTAGATCTATATTACTGTAACTAATACTTCTCTTGTTACCAGTCGCAGTTGACTAGGTCACTAGATCCTCTATAATCTATATCTACTAATACTGTAATTATAATACTGTAACTTGAGTGCAACTATACTATTAGATACTAGTATTACTAGTACTAGTACTCTAGTAGTAGTATTCTAGTGACACTAGTGACTAGTCACCTTCCTACCTAATAAATCTTGGTAATGATCTACTATGAATCTATGATCTACTAGTAGTACTACTAGATTTACTAGATCTAGATGTACCAGAAGTGGCAGAAGAGAAGTTCTAGATCTATAAAAAAAAAAGCAATATTTATAATATTAATACTATTATTTGTATTACAATAATAGTACTAGATCTAGAATCTAGAGTTTCTAGACTTTGATTTTAGATCTTCATGTTATTTACAGTATTGACAGTATCATAATATTAGATCTATACTATATATTTCTAATAAGACTAGTTAAATTCTAGATAGATAGGTCTATCTAAATTGACTAGATCTAGTTCAAACTAGTTGATCTAGAATCTGGTTTATTTATTATTATGATATAATTCTGATTCATGCTATTCATAGATTCTAGGATCTAGAACAAGTCTTAAAATCTTACCATCTATATATATATATATATATATATATATATATCATATGAATATAGAATAGATATACTTGGCATATAATAAACATCTATATATTAATAACTAAAATAATATGATGTACATTGTCTATTTTATTTGTTCATTGTATATATAATATACTGTAGAATTTTAAACTCTAATAAAGTTGATCTAGTAACATAGATCTTGAGTCAAGTCTTCTAGTTTACACTCAAGTCTAGGGTAGTCTCTCAGTAATCCAGACTGTCTTGAGTGTAGATCATAGTAGATGTAAATAAAAATAATTCTTCAAAATGGGAAATACTAATAATAAAACACCTTTGCGAAAGACGCAGTCAGTTCCTGATGTTACACCCCAGGTTTGTACTCTGCTCAGTTATTATATCGTGTAATTAGACTTCTCTCTAGATATTATAGTTAAATAGGTTCTTGGCATTCTATATTATTAAATATTATTTAGATTTTTGTATTATAAATGTTAGATCTATGTCAGATTTGTCTCATTAAGATCTAGATAATATAGTGGCATAGCATCCATGGCTTGAAGGGGTTCATTGAACCCCGGCACACAACTGTGGGCATAGCAACCATTCCGCGAGGAGTTCATTGCGCTTGGGCTATGGCTCATGGGCGATTGGGGCCCACATGAGAACTTAGGTAGAACATTTGTTTGTTCATTTCAAACACTTTTAAGTCATTTAACTTTGTTAAGAAGTTGTTTAAACTTATTATTTATATGGAGTTCTAACTGAATCAACATTATTACTTATAAATAAAAGGTAAAATGTCTTTTGGAAAATGTACCATTACATTAAGATTACTTATTTTTTTGTCAAGCACTAAAATTTTGTCTTATTGGCTGGAGGGGGCCCACCAAGATGTTCTTGAACCTGTGCCCATAGGTACCTTGCTACACCACTGAATAATAGTCTATTTATTATAATCTAATTCTTACTTTTAGAATAGAATGTACCTCACCAGAAAGACTGTGCAAGTGGTTCATCTTTACTATGTTGAGACAGTTAGAGCAACAGTTACAATATGTCAATACTTCTTTAAGATGTGTGTATCTTAAATTTATCTTTCTCTGCTGCCCACTCCCAAGCAAGAGGAAGTGTAAAAAACATTCATTCAAGAAGTATGCTGAAAGATCACAAATTACTTGTAAAGATCATCTGGTCTTGAAGATCACATATTACTTCTAAAGATCATCTGGTCTTTTTCTATTGCATTCTCCTTATCATGATGGAGGGTTTCTATATCTGATATATACTGTGCAGTGGTTTCCAGATCAGGCAGCTCTCTATATCTATTTATATTCTAAAGGAGTGTCTTGGGGCCAGTGTCCTATTCGGGCATCATTATAGAGTGGAAAGACATAGTTGGCATTTTCTGACACTCCACAAGAATAAATTTCACTGGTCCCAATTTTTATTTTCCAGAACATGTGTTATCACATTTATGTTGTGTCTGATTGATCATCTACTACATGTCAAAAGATCACTTGCTTGACTGGCGGGTCACTATGTAAATGAACTTTAACTTGTAGTTAAAATAACTGATCATTTTCTTATCATTTATAAAAAAGCCACCTCAAACTATGAAGACTTTAAAAAAAATTGTGACTTCCTATGTTCTTAAAGTTAAATATGTGCGATTCTGTTGTCACAGTTATGCAACACTGACCTGCTGAACATTTATAATACTTGCCTCTCTAGAAAAGCTGCTTTTTATTCACTTTACTTAGTTTCATAACAGTTTTCATCACTTTCTATGTTTGAGGAGATTAAGGCAACCAAACTGCTTTATCCCATGCTGAAAGGTTGTATAGGAAGGCAGATACAAATATGAAGAAAGAACAAAGTGAATGACATAATTTAGAGATACCAATATCCGCAACATTTGTCATAATGTTTAAAGTGCTTATTCTTCTAAATAGTTTTTCACAGTTAATGCTGAAATATTATGTGTAGTCAAAACCATTTAGCTATGCAACAATGTGGGCTTAGTTTTGTCTCCAAATGGAGACAGAATTTTTCAAGATTCATCTTGAGCTGTGTTTGCAATAGTCTTGGGTTTGAACCCTGCCAGTTGCTATCTCCTGCTGTCCTGCTGGAAGTTTGGGTTAATAATAATCTTCAATTCTAAAGGGACATTTAAACATGTAAAACCATACAGACTTACAGCCATAACAGTGGAAATATGCTTACCTTCACATTATTTCTTTGAAAACCATATTGTTGCTGAGAACTCTAAGCTTATTATTGTGTTTTATAACAGTTTTCCTTACAGTGTTTCCTAAGATATTGTATATAATTATTTTTTAGTTTAAAAATCAAGGTTCTTCAATTAACAATAAATTTTTGTGTCAAATAAAAATTTTAAAAGTCAAAATGTTTTTTTAATTTTCATTCTCACATTTATAAAAGAAAATTTAAGAAAATGTGTAATTATAATAAATTCATATATAGAATATGAACATGAAAAATGTTTATAAAATATTGCAATAAAATGTTTGAATCAACAGAGACTTTCGCCAGATGCTCAAGTCTCATTTTCTAAAGAAAAGTCACTTAGTCAGCAACGACTGAACCAAAACCAAGTCAGACCTGGCAAGCCAAACAAAGGTGCTGGGAAAAAACAGAAACATCTCTCAGAAGACCTGCCCCAACTACCCCCAGAAGACGCTGTCTTCCTGCCAGAATTCCCACTGCGTGGAGATTTAGAGGAGTTGGATTTTGAAGTAAGTCATCTGCCTTTTGTTGGTGTACAGATTCTTTAATGGCTCATTATAAGAGCCTAAGATTTGTTGATACATATAAGTGAAGATTGTAGAGCTTTGGAGAAGTTAGTCATTTGCCACTGGAAATTAGAGTAGTTAAAAATTTATGTTGTGATACATCCATCCTAAGGGTTGTATTGGTATTAGTGGCATGTATTATAGTACTGCGTTACACTGTACAAGTGAAAGAAAATGCTTATATATTACTAAATGTTAGTCCCTTTGGCTTTCCTTATTGCTTGGAGTTTATCAATAGTTTGATGGACAGATCTTTTGCTTTGCTACATGATCATATACTGATGCTTACCTTTGATTATAAAGTAAAAGTAAAGTTCCCCGTTCAGACCTTGTGATCTATAGGGCAGATGATGTTAAGGTCATCTGTTTCTTTGTCCAATGGTTAACAAGCAGGGTGTCATGTGGCCAGCACAAAGCAAGCCAGAAGCAGTTTGAAATTCAGATACACCTTCCCTGTGAAGCTGATAAGCTCCATTTTAAAGTAGATTTACCAGGCTCAAAATCTAAGCCACACAAGCATGCCAGGTGCTGGACTTGGTTGTCAGGGCCTTTTGTGGCACATGCCATGTTGGAGTATTCACTGTAATTTAACTAATGATTTTGCATTAAAATTAAATACTTAGAAAATTTTAATTTCACCATATTCATGTTTACTTTCAGACTATTCGTAGGATAAAGCTATTTTTAATGGGACTCAGTCTATGGGTTGTTACAAGAACATACGATTTATTGATTGTTATACTTGAAAACGTTGGAACCATCATTTTAATTGAAATGCATTTTATCTAGAGTCTATAACTTTGACAAATTTTAACAAGGCCTATTTTTTGTGTTTCCTCTTAGGTCATAGATGTCATCGCTAAAGGAGCTTTTGGAAATGTCATCAAAGTGCAACGAGAAGATCAAAAACGTTTTTATGCAATGAAAGTTTTAGACAAGGCTCAAATTCTTCAGGAAAATGCCATCAGACAATGTAAAGATGAAGCAGCCATTCAGGTGATAATGCTGCAGTTTGAATCTTTTACTAACTTGGATTTTGTTTGCAAATCATTTGATTTAATTTTAAACTTGGCGTACATTTTTTATAATTTATTTTTTATAAGTTTTCATGCTATAAGCATTGAAAGTAGCGTTATATAAAAGCAATAATTTTTTGCTGTGAATGCTCACAGGTGTAAGTTTTAGAGTGAGCAATACATAATGTGTTTTTAAACAAAGAATAAAATTTGTGTGTTCATTGGGACAGAGTTCTTTGGTTCAGTCGTATTACAGCAAGCGATATTGGGGAGAGACACTAGTCTAGATCTATATTTAACAATTTTTTATTTTTTTTTATTTTTTTTTTTAAACTTAAAATAAAAGCTGTAATTTTGTGAGTTCTAAATGAAATAGCATTTCTATAAGTCATATTTGAGAATAATTGTATACAATACAAGTCTGGGTTTTCTATTGTGGGAAGATTGGTCGAGAGGCCAATTGCGCTTGAACTTGGCTTGGCTACCTAGAAGGGGGCTCGAGGCTCGACACCCGACTCGGGCAGAGTTGTGTTTACTGAGCGCCTAAAGGCAGCACGGAAAACCAACTCCTAGATACCCCCTACCCCCCACTGGTCCACAAAAGAGATTGGACCAAAAGTGCTCTGAGCATGCTATAAGCATGAAAGTAGCGCTATATAAAATAATATATATAATATAATAATAATTTCAATGTATTTTTTACAAAGCTTATATCAACTCACTGACAACACAAGAATAGTAAAAAAAAAATAAATAATTAAGCAATTAGTTAATTAACTATTGGTATTTAAATATCTTGTTTGGTATCTCGAATGAAGTGAAGCTGAATTAATCCCCTTTATAGGTTGCCACTTTAAAGTACGTTTGAATCAAACAATAGATAACTATACAATCTTATATTTTTATAGAACCTCACTAGCAGAGTGATTAGCATGTTGGCTTGAGGTGGCTTGAGCCATGAGTTTGAATTTAGGTCGTTTCCTTTTTTTTTATAAATGCTGTAAAAAAAATTACTTTAAAATTCATCCAGATATCCCTTTCTTTCTCTCTCTCTCTCTTTCCCCCTCTACCCCCATCTTATTCCAGCTGATCATAGCTTATTGGGAAAGCTAAAAGTATTAAATATCGCTAAACAAAAACAATTGATCAAAATATTTCTAATCACAGATTTATTGTTGATCTAGATTTATAACAAATTTAATTACATGACTGATCCAAACTAATTGATACAATTACATTTGGTATAAGCTTTGTTTGTTGTTTTTTTTTAAGTATTTTTATGTTTTTCTTGTTGTGTCTATTTTGTACAGTCAATGGCAGGTGAACATCCATTTATTGTCAAGGCTCATGAATACTGGCAGTCTAAGAGGTTTTTGTATATAGGTAAGTTCATTGTTTTTTTTTTTTAAACTTGTTAGCAGGTTTTGCAATACCAGTATGTGTGTGTTTTAAGTGAGAATGTTTGAGAGGTAGAGTTTGTTTTGGCCTGTGTCTTCTTTTTTTTTTTTTTTTTTTTTTTTTTTAAGTTTTGTCCTGAGGAGAAATGTCAACATTTGATCATTGTGAAGAAATGTTTTTATTTGAATAAGAGGCACACAAAAAAAAAAGAAATTTTATGCAAAATTTTTTAAATATTTTTTTTTTTTGGCTGCTAGTGTTGGATTATGTTCCTCATGGTGACATGTTTACACTTTGGACTTTCCATGGAGCTTTCCCAGAGGATTTGGTCAGGTTATACATAGCAGAGATCTCTATGGTTATAGGTGAACCCTTGTTTAATATTTAATCTTATTTTATTTTATAATTTTTAAAATTTGTATCATTATTTTAATTTGTGGATATTCCTTTTCCTGCTTCAATGTAACTATTTTATATTTATTATAATCAATTAAAACTACAAACCCCCAAGTGTAATATTGACTTGTGCACTTATTAGAAGCCTTAAGTGTTATGTAAAAATATTGACTTGTACACTTATTAGAAGGGTTTTAGATTTTTAAAAATTTAATGACTTCCTTAGGTCTTGTTTTATTAAAGTATCCTGAGTCTATATTTAGAAGAAACTAAATGAAATAAATTAGTCAATTTATTAATAAATCCTTAATTTTTTTCCTGATTTAACAGTTTTGAAATTAAAGAAAATTATAATGCATTCATAGAATGTTTTGTTCTTTAGCTTTGAGATGTGTTTCTTAAATTTATCATTGCATTTGATTTTTTCCCAGACTATAATACCTGAACTTTAAAGCTTAGCACATTGACCTGTTAGTTTCATAAGACTTGTACTTTGACTTGTTTTCAAGAGACTAGTACTTAAGTACTTTGACTTGTTTTCAAGAGACTGGTACTTAAGTACTTCAACTTGTTGTTTTCAAAAAAAACATGTTCTCCCATTATAATATGTTTTAAATGTGATAGTAATAGTTACATTTTTTAACCTACAGATTACCTTCACAATGCAAGTGTCATCTATAGAGATGTCAAGGTCAGTCTAACTAGCGTTTAACATACACCCTGGACCATTGTATACATCTAATCAGATTATATAAAATTGTGGTTCGGTGATATAGATCCAGACTTGGAAAAAGTAAAAGACAGTAATCTAGACTAGAATACCAGATCTAGTTAGAGATATGGTGTAGAAGATTCTAGTTTGGTAACACAGATCCAGACTTAGAAATTACAGTAGTTGATTTCCTGAATAGCTATTATTTGTATCTCTTGAAAACTGCTAAGAAGAATTAAATGAAACAATTCTTTTTTATAGCAGCTTTTTTCTTAAGTCTTCCCAGATATTTTAAATAAAAACACAATTTTGGGATCTGAAAGCCTCCTTTCACAAATATGTGTTCACTGCAGTCCTTCTCTTATAAACACTTTAAAAAAAAATTGTTTCTCTGCATTGTTGACATTTATTTTATTTTTTTTAAACATTATTATCTTGAACAAGTGTGACTAGCCAACAAATCCTATAAGTTTGCATACATATTAAATTACCCCTTCCATTAATTATTTAAAAGCTTGAAAACGAAATCAATACATCATTTGAATTCATATTTAATATACAAATACTGTTTAGCTTTTTTTTTTTTCCAATGGTCAAACTCACTGCAAACATTTGTTTTTATACCTCAATATTATATAAAGGGTACCAATAAAAGAAGCACAATATGGAAACCAAATTCAATGTTTAAAAAAAACAAACCACAAAGTGTCTGAAAAAAAACACCAATTTATTTAACTTTTTCTCTAGGATCCATTTACTTTAAAGTTTATCACTGGTTAGTTGGTAACAGACAATTGTTTTCTCAGACTTATTGATTTATCCTTTTTTCAGGTACAGTAGAAATAGAATCATTCCATTAGATTCTAAAATTTAATAGCTACTTTAAATTAAAAAAAAAAAGGGTTGGTATCATCAAACTTTGTTCTTATTTACAGATGGAAAATATTCTGTTTGACCCAAAAGGACATATTCAACTCACCGATTTTGGTTTAGCCAAGTGGCTTAATGGAGGAGAGCAAACACGAACAGTGTGTGGAACTCTTCAGTACATGGGTCAGTATTTGTACTGTCATTGTAGTCCAGTGAATGCCAACAGCTTAACATTTTAACTTCTTTTACTCCTTTCTTTATTATCAAAGCTTGTAGTTATAAAGATGTTAACACCAGGCTCTTTGACTCACAAATAACTTGTATTCAAATTATATAACTAGACTCTTTTGTAAATTAGATTCATGACTTTTATAATGTTTTATTCAAGTTGACAAAAGAAGAGGTAATGGTACCCCTTTCAGATATTGCAATCTATGGGGACAGATGATGTAAAACTCATGTTTCCAAGGTGGACAGTTGATGACCAACCCTCTTTACTTCACCAACATATGTTGGGTACCCATGAGAAATGGGTGGAGCATCCTAATTATCCAGCTCAAAATCCCATTCTTCACAGGGATTCAATAAGACCTGTCATGTGGAAGACAAGCCAAGAAATAGTTCTGCAAAATTGTCCTGCAACATCTTGTAAAAACATTAAATTAAATCATTCTATTTTGTGTATGTACATTTTTTCCTCGTCCTGAAAGTTATGGCATTGTAAAATATTGTAAAAAAAAACAACATATGAACTAACTTTTATATTTCTGTTAATTTTCAGCACCTGAAGTATTGGCTGTCTATCCATATGGTCACGCTGCTGACTGGTGGTCTGTGGGTATTCTTATGTATGCAATGTTAGCTGGGAAGGTGAGTTTCTATAAATGGACTTTTTATTTTGTTTAATAGCTTCCATTCGAACTACATTTTACAGTGACATCATTTTCTTCCCAAGTTAAAGTTTTTGCTTTGGTCACATCAGCTGCTTGGAGAGGGGGAACTGCTGTGTGGGTAACATCGTTCCTACCATAAACAATGCCCAGGCTTTCATCTTGCTTGTTGTATGAGATGAACCATAGTTGTTCTACTACTGAAGGAGCCCAACAATATGGCTCAATAGTATTTTTTTGCTATGAAATAATTGCAAATGACTTAAGAAACAGTTTTATGCTGTTATTTTTTTTTTAAATATTGCCATGTTATTGTATTTGAAATCTTGTTTGTGATAATACAATTAGAATTTCTTTGCTAAATCATTGGTCATCATCAGATGTTTTGTTCATTTCAGTATCCAGTAGATGGTGCTGACACTCACACCAACATGGCTCAGAAAGTGTTTGAATGTGATTACCTTCTCCCAAGTCACATCAGTGACTCTGCTCAGGATGTCATCCACAGGGTGGGTCTTCATTTTTTCAGTAAACAGCTGCATTTATTTTGAAACAACGATAATTTATTGAATGAATACTAAGGCAGATTGACATTTTTATATCTTTTTTTGTCTTTTCTCTGGGTTTTTTTTGGTCTGTGTGCATAGTTCTTAACCAAGAGTCCCCACAAGCGTCTTAGTAATTTGGATGTGATCCAGGATCTAGATTTTTTTCAAGATTTGTATTTCTCAGATTTAATGGATGGAAAGGTTAGCTAGATGTTCAATGTACTCTTGTTGCTGTTAGGATGTGTTGTCTTTTATATATATATATATATATATATATATATATATATATATATATATATATATATATATATATATACTACAAAAAAAAAAATTTATTTAGATGTACATGACTTAAATTCTATGCAAAATTTAACTGTTTCTACAAATCATGTCAGATCAATCCAATAACAGTTGTGCCTGAGGATTTTTTCCCTATGACAGGGGAAAGTTGGGCCCCCAATGTTGTAACTGCAGAAGAGCAAAGTCATTTTGATCAGGTAAAACTTGATTTGAAAAATCTTTGTTGTTTAAAAGTCTGTGTACAATTTCAGGATTTCTTTAAAAAAGCAGCATTGAATAAATTTGACTTCAAAAGACTGTTGAATTTTTTAGAGGAAGGACAGCATAGAACAAGCTTGGTATATTCTGTAGACACGAGAAAGTATTAACCCATTAGCTCCTTCTGCAGTCAGAAACGTTTTCTCATTTTATGTTTCTAAAATCCCCTATTCAATATACTTGCTTTAAACTTTTTAAATAGAAGATTTCTTCTAGTCTCATTGCAAGGGTGATAACAAATCATTGTGGAAATTACTGATTCTATTTTTTGTACAATCAGGAAGATTGTTATTGCTTAAATAATTTTTCAAACAAACAGGCCATAGCCCCATTGAATTAGCCCCACATGGGAAAATGAGTATTTTTGAAGCTTTTTTTTATCTTCTAAAGGTATTAAAAGTATATATATTTTTTAAACTACACATATCATTCTATTTTTTAAAGTTGTTTGTTTATTTATCAGTTCTAGACCTTAAATTTTATTATTTTTTTCAAAATATTTTTTTTTTAGGATTTTTTTAAATGCGGGGTTATCCTTCTTTGCTTAGGACCTGGGTGGTTTTTTCCTAACCGGAAATAGGAGCTATTAGGTTAAGTTTATTTCTGTAAAAGAAACACACTGTTTGCTTAGCTCAACCTGTTGTCTAGATGTCATTTTCACTATTTGTTGTTTGTTTGTTTCAGTTTGATGACACATATGATACTGGTCACCGTACATCATATGCCAGTCATCCTCTTCGTCATCATGCCAGCCAGTACAGGCCTCCTTCCGTAGCTCAGAGGCCAGACAGCTTAGATGAACCCTATAGGAAAAGATCATATTCTCAGCCCATGCAAGTATTACACAGCGAACACAGAAAAGAATCATCTCATCGCGAGGAATCAGTATCGGATCAATACAGAAAACAGAATGACATCATTAGGAATCAGCAATTCACAGCTCAGCAGTCAGAGTCTTATGATAAACCAGCACATGCTCAACAGCTAATAGAAAAGTCTGATCCATACAGGAAGACGTCATCTACTAGCTTGCCATACCCCCAGCAGATGAATGTAAGTTCAGGTCAGATATATGGGCAACAGCAGTCCCATGTAAGTCACCCTTCTGAAGCAGCTTACAGCCGCCAGACCCCGCTTAATCAGCAAAGACAGATCACAGGAAGTACTGGTGCCTCTTCATTTCCTTACAATGGAAACAGCATCGACTCTCCCAGTTATCAGTCCTCTGTCAGCGCAGACTTTGCGGGTCAGTCTGGTAGTACGAGCGGTAGTGACAGAGTCATGGACCAAAGTGGTACTCGCCTGTCAGGGGTAAGCAACTCTGACTTGTACAGGAGAAGTAACAGTGGTGATGGCCTTGCCTTGCTCAACCCCCCGTCTAACTACTCACCTGCCCCATATACTACTAACAATAATTACTCTTCGAATGGCTATGCGGCAGGAAGCTATAGAACAGTGGAGGCTCCTGCAACTGTAACTCTCAAATCTCCAGGGCTTTCCTCCAGTTATAACCCACAGGGCTCTGGGTTTAGTCATGCTGATTATATTCAGCAAGCTTCACAGTATACCTCAACTGTCAGGGGGCCAACTATGCAAAATGTGAATATTCAACCTACTAATGATGTCAGAAGTTCTCAGGTTAACATGGTCACAACTAGAAACTCTTCCTCTAATCAGGCCTATGTGACTATAGATAGTCCTCCTGTTATTAAACTTCCATCACAGAATATCACTGACTCATACAGCCAACAAGATTTCAATAAACATTCTACTCAGAACCCATACGGCCAGTACAACCAAGACTCAAATAAAGCTTTACCTCAAATAAATTCATATCATCAAGAGATAAGAACTCAGCCCCAGTCAGGCACAGTCAAGTCAATAGATTCTTTGAACAATTCTACTAGTCATTCTTACTATAATGATGAGAACAGACGACAAGAAACAATTCAGAGTCAATCTTCACTGATGAACCGATCATCTGGTGTTCCTCCTCAAGTACCGGTGAAACCAGTAGTATCTCAGAAGCCTACTGTCCCCAAAAAACCTTCAGTTGCAGCTAAACCCTCAGCCATGGTCAAACCCCAGTCTAATCCTGTAAGGCCAAAGCCTGCCCCAAGGAAGTCTTTGCGAGGCCAGTTGTCCAATCAAGTATTGCCAGTGAGCTCACCTTCTGGTCAAGCCTTCAGCCCAACCAACAATCAGCTGGCTGCCTACAGCTCAAACTCATCTTTACAAATGGGGTCCTTGAATGCAGCTGTGAGAACATCTCCTCTGACAGGAGACTACTCTTCATCATTACCCTTAGCCACTTCCGAGCCTATCAAAACATTCTCAAACAATTCTGGTTTCAGTGGTCCCCAAGCCCCCAACAACAAAAGCCCTGGCCTTGAGATGGACAGCTTTAAGTGGAATCTTCCTGCTGACACAACCCCCACCTTTTTATGAGAAACATTGGAACATGCATGCAATCTATTTTTCTCACAAACTAGTTAATGGGGCAAGTTGTGAGTATGAGTATACATCTATACATGGACCTAAGTATTAACTGGAGATATTGTAATATAATCCAAACAATTCACATAGAGTGGACAGGTTAAATTACTAATTTAATACACTTATAGACTGTAAATAGTGAACAGGTTAAATTAATAACCCACTACACTTATAGACTGCAAGGTTATGGTGACATTTAAGGATCTATATGTTAGTGTCCATATTTATATAACGTTTTCCGAAATAATTCCATAATCACTCCATTAAAGTTCTTCAGTTTTAATTTATTTGTGAATGTATGGTGACTGAACTTCATTCAATGTTTTAAGTTGAACATAGTACTTTTTTTTGGAAGCAGTGAAGTATTATTGTAAAGAACAGGTAAAATGACATTATGTTTTCTTGCCAAATGTTCTCAACTTTTTTTGCTGCAAAGTTTCTACAAGTCCTTTTGTTTTGGAACTAATGTTAGACTGTCATTTGCTTGATGTGATTTGTTGTTTGATGTGATTTGTTGATTGCTTGTATTTCAGCATGGCAGGCCAAGAGTCACATCACTGTGAAAAGAGAACTGACTTAGAGGACAGCACTCTGTCAGTAAACTGTTGTTTCTCTTCTTGTTACGTCCATCACCAGACAACAGTCTTGGTATCTCACATGGATGCGCACATATTTCACTCAATTCTTAATTATTTTAAAACCAACTTCTTTTAGTGATGTGTCTTTTTAAAGGCTTTGCTTTTCAATATGAACTAGTGACAGTTTAGAAATAATATTTCATAAAAATTAATTATTGTACATGTGCTCTTTCTTCCCTACTGGGTTTCCATGAATTAGATACAAAAATGAATGACTTAGTAAAGGTTAGGATTAGTATACATGAATACTTATTGTATGTAATTATCTTCTTCTTTGAAAGAACATCTGTAATTTATAAGATTCAATAGCCAGAAGATCAAAAGAGTTGAAGGGATCTATTCACAACTTTCTGGGGAAGAATATTGGCAATGATTTGTTTTTGTGTAAGTGAAAAACAAAACAAAAATTGTGTAAATACAGATGCTTGTTTTTTAGCTCAATATCCTAATTAAGTACATGAGTAAATTATGAAGTTTTATTCTACTCATTTAATTACATAATTCAAAAGTTAATTGTGTATTTGATAAGGAGAATGTAACAGTAAAAAGTTGAATTGTGGTGGTTTTTCTTAGGTTTTAATTTGTATAGTCTGTATTAGTTTTTGTGTTTCAGATAAAAAGGTTACAAATGTTCTTTGAACCATTCTCCTTGTTTGACAGTGATATCTCAAGATCATAACGCTACATTTACCCCAGAGCCCACTTGTTACTGTATTCTACTTCTGTTGATGTTTGGTTGAAGTTCTTGTATATTGATATTTTACTGTTGTATTAGTATATCCAAGCCACAACATTGTAAAGGCTATATAAATATATATACTGTGTATAAAAAGTTAATGTAGATATATGATTATTCCACTAATCCAGATTATTTAAGGGGAGGAAATGTTGTTTGCTTTGTTGACTGATAATCTTCCATTCAGTTGTGATTGTTCATTCTATGAACAAAGTGATCATCTTAAACCTGTTCATGTGGATTTGTACTTTTTGTAAATATTATAGAAATGTATTTTATTCTGCTGAGGAAGAAAACTGAACTTCTCCCTAGCGTTGAAACATGAGCTTGATACAACATTGTATTTGTGTTATTCACGTTGACTACATTCTTTCAATGAATACTTTCATTTTGACCAACTTTTCCTTATTTTAAAGTTCAGATGATATCAACATAACCTTTTTTTTTGCCGGGGGGGGGGGGGGGGGGATGTTAATCATTTCAGTTAGGCTTCATTTAATATCACTTCTGCGTTGGAGTAGTATTTTTAATGATTTCTTGGACAGTGGGCAGCATTTGGAAACCAAAAGTTATTTCATTTACAATGCTCGTCATGCTGGACATTATTGAAATTAATCTTTTTCAACAACCTTCTCTTGTTTTGTTTTTTTTATCAAAGATATAAGGGAATGTATTTATTGTGTTGTCAAAGTTTACACAGGAGACTAGTTGAATATCTTTACATTGTACTCTGTTAATTACACAGTTTGATATTTCTATTCAAACTCCACCAGACTTGTTGATGTATACTTTTCCTTCTGTTGTTCTGTTGGCTTGTCACATGCCTGTCCATTGATTATTTATACTTAACCCTTTTCTTTCACTTAGAATTTGTGTACTTATGCTTGTTCTTGTACATTTTTTAACATCACATAAAAGTTGTTGGGCATTGGATTGAACAATTTGATGATTTGAATTCTAGCCATCGTAGCTCCCGATCACAGATTTTCAAAACGTACATTGTGTTTTTAGTTCAAATGTTAAGGTTTTAATTTATTAAAATGAATTGTTGGATTATGAACACTTCTTTGTTTACCATTTTATTTGTATCAGGTAAAAGCGAACATTTAGGATTGTCTAGATGCTTAAATGAGTTGACAAAGTAAAGGTGAATTAATAGTACATAAAGGTCAGTTTATTAAAATAGGAATTGTAAAGGGCTTAATTGAAAGAGTCTTTTATTTAACAGTTGTCATGTAGTCTGGAGAGAGATTTTATTGTTGACCCTAAATGTGTTTATAGTCAAGCTCTCAGACATGATCATTTCTAGGTCTTCCACAAAATGTTGCTGCTTATTTTTGTTGTTCAGCAGACGTCTTGTTTTCTATATTGCTTATTAGGTTCACTAATTAAACTTAGTACTCTTTCTTGAAAAATGTTCTAACTCAGTGAACTTAACTGCTGCCTGGTCGTGCGGTTTGCGCGCTGGACTGTCGTTCAGATTTATCGACGGTCGAGGGTTCAAACCCTGCCCGCTCCCATCCCCCGTCGTCCTGTGGGAGGTTTGGACTAGGAAGTAAACTATCTTCAACTCTGAAGGAACATCCAAAACATGTAAAACAAAACAAAGTTAATACTTTATTTATCTTAATGATTTATGAAAAAAAAAGTTGTCTGAAGTGGTTATCTAAAATAAAAGGAGATATCATCTCATTATTATAAGTCTTAGTACTGGTATGTGTGTCCATCTGTATATTTTTTGTCTTGCACTTTGATGCATTAGCTTCCCTTGTAGCTTTTCTTTTTTAATCCAGTTTTGTTTACTGCTGAACATTAAGCAGCTTTTGTGCAAGCTTAACCATTAAAACATTTGCTGTATCATCCCTTCGAGTCTGTTCAAGAAAGTCAATTAGGGGCAAGCATGGCACAATTCATTTTGCATAAACTTTCATCATTAAAAATGTGCTGCACATTCAAGTGCTATTAAGGCCAAAGCAACAAAGAAAAATGTTTAGCTGGATGTGAAGAGATAGAAATTGCCTTAAACTTAGTATTCTTCTAATGTCCTATCAAGTGTTTAGTGTTAGTAAACTGGAAACCTTTTCATTAGGGCATTAAAGGAAAAAAACTAATTGGTGTCAATGTTGTATTTTTTAGTGCTTTCAATAAAAAAAAAATCAGGGCTTATTTTTGGTAGCTCTGAAACTTATCTCACTTGAACTGATTGTAGGACTTATTTATTGGGTAAAAAGCCAGTATGCATTTTCTTGTAAAGTTAAATAAATTAATTCTTTTTTTTTTAATATGCAATTTGTTAATACTCTTGTAAGAAATGTTTGTATTTTTAGTGAATGACTGATTTTATTGCCTGTCTCAGTGAGTTTTGTTGTCTCATTTTATTTACTTGACAGTCGAAATCAACTGGAACTTTGTCATGTATAGTTCCGAGATCATGCTTGACATATTTAATCAGGTTGAATTGTGGAGCCCATGGCTAACTTCAAAGTTCTGACTTAGAATCTTGAAAACTTGTTGATTTTTTCACTGAGGAAACGTTAGTCAGAAATAAGTCCATACAGTTCAAATTGAAAATTGACAGTAAAGCATTTGGTCAGTGTGCTAGTCACATGGTACACTCTTGTTCACTGTTAGTTGTAAGTTATAACAGCAGGTGAGCACATCTCTGACCTTAGGTTCTCAAATCCCCAGGGAAATGTTCCTTAAATTTATTTGTAAATCTATATGTGACAAAACACAGCTGCCATCTCTATCAAGGGATTAGGATAAACTAAAAAAAATTTGTTTAACATCTAAGTTGCTTTAAAATAATGTATTAGGGTACTTAAGAAATGTTATGTAATTATATTTTATATTTCTTAACATTTTTTTTACTTTAATTTTAAATTTCTTTTTGTTTTGTTTTTAAAGAAAAAATGTTTTTCAATGTACCAAAAAATGCATTTTGACCCAACGAAAAATGTTTTGCCATTTCATGTTTACATTTGCTGCCATGAAAATATTTATACCATCTTATGTGTGAGAAGATCTAAACTAATATTAGTTCATTGTCAGACCAATTGACTTGTAGTTTAAAGAGCAGGTAGGGAGTCAGTGACATTTATCACAACGGCAACAATTTATGAATTTTGTTTCAGAACTTAATTTTGAATAACATAGAATCCTGTGTACTACAAGTATTAATATTCAACTTTTAAATATGTGCAAAAACACTTAAGATAGATAACTGAAGATCGTATATTGTCAAAGTAGTCCTATTATTTATCTATTAGTCCTATTACTAGGCTTGTACCCTCTTTCCATCATCTTATGTATTGTATATTTATATAGTCTGCCCTTGACCAGATATCTTGGTCTACATAGAAGTTTTTACTGTGTTGTGATTTAACCAAAATTAAGGGGAATCAATGTCACTTCATTTGAACATTTCACTTATCATATGTGGGGCGCAGTGGCTGAGTGGTAAAGCGCTTGGCTTCCGACCCGGTGTCCCCAGTTCAAAACTTGATGAAGACTGGGAATTTTAATTTCAGGATCTTCAGGGTGCCTCTGAGTCCATCCAGCTCTAATGGGTACCTGACATTTATTAGGGAAAACTAAAGGCGGTTGGTTATTGTGCTGGCCATATGACATCCTCGATAACCGTGGGCCATAAAAACAGATGACCTTTACATCATCTGCCCTATAGATTGCAAGGTCTAAACAACATAGTATACTGCATGTGTGACTGTGGGATTGCTGCATTGATAATTCATATTTTTACTTCCTTAGTTTGGTTTGACTAGTTTGAATACATCTTTGTAAATCATATCAATGAATCACCAGAATAAGCAACACAAGTAGTATACATAGAAATATATATCTCTATGTTTTGTCTAGAAAACTTTATTTCTTATAGCAATCAGTGTTCTAACACTTCAGTTGTTGAGTCTAAGAGGCTACAATACATTCCTGTTTTTTTTTTTCCAAAGCAATTTCTTGTTTTCAAGCTAATCAAAAACTTACCCTTTATATTTACCAGTTTGTTTTATTTGAACATATCAGTGTGATGTGGACATTTAGATCTGATTTGAATGTATCTATTGTGACTATATTTATAGACTATATATATATATAACACTATACTGTATATATAGAACTTCTATTATGGACACTTATTTTAATCATCAACAGAAATAAAAGGTTTCTTTTGTTTATAATGTCTGCACTTGTTCATAATATTTCATGTGTGTGTGTCATGGCTATTGGCTCAATGAACAGTCTGGTATGTTAACTTTCACAACTGATTTTGTTAAAATGAAACAAAATAAAAATTAGAACTTCTGAAAACTATTATAATGAACCTTCTTCACTTTGTGTAATAGCTAATAGGAGAGAAACAAATATATATATATTGTTAGGCACATGTAAAAATAGGTGTTTGAAAATAGAACTTTTCAGTATTTGCTTTGGACAAATATTTGCTTAGATAATTATCTCCCTTCATTCTATTATTAATGATTCATTGTAAAAATCAAGAATTAGATTATTTAGAAGTCTTATAGTTTCTAACTGGTTGCGCAAGGTTGTTAACGCCGGAAGTGGTAATGGCTCTAAGCCCACCATTACCTATAAAATGCTTCCAATGGCACACGTCTCAAATAGCCTCTGACAACCAGTCCAACTCCTGGCCTTCACGTGTGGTTCAGATATTGAGCCCTGCGAAACTGTTATCACCAACAGGAGAAGGGGCAAAGGCAAGCAACAGGCGCCTAAACCAGTAAGCTTTGGGCAGGAGGGGCTCGTTAGCCTTGGTTGGCAGATTGTGACACACCGTGATACAGCCTGACAGAGCCTGCAGCGCTACTGATCCCAAACTGTATCGCATATTCCGTTCCTTTGGTCTCATCAGCTGCGTGGAGAGGGGGGAACTGCTGTGTGGGCGACATAGTTCCCACCATAGAAAATGCCCAGGCTTTCATCTCGCTATCGAGATGAACCATAGTCGTTTCACGACTGAAGGAGGCCGACGAGAGTTTCTAACTAGTGTTATCACTGGACTTGGTCTACGAGGAATAAAATTCCCTTTAAATTTTTGAACTTTGTAAACCAAAAAATCTGCCATTTATTTTAATCAATTTAGCTTAGGTTAGATAACACATATTGACCACACTTCAAACATTAACAATAATCAGTGTCATGATTGGACAGTTTAATATCTTCTTCCAGAAAAACCAGATTATTTGAGACAACAGACTTCAATAGAAATTATTTTTTGTATGATTGTTAGTAACATAAAGATTCAAAAGTTACTGAACTAAGCACAAATGGACTAATAATTTGACAAGGTACTTACTTTCAAAATTTTGACTTCTATGACACTAATTATAATTACCTCCTTTAAGTTCTCAGTTTCTAGCTGTATACTATGACTTGACTATCTGGATGCCTTTGTTGTTACTTCACACTGAGGCTAGATTTATAATAGATCTCATTGATCAATAAATATGTAACCTCTTTTGATAGATGATCCAGAGCGTGACCACTATTGTAACTGTTACATGAGGACTCAGAGTGTCCAGCAGGACATTTTGCACTTCCCTAGGCCTGAGAGTTTTCAATAGAACTCAGTTGTTTTTTTTAGTAAGTGATAGCTTACTAAAACTCTTCATATTTTTTCCAACATTTATTTGTTTAAGGCACTTTAGTTATATTAGCATACAGTAAAGTAAAGTACCTTTTCAGACCTTGTGATCTATGGGGCAGAAGATGTAAATGTCATCTGCTTCTACGGCCAGGCCAATCAGTTTACTTTCCCCAACTAATGTCAGGTATCCTTTAAGAGTTGGGTGGACTCATGGACACCTTTAAAATTGAAATTACAAACCCCAGTCTTTCAGAGTTTTGAACCCGGGACTCCTCAGTTCAGAAGCCTAGCACTTTGACACACTGCCACCACATTGAATGTTAGCATATAATCCTTAAAAAAATCAAACTTCCAACAAAACAGTTTGGCATTAAATCCATCTAGTTTCATTCTTTCAGGTGATAGTGGTGAAGAAAGTAAACAATGAAACACCCAGAATGAAAATAATATTTTTATTTCCAGTTAGGACGGTCTTTTAACAAAAAATCATACAAAAAAATGTTAAAAGGAAGTTTTCTGAACACATAAAATGAACTGGAATACAAAATTGTAGTCACTTTGTTAAAAAACAAAAACAGACATTATGTTTTGTCTTGAATTAAAAACATTGTTCATATGGATCCCTGTACACTATATATTATACACTAGATGTCTCTGCTATTATTATACACCAGATGTCTCTGCTATTAAACACTGCAGCTTGGTGAAAGTTTAAATGTAATGTTACATCCAACTTTACTGCAGCAGGCAACTCTATCCGAGTGATGAATTACCTGATAGGAAGAGGAAAAAGGCACTTTAAGCTGTAAGTGGCATATAGACAATAAAAGGCTCATAACATCTCTAACAAATCAGCTGAAAGAAGCAACATTTTGAATACAAACTCTGAACATTCAAAACCACAATTTTTTTTTTGTTTTTTAAAGCTTAACATTTGATCAAAGTAAAAAAAAACTATCACAAATCTCTTTCAGGATAAAGCTCTAGTTACAGCAGCATTTTGCTCTTATTTCCTTAAGACTTCAGAAGAGTTAGTTGTTTGATAGGTAGCAGAAAATAGTTTTATCTGAATATATACATGAACACACATCTATTGAACACTTTCATAAACTTAGCAGCAGCAGGAAAAAAAAATACATTTGATAAAGGAACATCAATGAGGATTGGTTGATGTAAATACAGTCTAACCAATGTGTACAAGTATGTTACAAGTTGAGCACAGTTGGGGTATCTTAACAAATGAACACTGTCAACAACACTTGTGTGAAAACATCTTATAAAAAAAGAAAGCTGATGTAAATGTTAAAAAGTAACATTTAAAACAAAAATATAAGAACACATATAAAACAAAAATATAAGAATATGATAAAACATACAACAAAAAAACAGAACTAATTTAAAACAGAGATATTTGAACATGTTTAAAATATAAACCTCAGAAGTTCAATGCATCATTTACAGAGTACCTACTTTTCATTGGCTGAACATCAAAAGATTTTGTTTCCCTATTAACTCCACAAAGACTGTGAAATGTTCAGTTCCACTCTATATTTTATCTTGCCACTATCTAGAACTTTGTCAAATGGCCAGTCTCTGTGCAAAAATGTCACAAAAAATTTAAGTCCAAATAGAGCTTCTACTTCAAAGTCAAAGCTCTCTTTGGTTTTTATTTCAACTAAATCTCATGTCACAGCGCTTAGCCAAGCAGTTTTAATAATGTCAGTTCTCATATAATTACTCATATTCAATTTTTGTTTAGCTTTTGGTCGACCATGTTTTAAAAAAAAAAAAAAAAAATATCTTTAAATTGAATTAATCATAAACTGATGTTTTAAAAGTTTGATCATGAGTTTAAAGAACAAACTGTTACACCATAGCCTCAGATATTTAGACCAGTGTTAGGTTCTCATCATTGAAAAATATTTTATATCTTAAAAAAAGGTTGTTTTGCTTTCACGTTTGCTAAGGAATAAAATAATTTGCATAAAATATAAAATATATAAAATACTTTATAATTCTATAAAATAATATATTACATTCAATATACTGCATTCAAGGTTAATGGCAACATTTCAATAACACAGATCAATGTATTGTTCACATTCATTATTACATTTAGATACTAGGTCACATGTAACACATTTTTTGTACATGTTTGTGCCCATAATAATAACAATACTCTTTCAATAAAATAAAGGCAATAACTGGCTTCAATGTTTTGTTACACAAGGACAACAGTGAGAACAAATACTTAACAACAAAATAAATTACCAAATATATCAAGAAGATATCAAGTGAATATGGAATGAGATATAACAAAAAAAAAAAAACAAGCTATACAGAAATACACATTTTCTATTCTAGCTTTTAGTTTCTGGTGTAAGCTAGAAAGTGATGAAGTAACTTCAAAGAGTTAGGAGCAGTTACAGTCCCTCCCCCTCCCTCCCATGAAATTCTCAGTTTGTTTTTCAAGTAAACTTTTGGACAAAATAAGAATAAGTTTGAAAAAAATGTCCATCAAAACAACATAACTTCCTACTCTCTTGTATTGGACAGATGAAGATGAGCTGGAGAGCTTCACATTCTTTGATAAAACTACAAGTTTAAACTTCTATGAACACTGTCATTTTACGCAACTCTTACCAATCGAAAGGTGGACCTGGATTGAGATTATTCTGTCCAAGCCCAAACCAGCTGCAGGACTTGACAGCAGTCAGGGGTTTGAGCTCACAGTAACAGTCCAAAGAGCATATCACATCACATTAGTATACATTAATACAAACTATTTTCTTTTGTCATTTTACAAAATCAAACTTCAGTTATTAGAAAACATTTTTCTGTTTCTAAAACAAATATCACATGATTGTGTTAACAAAGACATTAAAAAAAGAACTGTAAAAATACTTTCTAGGTCAGGACAGTCACATGCCAAATAAAACTTCAGAAAACAACTCAGAGACAACAGAAATATCACTAGATGCCGCTCAAATATAAATTATTTTGCCATGTACAAATATTTAAATTATTTCAATTATGTGTTGTTTTTTTGTAACACAACTATTTGTTTCTAAAATTTACATAAACTATGTACAAACTTTTTAAATCTTTGTTTTGGTTTAATTTAAAAAAAATACACAACAAACTTTTTTGTCTTTTGTGTTTTTTTTAGAGCATATGTCAAAAAGAGAAAGCAATATATGTGGTGATATAACAAGGCATATATATGACAAGCTAACAACATAGTAGAATATAATCTATATTGTTGGTCTATAAACTACCATGGTTACAAGTAAGACAACAAAAGAGAAAAACAACTCTTTGTCACTTGACTGGTACCAATTCTAAAATATGTATAATACAGTTAACTAAGCATTTTCTATTTATACAAAATATTGTAGAGACAAATTTATTAATTATAATACAACTCTTGTCAATGTAATACAGGCTCCAAAATTCTATAATATCTCATAAATATATGATTAATTTACTGTATAAATATGAACAGAAGTTTATGTTTTTATAACAACACATGTTTATGGATATGTTTTAAAATATGAATTAACATAAATGTACAAATATGAACAGAAGTTTATGTTGTTGTTTTTTTAAACTGAACACATTAAAGAACATATAATTTAACAACCAACAAGGATTTCTAAATAAATCAAGTTCTTTTGGTTTTATGTGATAACTTGGAAAAGAACACATGTGGAGTAAGTCTGCTGATAAGTTTATGTGGAATGTGGTCTAACTAAGTACCAGACCATAATGTGGTACAGGTCCATGTGTGGTATCAGTCAACTGTCATGATCATGTTATGGCAAGTTGGCTCCCGCTCAAGCATTCAAAAGTAAGCCAAAAGGTTTTCTATTCATCTGCCAAAACTTCCAGGTAACCCTAAATCAAATAGTGAAAAGTTATAAAGTCATTAGAAAAACTTCATTTTTAAAAGTATTACATGCTTAGAAATATTCACCAAAAAAACAAACTGATTCAAATTGTCTATGGGATGGCACATCACTAGATGTTGTGTTTGAATACATATTCCTAAAGACTTGTAGAAGGAGACTAGGCAATCCATGATAACTAGTCAGAAATATTTGTAAAAGATTGCTGTTGACTGGGAGGCAAGTCTTTATCAGACAACATTAAGTGAACTATTGCTACTACCAAAAAATCAAACCCCAAAGCTAATATTTCACACATTTAGAAGCAGACTAATTTACTTATTCCAGAAAGGAAAGATGAAAATGAAATTAAAAAATAAATAATACAATAAAAAGCTAAACACTAGCATGTAAGCATTTATTGATAAAAGTTGTTTTTTGTATTGTATTGAGCATTGAGAATAGGGATTTAAAAATAATGTCAGTGTATACATTACAATGTCAACTTGTACATTTTACAATCCCTTCCAACTTACCCCATTTGAAACCCTGACCAGCTGTCTTTCCAATATTAAAACAAGAATGTCAAAGTCTGGCCTATCATCAGGGAAATGATTCCAGCATCGTTTCATTGTGTCATACCTTTGAATAGTTGTAAAGAAAAAAAAAAGCAAAACATAAAGAGTCAATACAGAATGTAAGAACCTATTAGACAGAGCTAAGTAACTATTCTACCTTATAGCATCAATAAATCATTTAGTTTTATTCTCCTCAAACTGATGTCTGTTTCACTATTTGTCTAAGAAAATTTCTTTCATGTAACTGTCTACATCACAGACAGTTCTGGGTTTCAAATCTTAATGAAGGACAGGATTTTTTTTTTACTAATGATTTTAAGACATTCCTGAGCCCACCAAAAGCTACTAGATACTTGAAATTTAATGCATTAAGTAAAGGTCATTCTGCTGATATTCTCCTAAACAATAAGCAACACATTTACCAGACATTCTCTAAAGATCTTAAGTCTTTTAAAATAGTGGATAAAAACTTCACAAAAGATAAGACAATATGTCCACAATAAGGTATTTACGAATTATTAAATATAAAGGTGAAGGGAAGACAATAGTAAAGGTTGGCTTACAATGAGTCTGGAACTAGTGGAGGTTTCCCCATCCTATAACCTTGGATAAGCAAGTCATACAGGTCCTCATGGGGCACTGAGGGATAAGGCATGCCTCCTAATGTGAATATCTCCCACATTACAATCCCAAATGACCATCTGAAACAAAAAAAAAAAATATAATGAAACATGCTTAAAAAATTAAAATATTTCAGCATTAATGGTCCACTGCATCAGTGGATTAAAGACTTTCTGATAGGGAGAGAACAAACTGTAATAATAAATGGCTCTAAATCAACACCGATAACAGTAAACTCAGGTGTACCTCAAGGAACAGTCTTGGGTCCACTACTATTTTTAATTTACATAAATGATTTACCAAATTGCATTACTTCAGGAACAAAAGTCAGATTATTTGCAGACGATTGCATAATATATAGAACAATAAAAACAACACAAGACACAGATATTTTACAAAGAGAATTAGATGAATTACAGAAATGGGAATCAAATTGGAGCATGTCTTTCCACCCAGAAAAATGTCAGTTGTTAAGAGTAACAAAAAAACTAAAACAAATTAATTCCACTTATCTTATTCATGGCAAACCAGTAACACAGACTAAAAACGCAAAATACCTAGGTGTTATAATAAATGAAAAACTGTCATGGAATCCACATATTGATGAAACTACAAAAAAATCAAACAAAGCATTAGGATTTATTAAAAGAAATTTCTATAAATCAAATAAGAACATAAAACTAAAATGTTATTTAACCTTGGTTAGGCCAATAATAGAATATGCATCCTCTGTTTGGGACCCCTCAACTCAAGAAAACATTAAGAAACTAGAACAGACACAAAATAGAGCAGTGCGATTCAGATTCATAACAAACGAATATTCACATTTGACTAGAGTAACACCTTTAGTAAAATCACTAAATTTAGAAAGCCTTCAGGACAGAAGGCTCAAAAGTAAAGTAGCAATAATACATAAAACACTGAACCATAATCTTCAAATACAAAAACAAAATTTAATAAAATACTCTGAAAGACACAAAGATAAAGGCACATTCCTCGTCCCATATGCTAGGACAAATTTGTACAAATACTCCTTCTTCCCTAGTGCTATTAGAGCATGGAATGGGTTGCCTGAGCTAGCCAGGAAAACCAGTGACTTGGCAGAATTTAAGCCATTGGTTAATATGCATGACTAAATGCATGACGCGTAGGACGTAATCATCTTCTTTTTTGAAGTAACGTCTGTATTATATAAGATAAGAAGAAGATGCTACTACAAAGACACTATACCTGATGCATTATAACAGAAATGTTTTAAATATTCATTAATATGAATATTTTTTCAGGTGTTGTCTAGATTAATTCTCAAATGGTACTGAGCAGTAGGACTCTATTATAGTCCCTCCACACATAAAAAAAAAACGTAATTTGAACATTAGGTAAAAAGAAGCTAGAAATTTCATGTCACAACTTTCTTTAAAAGGTTCACATTTACTATTAATCAAATGAAGTTTTAAAAGGCCAATTACATTTACCTTGAGAGTCAATTATACATCAACAAAGGCAATAATCAAGTTACTTTAATTATTTATAATAAGAAAATGGTTAACAACCACAACTGGTAGAAAATCTTTAAAAAAAAAGAACAAAAAAAAAAAAATATGACTATACAATGTTCAATATAACAAATTTTGACTATACCAATAAATTTAAGAGACAAAAAAAAACAACTTACACATCACTTTTAACAGTATATTTGCAATCATGTAAAGCTTCTGGTGGCATCCATTTCACTGGAATCTGGCCCTGTAAAAAAAATTTAAATCCATAGATTTAATTTGTTAAGACTAAGTGGCTTGAGTTATATACACAATACCTTTATTTTTCTGATAAGCTTTGAAGCAATTTATTGTTAAACTAAGAAGCTTATGACTATAAATGTTGTTAGCATACCTACCAACATAAAAGCAAACCTACCCCAGATTTCCTTCTGTAATAGTCTCCATTTCGAGCAAGTCCAAAATCAGCAACTTTCAAAACGTTGTCTTCTGTGACTAAAATATTTCTAGCTGCCAAATCTCGATGAATACACTAGGGAGAGAGAGAGAGAAAAAAAAAAGAAAATAACAGGTCTGATTTTTAGACAAATGACAATTTTTTAAATCATATAGTTGATGTACCTGACTGTATGGCTCTATACTAGGTAATGTTTATCAAACAAAGTATAAGGTAACAGTTTTTCAATAAAACATACTCTCTACTGACACTACTAGGGACCCTATTTCTTAGGCTTACTTTAAACACTTATGTTAGATTACTCTATGTAAAATTAATAATTTAGGATGATATTGATTAAAGTTATTAATTAAATATATGTGTTTCTTTTTTTTTTTTTATTAGTTTTTGCAATTTAGAGTGAATAAAGCTAACTTAGCACAAGAAGGTATTATGGAAATCTAAACTATAACACCAAGAATATTTCATATTTTACCCAAATATAAGGATTGTGATTAAAAAGTATGTAGGGTCGAACAGACTTTATGCCCATATTTTTACACTTACTTTATTAGATGCCAAAAACTGCATTCCTTTAGCAATCTGGTGGCTGAAAGATAAAAGTATCTTTTGTGATAGCATACTCTTGGCATGCTCTGCCTCTTCTGGGCTCATCCCTTGCATGTAAATCTCTGCATCTTCTCTCCAGCCTGACAGACTGCAGGGGCGTGTCCTAAAAGACAGCAGGTAGTCCCTCAAGTTTCCCTTTTTACAGAATTCAACAATGACCAAGAGAGGACCTAATGAAAGAAAACATTTAACAATAGCTAAACAACATGTATTGATGTTATTCTTTCACAAAGGCATATAAATGAACTATAGAAATTCACTGCCCATATACAGATAAAGAGAAATACTGAGACTCAAAGCTCTGAGTACATACAAAAGAACTACAGACTCACTGTCAATGTACTGACAATGTACCTGGCTTACTGTTTAGAGTCCAGACCCAGACATGAGAACTACTGGGACTTACTGTTTAGTATACAGTATACTGATACTCACCATCCAGTGTACAGCAGCCCAGAAAGTTGACAATGTTGATATGGTTACCCATCCTTTTAACTGTCTTCATCACCTCTACTTCCTTCTCAAACTCACACTGCTCATGATAGGTGGCATCATCTTTAACAACAATAAAAGTTCTTTACAGAATTGAGTTTTAATTGAGTTTTAATAACTTAAAATATTTGAGATTTAAAAAAAAACAAAAAAAACTCATGTCTAAATAACCATTAAAAATTGGTAAATTCTAATTATATTAGAGTGTGGCCACCGAGTTGTTAAGCAATTCAGGATGTTTAGGATAACCTTGAGTCCACCCAACTCTAATGGGTATTTGGCATCTGTGGGAAGAACTAAAGGCAGTTGGTCATAGTGCTGGTGACATGACATCCTTGTTAATCGTCAGTCATAAATACAGACCAGCTTTACCTCATCTGCCCTCATAGACCACAAGGTCTAAAAGATATACATCTATTACCTTTACCTAAGAATATGTATTTATACTACACTAAACCAAGTTTTCTTGACATACACTTTATAGTACATTGTTATATTTTTTCAATTTATTTTTATACAAAATTAAAAGTGTTTTTTTTTCACAGAGATAGAAAATAAGCAATTAACATTGAAGCACACAGAATTACTCAGGATAAAATTAAGTCATATATAGCAAGTTAAATTTTTTTTAAATGTCAACGACATGTCACTCAACTCACCTCGCAATGTTTTAACAGCAACAGTGGCAGTGGGTACTTGATTGATGCCATATGCAATGGCCTTTTTAACAACTCCAAATGCACCTTGACCAAGCTTTTCTTGAACAATTAATCTACAAAATAAATACATTTATACATGTAAATATAAGTTTATACACATATATATACATATATATACATTGGTTTCGCAAGGTTGTCATTGCCGGAAGTGGTAATGGATTTAAGCACTCCACACCCTATAAAATGCTTCCAAATGGTACTCCCTATACATAATCTACAAGGTAAACAAGATAAATACATGGTGACAAAGATTTTGGCTTCTAAATGATATGTCCAGAATGAAATTTGGATCTGTACAATTAAGATCAGTTATTCTCTAACTGTGGTCAACAGACTTTAGGAGTAAGCAAAACAACCCTAGGGCAACAACAGATAGATGAAAATTGTACAAAATTAAAATAATTTCTTTGCTGAAAGCCAGTTTATACAATCAGACAATTTTAATAATAATCGACTTTCCCCTCTCCTGTTTAATATGCCTATTATGAACTATTCTATGAAGACCTCAACCAAAAGATTTCACTAGGTGTTCTCTTTAGCAAGTGGACAAACTCAGATCCCAAACACAGCTGAATCCATACTAATACAGGAGCAGCTTATTGAAATATCCACAAACAAGGAACTGAAACCAAAGTTTGAACAAGAATGCTACAAAAAAAAAACAGATTTTAATTTTATAACTTGCATTATGGGTCATTATTAAGAAGTTAACTTTCTCGTCTTATTTGGTACAATGTGGACTTATTACCATAATAAATGTCTTCACAAATAAAAGAAGCAGACAAGAAATATGTGCTCCTTGAGCTGTAAGGTTGTTACTTACAGACCATCTCATCATTCTCAGCCATGTCATTACTTTTTTTTTAATTACAATTTTTTTTTTTTTTTTTTACATTTTTAACTTATATTTGCATGCATTTATGTAACATTTTCACTTAAGGGTCCATGGGTGAATTTTAACTATGGGGTCCTCCAGTTCACATAGTTTGAGAACCACTGCCATGGATGAAACACTTTCTTTGTTACAATATGTGATGGAGCTGTTGTTGTTTTTTTTTTTTTTACTTCATCTTCCTCTATGAATTGGAATATTCAGGAGAAATGAGATTCGATTGGCCAAACAAGTTATTGTGTACTTCAAAAAAAAAACTGTTACATCATTTGCTTTAATGATAACTGAATGACTTCTAAAGATCATTCTGCAATGACAATTACCTGTTTCTGGGAAATTCATAAGATGTATCTATTGGGAAAGCTGGTTTGATTAATGTTGAGTCAGGTGAGTCTCCATTGTGTAACAAAGGTAATCTATTGGCCTGCAGATATATTTAACATGGTTACATGCAAAATTTAAAGCATCAAAATAATCGTCCTTAACCATCAACATAAATGAAAAATTTTTAAAAGTTACAGAAAATGTAAGTCTAAAACTTAGCCAACTATTTGTCATAATAAAATTCAAAATGAACAATTTTATCAATTTTATCTCTGGGAAGAAAATATTTACAATTACTTACAGCTTTATGGTAGATCTTTGTTTTGGCTTTTTTATTCCTGCAGTAAAGACACACAGCACTGGCTATTATTATCGTAGCCAACATTATTGAGCCACCAACTACACCAACAATAATAATTATCAGATTTGTGGGAGGCTCTACCAATCTTTCACCTAGAAAATGTCAAATGTAATCTCATTCAAATATAGCTTAAGAAATTAAGTATTTGAAAGACAAATCGTACACATTTTAATTACATCTACTGCATATATATAAACATTAGTAAAGAGTCTGCATACATGATTAGGCTTGGCCAAAAATGCAATAACATCTCATTTGATATTTTTAATTATTCCTTGTTTTTTTTATAGCTTGAACATGTTATTAGTTAAAGTAATTTAATTGAAGTATAGTAACTTATGGTCTAATTTAAATTTTAGGTATGAAATGGCAATTTAGGATGCTAAATATCTATTCAATTATAGTTAGTAATCATTTGCTATGAGATTTTCTCTCTGTTTCTGGTATGCCCTGAAATGATTTAAATACAAAGGCTTCATACTTGTACTTCTAGAGGAGCTAACACCGCTCAGGGAGCTGACAACACTCAAGTAAGCTCCATCATTATTTTCACCAATATTGTTTCTCAAAAAACAGATGTACCAGCCCTCATCGTCCTGAGACACACTGTCTAAAACAAGAGAGCTGTGGGTAAAATTCCATTTCTGAAAACAATCAAATTAACACATTAGAAGTATATCAAAGTACGTCCATAAAATAATAGTTTCAAGTCAATATTATTTTACTGAATACATATTTGTAAGTTTTTCTAATTTCTGTTAAACAGCCAGCAGTCCTTTGTAACACTCTTTACTCAATATTTTGAAAGTGAAGTCCTCATTGGGACCTATGAAATCATGAGCTAGAGCATGTTAATTTCACCCAATTCTAGGCCATGGATAACAAGAATCTTCTATGTCCAGCACAATGACCAATATTCTTTCTTTTTCAAGACACGTTAGAGTTAACTCATGGACTTCAGTCCCAATCTAAACGCATGGACATGATACCCAGCTGATCTACTACAACAAGAATATAGCACCTAAAGACTGACATTCAACCATCCCATAGTAACTGATGAAGTAGGAAGTAGGAGAGGGGAGCAAATGTTGATTCTCAAACAACCTTCAAATACACATGAGATCTATTTTTTCCAATGACTCAAAGTACCAATACATAAAAAAAGATACAAGAACCTCAATGAAAGAAAAGCTACAGACTTTCAATGAATTGGAACCACCCCATAAGAACATCTTGCATGATTATAGGAATGTGATATTTATGCTTTTGATGTGTTAAGCTGAAAAACCAAACCAACTTACTTTTAACACTGTTACATAAGGGTCACTATCTTGAATGGCCCCTTTGCCCCAGCTTCCATTCACATTGTTGAGTTTAATCCACTTGTACTCTACGTTGGGCATCTGAGAATGGCAGTCAAAGGATGTTTTAGACCCAACTTCAACTGTTTTGTTTCTGAGGGGCTCTTGAATGATGGGCTTACTTGGAAAGGCAGCTATAGTTGATAGAAAAAAAAATAGTACAGCTAATGATGTAAATAAATTTGTAAGAATGCAAAAATTTAGAAAAAAAAATGGATAGTCAGCTAGATAACTATGAAATATGTTCTTAATCTTTATTTTAGAAAATTTATTTAAAAATTAACCCTAATACCTAGATAATGCTTTTGTATGACATAATTTTAATATTAGGCTAACATGGTTGTTTAAAAAAAAAACAAATTAGCATATCTGATATTTAAGAATGGTTTGATTTTAGTTTTAAAATTTCATAGTTGTGCCAAGAGCTCTTACTTTCAACTCGAAGAAAAAATTGCCATTGAAGTTTTTCTTCTTGAAAGTTCACCTCACAGGTGTAGTTTCCACTGTCGGCTAGCTCCAGATCCTCTATCTTAAGTGACTGTCCCTGGCAAGTTGACAAACAAAAATTTTTATAAGAACATTCTAAGATGTAACATGGGAAGGGTTGTCAAGAGGCTCAGTATGCTTGAACTTGGCTAGGTTGGCTACCTATGAAGGGTTGTCAAGAGGCTCAGAATGCTTGAACTTGGCTTGGCTTGGCTACCTATGAAGGGTTTGACACGGGCAGACTTGTGTTAACTGAGTGCCTAAAGGCAGCACAGAAAACCTTCTTCCCCACTGGTCCAGAAATGAGATTAGACCATAGTGCTCTGAGCATGCTATAAGCATGAAAGTAGTGCCATGTAAAAGTGAGTGAGTTTGTTCTGGCTCTGATCCCATACAATTCTTGAACCATACAATCATGTCTAGAAGATTTATTTATTTTTTACTATAACTACCTTCATAGAATTTTTAAAAAGCCCTACTTTTTGGGAAGCTGAAAGTGACTTTTTAAAATAAACAAATAAAAATTTTCCCTGCCTATAAACTTACAGGAGTTTTGATTCTCTTGTCCGTTTGGACTTTCTGTCCGTTCTTCATCCACATAATGGAAATCTGACTGAGAAAAGTGTATAGCTTGTTCGGGTTCTCACCATTGACAAACTCTGTACCACAGTAGAACTCCACCAGAGAGTTACGATTTCTCACAATGACATTTTTGGGCATTTCAGAAGCCCATTTTAGTCTGTTGGAGTCTAAATTAATAAAAAAAAACAACAACATAAAACAGCAATCCCATCAAATATTTTCTAAATTCAAACAAAATTAACAATTTATTACTGTTTAGTCAAGTTTTGTTTTTGGTGTTTGTGTCACAATACAGTGTACAGTTATTTTAAATCTCTGATATAGTAAAGTGGTCTCCAGCTCAGTCAGTTCTCCAAAGAGTTTCTCTTCACAGCAGTTTTCTTTTAACTAGATCATAGCAACATATCTAAATAGTCTAGAGATAACACTTTTATAGTTCGTTGAGATTACATTTCACATCCTTTTTTTTAATCTAACATCATATGAAAAAAAAACATTTGGCTAATATACTATGTTGACAAAACGTGTATCTTCTGACCATAGAAGACAGCTTATCATTTGATGCATCGGGAGCATTACATGAAAATGTCTCCAGTATATTGAATCTCTATTAAAAGAATTGACCAGACAAGGTAGAAATATGATTTACCAGCTTTTTATGATCTATTTCATAGTCATCATTTTAGCGATGGACACTATGTAAATGAGCATTTAGATAAATAAAATATTAAAAACAAAAAGGATAAAATTCTGTTCATTCAGATGAAGCCAGGAGTAAATGCAATTGGTAAACATAATAATACAATTTGGGTTTTTAAAACTAAATTTTTGAAAATGACATGAAAGTATTCAAATTAATCATTTAAAAGATGTATTGTCTTCCAGAGATATGAGCTTTTTGGGGAAAGTCTTTTACCAAATAAAATCCAAAACAGTACAGTGTTTCCTTGACCTACTTGATTCAGATTCAATTATCAGCAATTATTTGTTATTACAAAACCTCAATCATTAATTATTCATCATGTAAGTATAGTTACTTACTTTTAGCAGTTGTAACCACAGTCAGATGAGCAGACGCATACATTTTTCCCACACTGTTTTTCACTATACACATATACCAGCCCTCATCACTGTGTGAAGCATTGTTTATCACAAGAGAAGAATTGGGCGAGCTCCAGTTCTAAAAATATAAAGTCATTTATCCAGTATTTTTGTGTCTGTGAGTAGCGACTTCTTCATTTAAAAAGTGTTTTTTTAAAGTAATTTTTATGTTTGTGATTTGAGAAAAAAAAGTTTCTTTTGAAAAACAAACTATATAGCAGTGATGCCCAAACAATGGCTAGCAGGCTCTAAACAGACAGTGGCGTCATGCTATCCAGACATAGAGGCTCAGTTCCATTGGACTTGAAGATATTTGTTAGCAGCGATGTGACTAGTTATATGCAATTCAGACTTTTATATGGCCACCGAGGCCAATATAGGTTGGTTTTACTAATCTCTAAAATCCCACAAGACATTCAGTATAGTGATGTAATAAAAGGCAAGAAAGATGCTGGTCTTCCACTTTGAAGGTTTATTGATGTATGCAAATGTGACATCAAACTGTTCAAAATTGATATTAATAGTTGGGAAAAAGAGGCACCTGAAGAGCAAGCATAAAGGAAGTGTCCTGGATTGCATATGGCTTACAAACCAGAAGAAAGTGAAATTTGCAAAGGGAAAAGATTGCCCGCTCAAGACGTAAAATGCCAAAGTAAATCTCTTGGCATATTAACAAGGCTAGCATAAGTGAGAAGCATATTTAACCCCATTAACAGATTATAGACTTATTTTAAGGATCATGATTCCATTTTCACAATAATTGATTAAGCCTAAGGCCAAACTAAAATATTTAAATAACAAAGCTTTGAATTAGACTATACTTGTAAAATGTCGAATGTTCCTTTCAGATTTGAAGATAATTAAATACTAGCCCAAAACTCAAGCAGGAGGATGGGGTATGGCATCGGAAGGTGTGGAGACAGTCCAGAGTGCCTAGCAAGATACTAGGATACTAGTTTTAAGATACTAGATAATAGTCTTCTTTCTTTTGATGGATACATATATTAAACATAAATGAATAACAGCACCAGGGACCAAGTTTTTAAGAGAGAAAGTAGTGAATTCACTACTTTCTCTCTTAAAAACTTGGTCCCTGGTGCTGTTATTCATTTATGTTTAATATATGTATGTATCATTTGTTTCAGCACCTAGCTTCAACTCTATGTTTACATTTTCTTTTGATGGAACATCTGTATTTTAAAACAAAATATAAATCTAATCTTATCTAGATTAGAATCTGGTAGGCTATAGAGATTGTTGACGTCTACTTACCCTGAGAATGGTTTCGGTACCATCTAGGTCTCTGGCTCTATTGACAGGGTCACTTCTCAGTTTGACCCACTTGTACTCTACCTGCTGTGTTGAAGAGTAGCAATCAAAAACGACTGTTGAGCCATTGATAACGGTCTGGTTCTTCAGAGGCTGCTCAACCACTGGAGCACCTAAAGACAAAACCATGAGCTGTGATCATTAAGTCATTTCATATTGAATTTCAAAAACATATGGCCTAGATCTAAATATTAGAAACATTAAAGAGTCATTAACATTCTTTGGGAGTCTATATTAGCAAGACTCCCCAGTCCACAAGAACATCTAGAACTAGATTCTAGATTAGTCTAGTCTAGTAGATTAGATACGTACTATAAAGTAATAAAGTAGGCCTATAAGATACTAAGAAAGGGATAGATGACTAAATGACTAAATGCATATTTTTTTATTATGACGCGTAGGACGTAATCATCTTCTTTTTTGAAGTAACGTCTGTATTATATAAGATAATTACACGAATGACACGATGTCTACATTTTTCTAGATTTAGATCTAATCTAGACCTTTTAGATCTTGTAAGTAGATCTAGATCTAATTACTAGATATATCTAGATTATCCACATGTTTACTTTTTATCCCTTTCTAAAAATCTCCATCTCGATTCACGGATTGTTTGACTTTCGTAACGGCGGCAAAAGTATAGTTAGTTTTAAGTCCCTTAACTCTATAATAGGATCATAGTAACTGAGCTTGAATTCGGGTACGTTTTTCGGCAATCGACTCACATTTAGGCCTACATGACATTTTTGTAACTAATGGGATCAACAAATGGAACTTGTAAATCCAGCTTGGAATTTCGACACTGATTTTTTAAAGGGGAGAGAGGAATTAAGAAAGACTGCTCCATGTTAAAACTTGTTGTGTTTTAGTTTGAAAAATTTCCATGAGACAGTGCAGCAAAAGCAGCAATCAATTGAAACCCAGTTGAACACAAAGGCACTAAAACTATAAAGGACCATAAAGGACCACAAAGGGCGTTATTATATATATAGGGTAATGGGACTACGTGAATAACACGTTGACTCCAGATTGTCATATCGAGACTTTTGTAGCTCGAGCCCCACGCTCAACACAAAGACAAGGTAAAGATAATTAAACTGCACTATACAAATACTATCCCACGCATTTCCATAACCATTACAACTTGTATTTGAGCTCAGGCCTAAGGCTAGTATAGTTCATGCAAAAGTCGATAATGGTGAATAGATGACTGCTAACGATATAACTCGTACATGCACATCCAACATTCTCTTTTCTAAATATAGATGTTTCGGATGTTCCTTCACAGAGATGAAGATAATCTACATTCTGCCCAAAACCTCCCGCAAGACGACGGGGGATGGAAGGGTATGAATACGGGACCATGGGTTAGGTAATTGGAGACACTAGACGAAGTGAAAATAAACAAAAAAAAAACAAATTGACCAAAACATACGAAATGAATTTAAAAACGTCCCTGTATCTGTATCTAAATCAACAAATAAGTTAAATTCATTTAGCGTCGATAGCACTAATGTGCTTCATGGGCGATTCATCATCATGATCACCAGGCTAGAAATAATTTATCGACATTACACAAAAAGGAAGAAACAATGGTCTTCTAACATGTGTAGTCTAACAATTTGATCTAAGCATTCGTAATCGTTAGTACACCTTGAATCAAAGTAGAGGCTTAGACATAGAGCCATAAAGTTCTGAATCAAAGTAGAGGCTTAGACACAGAGCCATAAAGTTCTGAATCAAAGTAGAGACTTAGACATAGAGCCATAAAGTTCTGAATCAAAGTAGAGACTTAGACATAGAGCCATAAAGTTCTGAATCAAAGTAAAGGCTTAGACATAGAGCCATAAAGTTCTGAATCAAAGTAAAGACTTAGACATAGAGCTATAAAGTTCTGAATCAAAGTAGAGACTTAGACATAGAGCCATAAAGTTCTGAATCAAAGTAGAGGCTTAGACATAGAGCCATAAAGTTCTGAATCAAAGTAGAGACTTAGACATAGAGCCATAAAGTTCTGAATCAAAGTAGGCCTAGAGACTTAGACATAGAGCCATAAAGTTCCGAATCAAAGTAGAGGCTTAGACATAGAGCCATAAAGTTCTGAATCAAAGTAGAGACTTAGACATAGAGCCATAAAGTTCTGAATCAAAGTAGGCCTAGAGACTTAGACATAGAGCCATAAAGTTCTGAATCAAAGTAGAGGCTTAGACATAGAGCCATTAAGTTCTCATATCTGGTACTAATGTGATCAACTGCTCCAGTTCCCTCCGCGCCTTATGGGGGCCCCACGCTAACAAGTGCATCGTCATTGAAAGATAAACCCCTTCCCCCAAAAGGCCCGCCCGCAACTCCCACCCTCCGAGAACAAGCTCCGATCACAACCATCGCCATCAAAGTGACACGTTGATTCTGCAGTCATGAAGTGACAATGACCGCTACTTTTTAGGAAAGGAAAAAAATCACATGCTTTCGATTTATGGTTCTTGAAAGTAGATCTAATTTAACTTTCCCTAAAGTAATTGATACATACTACGAACCTACAGCAAAAAATATATAAAAAATATTTAACAAATGCGCAAATGAATACTTAGTAGAGATAGAGCAGATGAATCTAGATTCTCAAAAAAAAAAAAAAAAAACTAACAAAAAAAATGGATATCAAAATATTTTAAGAGTAACTTTTTCGGCTAAATATATTCATCCATCCATCTCAAAGGCGCTACAGCCCATGGTGGGCCCTGACCTGCTTTAGCATAAGGCCTATCTCTCCAGTCTGATCTATCATGTACTTTACGTCTCCATGCCTGGACTTTAAGCTGTTGTAGGTCTGCCTCTGCGTCATCAAGCCAGCGTACTCGTGGTCTGCCTTTGGGGCGCGTGTCTTTTGTTTTTTTGCTGGTGAACAATCTTTACTTCTCTGTTCTCCGGCATTCTTTTAAAGTGGCCTGCCCCCAGTGTAATCTGTTCCTTTTTATTTCCGTCACTATGAGTCTTCATATAGCTGCTATATTTCTTGGTTGGTTCGAATCCTCCATCTGGTTTCCTCGTGTATGGCGCCATCTATTTTTCTGAGGATTTTTCTTTCCCAAGTGTTTAGCAGATTTTCTGTGGTTTTGTCAGCGTCCAAGTTTCGCTTGCATATGTGTCTACAGGTCTGATGATGGTTTGTAAATTGTTTTCTTTGCTAAACATATGGATTTAAAAAAAAAACGCACCTAACCCTCTATCAAACATCTCACATGGAAATGGTAATTAACATATAAGAGTGTGTCATAAATCAATCGAAAACTCGAGAACCTAATCTGCAGTACTAACAACTGTAAAAGCGATGACAGGAGAGTTTCGCTCTTTGAAAGAATCAACCAACACGTGTTAAGCAGTTAGACACCTTCTCCTCCCGGCATTAGCATGCTACGAGTGGTAAAGAGTATACACTCGTCCGCACAGTGGACATCCACCTCAGCTCTGACCTGACCTCGTAGATCTACTTCACATACGTATTGACTCAACCTCCACTAAGAAACACTTAATGCTAATTTCCTCCCCCTTGGCATGAAGAGAAAAAGTTCCCACACACTGACACACACACACACAGACTTGTATACCTCAAAGTTCTGCACTGCTCCTTGATGAGAGAAAAAAAGGCTATGAATGAACAACGAATGTCTATTGAACATCCTTTACTTTGGCCTTTGTGAGCGCCAAAAACGTTAACACTATGCGCCCCCCCCCCCCAAACTCATGAACAACTTCTGTCCCCCCATGTTTAGTCAGATTGTAACTTTATACCTTCTCCTCCCATCGTCCTTTGTCCCTATTGTTGGACCCCTGAAGAATGTAAGGGAGGTGACCTCTTTGGAACCCTATCGGTTCAAAAAAAAAAAGGGGGGGTACCAAGACCTCGGTCCTCGGGTCGATGTCGGTCAGTAAAAGAATTAAAAAATATAAGAGAGCCCTTTTCAAATTTTTAATATAATTTTTAACTAAAGACATTTAAAAATTAAAACTAGTAAAACAGTAGGACAACAGTAGAATGTATTAATGCGAGAGAAAATAAATATGCTCGAGTATAATATTTAAATAATTTCACTATATCCCCACATTTTGTTCAAATACTATAGTAAAGAAAGACTGCGTCTTACCTATGCATGATACTCAGTAATAAGATAAGTACAATATAATGTTGGTTCCCATGACATGAAGGATAAATATGTTTTAAAATAGTTCAATAATTTTTTTTTAATCTGAAATTTTAATGCAATGTGTTGTCGCGACGCACAAGTTCATGTGCAACATTTCAGCTCGATAGGATAATGACAATTTGTTTAAATAAATGACTTTTTTTTTTTTTTTTCATTTTGACTATAACGAAAGTGTAGGACTTGAAACATGTATGTGTGAAATGGCAAAAAGCTATTGGTCTAAACTGCCCATAGGTTGCGACGTCGCAAGTCAGTGTTGAGGCCTTCAGTAACGATTATCTCGCGTGGGCCATACCTGACCCCTTGATACTTCTGTCCACAGAGCATATTGAAGTCGTAGAGGTTTGGTTCAGGCCGAAAAGTTCAGGCCGAAAGGTTCAGGCCGCTGTTTTATACCATATCTCATCTTATAAATTACAGACGTTACTTCAAAAAAAAAAATTACGCCCTACGCAATTCATGTGTCATTCTAGTCATGCAAGTCAATCAGCGACTTAAATTCTGCTAAATCATTGATTTTCAGGCAACCCATTCCATTCTTTAATGTCACTATGGCAGTGTTTCCCAAAGTGGGGTACGCGTAGCCCCAGGGACACGGGAAGAGTCTGGAGGGGATACGCATGGCACCTCTTAACGATGCAAATTTGACCCATTTAAGATAAGATAAGATAAGATAAGATTATTGATCCAATCAAATGGAAATTCAATTTGACTACAACTGACAACCTCAGCGTAACTACTTTACAAAAAACATTATGGATGAAAAATTTATTATGTTCAGTTACAATTAAAATAAATTGTATATATTTTTTCTATTTGTACAAATAGCCGGAGATTGAATTGACATCTTAGAAATAAGTTGTACAAAGGAGATAATGAATAGGGGTGTTTTTTTCTGAATTTCTAAAATACACCTTGCCTTCTCCAACTTCATGAGTGAAGTTTAATTTTTAGCTTTTAATAATAATAATAATAATAATAATAATAATAAGCAAAAATTACACACCTTAATCAAAACGGTAAAATGCTTTAGTGACGATATCTGTATGTCTTTTGGCCTGGATAAGTGTGGCATCATAAGCATTAAAAAGGGCAAGGCAACGAACACCAACATTGCATTTGAAGGCATCGAGGAATTGAACTCTGCCTCTCTTTATAAATATCTTGGAATAAACCAGAATGCCAAGATAAACCATAAAAAATTAAAAGAGGACTTTCTTGGCAAATATAGGCAAAGAGTTAATAAAATCCTCAACACCAAACTGTCTGGCAGTAATCTCATCACTGCAATTAACAGCTGGGCCGTCCCTGTGCTCCTTTACACGTTCGGTGTGATCAAATGGACTGACACCGACCTACATGACATTGACAGACTCACTAGAAAATTACTAACCAAGTTTCGATGCCTACACCCCAAGTCCTCCACCATAAGGTTATACCTGCCCAGGAAGGATGGGGGTCGTGGATTGCAGAACATCTTCAAATTGTGTAAGATGCAAGTTTTAAAAATACGATCAAAACTGCTCGCCTCCAGCAACAAATTAGTTTCCTTCCTACGGAAATACGACTCCGATGCAACCCCTCTGAACCTACACAATGCTGATGTCAATATCGGTTTGGACGACGTAGGGCATGAGATTCGCCAATGGGAAGAAAAAACACTCCACGGAAAATTTCCGGCTTCATTACATGGGGACAACATCGACAAGGCTGCTTCCTTAACATGGCTCAAAGCAGGTCATCTCTACCCTGAAACAGAAGGCTTTGTTACAGCAATACAGGACAGAGTAATCAGGACAAAAAATTACGAGAAGCATATCCTGAAACTCAATGTTGTCGACAAATGCCGAAAATGTGGAAATGTGGGCGAGTCGATTGAACACATTATGGCAGGATGTCCAGCCCTATCAGAATCAGCCTACCTAGGTCGCCATAACCAAGTTGCAAAGTTAATACACCAACACCTGGCTTTGACGTACAAATTGATCGATAAGGACACTCCCCCTTATTATAAATACTCTCCGCAAGAGGTTCTCGAGTCTACTGATCATCTGCTGTACTGGGATAGGCCTATTCTGACCGACAAAACGGTAGATTTCAATCGCCCGGATCTGCTGTTCATCGATAAAAAAGAAAAAACCGCTACCATTATCGATATCGCCGTACCACTGTCTCATAATTTAAGAAAAACTGAGATAGAAAAACAAAGAAAATATGGGAACCTAGGCTTGGAGATTAAGCGTCTATGGAAATTGTCCAAAATAACAATATACCCCATTGTTATATCAACCGAGGGGATAATAACAACTGACCTCACAGACACCTTCAAGGCCCTTAACATTCCTAGGAACATCCTCGTTGCCTGTCAGAGGGCGGTACTGCTGCAGACCTGCCACATCACCAGAAAATTCCTCAGTGGAAACTGTTAAAGGGACTACGATGAATTTTGTTTCTCTTTAGCGAAACTCGACCCTGGCAGCGCCAGAGAATGACTACTCGTTCATTTCTAACATAATAATAATAATAATAATAATCTTTATTATCCGTAAGGAAATTTGTCTTACAATTTGTGCATTACACCAAACAAAAAACATTATAACTATAAGAAACCAAAGTGTACATTCACACCAGACTCACTCATAATTTACATGTGACAAAGTCTATACCAGATTGTTCTTATTTAATGATTTGATTGCCAGGGGAACAAAAGAGTGTTTGTGTCTGTTTGTCTTTGCTATCGGTGTCTTGTATCTCTTTTGTGATGGTAAAATCACAAAATCCTGACCCAAAGGGTGATTCTTTATTTCAAAACATTAAGTCGAAAAACAAAAGGAACAGACTGTTTGACGTGGAACAGCATCTCGCATCAAAAAGGAACAGACTGTTTGACGTGGAACAGCATCTCGCATCAAAAAGGAACAGACTGTTTGACGTGGAACAGCATCTCGCATCAAAAAGGAACAGACTGTTTGACGTGGAACAGCATCTCGCATCAAAAAGGAACAGACTGTTTGACGTGGAACAGCATCTCGCATCAAAAAGGAACAGACTGTTTGACGTGGAACAGCATCTCGCATCAAAAAGGAACAGACTGTTTGACGTGGAACAGCATCTCGCATCAAAAAGGAACAGACTGTTTGACGTGGAACAGCATCTCGCATCAAAAAGGAACAGACTGTTTGACGTGGAACAGCATCTCGCATCAAAAAGGAACAGACTGTTTGACGTGGAACAGCATCTCGCATCAAGATTAACAACCAGTGAACCAAATTATAGGATCTGTCATCTCAGCAACAAAGGATTATACGTTGGGGGTAGGGTTGCGAGGGGTACTTAGCGTTACCAAAGTTATAAAAGGGGTACACAGTTGTCATAAGTTTGGGAAACACTGCACTAGGGAAACCAATAATGGAAAGCCGAAGTGCTAGCCACTGAGCTATACAAGTACATATACAAACAGTTTGATAGTTTATTATTTTTTTTAGCCAACGACCTAATTCTCTACACAAGGCTTATCTCTTATAAGCTAAGGCGTGTCTCCATATGAAAATTTAATGGTACCTATGACTGAAGGATAAAATAATTGGTCATTTATGCGACTGATTCATGATTTTTTTTTTGGTACAAAGAATAATTGTGCAGTGGGAAGTGTGATAAGTAACGTGTACAAGACTCCACCCAGACAGACATTCAGACAGAGTGACTTGATACAGGCCTAAGCTTTGTTGTTTTCAAAAAAAGTTAAAAAATAATAGATTTCAACAAAAGCCCACATAGCCTTCATGATGTAGACACACACACACACCCGCACACTCACACCATACCCCCACATACCGTACGTTGACTAATTCTGTAGTATTACGGGGCACGCTGAATTGCAATGGTGGCACAGCACTGCTCCGACTTCCTTTGTTCACTGAGAAATTATGGGATAACTTACGTAAAATAGGGTGTCACTGGATCACGGATTAGCATTTCTCCCCCCCCCCCCCCCTCCTTCCAACACGGTCAGAGCCGAAACGGGCCGATGATAAGAAAAAAAAATATGAGATGTTGTTTTTACTACTCACAGATCAACAAGTGTTCGGATTCTCAAGGAGTTGGGCTTTCCATCGAACTACCGGAGAAGGAAAAAGGGGGAAAGTTGAAGGTTCTCCATTATTTTGTAACCAAACAGAGTTGTCCCCCGTTCAATCCCAAAGGTCCGTGTGCGTTTAGGAAAACAAAAAATCGGAAATGCTTAAACTCTGAACTAATCTTAACATCCCCTACGAGCACGAGGACATACACAAAAACATAAACACAACAATAGATTGGGATGCAAAGAAAAAATAAGTATTATATTCTTTTCTAACGCTGGCTCCTTCGGGTTCCTGGTCATTTCATCCCTGGTCATTTCATCCCCGGTTACTTCTTCCGTGGTTATTCGTCTTTGGTCATTTCATCCCCTGGTTATTTCATATTTGATCATTTAATCCTCTGGTAATTTCATCTTTGATCATTTCACCCCCATGGTCATTTAATCTTTGGTCATTTCAGCCCCTGGTCATATAAATCCTCTATCCATTTCATCCCTTGGTTATTTCATCCCCGGGATGAAAAGACCGGTCACCTACCTTCACTATGTCTCACTTTCATTAAGTTTTACTTTGGTTACATCTCACTTTCAATAGTCTCGTTTTCAATCATTCTCAGCTTTGTTTAAAATTTCATTTTTCACTTTTGCTAAACTTTATTTCCTTTAAAGTCTCGCAAGACTTTTTCACTATAGTTTCACTTTTTTTTTCTGAGTTTTCCTTTCGCCAAGACTCACTTTTTGTTCTTTTCATAACTGTATGACCTTTTGTTGACATGCATCATTTTTACGTCTAACCTTCCCCTTTCAAACCTTCCGTTCTATAGGGTTAAGGTCATCTGTTTCTTTGACCAGCACATCGACCAACCGCCTTTACTTTCCCAACTAAAGTCAGGTACCTATTGGAGTGGGGTGGACTCAGGGGCATCAAAATCCCAGTCTTTACCGAGATTCAAACGCACCCCAGGTTCGGAAGCCAAGCGCTTAACCACTCAGCCACTGCACCCCAACCCTTTTATGTCTAAGCTAAACGCAATATTTAGCAGAGTAGTAGAAGAGTTAGCCGTGTTGATTGAGTGGCCAGCACAGTCACTATTATTTCCACCGGTTGATGCAAGACAGGTGCAGATTTGAAATCCTGGAATCAAACCACGATTCCTATATGCCGGACGTTCATACTCTGGCGAGGAGGCCATCACACCCACAATAGTCACACACACACACACAACTCGTTTTCTCCACACAGAATGAGGTCAAGTTAAACACTTCTTTTTAACTAGCCCAGTGACTGTTATATCATGAAGTTTTGAAAAGGAATTACCATCAAAAGATTTCAACATTAAAAAAGAAAAAAAATCTGGGTCACAGAGATAAAGAAGTTTAGAATCGCTGTATTTTTTAAATGATTGAACGAGAATGGAGGGAGAGAGAGAGAGAGAGAGAGAGAATAGATGGGGAAATATTTCGTCCAAGGTAAGGGGAGGGGTGATATTGCTGGATCTGTGAACAGTACGTGTGAGAAAGTTGTCATACACAAACACACACAAAAAAAAGTGAAGGGACGAAGATGTAAACCCCCCCCCCCTTCTCCACCACACACACCTTTTCCCAATCCCGCTCCTGGCTCTCTGTAGCTCTTCTGAAAAGTGGAATTCGAAAATAATCGATGCCATTCTTACCGGGGTTACTCTATAAAGTGGGTGGGCTCCTTCGCTGTCTCATAGCTCCCATACATATTGTCAACCGTTTCTACGGCTTGAGAAAAATATTGCAATGGTTCTCACACTGTGAGATATTACTTCAATCCTACTTTTTAACCACCTTCAATTATTTGTTTCGTATCAAGCCTACTTTTTAACCACTTTCAATGATTGTTTCTTGTAGAGACTGTAATTTAAAAAACATCACCAGGTCAACATGAGATTAAAAATAATCACTCCTTAAAATTTACAAATATATTATAGATTTATTTCGAACTTTTATTTTGGGTTTAGATCCAGAATTGAGGGACCATTGAAACTAAAGAAACTTATAAAAAGAGAGGGGGGGGGGGGGCTTTTTTTCTATCATGCAGTATCACAGTCTTCTGTTCAATAACACCAGACTTGACGTTTGAACGTTAAACAAAATACAGGTTACACTCGGTAAGGGGAGAGAAAAAAAAAGGAGGGGGGGGTAGTTTTTCAGATAGGTTATAGGTACGCTGCGACCTGTTCTTTTTTTTTTTTTTTTTTTATTAATCACATCCGGTCTTTAATAATGCAGCCGTGTCTCGGCTGGTGTGGAGTGGAAATAGCTTGAAGTACTATACATTACATACAGACATGATAGCGTCTCTCGTGTCAATGGACAGGCCTTTTTGGTAACGTTTCGGAACGTGGACTAGCGTGAAAATATGTTTTGTTTTCTATTTCGTTAAAGTTTGAGTTTTGAGTTTAGGCACATCGGCACAATTTAGGCCATGTCGTTCCCGTTTTCGTTAGAGTGTGTGGCCACCATGACTACGTGTACGTCTAAGCCGCCATGATCTAGCAATAGCACTAAGCAGTATCCAGGTACCGAAGGCGGAATCTTTTTTAATATATATATATTCTACAAAAACCAGTGGCGTGGCTCGGGGGGGGGGGGGGGGGGGAGAATTTTTTGTTTACATTAAATATTACGCAAAATGCAGGGGTCCCCAAAGAGTTCAAGCCCCCCCCCCCCCGTGCCCCCAAATGATGACAAATTCCTGGCTACGCCACTGACAAAAACGTATATATCTAAGAAACGTATAGACTCGTGAATACAAGGAATATAATGTGCGCTATGAACTGGGCAAGAAACAATACTTAGCTTTTGGAATCGGCACTGGTGTATTTTAATGCTGTGGTGCCAAACAAAACGAACGGTCACGTGATGTCCATGGATAAAACACATAAAAGTACGGTCACGTGATATTGATTTGAATTAGCTCTTAAGTTGTATAGAATAGATGAGGAACCACGTGACTTAAGATATGTTTGTTTACGATTGGCGAATTGGGGCCATATACATTTTAGACAGGCCGCATCATCTCAAAATTCATTCATTCCTCTGTAGCTTTAGTATGCACTATGGGCACAAAGATGTGAGTGACCGGACCGCACAGCGTTACGGGCCGGATATGGCCCACGGTACGTAGGTTGGGCATCACTGCATGCAGCGGAATTTTTACTCTGTGGCTGGATTCTGAGGACGTGGATAATGATCTTCCAGCTTGAACGAGTACATAAAAGAACTTGGGGGGGGGAGGAGGAGAGAGATTGCTACTGAGTACTAATGTGAGCATCAGCTTCTATTTCACATGACTAAAAATGTTCCTGCTGACCTATTTGATTTCAACAATGAAAAGAAGCGACCAATAGTCTTTACCTTATATTATAGTTTACACACACATATATAGGTTATATATATATAATGAGATAGAAGAAGGGAGATTCTTAACATGGCTTATCGAGTCGGTCATAGGTGCTGCATGAAACACTTGATAGAGGCCTATAATGATTGTTGTTTGCAACGAGGTTATTGGCTATGTTAGCTCAATCGAGACAATTCGTTATAGAATGCCCAAGCACTGACCTGCAACGTCACAATCTGTGGGCAGTTTAGACCAATAGTTCGTTGCCACGTCGAACACACCTGTGACGTGGCCACGAGCTACTGTGGTCTAACCTGCCCACAGGTTGCGACGTTGCATACAAGCGTTCGGGCATTCTGTAAAATTGGTCTCGGCTCAATGCATTTGATTTAATATATGCGTTTTTATGTTGTTGTGTTTTTTTTTTTTAAAGCGGGGGGGGGGGGGGGGGGTATAACTTACCGGTATTGACGAAGACGAAAACTTAAAAGGATAAGAAATATATTTTTAAAAAGATAACAATAGATGTAACTAGGGTTTTTCTTTTAGCTGTTGTGTAATCGTCTTGTTAGAGCTATTTATGGACTCGAGCAAATGTGTGGTATGAAAATATTCAGAGATGTGGAGTGCGCAACTCCGAAGTGTGCTCCGAATTTCTTTTAGCTGTTGTGTAATCATATTGTTAGAGCTATTTATGGACTCGAGCAAATGTGTGGTATGAAAATATTCAGAGATGTGGAGTGCGCAACTCCGAAGTGTGCTCAAGATGTGTAGAATAGAAAGAGATGCTGGTTGTGCGCAACATGTGTAGTGTGTTGTAAATTTGTAGAGAGATATTGAATGTTCACACCATGTGGAGTGTGCTGAAAATGTGTAAAGAGATATTGAATGCGCACACCATGTGTAGTATGCTGAGATTGTGTAGAGATGCTGAATATGTGTCAAGTGCTGAAAACGGGTCAAAAGTGCTGACTTTGTGTAGAGATGTTGCCTATAGTCTTGCGTACACACGGCTGGGGTGTGTCTATAGTTTAATGTGTAAAGAATGTACGACGTTTGACAGTATCAATAGTTGGGGGTCAAGTCAGGAGAACAATGTATCTCACCTTTGGCCTTCAGGATGTCAACCTTATTCTTTTGTCTTTTGTCCACAGGTGCCGCCCGCGAGACTTGCGCCAAAACCACGAGCAGTAAACAACACATCATCTCACTGCTAACAGACGACAAGCGTCGCATCTTCTTCTTTTTGTATCTTTTCAATTTCTCCTGTGTGAATTCAAGGCATTAATTAAACAATATTAAATAAATAAAACTAAAGATGATGACTAGATCGATTCTATTCTCTCTTTTTGCCCACTTGCTAACGGTCCACGTTTAGAACATCCCAGCGACCTTCACCTCGTGTAAACCAAGCCCTCATCTCTAGACAGTAGAGAGCTGAAAAGAATCAGTGAAGCGTAAAAAAGGAACCAATGGGGTCAGTTCGGCAGAATCGTCCGGTTACTAGACTCCAGTACCTCGCATCCCACTCGTAGAGCGTGCAGTCCTTTGACCTAAGATGAAGTGGAGGCGTTGAGGCGGGAAGGTGAACACGGAAGACGTAGGATCGAGAACTGCGGGAACAATGCAAGCACCAGGTCATGGGCGGCCTTCAAATATCTCCCCAACATATGGACTTAATTATTCTCATCCCGTTTTTCGCGCATCGTCCTCAGCAATGAAAAATATAAGGATATGGTCAAGGCTACGATAATATTCAGATAATACCTCACCAGTGACATTCACACAAAATGATTAGTATATAAAAAAAAAAAGTACATAATAAGGTACAGACCTACACTACAAGGGAGCACTCTATTGGTATGTGTGTGTGTAAAAAAGTTTTTAATAAGTAAAGTTCCCATTTCAGACCTTGCGATCTATGGGGCAGATGATATATAGGTCATCTGCTTCTTTAGCCAATGGTTGACGAGCAGGGTGTCATGTGGACAGCACAACGACCAACCGGCTTTACTTTCCACAACTCAAGTCAGGTATCCATTAGAGCTAGGTGGACTCAGGGGCGCTCTAAAAATCCCAAATTTCAAAATCACAGTCTTCACCTAGATTCAAACCCAGGACCTCAAGTTCGGAAACCAAGAGCTTAACCACGCAGCCACCGTGTGTGTGTTAATTTGATCTTCAGGTCGATACTTCTATGGTCCACAAATCAGCCCATATAAAACTAAGAAGCTACCCATTTACACTTTCAATGGCTAATATTTAATATTTAAATTTAGTTTTTAAAAAAATATTTTTAAGAACACCTGGCCTCCACAATAGATGGACTCCCAGTTGTTTTTTTCTTTAAAACTGCACAATATTAATGTTTACCCCATGTGATAACCCGCCATCGTAGTGACCACTGGTCTGAGCACAAGCGAGGCATCTCATTAATGCCACAAATCTGACAGTAACAGGATAATCCTACACGGACGCGAGAGGATAAAATGTGGATTAGCTTTACTAGTCCAACAGTGGTCGAGAAAAATTTAGTCCTTACTGATTGTTGACATCTATGGCGATCTCCGGGTGGTCAACATGGTCCAGCTATTTGCAAAGAAGTATTTCATACAAGGCGCACTACCTATGACGCAATACAAAATCGTCATCAACCACTAGACATTGTGATGCTTGAGTTTGTTCCTATTGTGCACGGGCCAGGTGACAGCTACTCAATCTGCCAGGGCATCGTCCTCAAATCCGTTACAAAGTTTACCCCCAGAAGCTTCTCGATTTCTTTTATTTAAAAAAATAAGTCATTCGATGTTTATCAACCGTGTTGTTGATATATCTCATGAAAAGAGAGCTACTGAAGGGTGCCATTGTGGATTAAGAGGGCTACCAGGAATACTTTAGTTGTACACCAAGCTAAGAGATATGAACAGCTGTATCACATGATCTCGTTGTTCTTCTTCTTCGTCTTTTATAAATCTCAATTCACCCAACGCGGGAGAAAGGGGGGGGGGGTGTCAAACAAGGAGAAAGAGAGGTGAGAGGAAGGGAATGAAACCTGAGACATAACTCCCCCCCCCCAGTGGTCTAACTCGAGACCGACTGACTTACACAATAACCCCCCCCCCAACCCAACCTCTATTTTACAACAAAACCTAGGTTCCCCTTCACTAAGTCAGTTTAAATACCCACAACAATCGTCAGGATTGGTGCAATTCAAAAAATAACATCAACGCTAACGGTCGAGCAACGTAAGCCCCCCCGCCCCTTCTCCCCCCAAGTCAGGTAGCTGGTTAGTGTTAATTATACTTGTAAGAACAGCTGGGGGGGGGGGTGCAGAATGGGGGAGGGAGGGTTGGGACCCGGACGCTGGATACACGTAATGAAACAAACAAACAAAAAAGTTTATGAGACCAAAAAAAAAAAGAGTATACGGGCCAGGAACTCTGGCGATCAGCTGTTGTCAATTCGTTGACACGGTATATGCGTGTACTGTTTGTTAGACTGCACTCGGTAACACGCCATCCGTTCACACTTTCATCTTAATTAAAAGAGGCAGGGGTGATAATAAAACGTGAAGCCATTGACTTTCCAAAAGTTTTAATCTGCGGAAACAGAAGGAAATGATGTTTGATCTTAAAAGAGAGGCCCGAGGAGGAACGCAACAAGTCATAATTCAATATAGGAAATAGTTTCGTTGTAGCACTATTAATTTATTTCTTCTTTTTTTTTTTCTATCTTTAACTTGAAAAGGAACACAGACAAAAAGAGGATTCATGTTTGGTCTCTTCTACCAACTCATCTGCCAAGGACGAGAGATGTAAAATTATAAAGTTAAAAAAAACAAATTTCTCGAATCCAAAATAAAGCCGTGTTTTTGTGGCTAAAACCAGCTGCTTTCACACAGCTGTTAAGAGGACAAACTGTGTACCGTATCCCACAAATGTCCAAAGTGTGGGCCACTTCTTCTTCTTTGTAATTGTCCAAAGAGTTGAGTCAAAGACTCTTGGAACTCTAGACCAATGGAAGCTCACCTTCCAACAGCTTATCTGAACAGCTTATCTGAACAAACTGTTCTGTCTACACGAACGGAAGAATGTTAAACTAGGCCTAAAATGATGGTATGAAAAAAAGCGCTTTTGCTTCGGATGTTCCTTGTCATTACGTCCTAGCCCACACCGAGACGGGGAATGGAAGAGGGCAAGGTTCGAACCCAAGATCATCAGGGCCAACAATTCGAAGCATATAACTCGCGGTAGGCAGCCATGCTATTGACATTATCTTCCTCACTACGCTAACTACGCCTTGGAATACAATGGCTACATCCCTCTAATGTAGAGGAACAGAAATAAAGAGCAATGGGTTAATGCAATGCATATTTTTTTCATTAGTAAAACATAAATGATCAAGGGTCCGAGATAGAAGGCCCACGGTTAGCATCTCAGCTGACTACGAGTAGCGCTAACAGGTTGTCAACGCCGCAGATCACGTGGTAACATACGTCAACCATCGATTATATTTTATTTACACATGCATATCAGTAAGCACTGAATGCATAATTAATAGGTTAAAGTTTATGCATCAAACACAAACACACGTACAAAAGACTCTTTTGTTTTATACAAAATAATACAGTTTCTTTAAAAGGTGGTCAATCGTTCGATCTGCAAAGATCGCGGGTTCAAGTCCTAGTGAAGCGAGACCAATCGTAATATAAAGGCCTCAAGACTGACTTGCGACGTCGCAACCTGTGGACAATGGAGACCAATTGCTCGTTGCCACGCCGTACAGGCCTGTGACGTGGCAACGAACTTTTGGTCTCCACTGCCCACAGGTTGCGACGTAGCAGCTTAGTAATTATGCCTTCTATGTCGATTGGTCTCGGATGATATCACAAGGATTAGAAATCGTGTATACGGCAGTGTTTCCCAAACTTTTGATCTATGTATACCCCTTTTATAATTTTTGTAATATAGAGTACCCCTCACCCCCCCCCCCCCAACCATACTTTAATTTATTAACAGAATATAATAAATGGATATTTAAAAAAAAAAAATCAGCATAGTTAATGAGGTGCAAAGCGTACCCCCTCTAAAGTCTTCCCGTACCCCACTTTGGGAAACACTTATGTATGGACTAATAATAATGAGTTTATTCAACTGAGGCCCCCCCCCCCTTTTTTTCAAATTTTATGTAACTTTAAAAACAAAATACCTGGAGGCCCGTAGATAGTGAAGTTTGACAGGGAGGTCACATGACACCCTTACCAAGAAACAAATCTACTTACGACACTGCAGGACGCTAAGTTTCAAAGGGAACTTAATTACCGCGTTTAATAGTTGTCATTAACTAGTTTATTTTTAACTTGCCAACGAGAAATGCAAAAGACTCTTATTTCCCAAATTACTGTGTAAATAGTAAGTCTCTCCCACACACACACAGCAACAAGGTCGAGTCACACAGTATAATTAACACAATCTTGGATTCCTTTTAAGTTAAGACTTGCATATATTTCCTTTCATAAGTTGCGTGTATTTTATGCATGGGAAACCCATCGATTTTAGTGTTTGTTAACTAAACACGTGCAATGATGTCAGTGTTAATGATCGTACGTTGGAGATAACGTGATTACTAGATGATCTTATTGATCTAGATCTAATTGTCAGCAAACACGGAGGTCCCAGGGATATAAGAGACCTGTTTCGTCACACCACCGATGCAGCTCCACAAATATAGACGGGTCCTGTTCATTCAATCAGACTGTCTTCTTTAAAAAAAAAAAACACTGCCGGACAATTTAAACACTAAAAGTTCAAGGGAAAAAGAGAGAGAGAGAGAGAGAGAGAACTAGGGAGGTGGAGGGGGGGGGGACAAGAGAATATGTTATCTTCCGTATTTCTTCCACTCCACAGGACTGTCAATGGTCTTCAATTGTCCTTCACCGTGTCCAGGTTTATCTGAGCCTCCCTGCCAAACTTCCCTATCTATGGGCCTACTCCTCCTCATCCCTAGTCTTCTCTTTCGGAATACCTTTACTCCCCCTCCTCCTCTATTACACACACACACACACACACACACACACATACACTCCCGATCCAGTCTCCATCAAGCATTCAGATAAAGGAGGATTTTTTTTTTAAGCTGGAAAGGATGGAAGAAGGGAGGGGGGGGGAATATGAGAAGAGGGGAATATAATAATTGAAAATTTCAAGAGGCGGCCTAAAAAATAAGCCAAACTATTTTTTTTAAAGCAACTTTGGTCTAATCAAGAGTCTGGAGAGTGGCGTTATAGACCGAGACAGAAAGTAGGCAATACAGATCCGATATATATTTAGAATGTGTTGTTTAAATATTGACATAGTTTACATGTTTGCCCTGGGTACCATTTTGTTTGTGGCTTATTTTATTTTACATGTCCAGATGAAAACTACAAGATAAGAAATAAATTATCTGCGTGTTTAAAGATTGTGCTAACTTCAAATTCCCAGCATTTTGGCGAGATTGCATTTCATTGGTAATAGTCACATCCCCTAATGAACTCCTAATAAAAGGTAAAATTGTAAAGGGCTCTTTTGTCCAGCAAGAAAACACACACGCAAAGAAATAGTCTCCGGTTGTTGTAAAGTGGCTGTTGGGGGAAAATTCGAGAATTTACTAAAAACTTTGAATTTAAGGATAGTGATCATTAGGACAGACACAAGGTTAATATAATAATAATAAAAATAATAATAATCTTTATTATCCGTAAGGAAATTTGTCTTACAATTAGTGCATTACACCAAACAAAAAAACATTATAACTATAAAAAAAACAAAATGTACATTCACACCAGACTCACTCATAATTTACATGTGACAAAGTTTACACCAGATTGTTCTTATTTAATGATTTGATTGCCAGGGGAACAAAAGAGTGTTTGTGTCTGTTTGTCTTAGCTATCTTGTCTTGTATCTCTTTTGTGATGGTAAAATCACAAAATCCTGACACAAAGGGTGATTCTTTATTCCGAGGATCTTGTTAGCTTTTTTATATTCAAAGTTTTTTAATATTTAATATTTAAATTCAAAGTTTTTAGTAAATTCGCGAATTTTCCCCCAACCAGCCACTTTACAACAACCGGAGACTATTTCTTTGCGTGTGTGTTTTCTTGCTGGACAAAAGAGCCCTTTACAATTTCAGCTTTTATTAGGAGTTCATTAGGGGATGTGACTATTCCCAATGAAATGCAATCTCGCCAAAATGCATGACTAAATGCATGACGCGTGGACGTAATCATCTTCTTTTTTGAAGTAAGGTCTGTATTATATAAGATAAGATAACATATTTCACAGGTCCCTAAGATGACACCTATTTCACTGGTCACTAAGATGACACCTATTTCACTGGTCACTAAGATGACCACCTATTTCACAGGTCAATTAGATGACCATGTATTTCACAGGTCACAAACAATGAGAAAATAATGAGATAGTTACAATGCATACATTTTTAAGGAATAGTAGGTATAAGTGTATGGCCATAACAACACACCAAAGTGAGCCATAATATGGCAATAACAACACACCAAAGTGAGCCATATAATGGCAATAACAACACACCAAAGTGAGCCATACTAAGGCCATAACAATACGCCGAAGTAAGCAATAATATGGCCATGGTAACATACCAAAATGAGCCATAATATGGCCATAACAACACATTAAACGAGCCACAATATGGCCATGACACTAAAGAAATCTTTAATAAGACCAAGACATCGCTAATGTAAACTATACCAGCATAGATTCGTTGTGGCGATGAAAACATATCAAAGCAAAGTGACTTAAGCCAGAATATAGGGGAAATGATAATTCTCATCCGACCAATCAAAAGCCGTGATACATGCACGTGTTAGTAAGAAAAAAACTTAAACTAATCGTCAATATAGCTATTTGTTTTCGCCTTGATCATGTTGGGCCGTGGTTAACGGTTAACTAAATCACGCCCTATGAACCTAAGCCAGACAGCTGTTGACTATAAGGAAAATGATTTACAACCCTTGACTGTAAAGCTAAAAGCTAGTAGGCATGGATCTACAAATCTGAGCAAGTGGAATAACAACGCGGTCCTTGTATGAATAAAAGTAAAAAATTGTTCCGATTTCAAAGTATACACAAAACATTTGTTTTAAAAGCCTTCTCAAACACCTGAATGAAACTTTTTTTTCTATTCATGTATGAAAAACGTTGACTCTTTGGTCCCGTTATACAAGTTTGAGAATCAATTTAAATGTCTAGTGACAATCTAGACCTATCTCGTAAATAGTGAGCAACTTTCTGGTTGCTGACATAGAGGTGACAGTGTCAACTAGATAGGCCCTGTCCACAATAAACTTTTATAGGCACACATTTAGATGTAAGGTTTCCGTCATTTCAGTTATTCCTTACAAGTGATGTTGTCTTTAGTGCTTATGTTTAATAAAGGTAAAATTCCGATCCAGATCTAGATCGTCTAGCTCTCTCGTCAAACGCCTCTTTCGGAGAACATCACTATAGAAGGCAATATGTGACATGTAGTTTATACATTTTTATGCAGCCATCGAACTTGGATTTCTAACGTTAAAACAAACGCCACAGAAAGAACCAAAGCTTTTGATAAAGCTAGACTTAAAAGAATATGTCCATATAAAGATCAAAAGTTCATAAGAAATCAAGGATTATACAGAACTAAGATATTTAAAGCACGTGGAAATTTGATATATAGCTCTAGATCTATAGGCCTATTTAGGCCTGTAAGGACTCAAAATCTTTAAGAAATAGGTCAACATCTTGATGACATAGTTATGCCGCACAAGACTTCCAAGAAAATTAATCCTATAATCTATGTATCTCTGTAACACACGTATGCCTGCAGCGCAAAGTCATTTAATGCCACATAGAACTAGATCTAGGACTAAGTAGGCCAAGGCCCTACTATTCTAGATCTATAGATCAAAATAGATTTGACATTTCTACAAATAAAAACTATATCTAGAGTCTACACGATACTTGTAAACTAAGATCTAAATCAGCTTATCTACCTAAAGAATACGATTTTAGATATACTCTATAGGGATAGGCCTAGGCCTAAAGTTAAAGCCTCGAGTCTAGAGAATTCTATATAATCTAGATCTAGATCAATAATCTATGTTTATAGATCGACATCTTAAGTCTACTCCAGATAGTCTCTAGAATAGATCTAGATCTAGATTGAAAGTAAATCAAAATTAGTAAATATTTATATCTAAAGTCTATATTTAGGCTATAGATTAATAGATGTAGATTATATAGGTCTAGATTACTCTAGATAGTCTCTAAGTCTTTCTAAGAATACTAAGATTATAATAGATCTGTAGATTAATATACTAGATAAGATCTAAAAATCTTAATCTAATATATTGAAAAGATAAAATTTAAAGAAGATATAGAGCACAAATCTGGAAATCTTAATTCTAGATATCTATTAAAGACTTACCAAACTGTTGTTTATAAAGAAACGAGGTTTCGGGTATCTGTGTTTAGAAATAGTCTGAAGTTATGCCGGGTACCAAGTCACCAAACCTTATCATCATTAGGCCAGACCTTGTTGCATGCAGGAATGTCTTTGCTTTGAAACGTTTTGTTTAGAGACTAAGGCTGCAGTTCACAGAGTCGACCTTTTTATCACATACACACACGCTATCCCCAGCAGACGAAGTCTACACGAAGCCAAACAAGCGTAAAGTTTTAATTTTAGAACAGTTACAGACGTTGTTTTTTTTAAACTATTATTATTGTCAATTATAGTAAACGGTGACAGTTTATTATTATAGCAGCGTGTTTGTAACATGGAGCGTTCCTTCACTTTAGTTTACGCATCTGTCCATAGTTCGTCCTCTCGCGCTGGGGCTCGTTACTCCTTCGATTCTTCCACCACGAGTGGGGCCCGTTTTGTTTGCCCAACTTTTTACGCGGTGATGGAAACTCCAAACAAAACACTGGCCGTTTATTGACTGCTTCCTGCGGGAGAAGAGGAAAAAGTCCAGTGTCAACCGGACAGCTTGTCTTGTCGCCTGCCTCGGATTCTTCTCCCTCGCAGTTTCGCGTCTTTGCCCGTGCTGGCGGTGAGGGAAGGGGCGAGCAAGAGAAGGTGGGAGATCTCAGGACTAAAAAAAAAGAGTACTTCTCTGGTTTTCTTCAATAGCAATGAGTCTAAACTGAACGAGCCCTTCAAGCTGTCTCCACGGGCCTGATCTGAAACAATGCAGTAATCAAACACAGCAGACGAAACGACTTTGCACTAGACCCAAAAACTTTTCGATTCACTCCTAACACCTTAAACAACACACAATTTCCCAAACTGACCAATGCTCCAACAGCTTTTCTTCCCCCCCTTCTGGTGCTTCTATCGACTAGGTGTAATTTCTCAAAGAGGCACGACTTCCTGAATACGTTTTTAAAAAAAAAAATACCAAACGACAAATAACTTAGATCTACAATCTATAATATCACACAAGTTACTTGGCCTAATAATAACGTTTAAATGCCCTCGATCGGGCTCTTCTAGTTGTGATAAAACACCAGACAAAACGCACGTGGTCTTTAAATAGGCTACAAACAGTTGGAATGACGAGGCTAGTGGGAGGGGAGGGGGGGGGGGAGAAGGCCATGTATTAACGTTACTCAAACAAAAGGTGAAATTGTCTGGAAGAAAAAAAAAACGTTAGTACGCAGCGCCCTGAATTCTTTCACGTCGTAATTATCAGCAGTGTTACTTTTTTTTTTTTTGGTTGGAGGTGGGGGGGGGGGAGGGAGGCATCTTCAATATTTACCACATATAGGGTCTCTTTTATAAGGAAAACTATCCTCAGACCCTCACTCTCCACCTAAAGTGTTGCCCCGCTAAAGTTATGGTAATTGTTGGGAGAATCGAAATGACATATTTGTATCCGCTTTATTGCGATATATATTTGTGCGCATGCGCGCGCGTGTGTGTTAAGAAATATGTTAATGTAACCAGAGGCGTGGCTAGGGTTGGTGACACCCGGTGCGCACCCCTCGCGCGCCACTGTATTTAACAAAGCATTGGTCTATTGGTGTTTTTAGTTAGTTAGCGTAAATGTGAATAAAAAAAATAGAGAGACTTACATAACAATTTTGAATTATACAATTTTTTAATTTACACAAATGTGTTGTCAATGTTGTTGTTTTTTAAGTAAATTGGTACAATCACTTTTTGCCCTCTGACCTAAGCTCTCTTCCTTCTGTCAGAGACAGTTTGGAAAATGCAACAAGCTGGAATGTAACAATTATTTATTTTAACAAAGCTTATATCAGCTCAACCTGTCTCTTTGTCTGGCTCTCGTCATTTCTACCACACCCATTCTCGGATCAAATTGACACTTTACAAAATAATTCATTGGCAGAGCCAGGGTATGAGTCAATAAAAGATAAATTAACCAATTAGTCAATTAATTACTGGTAATTAATTATTTTGTTTTAAATCAACAAGGGATAGATTTCATTAAAGTAGGTTGTGACTTTATTTTTCACATGCCATAAATGTAATTATTTCATACACTAATAATATGTATAGTCAATACTCTAAATATTTTTCCTGATGTTCAAACGAACAATTGTTCTATTCAATTTCAATATTTAGGCCTATTTCAATAGCTTCATTTTGTCTACATGTAACTAATGTTTAAAAAAAAAACAATGTAGACTGTACAGCGGTAATTATTTAAAATTGGGATTCATTCCTTCCATGTCAAACAAGCGGTTGCCTAAGTACCAAATACACTGAAGGATCATTTGAGACAATGCCACGCGGACTAAATAGATACAGATTTGAAAAACTTTCGAACATTCAAAGATAAAGTTCAGAATAGACCCACAAAATCTTTCTTCGACAGCACATAGAGAAGTTGATGGTTTGTGAGCGTCTGACAATATCCCTTTACTTATAACAAAATACGGAAAACACTAAAGGCAAAGCATTGATTTTAACTGCCGTTTTACATAAAGCTACATCTGATAGTATTAAAAGAATTTCTTTCAGCAACCAGTTCAAGGTCACATCGGTGGAATGAGTTACAAAATTAAAAGCTTCTTATGTAATTCATTGCAAACGATCTATATAGGCCTCACAGTTTGGGATCAGCGGCCTCAGAGGCTCTCACAGGGTGTAGCGCTGTTTGCTACAAACTACCTAATGGTCGCCGTCTCCTTATTTTTCCGCAGGGTTGACCCACGAAAACTTTCCCATGTTTGGGTATAGTTGCAAGGCAGCAGGGTTTTTAATTCACTTTTTCCTTCTGCTAGGTGGGCACAGCAAGCCAAGGTTCGAAGCTTACTGGTTTAGGCGCCAGTTACCCGCCTTCGCCCCATCTCCTGTTAATAAAGAGTTCGGCAGATTCAATATTTGAGCCACATGTGAAAGACCAAGAAATGCACGAGAAACTGCTCTTTGCAAATCTCTTTACAATGATACTTAAAGGAAAAAATAATTCATTAATATTTAATGTTTGAAAGACTATTTTAGAGAACAATAAATTCCTATATGAAACGTAATATCTGGATGATACACCTACAAAGAAACAATAACAACTGTTGATTAGCTTATAAATACAATTAGAAATAGATAAACAACAAGGCCGATATACAAAATACACACAGGCTTTATTCAACCATAGTAGGTAACGAACAGCAACACACACTTCCTAATACGCTAAGGGAACTTGCTCTCACACAACATTACATCATATATCAACACAAACATTTCCAGTGTGTTTGTTGTTGATTCCAGCAATACATATTCATTGTTATTTTAATTGTTTTAAATTTAAATGTTATCTATAAAAAAAAAAAAGGATAGATCTATATAACGTACTATGTAGTTTTAAATAAATGACTTTTTTAAATCTTCAACTCACTACAGTTACAAATTTGTTTAAAAAAAATGTTTTGATGAATTTGCGAAATTTGTGCAAGTTAAGCAAGGGGTCTACCGAAATCCAGAAAGCATGGCAATGGATCTACAAGACAAAAAAGTTTGGGAACCACTGCCGTAAATGGACGTCGCCTTAACGTGGTAGACCACTACACATATCTAGGAAGCATAGTATGGGGGACGAACGTATGCCAAAAGCAGACAGAAAGCTGGAGGTCACTCACAAAGGCCGCGGAATGCACATTTGAGACCAAAAGGAAATCCGCTTCCGAGGACAGAAGCAGACGGCGAAAATCGACCATAGGCGGACAATGGTTAGGCCTATGCTTGCCTTGGTTGTGGTGAAATATGTAAGTTACAGCTGGGGCTGCGTATCGATGGGAAATATTGCATTCGAGATTCGAGATCCTCATGAATCTTCGGACTCGATGACACGCCTTATTATTATTATATTGGCGTTGAAAAGTAGATCTATAAATAGAAGTATATTCAATATTGTATAGACAGTAGATCTACTGAGTCTGATCTAGACTAGCTATAGAATTATTCTAGATACAGACTCTATATAAAATAATCTAGATAGTAGATGTATGCCTATCCTAATTAATAGACTTTAGTCAGGTAGAGCTAGATCTAGACTAGTGACAATCTAGTCTCAAGATAGAATCTAGATTTCTAAACTACATTCGATCTGAAATGTAGATCCAGATATAGAGTCTACTTAATGACAATGTCAGTGATTCCGAAGATTAATGATGAGTGCAGTGTTTACTATGTATTTTAATGTTTTACGAATCACATGTGCCTATGTGGTGATATGACGACGCCTACATTAAACGCAGAACCGTGAATGACGTGAACTGTATAGGCCTACATATACGCAGAATCTATTGCGACTTGAATTTTATCAAAACGCTCTAAAGTTGTTGTTGTTGTTTTTTTCTGTTAATAACTTTAATTACCTTACCAACTAGATATGAAATCATAAGAATCTACATTTCTACATCTTTTCTATATCATTTTATATTCATGGGAAACAACCTTAAGAATTGTTTACTAACTCAAGTATTTGTTGAGAGTAATGCCCCTTGTTCAGACTGAACATAACTTTGCATTATATCACTTTCGTTGACTTTTGACTCATCGTCCCATCAGTGGGTTGAGCATTGAACTCACTGGGTGCACACACACAAAAAAAGTTTGATTTTTATGAATAAAAGACTAGATACCGGAGTTTCCTTCAGAGAACAGTATCAGTAAAAAAGAAAAAGAGGCAGGCAGAAAAAGCGATGGGGAGACAACATAAAAGAATGGACGGTCCTGACGCTGAAAAAGCTTCTACCCAAGGCATAAGACAGAGAGAAATGGAGAAGGACGGTCGACAAATCCTGTGTGGAGCCCCAACAGACTAAGGGATATGTGAATGGTGAAGATACCGAAACAAAACAACTACACAACGAAAGAGGAAGACACTGGTACATTGTCAAAATAAACGCATCAAGATCTATTCGGTATATTTTCCACAGATTTGTAAAGCCCTTGTCTCCTGAGAACTACGCAGTTTTACCAACTAAAGAGACAACTAAGATGTCCTTGTTTTCTAAATACACTTTTAAAAGTATTATAGACGATAGGCCTGTCTACTTCGAGACAATATTTTTTTACCTTATTTGGAGAGACATTTTGTCTCTTAGTTTCTGTTCTTTTAAGACACCAAAAATAATTTAAAAAAAAATTATTATAAAAAAACATCTAAATCTTCCAGACCTACGTCTACCCCCCGACCCCCCCCCCTCAGAATTCCTTGACGTGGGCATAAATAGGTCAGGGTAACTATAAACTCAGCTGATGCTCGCCGTTACGTGTCAGCAGCCACTCTGAAAATAACGGTTCGAAATATAACGGTTAAATTTACTGGTCCGCAACGGTCGACATCTAATAGCTCCCCGAAATTAGAATAAGAGATGTCACGCAGTTCTTCATTTTAACCCCCATCTCCTTTTCTGGGTGGGGGTCGAACGTCTACACTAAATCCACGCGTTATTTAAAAAAAAAAAGAAAATTTTGAAATGTTTGTTTCTGTTCAGCCAATCAGATGCCTAGAACACTTGAAATGATACGTTTTTCATCCAATCAAAATCAATTATGTGTACGCTCGTAGTACAACTCATAGTAAAATGTGTAGAGAGTGTGTGTGTTTTTGTGTACAAGTGTGTGGAGGATATTAGGTTGCTGGAGTCTGGGGGGAGCGAGATAACGGGCAGAGGGGCGACCTGACATATTTTTTTTTGTTACAAAAAAAAAATGTACAAAGATACAATACGTAAATGAGGTCAAAAAGCGGATATTACAGTCCTCAAGATTGGAGCAGACGCATGTCGTAAATAAGCCAGCAAAGAAAGTACACCCTAGATAGCGCAAACTGGGCGACTGTTATCAATAAGAAGATAATGATTGTTTAATTTGAAATGCTTACTGTGTTTACCAGAACACTGACCCCCCCCCCTTTTCTCCCTTTTATTCTTGTATAAAGTTATAGTTTGGTGCCCTAGTTGGCATCTAGGAATAAATAAGAAAAAATGGTCAAAATATCCTTTTTTTTCTATAGTGGTTTTTGTTATTCTTTTTTTAGAAGCCTATCGGTTGAGGCTTGGAGATTGTTTTGTTTTGGAGATTGTTTTGTTTTGGCTTGGAGATTGTTTTGTTTTGGCTTGGAGATTGTTTTGTTTTGGCTTGGAGATTGTTTTGATTTGTTTTACATGATTCGTGTGTTCCTTCTGAATTGAAGACTATTACACCTTAGCCCGCAGGGCAACTGGGAGATAGTGTTCAAACTTGGGACCATCAAGACGATAGCACAAAGCGTATACCACACGACCAGACTATTGTTCTCTATAGCTCTAATTTTGGTGTTGACAGCAAGGCTTTTGACCATGGCTTTTGGAAGAGTGGGTTTGAGCACTGGAAGTACTTACTCACGACTTGAAAACCGCTTGGCTTGTTAACTAAGGTCCCTCGAGTGAAGAAATACAGACTTGTCTTATTCCTCCCGCCTAATAGTTACCTGATATTTTAAGGAAGGAAAGTTATGAAACGTGAAGAGAGTTAATTTTGGACAAAATAACGGTTTCAATTAGGGCACATCACGGTGTCAATTAGGGCACATCACGGTGTCAATGAGGGCACATCACGGTGTCAATGGACCTCATTAACGAAAACGAACGGTCACTTGATAACATTGATAAAACAACGGAAAAAATATGTCACGTGATAACCATTGTTGATTAAAATTATATCGTAATTTGTATAGAAGAGATAGAGAAACACGTGGCTCAGTGTTGTTTGTTTACGATTGGTGAATGAGGTCCATTAGGACACATCACATATATATATTACTTCCAAACATAAACAAGTTTTTCGGTGTAGAATATTGTAAATAAAATCGATGTATCCTCCTTCAAAGTAAAAAAAAAATTCTACTTGCATTTTAAAGAAGCAATAATTTTACTCATGAATCAATGACTGGTATATAGCTTTAGCTCAACTCATTGTATACATACAAAATTCTTAGTCTTGATGAACTCCTTTAAGAAGGGCAGAAACATTGTATCAGTCTTCTGATTCTTTTAGATCCACTAACAATTTAGATCAACAGCCACATAGTTATAGATGTCTAAAACTTCAGACCCCTCCCTCCCCCAGTAACAAAATAGTAATAAATTTCTACATCTCCCCCCCCCAGTAGCCGTTAAGTAAGAATATCTAACTTTCCCAAATGGAAGTTTTAAAAACAAAAAGGGTTTTCCGTTGCACCTATTTTTATCCCGCTACAGAAGAAAGTAAAAGAATCGGATTTTCGGTTGAACTCTTCGTCTCTACACAAAACTTATTCATGTACCGGTTTTTCCTTTTGTGGCTGCCAAAATTTTATTTTAAAGATGTTGCGTCAAAAAAAAAAAAAAGATTTGGCTTTGTAGTTGGCTTACTTGATTTAATGCTTTGGTCTCCAAGTGGAGACTCTGTTCTGGGCAATTCCCCTCCGCTGGGTCCATGTCCATTCTTTCGTCTATGCCTCTCGGTCAACTGATCTTCTCCATGTTTTCCATGTTTTCTTTTGGTCTTCCAGCCTCTCTCTTCCCCTTTGGGTTCCAGTCTGTTTTGCATTGCTTTCTCTTGTTATTTGCAATGTATTTGCGTTTTCTGATTTCTGGCTCTGTGTTTGCTGGGTTTCTTTTTCTCAAAGACTATCGTTTGAAATTTTGTTCGGCCATCTAACATCAGTTCACTTTTACAAAGCTTATACCAGCATTTTTGTCTGTCTGGTAGACATTTTATAGGCGTTATTTCTCCTACCAGGGCCGGCCTTTAGGGAATCCGATTGGTGGGGGCCTCGCACAAGACAAAAAAAAAAAAAATAAAGAAAATAATTGCGAAACTTGGATCAAATCTCAAACATAGAAGAACTCTCTGACTCGTCTACTAGCCTCGCTCTTAGTCTCACTTTGATACAAGATACCATAAGGAACGCTACGGGAATCACGCGATATGACTTTAGTTCATTTAATTAAAGATGCAGGAATGTTTTCATTCATTGCTATTTTTTTGTTGGTCTTTTTATTTTTCTATTTCATTTAGGGGCCACCTAATTCACTTCGCCTAGGGCCTCCAACTACCTCAGGCCGGCCCTGCTCCCACTTTCAATTCTCGGATAAAGTTTAATCTTTGCACAATTATTTATTGTCCTTGACAAAACATGAATCAATTTTTTTTTTAAAGTTAATTAATTAATATTTTTTTGTTTCAAATAGAACTAAAAAAATTATCTTACAGTATTGAAAGATATTGATATTTCTTTTTAAAGTATTTTTTACAAAGCTTATATCAACTCACTCTGTCTGTCTGGTTAAAAGTGTGTACACGTTATTTCTCCCACACCCATTCTCGGATCAAACTGAAGCCTCGTACAATTATTTATTGTCATAGACAAGACATGAAGCAATAAAAAAGCACCAATTAGACAATTAGTTACTGGTTATTCATTATATTGTTTAATAGCAACAATGGAAACTAATACTTCAGTAGTCACAGATATGGCTAAATTTGTTGTGTTAAGTCCCCTTAAATAATTGTAAACGTTATTTCTCCCTCACGCATTCTCCTATCAGTTGATACTTTAAAAAACTATTTATTGTACATAGCAAAAAAAAAAAAAAAGAATCAATAAACAAAAATACTTAATTAGTCAATTAATTTTTGGTAATTATTTATTTTATTTGATATCGAATAAGGGAAATAACTTGTACATTATTGAAAGATTATTTAAGCTTTTTTTTTTTCCTTTAGTATGTTTATATTTTGCTTGTTTATTTTTACTAGTAAGGACTATAGACTTCTAATGATAAGTTCATTTAGTAACAAGGAACAGAAACTTGTGTTCTTCCTTGTATCAATTTAGACCTTCTGTTCACATGTTTCTGTTTTTTTTTTTTTGAGGAATTTTAGTTATGAAAAAAAAAAGAACAAAAATCTGATAAATTTCATTTGAAGAAAACAAAAAAGGGGGGGGGGAGTTGTCCTCCCGGTCCCTTAAGTCGCAGCCACCCGTCGACAGCCAAATCTGGGCGTCAAACTGTCACAGTGCCTGGCCTTGAAGGTCAGGGCGATGGAAGGCACGTAGCCCCACTGCCTAGTCCCACTGCCTGGGGTTAGCAAGGTCAATGTGTCACGCTTGGTTGTAAGTTGAGATGCAAAAAGGATTTACAGTAACTACGGAACAGTTTAGGTACAGTGACGTAACTTGACATAACATCGAAACTTGGGTGTGAGAGGGGGAGGGTATCTTGACTATATCTTAGGGCATCGCGCAGGGGCGGACTGGCTATATGGGCAACCGGTGGGTCCGGTGCCCAAATGGGCCGGTGGGGCTGCCAAATGGGCCACATTAAATGTTAGCAAGTTCCGTAAACGCAATTGGCCTCGCATTACGATTTATAAAACAAACTATAATAATAAATGACTCTAAATCAACACCAATAACAGTAAACTCTGGTGTACCTCAAGGAACAGTCTTAGATCCACTACTATTTTTAATTTACATAAATGATTTACCAAATTGCATTACTTCAGGAACAAAAGTCAGATTATTCGCAGACGATTGCATAAAATATAGAACAATAAAAACAACACAAGATACAGAAATGAACTACAGAAATGGGAATCAAATTGGAGCAAGCCTTCCACCCAGAAAAATGTCAGTTATTAAGAGTAACAAAACAACTAAAACAAATTAATTTCACTTATCTTATTCATGGTAACCAGTAGCCCAGACTAAAAACGCAAAATACCTATCAATAGATTCCGAAATGCTAGAATCCTCTGCCAAGAGATGCAGTAAAATGATTTCCTCACCAGTTCGGCAGAAACCATGCAGGAATGTCGCTGAATCTCATGACAACTTTCACGAAGGAACATTCACAACTCTGTTTACTTCTGCGGAGATCATGCCACATTAGACGACGTAGAAACACTACGATGGCTGCCTGGTCGTGCGGTTCGCGCGCTGGACTGTCGTTTGGATTTATCGATGGTCCCGGCCCGCTCCCATCCCCCGTCGTCCTGCGGGAGGTTTGGACTAGGAAGTAAACTATCTTCAACTCTGAAGGGACATCCGAAACATGTAAAACATTTTACAAACAAACATATTCACAGAGAGGTAGACTTAAGCACTCTAATTCCTGGATATATAATTATACAATTATACATGTGCGCGATCAACTTCGAATGTCCTCTAATAATTTAGTGCCTCTAAATGCGATCAAAAAACAGTAAAGTAGTCTCTTGAAACTGAAACAATAATGTTATTTGACGTTGACTTACCCAAGTCGGCAATAACAATTTACGTAACGATTTGATGGAATGAGGGCGATGGCTATTTTGATAAAGGCAGTTTGCAGTTGCATCACACAATGCTGCATTCTGGCAGAACCTGATGACCTCTACATGATCTGTCCTATAGACGGAATGGTCTGAAAGGGGAACTTACTTATCTAGTGCAGTACCAAAAATATTTTTGCAACTCTTTGTAAAGGTCATTTACATTTACTTTGTGTTTTCGCGTCTAGTTTGTGCTGCCTAGTACCTATGTTCAGACTATAGACAAGTATATACTTCAGTTGCGAAGTGACTATGAATCATCTCATAGTAATGAGATGAATGTTTGGCAATTGGCTAGTGTCGTAACGATTTCGCCCAAACAGCAGAACTCTAACCTTAGCCGTTCGAAGCAGCTGATCTATCAGCCAATGCCGATACAGTTTTGGGTCATTTGGCCTCACAGGCTCTGACAGAATGTAGCATAGTGTGGTGCAATGCAAACTGCCTAAGGGTCGCTGGCTCCTTTTTCCTTAGGGTTGACTCCTGAAGCCTTTTTTTCCTGTGTGGGTATAGCTTGAAGGAAGCAGAGGTTTGAATTCAGAGTTATCCTTCACCTTAAATGGTAGCCAGCTTCTGACCAAAGCCCAGTGGCGTCACTAGAGGGGGCGGGGGGGCCCGCACCGGTTGACACCGACCCTAGTGACGCCACTGCCAAAGCTTACTGGTTGAGACATTTACTCATCTTTGCCCCTACTTATGTATATACACATATGAGCTCTGCTCACCGTAACTCGCAATTACGACGTTGCTTCCCAAATTTAAATATGGATGTTTTATGTCTTGTGATCAAACTAGATCGTTGATGTGCCCTGCGGTTGATTAGCCCTGCGGTTGATGTGCCCTGCGGTTGACCTTGCCCTGTGGTTGATGTGCCCTGCGGTTGAGGTGCCCTGCGGTTGAGGTGCCCTGCGGTTGATGTGCCCTGCGGTTGATGTGCCCTGCGATTGAGGTGCCCTGCGATTGAGGTGCCCTGCGGTTTATGTGCCCTGCGGTTGACCTTGCCCTGTGGTTGATGTGCCCTGCGGTTGAGGTGCCCTGCGGTTGATGTGCCCTGCGGTTGATGTGCCCTGCGGTTGATGTGCCCTGCGGTTGAGGAGGGGAGTGTCATGGGACAACTAAATCGACAATCCTTGTTTACTTTCCTCAACTAAAGTTAAATAATAAAATGTACGAGTTTAGACTTCAAATCCTTGTTTAAAAAGACCGTTTTTCCTTAATGTAATATTCTGATGTAAAATAATTAGCCCTATTATCATAGTAACAGAAAAAAAACAACAGCCCTTTCCTCCGCCATGGCATTAAAAGAAAACATAATCAGAACTAAACGAAAATACTAAAATCAATGTGTGAAGACTAGAAGCGAATACGGAGACTTTTAATAAATAGAATAGGCACAGATATTCGTAATATCCATTTTCCAATACTATGCATCAATTCACATATCTGTGACTCAACTGTTCACAGAGGACCTTGACCTGCTTCCCCATCTCCTTCCATTCAGACCTCTAAAAAAAAGTAAAGTAGCCTACCCCTTTCAGGTCTATGGGGCAAATGATGTAAAGGCAATCTGCTTCTGTGGCCCACGGTTAACGAGGGTATTATGTGACCAGCACAACGACCAACCGCCTTTATTTCTCCCAAACTAATGTCATGTAGCCATTAGAGCTGGGTGGACTCAGAGGCGCCCTAAAATTCAGAAATTAAAAATCCCAGTCTTCACCAGGATTCGAACCCAGAACCCTCGGTTCGAAAGCCAAGCGTTTTACACTCAGCCAGCGCACCTCCAATTCAGACCTCTATTTTTCTTCAAATTCCAAACTTTGAGAAATTGCAGAATTCCCCATTTTCTACTCTGTCCATTAAAAGCTAGCACGAGATCTGCCTCAAAGTCTAAGACATTTCCCTTTCTAGGTTTAGTCGTATAGGCCTACCAGACTTTGCCATTTCTTGACATCCTCCTCACCAGATGAATAGGCCATAATGAATCTAGTTAACGTTTAGGCGAATAAGGGAGTGCATGCTTTTACTGTAAATGTAAAGCAGACGGGTGAACTAGGATTATTACGCTGCTGTCCAAAAAGAAATTCTTACATTGGAATTTCCAAGACGCGCATGCGCGTTCAAATATTTTGTGACAGTGCAAAATACTTCAGCCTTTAATTTTTTATTTCTTTTTCGGTGCAGACGAATTAGGCGTCAAACGCATGTTACGCATGAGTAAGTCTAGGTTTGTGGTGAAAAAAAAAAGTTTCGTCATGTTTGCACGTGGTCTGAGTGTTGGTTTCTGGATGGCAGACGACAAACTGGCCAATCAAATATCATCTCGCTCGAGTAATTTCGTTTACTATCTAGTTTTTGTTTTTTTGTCTTCTAAGCATCCAGTTTAAATCATTTTTTTTTGCTCCTTAAAGTATATGTCTGTGTATGTGTGTGTGGTATGTGTACGCGTGCTTATCATCTCATCTCTATTGCAATAATTTGGTTTAGAGAGTCACTGAACTGAATTCTTTATTTACTATAGGCCTTAAATCAGGGGCGGACAGGGTGCCCAAAATAGGCCCTGACATTACGTACCAGATACTGCCAAATATTGCGTTCCATATAATAGGTATCTAGTCGTACCTGTCTTCATAAAATGGAAAGTTTGATTAATCATTGAAAACTGAAATAATCCATGCATTAGTTGAAGTTCCTTTTCAGACCTTGATATCTAAGGGGGGATCAGATGATGTAAAACACGGCTAACGGGGGTGTCGTGTGGCCAGCACAATGACCAACCAGATTTACTTTTCCCAAACAAATGTCAGGTGCCCATTAAAGTTGGGTGGGCTCAGATGCGCCCTAAATATCCCGAAATAAAAAAATTCCAGCCTTCACCAAGATTCAAACCCGAAACCCTCCGGTTTGAAAGCCAGGTTTTAACACTCAGTCACCGCGACTCCCAGAGTAGACGTATCGTATTGTATTTCTACATAAAGATAGACTTACAGGCTATAGGAAATCTCGACAAAAATCTAAATACAATCCCAATCTTAATTAGTCCTAATAGAAAACTTGACCACATGATTTTGAAATTATTTGAAATTGAAAAAGGAGCAACATGAAAAGTTCTATCTTCCGTATACATCAACAAACTACTCACTGACACATCTATTGACCTTATCAAAAGTCTTTAGCCTTCAACATATAGAGGGGACATATAAAAATATTTACAGACTTACTGTCATCCATAGTGGTCCATTTGGCAGCGGCCCGTCAGCGAATTCTGAGCCGGTCCACCGGGCATTTGCCCGAATGCCAGTATAGCCAGTCCTCCCATGCCTTAAGTATTTTACATCTTCGCGAATTTTTCAATGTGACATGGTGTTAGACAGGGGCGTAGCTAGGAGTTTTTCATCGTTTGGGGGTCCGGGGCACTTGACCTTTTTGGGGGCCACTGCATTTTGCGTAATATCTCATTTTTAATGTAAAAAAACACTCATTTGCACAAAGAAAACTAATGTTATGGGACCACCTGCTACAGCACCACCATCCATCCTCATTGGCGATAACAAGCTAGATGCCGTAAACGAATTCTGCTACCTCGGATGTACAATCCAAGGTGACCTGTCACTAGAAGAGGAGATAAAAAAAAAAACGCAAAGGGAATGCCGCATCAACCTTCGATAGACTCCGACCAAGAGTTTGGGAAAACCAGAAGCTCACCACAGCGACCAAAATGGAGGTCTACAAGGCATGCGTACATAACACGCTACTGTACGGCAGTGAGTCGTGGACAACCTACACAAAACAAGAGAGAAAACTCATTCCACTTGCGCTGCCTTCGAAGGATCTTAAAAATAACATGGAAAGAAAGAGTGTGTAATACTGAGATCCTCGTGAGAACAGGCCTTCCCAGCATCTTTACGGTCTTTGCGCTGACTCGGACATGTTTACCGTATGGAGGACAATCGCATCCCAAAAATCATTCTGTACGGGCAACTTGGGTCTGGCTCACGTGGTCGCCCCCGCCTCCGTTACGTTGATGTGATAAAAAGGGATTTAAAATCAGTAAATATTGATACTGACCATTGGGAAGACATAGCCTTAGACCGCACTAGTTGGAGAGAGACGGTGACCAGGAAAGCTATAGAGAGCGAGAAAACATGGGCCTCAGCTCGTAAAGAAAAGCATGCCACACGGTAAATGGCCAGCTTCTCAACCACCAAAGCGAAAGCTACCTTGACCTGCAATATATGTGGACGTGAGTGTCTCTCCAAAATAAGGCTCCACAGTCATATGAAAAAGTGTTTGAGATGAACCATAGTCATATTGGGAAAAACGGTCATAGTAATACAGTTCCTTTGGACCTTTCAGCCTGTATACAATGGCGCAGGACTTAATGACTGAGTGATGTACAGGAACATTTTTTGAGTTGATTAGCCCACTTAGTGGTACATAAAAACAGTTACAATAGGAATACAAATTTGTCAGCTGGTAAACGCACCAACAAAAACGTGTATGTTTCTTGGAACCTTTCCATAGGAAATTAAGGCAGATCCTTCCGAAAGATTCCCAATGTCAAGGGCTTCGTTTGGGTATGTACATGTGTCTATGACAGAGGACAATGGACAACCTAGTGATCCTCAAGTTTGGACAGCATCTGGACAATGTTAACCTCAATTGTTGTGTAAACCAGGAACTTGCGTTTTTGTCTTATGTGTTTTTGGCAATGTAATATCTTCTACTGAAAAAAAAATCCATCGACTTCTGTGATGCTAATGATTCTAATTGATCATTCGAAGTCACATTTCAATAACTGGTAAAAAAAAATAATTAAAGAGAACAAATTATTTCCAATTTATACCTGAGGGAAAGCCTTTATTGGGAATGGTTAGATAATATCATTCTATTTGGTCGATAAAGCGCTTATCTTGCTGCATTATAGACTGGCTCAAGAAATGTGTCTTTCTGCTTCCAATTATTAGCATATTGTATAGACATGCGAGACCAGCTGAGAACACTGCACACTTTTATTTAAGTTGAATGACCACACATATCTCAATACTACATGAATACGCTCCTTTTTGTATATAAAACAAAATTAATTTATTAACACTAATTGATTAATGAATTGGCATCATTAAAATATAAAAGAAGATTTTCTTTCTTTTGTCATCGGCCATGGATGCAGAAAAAAAAAAGTTATTTTGTTTAGAAGCGAAGTTTAGGGATATATTCTAGTGTTTTTGAACGACTTGTTTGTCGCAGTATCAGTGGCGTAGCTAGGGAATGCGGGGGGGGGGGCTGCATTTTGACATTCTACATCTTGACATGAGATAATGGCGTAATATTTAATGTAAAAACACATTTCGGACACTCATTTTGGCCCCTCTCTCAAGTGGGGGCCCGGAGGGATTTTCACATGTGGACCCCCTCCTCCCTCCACCCTAGCTACGCCACTGCGCTGTATTCCTTAAGAGTTTCAACTCTTAACCAAAACTTGAAATTTTTTAAATTTATGTGAATGAAATTTTATGTTTTTACAAAACTTGTGGCGGGCCGAATGAAACTACTCCGCGGGCCGGCCTTAGCTTGCGTGCCTTAGTTTGCTCATCATCGGATGGGTGAGTAAAGGTGGTTGATTGACACCCCTATTTACCGTTGGCCATAGCAACATGTGACCTTTACTTCCTCTGCCTTATGGATTGCAAGGTCTGTCTACAAGATTTTTTTAGATTAAAACTTAAATGTGAGTCAACTATCTTAAGCAATGTAGGCCCTATGTGACAGTGTAAGAGAACCACCTTAAGTATTGTAGACCCTATTTGACATAGTGTAAGAGAACCACCTTAAGTATTGTAGACCCTATTTGACATAGTGTAAGAGAACCACCTTAATTATTGTATACCCTATGTGACAGTGTAAGAGAACCACCTTAAGTATTGTAGGGCCAATGTGACATAGTGTCAAAGAACCGCCTTAAGTATTGTAGGCCCTATGTGACATAGTGTAAGAAAACCACCTTAAGTATTGTAGACCCTATGTGACATAGTGTAAGAGAACCACTTTAAGTATTGTAGACCCTATGTGACATAGTGTAAGAGAACCACCTATCACTTAAGTATTGTAGGGCCTATGTGACATAGTGTCAAAGAACCACCTTAAGTATTGTAGGCCCTATGTGACATAGTGTAAGAAAACCACCTTAAGTATTGTAGACCCTATGTGACATAGTGTAAGAGAACCACCTTAAGTATTGTAGGCCCTATGTGACATAGTGTCAAAGAACCACATTAACTATTGTAGACCCTATGTGACAGTGAAAGAGAACCACCTTAAGTATTGTAGGCCCTATGTGACATAGTGTAAGAAAACCACCTTAAGTATTGTAGACCCTATGTGTCATAGTGTAAGAGAACCACCTATCACTTAAGTATTGTAGGGCCTATGTGACATAGTGTAAGAGAACCACCTTAATTTTTTGTAGGCCCTATTTGACATAGTGTAAGAGAACCACCTTAAGTATTGTAGGGCCTATTTGATATAGTGTAAGAGAACCACCTATCACTTAAGTATTGTAGGGCCTATGCGACATAGTGTCAAAGAACCACCTTAAGTATTGTAGGCCCTATATGACATAGTGTAAGAGAACCACCTTAAGTATTGTAGGGCCTATGTGACAGTGTAAGAGAACCACCTATCACTTAAGTATTGTAGGGCTTATGTAATATAGTGTCAAAGAACCACCTTAAGTATTGTAGGCCCTATGTGATATAGTGTCAAAGAACCACCTTAAGTATTGTAGACCCTATGTGACAGTGTAAGAGAACCACCTTAAGTATTGTAGGGCCTATGTGACATAGTGTAAGAGAACCACCTTAAGTATTGTAGGCCCTATGTGACATAGTGTAAGAGAACCACCTTAAGTATTGTAGGCCCTATGTGACATAGTGTAAGAAAACCACCTTAAGTATTGTAGACCCTATGTGTCATAGTGTAAGAGAACCACCTATCACTTAAGAATGGAAGGGCCTATGTGACATAGTGTAAGAGAACCACCTTAAGTATTGTAGGCCCTATTTGACATAGTGTAAGAAAACCACCTTAAGTATTGTAGGCCCTATGTGACATAGTGTAAGAGAACTACCTTAAGTATTGTAGGCCCTATGTGTCATAGTGTAAGAGAACCACCTATCACTTAAGTATTGTAGACCCTATGTGACATAGTGTAAGAGAACCACCTTAAGTATTGTAGGCCCTATTTGACATAGTGTAAGAGAACCACCTTAAGTATTGTAGGCCCTATGTGACATAGTGTAAGAGAACCACCTATCACTTAAGTATTGTAGGGCCTATGTGACATAGTGTAAGAGAACCACCTTAAGTATTGTAGGCCCTATTTGACATAGTGTAAGAGAACCACCTTAAGTATTGTAGGCCCTATGTGACATAGTGTAAGAAAACCACCTTAAGTATTGTAGACCCTATGTGTCATAGTGTAAGAGAACCACCTATCACTTAAGTATTGTAGGGCCTATGTGACATAGTGTAAGAGAACCACCTTAAGTATTGTAGGCCCTATTTGACACAGTGTAAGAGAACCACCTTAAGTATTGTAGGCCCTATGTGACATAGTGTAAGAGAACTACCTAAGCTTTGTAGACCCTATGTGACATAGTGTCAAAGAACCACCTAAGTATTGTAGGCCCTATGTGACATAGTGTCAAAGAACCACCTTAAGTATTGTAGGCCCTATGTGACATAGTGTCAAAGAAACACGTTAAGTATTGTAAGCCCTATTTGACATAGTGTAAGAGAGCCACCTAAGTATTGTAGACCCTATGTGACATAGTGTCAAAGAACCACCTTAAGTATTGTAGGGCCTATGTGACATAGTGTCAAAAAACCACCTTAAGTATTGTAGGCCCTATGTGACATAGTGTCAAAGAACCACCTTAAGTATTGTAGGCCCTATTTGACATAGTGTAAGAGAACCACCTAAGTATTGTAGACCCTATGTGACATAGTGTCAAAGAACCACCTTAAGTATTGTAGGGCCTATGTGACATAGTGTCAAAGAACCACCTTAAGTATTGTAGGGCCTATGTGACATAGTGTCAAAGGGTTAGGCTTATGTGATGTAGTGCAAAATAGCTACCTCAAACAGTGTAGGCTTTATTTGACATAAGATAACAGGCAAATACTTTAAGTACTGTAGGGTCTATGTGAGAAATAATCAACTTTTTAAAACTAACTAAAGGGATTTGAATGTTTTCTCTTTTGAAATAAATTACACACGCTAACACGCCAAAAATAAAGAAAAAAATAGGGCCTTTACCTAACCCACAAGGACATGCTAGCAGGTTAAAATTACCGTTATTTTGCTATAGTTGTTTTAAAGCCACGCCTACTTGTAAACACTTTTTCAAAAGTTATACCACGTGACATTATCATAGCCTCCATAAGAGTATTGTAATTTTGAAATAGGCCGTGAAGGGTTATCCACCCTTCTCTTCTGTATCCGTACCCCCAACCCCCCCATTTTTTTAAAACAATTTATTTTTAAATGTTTAAGTTTCTGTTGACTGGTATTGAATGTCGACATTACCACGTGATACATCACAATTTAAAGAGAAGTTTAAAAAAAAAGATATTTATAAAATATTAATGATTTGCGTAGGCTTACCGTATACGGTCTAGATCTACAAATTGTGGCCTTTAACTTATCAAATGTGGCCAGCCTTTCGAGACGAATACCAAATTTATCTTAAAAAATAAATTTAGGGAATGTTTGTGTCGGCGTGGAAAAACCAAACGGGAATTTTCCTTTTTGTCTTCAATACCCGCATAAGGAGCACATGGGCCTATGTAATTATTGAAGATATTGGGACTACCAGAGATACCTGGCGTCACTAAGAAGACATGTAAAAAAAAAGTTCCCCTTGTGGTATATAGGACAGATCAGTGGCGTCACTAGGGTGGGTGTCACCCGGTGCGGTAGGCTTAGGGTGTCAACCCCCCCCCCCTCACCAACAACAGTCTCCAAACATTTCCCAATGTTGTTATACAAATGTAAAATGATTATCTATTATATTTTAATTGTGATTGATTATGACATTTTATCCATGGTTACTACATATATTAAATAAGAAATAGACTTTACATTAACTGAACATGTTTTTCTTTCTTAGACTTTAAAATCTTTTACACATTATGCTAACCTTATTGAAACTTTTATTACCATATAAAGTATTTTAGAATCTAGACCAAAAAATGTTTTTAAAATTTACCCTTGAAAAATAATTTGAAAGGCTTCTCCCCTCTAAATTTATCATACCCCCCCACACACACACAGTTTGAGAAACACTGCAGTATAACATGCACGTTTTAATGGACTTGATCGTCAATTGATCCTATTCGTGTTCAGCAAGAGGGCTTAAGGAAGGCCTGTTCTGTTCACGTAACATACGTCGATAGTAGGCCTACGATTGTACGTCAGTCGGGAGAAATTTATGAGTTCTGTCATAAGAAGTTAGAAGACTTTAAAATCGCGTTGCTGAAGACGCATTGAAAAGTCTTATTTAAAAAAAAAATTGAATTGATCTTGTGGTTAATAGGTAAAGGTTCTAGTTATTATATTTTTTAAATTTTGGCAACAAAGGCGTTTTTACTTGATAAATAATAACATATGAAAGAAATGTAATGCAAATACAACCGACTTTTTTGTCCTTAAACGAAAGACAACCTTTGCGTCCCAATTTTCAACACTTAGAATTTTACACATTTGTAGGCCAACCAAAATAAAGTAAATTAAAATATATAAATCAAAGTATGTTTGGGTTTCTAGCTAATCACTTATTTTCATCTAAGTTGTCTTTTTTTCCCAAAGTACAATTCTTTTTCACTTCGGTGTCACCCCTCTGTTGGGTGTCACCCGGTGCGGACCTCACCCCCCGCACCTGCCTAGTGACGCCACTGGGACAGATATAAGATGATGTAACGGTCATCTGTTTCTGTGGCCTACGGTTAACGAGGGTGTCATGTGGTCAGCACAACGACAACCGCCTTTACTTTTCCCCAACTAATGGTACCCATTAGAGCTGGGTGGACTCATAGGCGCCCAAAGATCCCGAAATTCAAAATCCCAGTCTTCACCAGGATTCGAACCCGGGACCCCCGGTTTGGAAGCCAAGCGCTAAGCCACTACGCCTCTAAGAGGGACATGATAGAAACTAACAATTGAGCTTAAACTGTTTGCTAAAAAATATATGAAATGTATGTTTGTTTGTTTCTGATGTTCCCTACAGATTCGATGATAATTACTTTTTTAGCCCCAACCCTTGCAGCACTCATATGGATGCCCTATATATTCTCATAATGTATTCTCTTCCTGGCTCTCTTTAACCTATTTCTGGAGCATATTATAATGGAAGGCTTTAGAAGGATTTACTCCTAGCTTGACCATAAATGGGGGACCTATTTCCAATATCAGGTTTGCAGATGATATAAGACCTCATTGAAGAAAATGCAGACCAGGTACAAGATTTTACTTAAAAGATGGGATGAAGATCGGTGCAGGAAAAAAACAACGTATTGTGGTGGCGAGATGTTGCATACAGTTAAATGGCCAAACATAAGAAGACGTTGACTCATTTAAATACCTAGGGTCAAACACAACAAAAGACAGAGGATCAATAAAAGAGATAAACACCGTTTAAGCTTGACATCCGCAGACATAACCTACTGTGTGAAATCTGGAAAAGTAACCTAAGCTTTCAAGTAAAATTAAAACTGTATTCTTCACTCGTGGTCTCTGTAATCCCATATGGTTGTGAAAGTTGGACACTGAACGCTAAGGCTGAAAGAAGAATCCAAGCCTTTGAGAGTAAATGCTACATAAAAATGCTAGGTGTCAGATACTAGGAAAAGTAGACAAATGAGTTTGAACTATTACAATTCAACACTCTGGCTGGCAAAAATGAGGAACTCCTCAATACTGTGAAGAGATGAAAGCTGAGCTGGTTCGGTCATATTGTAAGACATGACTCACTGTCTGATGTCATCCTTCAAGGTACAGTGGAGAGAGCACGAAGAAATGGGCCGTCCAAAGAAAAGCTGGATGCACAATGATATCTTGATATCCTAAGAACAGCTGCTAACAGGGAAAAAATGGACGGATGGCCAAGGTTTGGATGGGCAAGGTTCAAACCGGAGACCCTCGAGTGACAACCCAGAGCGCGTACCAAATGCTGTAAAGATAATGCGGTTCTATGGCCACGGTTAACAAGGAGTGTAATGTGGCCAGTACAATAACTTTACTTCAAGAGACCTTTGGTTTTATAACACCAGTAAACCAATGCTAAATATTTATTTTAAATCAACAATATATATATATATATATATATATATATATATATATACACACACACACATATATCAATACCTTTTAGCTCAGAAGTGTAAACGCTCCTTCAAAAAGACTAAGACTATGACTGCTTTATTGATCCTTAAGGAAATTTGTTGTGATTACAAGAACTCTTTTCTCCTATAAAATATACTTAGGTCTTACAAAGTTACATGCTTAATAGAGACAATTAAAACTCTACTGAGCCATTGGATTTTCTGACTGATGCTCTAATGATACCAGGAAAGAAGGAACATACGTAGGAATTAGTCCTAGCAGATGCAATAACTCTTCAATTAAAAAAACAAAACATGTTCGAATAATTCATGTGCAGAATGTTATACCTTAAAGACATAGGAACATGGGACTTAATACACAAAAATAGCTCTTAAATAATATTTTAAGAATTTTTTTTTTCAACATTAATAGTTTTAAATTGAGTCTTATAGAGTGTTATAGTTCTTCTCAAATAAACCTCTTGTTAATATAACAACAAATACCACTAAATATAAACTAAAAAGTAGATCCGCAGTGAAGAAAAGGGACATTACTCAATAATTTGCCTTTAGTTACCACAATATATGTAGATCTACTTTTAAGTCTTCTTAAGAACAAAAACTATTATTTCCAACTGTCTCGCAATTGTCTGCATGTCTTAATTAGGTTAAGAAAATTAGACCAATTATTGACAACTATTTTTTATTCATTAAATCATGTCAGTTTTTTTAAGGCATGATGTGTGCAAAATGTTTTGTACTTCATTTACATTTCAATGTTATACATTTAGATTAAAATTCAATTATAAAAATGAACAGAGAATCTTTATTTTCAAATGGTTTTCAGAGAAACAAAAAGTGATGCTATACATACTGTTGTACTGGTTTGGAAACTTAAATAAGCTATGTCTCAATAAAATGTTTAAGAACATTAAAATAAAGATTGCCCACCATAAACAAGATTTTCCACAAGTATCACTAACCAGTCTACCACCAACTCTAAGTTTAGAATACTCTTTGTGCATCATAGACCTACATGAACATGAAGTTTCTCAAACCAGCCATTAACTTTCTGTTTTAAAAAGATGTCAAGTTATAGGCCATAATGTCTGGAACATGTTCTTTGTGATGTAGTCCCTGATGTGTTTGCTTGCTTGTTTTGTATATTTTATTTAAAACATTTCCAATTAATTAATATTGGGCAAAATAAGTACAATAAAAGATACTTAGCAGTAAAATGACACCAGAATGTCTTCAAAGTTACAGAGTTTTTTCTTGTATCTTTTTGAACATTTAAAGTTCTCTTTTACCAAAAAAAAAAAGCAAAAGAAAACTGAAGTGCCTATTACCAAATGGAGGCAAGCTTTTCTTATTTATGAGAGAGTTGTATTACATTTCAATAACAAGCATGTAATGAAAAATGATCATTAATCAGAAAATCTTTAGATATATATTGAGGGCAAAAAGAAACGTTTAGAATATATGCCATGGAACTCTGAACTAATGGAAATGACTATGTGAAGTCAATTTAGATAACGCTCCATAGATTGTATACATTTCTATTTATTTAGGCAGTTGAAAATTTTGAGTTGACGCAATACCCTCTAACACAGCATTATCCAATGTAGGGCTTCCATGACATTATTTTGTCAATAAACATATATAAACACACACACACTAAAGTAATTTAGAAACAAGAAGCAGCATTATAAATTTATTCAAATAATGTCATATGGAAGGGAAAAAATGTACCCTTTAGATATTTGCAGCATTATCTAAAGTTTTCTCTTTCGATGTGTTCAAGTGTAGAATACATCTTATTATTAGTGTAATCTAAAATAATACAAAAATTAACTTTGTAATTATTTATTACAGGTAATAATTTAAAAAAATTCTTCTTTCTGATTTGAATTTTTCCCCCCTTATCTCAGTTAAAAACCCACACAAAAAAAAAGTTTTTCTAATATAATAGAAAATGCAATGGGAATATGAACTTTTCTTATAGGAAGTATGGACGAAAATGATAATCTAGACTTTTCAAGGTTTAAATCTGTAATGTACTTCACCAACTGTATGAAAACTAATTAATGCTTTATAAATAAATATATTTCACCTTTTAATCACATTTAAAAAAAACAAATCTCCATAAAAATGTATCAGAACTTAATCTCAGTTACAAAGTGAAAAGTTAAAATCATTATACCTTTCTCTAACAGTGTCAGTCTTACAAGACAAAAATTGACATTTGTACACATTTACTTCTCCAGGTTTTAGATTCACCAGAGAAACCTTAGCAAAGGGAAATACAAATAAAAAAACCCCACAAAAACTATTATATTTAAATAATAATTTGAAATTTGAAAAAATGTAGAACACATCCATTGTAAGCTTTTAATACTAGCTTATAAAATGTGGTATGGATATACTTTCTTATAAAACTAATAACTAGAAAACTCATTTATACCAAAGCTTTAGAACAGAAATGCTTCATATGTTAAGAAAAAACTAAAATTCCTATACCACACATAGAATTGACAACGCTGTTTTATTAAAAACTGTTTCAAAAAGTTATCAATAACAAAAGAAGCAATGCAGCAAAATCTTTGAAAATACAATACAGTATTTTACAATTTTTTAAAATTATTGTTGGGTAATAATTGCAAGTAAAATATGAATGTGTACATGCTGAACTATATCAAATATATATGTATTTATATATATGTATATATATATATAATTTACAGGTCAATATCAAAATCAAGAAATCTTCATTACAGATAAATTTTCTTTGGCAAATCTACTAACTCATTGACTTTAATAAATTGTGTGGTATTAAAAGACTGACATTAAAGAAATCAATAGACAAATCTTCTTGTTCCAATGTCTCTATCAGGAATCTTTCTGCTCTGTAAACTCTTCCTCCTGTTTGTTATCTCCATCAGATGAATCCTTTTTTTCTTTTTTCTTATCTAAAAAATCAAAACAAATAATTCACCAGTTTAGTTGACAAAAAAAAAAAAAGACTTCTGATTAGCTAAATGTTTTACACACATAAAATTATAAATTTAGCCTTTATTCATGTTTACTTTATTCTTCGCATTTCCTTTGTGGTTGCCTGTAAGTGCCTTAGTTTTTGTTAAAATTTATTTTGGTTCAGATAGGTTTGACAAAAAAACAATAACAAACAACTGATCTGATATGCAGATAAACCAAAAGAATGTTTAAGATAACTAAATTTGATCAATCAAATGTCAAGCCCACAAAGTTGTTTTTTGACACTGTTACAATTAACAATTAACCAGTGGCAATTTCAGAAGTCACATCTTTACCTAAGTGACTTATAAACAAACTGAAGGAAAAGTAGCTTAGTATAATAAGTATTTGCCCACCAAAGTGAAAAATTAAATCATATGAAACCTGTTGTGGACATTAACTAAGGATATCAACAGTCACTAACTGTGGTCTGTAGCTGTCATTATGGTGCTTATCAAGCATAATTTTACATAACTAAGTGTGACAGTAGCACAATTTTTTACACAAACCGGAACAATAAATATCTACACCAATGACCTGATCTAAAATTGCTTAGCACAAATGTAAACCTTTACAAAATTTACATTCTAATTACTTTTCATATGAACCTATACTATGGTTTCAAAATGTATATTTACTTACTTCTCACATAACCTTTAGTTTGAAAAATTTCCACTCTAGCTCCTAACAATATAACAATCCCTATGCTTAGTCCATAAAAAACATCAAATTGCTAGGCGTATCTACTTACTGAAATCATTGATGTAGATGAGAAGACTTGCAGTCAAATCCAAATAACTTTTCTGATGATTAAAAAAAATGTATTTGCTTTTATAAAAACAGTAATTCTATTTATACATGCAAACATAAGAAAAAGGGGGTTTTGATGCACAGCCATAAATCCAGCCCTAAGTGAAAAAAAAACTTTTAGGAAAGGAAGACAAGCAAAATATTTAAACAAAATTTTAAAACATTAAAGCTTATATAAGGGAAAGACCTGTACATTTATAGACATATCAATCAATTCTGTAAGATTTATTTCCTTAATCAATATCAAACTTAATTAATTAATTGTTTTTTTTTGTGTTTTTATTATTATTCATGTTGTATTAGAAACGATGAGTTATTTTGCAAAGTTTCAACTTGATCTGAGAATGGGAAGTGGGAGAAGTAACATTTATAAACATTGTACCAGACAGACAGAGTGAGATATGAGATTTGTAAGTTATTTTCTAATCTATAAAATCTAATCTGTAAAATATTCGTTTCTAAATAAATAGGATGTTCTAAAAATCAGTAAAAAAAACATCTCCAACGTTTGTCAGGATATAGGTAAGAAACCCAGCATTAAGAAGCCAATCCTTTTTAACTATTTAGATATCACATCTCTTAAGTAAAGTAAAGCATCATTATTTATAGAGTTTTGTAGTGATACTGTGTTTTCAGCACTTAGGAAATTAATTTGTATACATTGCCCCTAGCTGATGACAAGCACTCTTTTGGAGCACACAACAGAAAGAGAAGGGATAAAGTACATTGTCCCCAGTTGATGACAAGTACTTTTTTGGAGCACACAACAGAAAGAGAAGGGATAAAGTACATTGTCCCCAGTTGATGACAAGTACTTTTTTGGAGCACATAGGGAGAGAAGGAATAACAAAGTCTGAACTTTAAGTCAAATCATACTTTTCCTTCAAGCACTAAAATCCTTTTGTAGAATTTCCCTTAATGTTTTTGTATTGCAGCTTTATCACAAAGCCCTAAACGAACATTTGAAAACAAAATATTTACCCTTGAAGTTGCCTTGGAAAATACAAATTCTTCAAGTTGTGCCGCAGTTTTTGGTATCTGTGACTCAGATTTGGTAATCTCATCTTGTCTGGAAACAAAAATTAAAGTTTCCCCATAAATTTGTTTTTGGAATAAATTTTTAAAAAATTTTAAATAAAAGATGAAGTAAATAAATATTTTAAGAAAATTTCACAAGCCAACATCATTGACAAGGGATGTTTATTAACAATAAGGAACTGTGTACATTTTATAACTTCAAACCTAATTAAATGGAATTCCTTGGATCTAAGCATTAAAATTTGAACCAAAACAGCATCCTCTTTAAAAAAAACTGCTAATCAACTAAATCTAATAGGGAAGTTCTACAAGTGAGTAGAAAAAAGTAAATTGAAAAGTTGGGGGGCAGCTTTTTATAGAGTGTTTCCAAATGACTACCTCACTCCACTCTACCACAAAGAGAGTATAGTGACAGTATAAGACAGCATTTCCTCAACCTGTAGGCACAACATGCTGACAAAACATTATTACAAAGGTTAAAAAATTAAATCATGATACATGTTTAATCATCTAAGTAAGATTATTTATTGTTCCTCACATTTCAGTATTGTAGAGTCTCTTTTTTTTTTTTTTTTTTTACTATATGAAGTAGATGCCAGTTAAATGTATTTCTGCAGCACAAAATGTGGAAAACGCTTGGCGGGGAAGGGGACACTGTAATTTTTATGTTTGGAAAATAAAGATATATCATTGTATTATTAGTTAATCAGCTGAGGGTGTAATTCAAAACAATGTTTTGCTACATCTCATTTTTTTTTAAAAGCTTTTATCAACTCACTCTTTATGACCTGATGGAATCTTGTACACTATATCTCCAACTTCCTAATTTTGCACAATTATTCATTGTCGATGACAAAACATTAATCAATGAAAAAAATAAACCAATTAGTAGCAATTAATTTTGTTTTTATAAAGAAATGTACAAAACTACAGAGAGATAAGTCTTTTGTAGAGAATTAGGTCACTTGCAAAAAAAATTTTAAATTATAGACTTTTGTAAGAAGACTTTAAACCCTCCTATTTGTATAGCTCAGTTGCTAACTTGTTGGCTTTCCATCATGGATGCCTGAAACTAAAGTTCTAATTCAGACTCAAGCAACTTAAAAAAATTAGATGTTGAAAAAGCAGCACAGAAGCCTCCAAGATATCCCTATTTTAATTGTTAATATACAATTATCAGCATAGTAGGTAGTATAGAACTCTACATGGCCTAGATTAAACAAAAGTATAATTAATATAATTAAAATGAAGTACCAACCAACTTTTTTTTATTATTATTATTATTATAGCTTTTATATAGCGCCACTTTCATGCTTATAGCATGCTCAGAGCGCTTTTGGTCCAATCTCATTTGTGGACCGGTGGGGGGGAGGGGGTATCTAGGAGTTGGTTTTCCGTGCTGCCATTAGGCGCTCAGTAAACACAACTCTGCCCGAGTCGGGTGTCGAACCTCGAGCCCCCTTCTAGGTAGTCAAGCCAAGCCAAGTTCAAGCGCACTTGGCCTCTCGACCACGCTTCCCACCACTTCTTAAAAAGGTTTTTATTTTTAAAATTAGCATTTAGCATATAAGTAATTAAATATTTGGACTACTGATAGGCAATTTTCTCTCTATATATTTGCAAGTAATAAGCCAATATCCATCATTATCAGTATTAGCTAAACCGAACATTAGATGACATTTGATATATTTTGAATTAGAAACAAAAATTTAGATTAAATTATCCTTTTTTGCTTGATGCCTATTACTTGCACTGATAAGTCTCAAATAATTCTACAATAAAAATAAGGTTGAGAAGATGTTTAATTATACACCTTATTTGCAGGTTTATTACACTCTCTTTAAGTCAGGAAATGTTCCACTGAAGATCCTAGCAATATAATACAGTTAAAAAACAATAAAGAAATAAAAAACCCTTAAAATGAATGTTTTACCTGTTCATACCTGATCTGGCCATTTAATATAGTTAGTGGTCTAACAGACAAGTGTTAAAATTATGATTTCATGCACTATCTTGATGATGCATTAGAGGGAAATACAATAGTATGTAGCATCCCAACACATATAGCATTGACTGTAAATTCAGCAATACTGCTAGGGAATTCCTGAAAATGAATCAATGAAAACTCACTATGAATTGGTTAATTTGTTGACACAAAATAAAGACATTTAGCATCTTAATTTAATTTTTCAGCACGTTTTGCTCATAAATATAAAATTGCTGGTGATGTTGCTGTTCTCTCAAAATTACCCTTTTCTATTTAATGGATAAAAGGAAATAACTTACTTAACTTTATAATAGAGGGTGTAAGGATTTAAAAAATTGTTTTTTAAAATAGTGTAAACAATTAAACCTAAACCGATAAATCTCTTAAGAAAAAAAAAGAGCATAAATGATTTTGCTTTTAAGAGATCTCAGAAGCAACCAGAGTAATTAGATACAGATGCAAAATGGTAGTGAACCTTGTGATTAGGTATCAGGCTCAAGATAGAAAACACCAAAACTGTGGGAGATAAGAGGACAGAAAAATACAGAGGTGCAGATCTTAGAGAGAAAGTGTAGATAGATTGGTCACAACCTTAGAAACAATACCAACAACAGAGCTATACAGGCCTTAGAGTGGAACCCCCAGAGCACAAGACGTAGATGAAGAAAAAAAAAAGTGGCGACACAGTGTATTCGATGAAACCAAGAAGACAGGAAAGAGCTGGGAAACCATTAAATAACTAGCAAGAGACCGTGACGAGTGGCATGTTTTTACTGAGGCCCTAATGTTCCACGAGGAATGCAAAGGAAAGATGATGATGATCAGGCTCAACAAGCAGGCTAGGGTATTCCCATTACTTTTTTCTCTCCTCTAGAATTCGATGTATCTCTTGAAATAGAAAAACTAACAAGATTTTTAAAATTTGAGATATTAATGATTATACATTTTTTAAAAAATTATTCTGATAAAAATGTAATGTAAATACATTTATCTTTAATTAATTTTTGAAGTTTAAAAAAAAAAGAAGAGAATTTCAGTGAGTGTATGATTTTCAGGAAAACGGCAAGAAAAAAGTGTTATGGAGTGTGTGTTTCCACGATTATTATGACTAAAGGGAGCATTAATTGTTAGTCTGTTAGAATGATGATAAGCAGCTCTATCATAATCTAGGTAAGTACATGAGACAACTCCAAGATGCCAAAGTGTAAGGACATGTTCTAAAAGTGAGATTTGTTTATAAATCAGTTTATTCATTTATCTTAAGATGAATTTGTTTATATTATAATAAAAGTTAAATTTAGGTTTTGTTTTAAAAGAGACATTTGTTCAAGTTATTTCAAGTTCTATATATTAAGAACATTATACACTATAATTCTGTAATTTTGATATATATACAAGTCATGTTAAACATAAGCCAGAGAACATAGTATTGCAGTAACCTGTCAGAAAGCAGAGCTTTAGAAAGGGTGAAAGCCCTCTTAGACTTTACAGTAATATATATATATACATATAACATGTGCAAGAAGAGCATAGATCTACCAGATTCAAAATGATTATCTACTATTTTTGTTTAAAACTTTGGTGAACTAGACTATAGAGCTATATTTATAAGCTCTGTCTATTATTAGTGCAACAATAAATACTTTTAAAACTTTTTGAAGGAGGTATTTCAAAGGGGCACCACTATGATTCTTTTCTACTTTCTAGTGTCAGAATGGTCAAAATTCTTCAGACTGTCATACATCATTATTTTGAATGACTTTTATGTAGCTAAAAACTGGGGCAATGCTTCTCAGCCTAAACATGGCCCCTGGATGGAAACGGTCATTAGAGGAGACAATTAGGCCAATATGGAAGCAAAATAACCCCCATTGGTGTTGACTAAGACTGAGTCCATTGCACTGGCAGGAATGAAAGAAAGCCAACCCAAACTAAACAAACTAGCTGTTCTGTCCAAGATGGCGCCCAGTGATGATTGAATAAAAGTGTACGGCCCAACATCGACATTCGTTGCCTTGATTCTTTGTTGAGGCTAACATGCCAATAGGCTTCTTAAACATCGAGTTTTGAGAAGACTTTGGCGTTCTCGAACTGGGGTAGGGTATCTTCAAATGTGGGGAGTCTGTAATGATCCCTTTTCAAGACTCTGTTCAAGTGTTGTGGGTCTATACAGATTCGCAAATCTCCATTTTTTTTTCTGAACAATGGCCTCCAGGTCCCCAGCTGACTAAGGAAGGAGCAAAAGAGTTATATTTTAGATCTAAATCTAGAGATCTAGATCTATGCTATACTGCCTATACTAGATCTGGATTATCCTTGCATAGACTTTGCAGAATGGTTATGCCCAAGTTATGGGGATCTCACTGGCATAGAGGAAATAGAGGAAAGTAGCTGGCACAGATGGCCTCTGAAAGAGACAAGCGAGACAGGTGTCACAGTTGGAGAGCTCTTGCAAGGGTTGTGGGACACACATTTGACGCCCAAAGAAAAGCCCTTATTGAAGACACTAGACAGGTGCAGAGGACGAAAAGAAAACTTAATGGCTTTGTCACTTTGAGCGACTTGCGGAAAAATATGCAGTTGGCAATTGGGTTTGCATAGTAGGCTACTGCTAGAGTCTATATAATAATATATATATCTAGATTATATTAGGTACAAAGGTAGTGACTGTAGTGATGGGGTGTAGACATTGTAGTCATTTATAAAATAAAGCATCATTATCATAAGTCATGTGAAACACAAGTTACACTAATGGGTACCCACTAATGAAATGGCACTAACAGTGGCTAACGTCACTAACATGGATGGTCCAGGATTCATACCCTGCTGCTAGAATCCAATTACCCTGCCCACTGCTATCCGTATCCCCTGTCCTGCAGGAGGTTTGGACTAGGAAGTAATTATATTAATTTATCTTCAGCTCTGAAGGAACATCGGAAACATCTTTACTTTAACATGTAAAACATTTTTTAAAAACAGTAACAGTAAGACTTCTTCACTCATCGGATCATCCTGTTTTTCCTCATTTTATTGCTTGGCTTAACTTAATGATAATCTTCCATTCATCGGAATTTATTGAATTTAGATCACTGTTAAAGTTAAGTAGTGTTATTTAATGTTAAGTCTAAGTGTAACTGTTATTTATTATAGATAATTAATTTATTAAAATAGTCTAGCTCTAGATCTAGATTATTATCATTATTAGTCTTAAGTCTAAGTCTTTAAGTCTAGAGTAGAGTGACTGATAATCTATTCTAGACTAGATTATACTTAACTTATAATATACTTATAATATTATATAGAGTAATTATATTTCTCAGTAATAGAGTCAGAGTCAGTCTGTGTTTGGGTAACCGTATTCGTTATATTAGTTATAATTATATAGGCCTACACTATTACTAGTAACTATATGATATCTCACAGTGAATATAGACTATTGTCCAATTTATCTGAAATTTTAGATCTACTTACATTCGCTCAATAACTTTGTTCCTGTACTTTTCAGCTTTCCATTCATCGGAATCTGCAGATTCCTCAGTCTCTTTTGTATCTTCAATTTGACTTTCAGTGGCAGCCATGTTAAGGGGAAAGAATTAGTATCTTAGAGTTTAGAAATCTAGCAACAAAAAAAAATTTGAGACTGGAATAGAAAGGTAACGAAAGGGGAGAGGACTGGGGGGGGGAGCCTGATTCCAACTCCAAGTGTTTTAGTGCTAAAATATCATGCTAAAAAGTCTTCGATTCTAGACATACATCGGTCTATAGATCTAGATCATAAATTAAAAAAAAACACTACTATATAGATCTAGACCTAGAAGGGACGGTTATTATATCTTTCTTCAATGAATAGCATCGTTTCAAGCATTAATTTCATGCTCTTTGTAATTTTCAACATTAATAAAATTTAATTAGCCTATTATTGCAACTATATAACCACCAATTTAATAAGATTGAAATATAGAGAAAATAAGGCCGGCAGTTTTTTTTAAAGCGGGATTTAGATAGTCAGCTGGACCTTATGTAGCACCAATCACAACATGCATGATATGTCGACTATGTCTCTCCATTCATATCTTTTATTAGGAGGATTATGATAATGCTGTCATATCTCATCGCTTCCTATATAGATCTACACATGCCCCTATATATAACGAGGAGAAGATGATGTAAAGGTCTTCTGTTTCTATGGCCAGTACATATGACCAACGGCCTATACTTAATTCCCCCCAACTAATGTCAATATATGACTCAGAGGGGCCCTAATCAGATCTCGAAATTAAAAACTAGTCTTCACCAGGATTTAATCTCGGGACCCCGGTTCGTAAGCCAATAAGCACTTTACCACCACTCAGCCACCATGTTAATGTTATCTGTAGTAGAAAAAATCTTTACGAGCCATAGGGGGTCCCGTTATATAAACGGATTTTCACGTTTGTAGGCTTTATGCAGACCTTGTAATATATGATACCAATAATAATTTTGTAGCATCTTAATTCCACACCTAGACTCTTCTCTAATTCTGTAGTACATTTTATGAGTCAAGATTCGCACTAATAGGCCTACAGGAATGCCGCCATCACCAAAAATGAGTGCATCAGTCTAATAGATTAAATAGATGATATAGATCTAGTGCTAACTATGTGCCACGTAATTTGATTGCGTTACGTTAAATAATCATCTACATTTTTAAAAAAGACACGACTCGTTTTTTTTTATAATGATTTAGATATAATAAGAGCTTACTGAAATAACATAGGCCTAGCTATGCATATATCTTCCTGTACTGAGCCGAATATGGCGCATAATATTTCTAAAGGCTGCAAATAAAAGGTAGCAAGATAAATTTTACCACATTAATTGTTTTTTAGGCTAATACGTTTTGTTTCAACATGTGATCGAAATTAAATGATTCGATTGAGTTGTTAATTATTTATTTTAAATATGATCGTTTTTAATAAGTATTTTTAGCACCAGAACAGAGAAATTGACAAAGTGGCTTAGTCAAGAAAGAAAAACGGGAGTTGTTGACTCCTTTGGCATTCTTCGCACTTGTGGAATTAGTCACAGAACGAAGGGAAAGGTTGGGACTTATGACTCAACCAACAGATGCACTTAAAATGTCATATTAACGGCAGATTCAAAACTGTTTTTATGTAATAAAGCATGACATACAACAATAAGCCTAATTAATAATAATAATAATAATAGAAAATATCGGTTGAGAAAATGTTTGCAAATGGATAATTCTACTTAATGTGGAGTATTTAAATGTTTACAATCGTGCATAATGTCGCGGAACTGTAAAACTAGCTTGCTAGTTTTTATCCTGTTACAGTCAGCATCGACCTGTTCTTACATTTGTTTATTTTCAAACCAAAAAAAAAAAAAAAAGGGTCCTTGCTCACAAATTTATGTGAACCCAAAATTTTTATGTTGTTTTTTTTTTAATGTGGAAATGCAGCACGCATACAAATCTCGCAGAAGAACTGACTTGAATTTCTCTTTCACGTCATAATTTGGTTGAAGGTACAATTCTCTCATCTTCTGCACTAAATTTGTACAAATACTCCTTCTTCCCTAGTGCTATTAGAGCATGGAATGGGTTGCCTGAGCTAGTCAGGAAAACCAGTGACTTGGCAGAATTTAAGTCATTGGTTAATATGCATGACGCGTAGGACGTAATCTTTTTTGAAGTAACGTCTGTATTATAAAAGATAAGATAAGATAATGGTGAACTGAGTGTATCGAAAATTGGTTCCAAATTCTTAACGTTTTAAAATTCGCTTTAAAATTCCACAAAGAATCCAAATAAGTCTTGTTCTTTTCCACCATTTCACTACAAATAGTTTTAGCAAAGAAAAAAAAAGGACAAAACCATGGGAATGTTTTGTTTCCAAATCTCCAAGTACTTCTCGAAACTACATGTAGTTAAGACCCTTAGCTCTGCCAAGTTTGATCACTGAGATAATTGGGTCAATAATATGTTTGATATTCAATGCAGCTTTGCACGAACATTCCCGTAAAAATAAGTTGTGATTGGGATATTGTTCTTTAATTTTATTAACAAACTTAAGTTTTTCTCATTGGCTCCATCAATTTTTTTTTAGAATGACATGTATAGACAATGTTTCTTTAGCCTATTCATCATAAGAATTCAAGTTTTAATAATTTTTTATAGAAATTGTAATTTTTATTATATTCGCATTTTTAATATGTATAATCTGTGGGGAGACCAAATTCTCATGTGTCCGCGGGCCGTAATTTATAGCATTGATTTCCAAACTACGACCCGCGGGACATTTCCAGTCCACGTCTCCGTGCCATTCGGTCTCTAGAAACGGTGCTCAATGTAGTTTTAGAAAATCGACTTTTTTTTTATGATGTGACAAAAATTATATCCCCTCCCCACCAAAAGGACGAAAATGTTTAGACATAACTGTATAAATTATTAAGGAACAGTTGAAACGTGTTAATGAAACGTTGACAAACTAGTATGTAACTGTAATCTAGGCTTAAGCTAATCATAAAGGTGTCATTTAATGTCAATGTTAACATAAAATGCTTAGGCATACATATAGAACTACTGCATAGGCTAAGGTTGTGATTCAAAGGGAACCAATAGTTTTTAGGTTCCACCATCTATTTAACAAAATAAGACTGCTAACATCTTCTACTATCAACATTCACCCCATAGTTAGGCTATGCAACATCTGGTTTTCAGTTCTCAACATGTGCAACTCAGCCAGAGATAATACAAATCGTGTTAATAACATTAACACAAAATGATGGGAGTAAAACACAAACGGTGCTAGTTTGAGATAACTTTTAATAAGTACTTTTGTGAAAAACAAAACAAGAACATCTTTTTTTCTTGGCCAACGTAACTGCCAAGTTCTTGAGACGTCGACGTAGGTCACTATTCACAGTCACATTCTTCTTCATAGCCGTCCGGTAAAGCGTTGTACTTCCTGTTGTGGAACAGACTGTGGTTCCCGTCTCCCCAGGGGAACGGCTGCGGGAAAAAGATGAAAGAATAGGATTGGACAAGCTCTCTGTGTCTCCACGTGGAATACAGTCCATTGAAGGCTACTGTTTTACCTAACGTTCTATGGTGGACAAAGGATCAGCAATAAGCCTTTTTTTTTTCTAATATGAACACGAATCTGGTTTCCCAGTAGATTGCCATACGAGTTATAAGCTATTGCAAAAGGTGGCAACTGAAAGGTTCCACGGTCTAATTTAACAAACTAATCTTCACGTAGAGCCGTTATCCCATACAAATGAGTTAATGGTAAAGTATAGACAAAATAAGGGGTGATAGGTCTACGTGTGCATCCAGTGGATGTGGATGAGAGAGAGACAGAGAGAGAGAGAGAGAGAGAGAGAGAGATAAAAGAGCCATCGCTATCACTAGAATCCTGTTACTTTATCGGAATCGAGAGGGTTAAGGGGATTCTAGCCCATACCCTTTGTGCAAAAGGATCATCATTACGACAACCCGAAGCAAATACCACTAGGGAATGCCATTCGTTTTTCTTTCAATGGGCCATTAAACGATTCTCTTTCATGTTGGGACAACGATCCTCTTTACGAACTACTTGAAGTCTTTTCTGGTAGTCAATTAGCTAAAAGTCATTTGCATTGCAAGAATAAAAAATAGAGATGAGCTAAAGATTGACACTGTCATCTCTAAAATATGACTATGTATCACGTGAGCGTAGCTAAAAAGTGTTTATCTTCCATAACACAGCAACAACATTGTAATTTCTTCCACAGCAAACCCTTTGTGCAAAAGGATCATCATTACGACAACCCGAAGCAAATACCACTAGGGAATGCCATTCGTTTTTCTTTCAATGGGCCATTAAACGATTCTCTTTCATGTTGGGACAACGATCCTCTTTACGAACTACTTGAAGTCTTTTCTGGTAGTCAATTAGCTAAAAGTCATTTGCATTGCAAGAATAAAAAATAGAGATGAGCTAAAGATTGACACTGTCATCTCTAAAATATGACTATGTATCACGTGAGCGTAGCTAAAAAGTGTTTATCTTCCATAACACAGCAACAACATTGTAATTTCTTCCACAGCAAACTTTTTCTTGCCTGTTTATTATTGTCAGACAATCACCGTTTTGATATTTCTCCCCCGGATCAAGCAAACGCTATAAGGGTTCACCTAATTGAACACGTAGCAGTTTCAATTGCTTCGGCATTCTCTCTCTCTCTCTCTTGTAAGTATGCGCCCATTAAAGTACGAAAAATGAAAATCGTAAGAAAAATCATTTGAGAACAAGGTACAGAATAATTAGCTTGGAGTCATGTAGCCCTTGGGTTGAGTTGGATACATTATAAATAAAATCTAATAAATATACTGTAGATTATATAATAGATTTAGAGAGTGGGGAGGTGAGTAGGCTATCACTTGGGCCATATATTCGCATTCATTAGACCCCCCCCCTCCCACAGAAGGCCTTTAAATAAACTTGAAAGTTACTTTGTGGACTATATTTTGCAATTTTAAATGTCACCAACGACAACAGTACGTGTCTGCAGTATAAAGGTAAATTGGTTCTATGACACTGTTTTTACACTTGCTAGACAAGTCTCAAGCCTTTTATGCCGCCAATATTATAGAAACCACTATTCTAAATTAATTATGCTTAACAGCTTCGCTAGACTATTAAATAGGTCTACTCAAGTAAAGACTTGATTTCATATTACCCTTGATCTTATCCTCAGGTGCTCATATGGTACAAACTCTGGCCTCTCGTGCTCCTTGCGAGTAGTAAAGATATAAAAAGCTTGCAAGGCAACAACTGTAGCTGCAGCAAAGAATGCCCATCGCCATTTAGTACTCTCCGCTAGAAAAAAAATACAATAACTGATAAAATTTGATGTCCATTTGGTATGATGCATTGTAAAATACGAATTATGTATAACCCTACAAGTTACTTTATAAAAAAAACAAAAATCGCTGCTATAACTGCGCCCGCTCCACACAAAAACAAAATCGTTGCTTGGAAATAATCCATAACTTTACAAATTACTAGACTATTCATACTTATATGATAGGCTATCATGTGTATCTTTTAGCTTCAATCAACACGGACATGCAAATATCGATTCAAAGTGAACCCTCGTCAGCAAGATCACAATGCTTGACATAATGCACTGTACCCTGACCCTCTTCTGTACACCAACGGAAATCCCCCCTTCCCGCCTCTGATGGTGAGTTGTAAAGGCTTCCACTTTTGTTTTCAGAAGTCTTTCTTGAGATTATAAGAAATGAACTTCTAGGAACTGATGTATACAAAACCAAATGTTAACATTTATTGGGGGGGGGGATATAGGACTACATTTTCCTGTAAAAGTAGTTTCCGTAGTTCATCCACCCTAAACGCAAGTAGTTTCCGTAGTTCATCCACCCTAAACGCAAGTAGTTTCCGTAGTTCATCCACCCTAAACGCAAGTAGTTTCCGTAGTTCATCCACCCTAAACGCAAGTAGTTTCCGTAGTTCATCCACCCTAAACGCAAGTAGTTTCCGTAGTTCATCCACCCTAAACGCAAGTAGTTTCCGTAGTTCATCCACCCTAAACGCAAGTAGTTTCCGTAGTTCATCCACCCTAAACGCGAACTTACATGCCCTTTCCTTTTCCTGCACACACACACACACAGACAAACATGCGCGCAAAAGTGTATACATGTAAATTAGTGATTTCTAGACAGGATGCACAGGTTTTGTATAAGTTTTGGATCACAGGTTGCAGGCGGCTTCAGAGCGAGACAGCTGGAGGTCACTTAAAAGGCCGCGTTTGAGACAAACAGAAAATCCGCTGCCAGACGTCGCATATATATAATACTCAATAGATTTATATATAATACTGTTTTACTTCTATCGTTATACTTAGTAGAGCTAAATAAATCTAGCTCTAGATCTTGGTCAAAAGTTCTAGTTTATATGGCATGCGCATGTGCAGCGATAATAAACTAGATCCACGTATCGTCAGTCTAAAAACTTTAAATATTTTTTTAAAGGCTGAGGACTACTATAAAGTGGAAGGAGACTTACGAATATCCGATAGATCGGACCAAAAATTGGCATTAGCGTTATATTTGTAAGGTGAATCTGGAAATTTAAATTTCTGGTTTTGCTTTGAGCATGTTTGTAAATTTCGCAGTGGGGATATGAGCAAACGCAGCCGAAACATGGCGGTAATACTTTTGTGGTAGGTCTAGCTTTTTATTTTCACCCGGTTTGGAGAGTATTTTTTTTTTAATCAGTGCACAGGAAATGACGAAATGTATAAAAAAAATTGTAGCAAAAAAATCGACTGCAAAAGAAACGAAAGTATATATAAAAGATTTTCATACATGGCATAAAACCTATAAATTGCAAGCATTTCGGTGTATCCGGTGTACAAAATAAAAGGAAGTGCTGATAAACGATGTTTTTTTTAATAAGTTACATAATAAGTGTGAGCATTTTAACACTGCAGAATCAATAGTAGGGCTCTTTCGTTTGTGACTTTTACATAGTTGGCATTTTCGAGTTCAACTTTGTATCCTTGACATTGTTTAGTTTATCGTGAAAATCTCTAAAATAAATGCCAAAACTGTGTTTACTTTAAGAAATCAAAATTCGTATATATGGCTTCTAAAAGAGTCAAGCAAAGATTTCCTTTCAACACATTTTTTGTCTAACCGAGTAAATCGGCTTTTATGATTTATCTCATTAGACCTACATGAAGTCACATTATCATAACGTATCTCACCTTGTAGCCTCCCTTTTCTTATAATACCAATTCTAACCACAGAAAGGTCTAAAAAAAAAACATGATGGCTACTTTGTCAAGACAACAGTGTGTGGCGATTACAAAACAAGACTTGGAGATATTACAGCTGTTAGAGGCCACATCAGAGCAAAGTACATATACGAGCCTAGGGTGTTTCAAGATGCCATTAAGCAGTCAGAGAAAAGTTGTTCGCGCGCCTTTTTGAATGAGGAACAAAAGATAGTGGCCCAAGTTCTTAAGGCATACGAAACATCGAAGGAAAAAAATTATTTAATTAAAAGCTGTTTTTTTTTTTTTTTTTTTTTTACAAAATAAATCAATAATTTATTAATTTATTCTTCAAAATATAACTTAATTAGACTAGAACTAGGTCTAAGTCTATATCTAGATTTTTTTTTAGCTCTACATTAATTAATTAATAAATTAATGACAATAACTACAATAATTTAGTCTAAATCTAAATTTAGTATCGACCTAGAAAAAAATCTAGTAGATCTCTGATCTAGCCTATCGTCTAGGTCTGTCTTTCTGTGACATTTAACGTCTCGAGAAACACACTTCTCTTGTGTGACTAAAGAGGCCAATCCTTGATACACAGCTTCTGTCAAAGGTTGGGCATATGTAATCACCAGGCGCCTTTGCATTTTCACTCTTCTTTCTGCTGCTGTTGTGTATAGCATCTGCAATCCAAGACCCTTCCTTTATGCTTTCTCTCCGTGTGAATATATCCAGTGCCTTTTTTGTTCAGCTGCAAGTGTCAATTTCGAAGAGCTTCGTGTCACGTTTGCAGACATCCGTATACCGTAAAAGTGGGCGACCAGCGGCTCTCCTACCTTCTGTTAGATTGCTATACATTCTAGATCTATGTAGATATAATCTGAATAGATCTAGACATAGTCATAGATCTGCTAGATTAGATACTTAAAAATTAGACTAGTAACATTAATACTCTTATAATATTTGTATTAGATCTAGAGCTATAGTTATTAATAGTATAGAAATAGATCTAGTCTATAGATTTAGATCTAGATCTAGAGCCTACATAATAATTAATACATCGATAAAGTATAACTAAGTTACAACGGCAACGGATAAACTTTGAAAACTTCATAAAAATAAAAAGTAATACAAAGTGAAGTCAAACGATAACGTGACCGTCTCATAGTACTTTAAATAAAACAGATAAAAGACTACTTTACTTACGTATTGGCTCAGGTTCATGCACACCAAACGTCTTAAATCTTTTGAAGTCACTTTGTTCGGCATTCATTTTGCATTTGGTATAAATTCGAGCTCTAGATGTGGTGCCAAAGAAACGAAGATTACGTGCATAGCTCATTTTGAATCTAAAGGCGCTGCAATTGACAGTTTAAACTTTTCTTCCTTCGTGAACTATCATTTCCGGTTCTATATAGATCTAAATATAGCTTTAAATCTAATAATAAAATTAATAATAAGGCGTGTCTTCGAGTCCGAAGAGTGATGAGGAATCAGGGCCGGCCTTAAGCGTAGGGAAACAAGGCAGCAGCCTAGGGCATCCGATTGATAAGAGCCTCGCATAAGACTAAATAAAACTTTTAGAAAAAAAAAAAAAGAGAAACTTGGATCAAAACTCAAACATTGCAAAGCTCTATTTCTATATGTCTGCTAGATTGGTTCTAAGTTTTTATCTAAGTTTTTATTTAATACAGACGTTACTTCAAAAAAGAAGATGATTACGTCCTACGCGTCATGCTTCTAGTCATGCATGTTAACCAATGACCTAAATTCTGCCAAGTCACTGGTTTTCCTGGCTGGCTCAGCAACCCATTCCATGCTCTAATAGCGCTAGGTAAGAAGGAGCATTTTTACACATTTGTTTACCAAGTTTTATTAACGAAAGTTTATATTTACTTTTAGACGTTATTTCGAGTCTGGTAGGCCATCCACCAAAAGGCAAATGAAAAGCGGATGCTTAAGAAGAATTAGTCAACGAATCGGCTAAAAGTCATTAACATGTTTACGGAAGTTGCAGGTTCAACTCACAATATCATCTTCGATTGGAAAGTCTATGCTTCATCTTCAATTAGCAAAAAAGAACGTGAAGAAAACATATTGATTGATTTCTATATAGATATAAATATGTTTTTAATAAATTGCGTGATTTCATTTTTTCGTTGTTTATTTTCATTTAGACCACAAAAAAAAAAAAAAAAAAAAACTTACAAAAAAAAACAAGGTTACAAAAGACAGTTTGTGTGGAAACACAAACTCAAAATCGGCCCCCCGAAGTAAAATGTTTTACATAATTCGGATAATCCTTCAGAGTTGAAGATAGTTTACTTCCTAGTCCAAACCTCCCGCAGGACGACGGGGGAGGGGAGCAGGCAGGGTTTGAACCTTCGATCGTCGATAAATCCAAACGACAGTCCAGCGCGCAAACCGCACGACCAGTGGTCCACCCAGGTAGGCTTCAATATTTTCAGAAAGAATGAAATTATATCAAAGACAAATGAGAGATAAGAATGGAAAAAGAAGGTTAACAGATGTTGTGTAGTGACCCAACCGTCCCGCAGATCAAAGGATACGTGAAAGTGAATGTAAAGTTAGATGTGAACCTGGCCTAACTAGTTTGTGGTCTATAGGGCAGATGACATGGGCGTAGCCAGGATTTTTTTTTCGGGGGTGGGGGGGGGGTGGGGGGATTTTTTTTCTCCCCCCCCCCCGCGAAAATGTCTTTTTATATGTATTTATGTGTGTGTGTTTGTGTACATAATCTTTATTGCATTCTGACTCTGACCCCCCCCTGGCTACGCCTATGGCAGATGATGTAAAGTTCATCTGTTTTTGAGGCCTACGGTTAACGAGGGTGTCATGTAGCCAGCACAACGACCAACCGCCTTTGCTTTTCCCCAACTAATGTCAGGTACACATTAGAGCTGGGTAGACTCAGAAGTTGAAAATCCCAGTCTTCACCAGGATTCGAACCCGGGACCCTCGGTTCGAACTAAATAAGTTAATTGTTTTGAAAAGGCTCAAACTCATATTCAAATCGTCAAAAAAAAAAAAATAGATTCCGCTATATAGAAAAAATGTTCACGAAAATGATATTTATAAGATTACTATTCATCTTAAATTAGGTCTAACATATAATGCATACTAATTAGCTTTTTCTTATAAAACAACTGCTTGCATAATTGATTTTAAAAATTAGAATTTTTGCTTTCAGGAAAAAAAAAGTAGCCGTTGCATCAGAACTTTGAATGGTCTAAAATATTGTGAAGTCGGATTTTCAATATCTCTTCTAGTTTACGAGATCTAAACGGGACGGACGGACAGACGGACAGACATTTCGCACAAAACTAATAGCGTCTTTTCCCCTTTCGGGGGCCGCTAATTAAAATTTACACAATTGTAGCTTTAGCTCAGTGGTTAACTCTTCATAAAGTTCTTTTCCAGTTACATCAGATAGCTTTTGCTTAGGATCAATTAACTTTGACTGTAAAACTGGATCATGTTTCTGCTAATCTTCGTTGCTCATATTTCAACGTTATTAATTTTCGTACAAAATTTCAAAAAAGTTTGTTCGCAATGTTTAACAAATCAAATCTGTATTTTTTTTATTAGTAGGCCTATATCAAATAATCATACAAATCCAATTGAATCTGATTTTTTTGGCCAAATCTGATGCAGGCAAAGCCTATGCTTGCCACGGGTATGTTTACGTTTTTATTTTGATCGTCTGCACATGTCTTCGGCAAATGCTTTTCTTTTAGTGTCAAATTCGTGTCCCTCGACCTTTGTGCTAGCTCTTTAGATATGGTCATTCCCCATACTGATAAGGGACCGACCCAGCGCAGTTGTCGAATGGTAAGTAGTGCTTCTAAAATCTACACTGGCCTCCAGGAGAACATTTTTATCTGTAAGATAATCTTGCCAGCTTATGTCTATTATGAAGCGAATGCACCTTTGATGGTAGCGACTCATATAGAGCACCTAAGTCTTAGAGCATTACAAAATTATGTTTATAACCACTGTTTTATAAACATTAGTAGGCGACCGAAAACGCTATTGGTCTTGGCCAGATGGTCAATGATGACTGGAGCTTTCAGAAAAGATACAAAGATTCACTAACGCATAAGACACACGCTATGTCTTTGATTCGCTCCGTTCTGGTTACGGCCCAACTTAAAACTAAGGCACCCCCAAGACTGCCGACGGTCTCGTCATATTAAACAGAAAAGCTGATATTCAGAACACTATAGTTGGCTTTTTAGTTGCAAAAGGTTTGTTTATGAGAAGTCTCTTGGTGAAATTCCACAGGAAAAATATATAATGAATCCTGGATCAAGTTGAGACTGCAATAGGAAAACTCAAAAGATATAAAACGCACGGCTCTGGTGGCCTCCCAACAGAATGCCTTAAAATATGTGTCTGCTCTCATGAAAAGTTTGACTTCTTCGCTTTGTGCTGGAATGCTACTATCAAATCTGTCCAAAAAAGGTTGCTCTAATTACCGTGACATTGATTTACTTTCCTTGAGGATAAAAATCTTTGCCTTGACCGATTGCCTTGATTCCATAGAAAGCGATGTGCTGATTGAGAGTGAAGGTAGTTTACAGCTGGCAGAGGTATATCTGAAATGATTTTCCTTATCATAATGTTCGAAACCAAACATATTATCTATTTAAAAAGCTTATATAAACTCACTCTGTCTGATAAAAAGTTTGCACTCGTTATTTCTCTCATAGCAATTTTCGGATCAAGTTGAAACTTTACACAATTATTTATTGTACCTCATAAAACAAGAGTTACTTTTAAAAATTAACATATTAGCTAATTAATTATTGGTAGTGAATTATTTTGTTTGGTATAAGGGGAATAAATGCTACTTTTTGAGTGATGTAGCAGTATATATGAAGTTATTCCCCTTAATTATTTTTAGTAGTTTTTTTCTCCCACTTCCCATTATCAGATCAAGTTTACATTCTGTATAATTATTCATAGTTATTGACAATGCATGAATCAATCAAAAAATTAACCAATTACATAATCAATTGATGTTTTTTTTTAAATTTATTTTGTTTTAAATAAAAAAAAGGAGCTTATTAGTGCGTTCTTGAGATGCATGGCCATGATTTTAGCTGTTCTTCCGCTTAAATAATTAAGCTTTTAAATTTTTATTTAAAATATTTTTTTTTCTAGATATTTCAGTTCGAGTAAATTCTGTATCACTTTCCATATATAACATAAAGCCAGTTATCTTACCTTATCTTATAGATTACGGACTTAAGTTCCAGGAGAAGATAATTACGTCCTTTATGCATTTCAAGTGTCAATCTAGTTATATGTTAATCAATGACTTTACTCTGTTAAGGCATTGGTTTTCCTGGCTTGATTTTTTTAAATTTCATCAATATGAGGAATCTGTGATAACTACTCAGATATGTTGATAGTCTGTGTGGCTGGTTTAACATGAATAAACTGGTTTTTTTTTTTTATTTATTTATTTTTTTTTTTTTTGTTACTCTTGATAACTGGCATTTTTCTGGGTGAAAAGACATACTCCAATTTGATTTCCATTTATGTAATATCTACGTTACTAATTCTTTTTGTAAAATTTCAGAATCTAGTGTTGCTTTTATTGTTAGTATGCAATCGTTTGCAAATAATCTGTGCTGATAGTGCAATTTGACATTTTTATCAGATCTTGTCCTAGGTCTAATTAATAATTAATTTTTAGCTTTATCATTGCAGATTTAAAAAATAATAATTTAGGCTTCGGATTATTAGTACTGAGACCAATCGCTTTGGTCATTTTTTTTTAATTAAACCAATTTTTGTTTAAAGGTAACCTTTCAATTACATTTTGACCGCCCCTTGTATGTAGATTTAGATCTATGTATCACAACATAGCCGTCCAAGCACATAGGCCTATATATATTAGGAAAGGCCCATCAGCGAAATGGCATATAAAGCGAACACCTCCCCGTAATTTTTATCCATTCTTATTTATTTCAAAAGTAACTGCTGAACTAATAAAATGGTATTACAAAGACTCCATTTTTCTACATTTTCCACCTATTCACTTTCGTTTTCCCTCATAAAATAAAGCATAGCTGAAGGTCAAAGTTGACATGCATGGAAATTTCATTCTCAAAACGTTTCCGGATAAACGAGAATAGGTCCGAACTTAAGGCGATTTTAAAGCATCAATGGACATCGGCCGAAAAAAAAAATGCATATTATGCTTCTAAATCAATGAGGAAATAGTTAGCTAGAATAGCTAAGGCTATTCATTCCGTTGAAAAAAAAATATTATGGAGTGTTCGCTCAAAATGACCTTTTAACTGAAAACCTATTCAGCGAAACCCCTATTATAAGCTTAAAAAGCCATTAATAATAATTTAGTTACTGATTTAATCTGTTTTTCTTTTTGTCTTATCTATTGTTATTGTTTGTAAACTGAAATATTAAAATAATAGGCCTATTTTTAACCTTAACCCAATGTCTTCGATTTCGAAGATTAAGGATGAGTGCAGTAGCCTACATGTTTCACATCTCTACGCCCAGCATATTTTCCCGCATTTTCTTTCCGTCTAAAATGTTTGACTCGCACCTCTCTCTCCAACAGTCATATGCAGGCAGTTACTTTCCTCTATGCCAGTGAGGGTGAAACGACGCATCATTTGATATTAACAGCGCTTAGGCCTATACGGTTTATACGGTGGGGGGGGGGGACTCTGTTTTGCCGTCCTCCTTTTTTTTTTTAACTGGCTGGTTAACCTCTTGTTACTAATTAATGATATTAATATCTATATAGATGTTTAAAAGAAGATCAGCATTCATTTTCACTGGGTTCCCCCACCATTCTGAGATTAGGATTTCAGAAGATTTCCAAGAGTTTTCCAGGAGAAAATATTCGATTTCAGGAGCGGAAAAAACGCTAACTATAGGGCCTATATTTAGTAATAAATATAAGAATTTCCATATAATATACATGTATAAAATTACAAGATCTCTCCTGAGCCTTTCGTCTCCATGTCCGAAACCCAAGTTGTAGATCTACCTCCCATACATCATCAATCCATCGCATTCGGGATCTGCCTTTGGGTCAATCAGCGCGCGCGCGCGTGTGTGTGTGTGTGTGGGGGGGAGGTCGAGTTGATGTTGATTAAATAAAGTGCACTGAACATGTGTTCTTAACAAAATAGTCACAGTAACGAGAGTTTATGAAATGGGGAGTAAAATGACGTGGACTAGCCTTATATAGGGAGGAGGCGAAATAGAATTTTGTAGTTTCTTTCTCTAAAAGAAAAATATTTGATCACAAGTTTCGTAGGCTATATAGACATCAGTTCCAAGCAGAGAAAGGAGATGTGGATCACGAGAAAAGTGAAAACAAATTTAGGCCTAATGTCACAAGGAGGACAATAGTTATAATGCTTCATGGAAGAAGTTAGATGATAGAACTAATTGAAGCATAATTTCCTATATTTTAACATGCTATTTCGCTATTTTTTACGGCCTTTCGCTCATTATGACTCCCGCGAAAATTGCGTTCGCTGATTAGGTCCGACCCCTACCGCAAGTTGACTTGAATTATAAATTTAATAGCTGATATGGAAAAAAGATTCAAATTTAGTTTTATCGCCCAATAGCTGAGGAGTCCGCAGATGTTTTCATTTTTTAAATAAGTTTAACCATTGCGGAGTTAAAAATTCTAAACTAAAAACTGGCACAAAAGCGTTCGTCATTGGTCCTTTCCCATAGATCTATATTCATATGGCCATTCTAATTTTAGTTTTTAGGTTTTTTATTCACATCTTTATCTGGGTTGACCTGCATTTCCGAAAAACACGAATGTCTACTTCCGTTTATTAAATTTTATCTCGAGATTGTCAGACGGTTAAAAGTTATCTAGTTTTCTCACCATAATTAGATCTAGCTAGATTTAAGTCTATCTAGATCTTTATTATATATACTAGATTCCAGAATAATGTAATCTGATAAGGAAATCTTTCAGAAACTTTGCATTACATTCTACTAATTTAAATCTAGACACATTATTTAGATCTCATTTATTTAGATCTAGAATTTTATAATAAAATAAATTATTATAAATGCCTCAAGAAAGAGGGCAACGTAGAAAACACAGCAGGTAACCAACCAATGTCCAGTTGAGTTAGATCTATCTAGTAAGACTAGTAATAATAGCATCGTCTAAATCTAGAGTTAGAGATCTAATCTAGATCTAGAATCTAGACTTATAATAAGGCTGGCTGCCTGGTCGTGCGGTTTGCATGCTGGACTGTCGTTCAGATTCATCGATCATTGATGGTCCCGGGTTCAAACCCTGCCCGGTCCCATCCCCCGTCGTCCTGCGGGAGGTTTGGACTAGGAAGTAATTATCTTCAACTCTGAAGGAACATCCGAAACATATAAAACAAACTTACAAACAAACATTTAAAAGATGTCTAGATTCTATGATCTATCACCTAGACCTCTATACTTATTAAATTAAGTCTTATACTAGATCTAGATCTAGTAGAACTTAACTAGGGTAATTTTTGTCTACCCACACAGACCCAACACCCCCTATTTTCTCAGTTCTGGATATTACTATTATTATTAGTAAAATGGGCCTTTATTAGTTTAATTTGACAGTAATGACAGCTACAGTCAGTATGGGTATGGCAGGCAGAACTAGCCTACATAGATCTAGATCTATAGTAGGTTCTTATATTTTGGACACTCCATCGAATTCTCCTTCAATGAACGGGTCACTTTTTTTGTTTGTAATTCTTTTGTTTTTATGTTTGGAGAAAAAATCGACGTTTCGGGACTGCGCATGTCCAATTTTAGATAAGTTCAGGTAATTTTGTTCCGTTTTTCCAAAGCAGATGGCAGTTTTTTAGATTCTCAGTAACCATGTAGGTAAAGCTGTTGTTTTAAAGACCAACTGAAGAGGTTTTGGGGTCGGACGCGGAAACCGGTGTAATACTTTTTTTTAGTTTCATAATGCTTAAAAAAACATACATACGAAATATTAGACATATATTCTTTGTAATTATTTAGATATAAGCAATTTAATGTGCATTTTAGGGACTATTAAATTTCACAATCTCGAAGCCATTCGAGATCAGTATTTCCCAGACAACCAAGGTCGATGACGTAGTTTAAGGGAAATTAGGTCAAATTTTTCAGTTTATGGCTTAGTTTATTTCCCTATTCCTTTTTACTGGAATGCCAGTTTCTGAAAACAAAGGCGACTAAAACACACCAATTTATAAAAAGTGGATGTTAGAGTTGGGGAAATTAGGGCAAATGACGCAATTTATGGCTTTGCATGTTAGATCTACTGTTTGTCGGCTTATTCTTGGTCTAGTCAAGCGAACAGCGTTTCAGCCCACGCAGTACCGCACGCCTCAATTCGTTTTAGTCAAGTTACGCAATTTATGGCTTATGTTACTGCTTCAGGCGTATTCTAGTTCTACATCTACTGCTTTTGATCAAGAGCTAGATCTTCTTTTCTCAGATCATTAATGATGTATGAAGTAGACCTAAATTTAAATTTAATTAGATGAAGTCTAGATCTAGTAATAGTAGTAGGCCTATTGGATATTTAGAGATTAGACCTATCTATATAGATAGATCTATGTAGACTGATCCGATCGAGGTGCTGGGCCTAGATCTAGAAAAACACAGTTTAAAATTATATACTCTATCTATACACTGAATAGTGATTATTAACCTATAGCCGTCCCTAAATAGGCCCGATATGGGGAAAGAACAACATTAATTACAATGTTAAGCTCATTCAATGTAGTTATTGTAGTACACGATTATATTTAGTTTGAATCTATAGAGTCACAACCTCGTACAACACTAGCAAATAGCTTTAACCTTAACCTAGACTTAAAGGTAGTCTGATTTAGATCTACTAGATCTAAATTTCTAAAAACAGGCAAAAATTAGACCTAGATCTACCAATTCTATATTATTATTAATATACGAAATATGGATTTTGTTACACTCTTACTTAAATAGTTCTATAAATCTATATGTAAAAATTGAATTTTCATTTATCTCACAAATAGAATCATTAGATAGTTAAGTTAGCAAGTTAATCTGTAACTGTAACAAAATTTTAAATTGTGTTTAGACTATAAATAGAAGAGATTATCCTACTGGAAAAGGAGTTGTTTTTTTTTTTCTTTTCTCTGGGAAGTGGAAAATAAATTGTGGCATCAATATAATATTCAGTAATGCATATAGGCTACTGTTGATGTAGTTATGCAACTCATTTTATTAAATTTTAGTAACCCAATTATTGCCAGTTAATCACTGAATATATATATATTATTGTTATTAAAAAATGCAGAGCTATTCATAATTTAAAGTGTTAAATAAATAAGGCTGGCAGTCGAGTCGAAAGATTAATGAGGAATGCAGTATTTTCCATGGCTACGCAGCCCTAGCTGGTGGTCAATTTAAATGTTCTTTACGACGTCTACGTCTTCCCTCGGCAGTGGATTTTCTTTTGGCCTCTAATGAGTAATATCTATTCCACCTTGCAATTTCTAATAAGTAGCATCATTCGAAGAATGAGATCCAACTCTTATTTTTTTTAAATGTAACCCCTTTACAGATCAAGTCATCATTGCAATGGACATTGAAAACTGCAATAACATAGAAATGACCAAATTTCAATACGTTTCGAAACGCAGAAAGTTGTGTGGTTTGCGCTCCGAACTGTCTTCTCTGTGGTCTCAGGTTCAAACATTGACCACTGCCATTAACTAACATTCTGCTGGAGTTTTGGGCTATGACATAATAATATTAAATCCTGATTCGAAGCTTTGTCTAAACTTAGCAAGTGAAAAGGAACATACTAAAATAATGTTGTGTGTATAATGAAGGACTCTATTAAAATGTGATTTTGTATTTACATTTATTGGTATTTATTATATAAAATAAAATTGTAGAATGTTTCTGTGATTTGTTTCAAAATAGAAACAGGGAATATTAACTCTTCTTGTATTTCCAAAATGATGAAAGATCCATCTAGTAAACTTGTCTGTATGCCACATGTCATATGTTTTCTGTAAAATAGATTTTTAAAAATTTATTTATTAACATTTATACTTAATTATGTATACATATATATAGAACTAGTGGTTATATATATATCTTATATGTTATACTGATTATCTGATCTAACATAAACATCTAACTCTTATTGTTCTTAATAATAATAAATTACTCTACTCTAGGTCTAGGCAATCTAATATATTTCAGACCAGGGCCGGTCTTAAGCCACTGCAACCTATGCGGTCGCAGTGGACCCTGCACTTTCATAGGCCCCACGCTAATTCTAGGTGTAATTGTTAAATTGCAATATATATATATATACACCGGTATAAATAAAACCTGGAAATCTCATGAAAGCTCATAAAAATCTCCTGAAAAATAGACAAAATTGTCATTTGTGGGTGTCATTCGTTCCGGAAAACGCTAATCCTACGTGCGATAAAAGGCATTGTCAGCTTTTATGTAATAAAATGTAATAATCAGGCAAATTTTCACTTTAATCGGAAGTTTCCATACTTTATTTACTTTAAAAGTGACTGGCTTATTAATATGCCATAGGTTGCAAAGTTCGTAAAGTAAAGTTAATTTGATCGTAATCTTGTACTTAGTAAAGATTGAATAAAATTCAAAGTCGAATTTTTTTAAAATACAAAAGCTTAATTTCCATTTATTTTCCTTATTCCCACCCAGACTAGGCCCTGCGCAATCAGTTTCACATAAGGCCCCGCAATCGTTAGGACCGACCCTGTTTAAGTTTAAGACTTAAAGACATGTCACATATTTAATATTACCAATATAAATGATGACTTATTATTTTTTAGATCTAAAGTCTAGCCTTATTAATAAGTATAGTAAGGGCTAGTAGAGGGCTATATTAGAATTAGATCTTTTTTATAAATATATTCTATAGATTTAGCTTAGGCTTTAGGTTTAGTCCTTGACTAATATAATATAATATTTATTTATATCTATGAATAATCTTTATGCTAGGACACTACTCATTAGGTCTTACTACTCTTACAATTAGATCTAGTTACTAGTACTATTACAGAGATATACAAATTCAAGCATTAAAAAATGTTGGCGACTGGGCTTAGACTTAACATAGATAGAGGCTAGTCTAGATTACTCTAGATCTACTTAAATCTACTAGTTTATAAACTATTACTCTAGTGTCTCTAGTATAACTCTATTAGTATTACTACAAGTCAAAGTCAAGTATTATTATTATATAAACTAGATCTAGTGAGTGACTAGTAAAAGTGTTAGAAGGCCTAGCTAGAATTAGATCTAGAAATAGATAGATCTATCCATTTAGTTTTGTTATAATAAAAATTATAATAGACTTATACTTTTAGTATACTAGTATAGTTTATTATTATAATTTATAGTAGATCTAGAATCTACTACTATCTAGATCTAGTCATAAGTGACTGTCTACCCCCTAGTCTAAGTCACTAAGCCTAAGTCTAAGTCCTATCTATTAACTATTAATCTATCTATAACTATAATAATTATTATATTAAATAGTCTGCTCTATAATATATTTAGAAAAAGTAGAAGACTATCTCCAGGGCATTTTGGTGCATTCCATGATAAGTATCATTTAAAATTGTTTGACAGCTAGATTTAGATAAGTATATCATCTGAATCGCTATCAATAACGTATCCAGCCATGTCTATTTTTATTTACATCTTCTCAGTCCATTACAAGACGTCACTTCCGGTTTCGGCCATTGAAGCTGATTTTCAAATCTCGTTATTTTTTCCACTTCCAAATTACTTTTTCTAATATAAATACGCTTTTCTAAAATCTCAAAATTTTAGGAACTAACTTTGATGCTATCTACTGTCTGAATCAATCGCTATCTCAATTTCGAAAAAAAACTCTTCAGTTGGTCTTTAACCTCCCCCAGCAATTCATACCCATATAAGGGATGAAGGCTATATTATGAGCCTGTTTGATCGTAGGCTGATGGGCATATCAAAATAAGCTTCCAAACATCTTTAGAAAGACATTCCAATCAAATTTATGCCATTAGGGGATGATTAGCTGTTAAATAAAATTTAAAAAGGGGGTGTCAAATGAATAATAATGAATTCAGCTCATTCTCCTTCCTTGGACACAGCAAAATCGTAATAAGAAATATGTCACTATTATTGGGATTAATAAATCTATGATTTTTTCAATGAATAAACATGACCTAGATCGAGATATCTATAATATAATATATATAATTTATGAATGAAAGAAAAAGGGTTAGGCTGCTAATTTGAAGCCAGAGACCATGCCCACTGTAGGTGATCACTCCAGATGAGCTGGCAGTGAGGAGAGGTTATATACTAAGCGTTTAGTGTCACAAACTATCCAACAGGCAGTGAAGGGAAGGGGGAGAGAGTCATGAAAAGAATTATAAGCATCTATGGGAGGAAGGGGATGTTAAGGTGTCACAAAACGAACATCCAAATTATGAAAACAAGAAGCCTAGTTGAAAATATCATGTTTATTAAATTATAATAATTAATTTATAGATAATCTATATAGATTTATTTGTCTGTTTTTACACATAGATTACATAGGTATATAAATAATAAACTATAAACTATAAACGATATATATATATATATATATATATATATATATATATATATATATATATATATATATATATATATATATATATATATATATATATATATATATTCTATACATAGAGTTACAGAGAGAGAGAGAGTATATGAGGAAATAGACTATAAATACATATTGCAAAAGTGAATCTACTTCTTTTAATACAATCTAAAAAAAAATTAAGTAACACAGATATAATTTATTAGCAATTACCTAGTGGTGTACAATGAAGGTGCTCACTGTCCAAGTGAGGAGAAAGCCCAAAAACTGCGTTCAATATAGGAGCATAGAGTGACCCACTTTATTTTAAAATAAAATCTTGACTATGAGTGGTAATTCAAAGGAACACAGCTATTTTTATAGTCCTTTAGTTGCAGAATAAGAATCTGCTTTCAGTTTTTTTATAAGTTAAACCTTCACCAAATAAAAAAAATAAAATAAAAGTTTGACCTAGTTCCCGTAAGTCGGTGTTCAGATATAAGAATCTACTATATATCCTATAAAGTATAATTCATTAATTGTCTTTGTGCATGCTCAATTTCAAATTTCATCTAGTTCAGACACTGAGACAGATTTTGTTTTGTACACTCTGAAATACAAGGGGGCACTGGTATGACCTACATGTCACTTTTTCTCCTCTAGGACAGAACAAGGGAATGTCCAGAGTTAAGGAAATTTTTTAGACCATTGATACATCAGCTAAACAAAACCTATCTAAAATGCTTCTAAATAGGCAAGGAAACACATGCATAACATAGCCTATTTGTAAATAGGGGTTGTTCCATAATATTCGTTTGTCTCTATCAATAATTAATGGCATTAATGAACGCTCTTTATATACTATCAATGACACTAACAAACTCTATTTTAATGTTGAAAAAGCATATCAAACTGAAAGGGGTGTAACTCAAGGCAGGGAAAAAAAAATTCTTTGATATTGTAACATTTTCTTACATAATTTTATTATTAGCCTTAGACTTAGATTTTAAACCAAGTTTGTGTGATGAGAATGGGTAAAAAGAAAGGGAATATCGCTGTTGGGTAAAAAGAACGGGTCAATATCGCTGCCTGTGGGTACTTACAAATGTAAACATAGTGCTTATGAGGCTAATGATGGGCTCCATTTAAGTTGTCTAGCTGGCATGTAAGAAGTCAATTATAATTATAGCCTACTATAGCATGTTCATATTTTTTTTTACATATATATATATAATAATTATATATATTTAGATCTAGATTAGTGGAGTGTTCATATGGCAGAGTCAGGTGGTACTTAGATCTAGATCAAGTAGAATATTATAGATCTATCACCAGCTAGGGCAGGCCTGCAGGGTTTCTTGGGGCCATGTTTGTCAGCCCTGGCACACTAATAACACACCTAATCTCGAATGTAATGTATATATCTATAAAAGTATAAATAGTGTAGTAATTCTATACACACAGATGTAGTTAGTTTATTCAGTGCTTAAGTAGGAAATACCATGTACTGATGTAGTGCAACCTCCCAGTCCTACTGTACAAATTATTTTGGTTCATATCTAAATGAGTTTTTACTAGTTATGAAATTGTAATCATATTGTAAATATCTGATATGCACTAGGACTCACTAGGAGGTGTCTATCTAAATAAAATAAATATTCATGCTTTTGTTTTTGTTGTTAACAAAAGTCAAGATCTCTAGTATATTCTAGTACTAGTTCCTAATCCAGATAATAAATCTAGATAAGATTCTAGTCTACTTCTCTAGAGTCTAGAATCTAGGCTAGTTTAAACAAAAAAACCTGGAAGATTAATGTTCATATTGTTTTACTTTAATACACAAAATTGGTTCAAGCTAGTCTATATCATGGAACAATAGTTTTTATTTCAGAATTTTTCTTTTAACTTTTTACTCATAATACTGAAAATACTGATATATCTATTTCCATTTTGTCTGTCTATGACCAATTATTGTGTCCAATGCCACCGTTTATTTACAGCGATAACCAAGTAATAATAAAATCTAGAGATCTAATTTATTACAGTGCCACTCGTATTTAAAAATTAAAAAAAAAAAAGATTTAAATGACATATTTACTAAATATTATTTTTTTTCACAAGTGAATGTGAATCAAATAAATTGTGATTATTTTTCAGATCTTTATCTCCTGTACCGAACAAACGAAGTTGGCAAAATGATGGTGCCACTAATTTGGGTGTTGATGCTCGAAGAGCACAGCGACCCAGATCTCCACAGAGAAGAGATAGAAAGCATTTTAAGTCACCTCCCAAATTTCATGATCGCAAAGATTATCGCCCTTCCTCATCTGGTGACTACAAGAGTAGATTATCGCCTCACAACCTGAAAAGGGCTAGGTCCCCATTCACTGGTCAGAGATTTTTTTTTAGCTGTTTATTTCAATGTTCTAATTTTTTAATGATTTAAAATTATTATTTTTTTTTTTTAACTGAACTGTAGATCTAAGTGATGGATTGAAACATTTTGAAGATTCTTTACAATTAAGATTATAAATATAAGAGATTATATCTTTTGACCTAAGCAAATCTTTCTTGATTACAAGTTTAAGAATCATCAACTAATGACCTGTAGTACTGATGAAATAAAGTAAACTACTTACTTTGGCCAACAGTATTATTTAATTGTCTCTTGGCAAGCATTCAAGCCTATTGCCTTTACTATGCCCTAAACTTAGTCCTATTATATAAAAGCTAGGTTAATTCAGGAAGGTTTTGAAATCCAGTATAAAATGTCATCTCCATCAAGTTTTTAACTCAGTCAAGACCTTCTACACCTTTTAACTAAATGTATTTAACCAAAGTACAAATAAAATTATTAACATCAAGTTAATATTATTTTTAGACACTTTTTAAACCTATAATGAAACAAAATACTAATAGAATTATTCTAAGATAGCTATTTCTGTTTATACACATGGAACAGGTCAAGGTCAGGCACCCACATATTCAAGAAATAATTCATTGCCCCATGCTAGAGATCATTCCCACAAAGACCACAGGTCAAATAATCGTGATGAAAGGTCACATTCTCGACTACCTCCAAGGCCATCTTCTCCTAGGCCAGTATCTAAACCTTCCAACAACAGGTCAGAATTTTTATCTTAAGTTTATTTTAGTATTCATTCTCATACTATTGAACAACTAGTTAAATAATCAATAGAAAACATATATACAATCTCCAGGAAACAAGAATGATGTTTATTTTTAAAAAATTGAAAAAAGATTTTAATTTCTTGTAGTTTTTTTCTCAGTCACCCAGGGTTTGTAGGGCACCTAAAATCCTGAAATTTAGCAAAAAAAATTTTTGACAACTCCTTAAAATTGTTACCCAATATTTTTTTTACAAATACAATTTTGCTTATTTCTTGCCAAAAAAAAATGTAAAAACAAAAAAAAAAGCTGAGTGTTCAAGCATTCTGATCGCATCATTGACTGGCTATGTTAATGAGCTGACCTGTCATGTGAGTACATCGCCTTTCACCTATTTGTTTGCTAAAGGAAAGAAATGTTTGTTTCCTATCATTGTTTCAACTGAAGATGTGATAGATCTAGTCTGTAGTCTATGCTTAGAGCATTATCAGCCTAACATGCACACTCTTCCGGATCTCCCTCACCAATAGAAATTGTGCATTGAACTGTTGTATAGGCTAATAGATATATATAGAAATAGCAATACTTTTTAGTTTGTTCAGTCTGTTGCCCATCATTTAAAATGCTGTCATTTTTTTCCGCTGTCTAAAAATGCAGTTATTTTTTTTAAATTATAAGATATCTTTTCATTAAGCCTATATTTCCTGTGCACATTCCACAGCAGCGCCACAGCTGATGACGTTTATTCTGTTCTAAATGGGATGTAGACAAAAATTGTATGATCTCCACAATCAAATACTAATAATTGATATAAAAAATGTATAACCAATAAACATGGCCTAGAGAAATATATAGTTTTAGTTTTTTTTAACTCTTTCTCTCCTGACCTCATTAATTTAAATTAATATTTAATTTTATAAACTTGACTTTGTGTTATTTGAAAAGAGCATTCATTTCCTTTTAATTCTATACCAAATACATTTTCTGATAACAAAGTACAAAGTTATTGAAGTTTAATCATAACAGGGTAGTGAAATAGTAATGAGCAAACTGAATTCCTTCGAAATGTTGAAAAATAATAACGGAGAGAAAGAGTTAAGTGTTCAAAACCAATTGACATTTGATTGTTATTATATAATGTTATGGCTTTCTATATATGTTTGCCATTGTATCACACACACACATACATACAATACATCATATGTGTCAAACATAGCCTTAAAAAAAACTCCTAAAATCTTCATGTTATGAAAAATTGCTAGTAACCTAGTTCACCACATTGTCCAGTCCATAGTTTAAGTAGTATTTCCATGTTTCTGATCCAAAGTTATCCTTTCAGGTTTATTCATTTTTTTTTTTTTTTTGAATAAAAAGAAGGGGAAAATAAGATAAAAGATTTGGGGGGAAAATATGAAAAAAGCTGATTAAAAAAACAACTTATAACATTTTTCACTCATTGACCCAAAGGTTTAATCATGAATTGTTAAATAGTACATTTAGATGTGTGACTATTTTGTCTGGTGTAAAGATTAATTAGCTTTTTAAATTTATTCTCTTTTTTTTCAGAGATAAACACAATGACCAGTTTCCTAAAAGTACACAGGGCAGTGATATAGGGGATAAAAAGAAACACCGAACATCATCTAGCCCACCTCCCAAACGAAACAGGAGTGCAACTCCCATCGGGGCTCAAGTGCTCAAAAAAGCTGAAACAAGCACACAGCAGAAAATTTCAACCGAGAGGAAAGTGAGCTCTTCAGGGAAAAAGAAAACGTCGCGTATCACTCTTCACAAGAGGTTCACATTGGAAGATCAAGAGCCATTTGAGCTGGAGGAAAATGTTACCATTGCTATTTTACGCAATCCCAATGCAGAACCTTCAGAAGATGTAACTGTCAAGGTAAGATGAGATTAAAGAAGGTCTTTATCATTACCTTTTTAAAAAATTATTTTTATCTTTTACAATTATTTTTTTTTTAATAGATTGCAGTGAATCTTGCATGGAATTTTATTATAAATAATTTATATTGTCAAGAGTGCTTTAATGTTGTAAAAAAAAAAATATATGTCTTTAAACTTCACATAAAATAAACTAATGTCAAAGCATAAACAAAGAAGTGTTTCAATGCTGTATTGCTGTAATTTACAAGTGCTAGTGATCCATAATTCAGACAATATTTAAAAAAAAAAGTATCATCTTACTTAGCTATGCAGTTGTAACTGAAGCTCTAGCGTTTTGAACATTTAACTTAAGATTTTCTTGATTTTCAAAAAAAAACTTTTTTTTTTCAGAAAGTTTTTGATGCTTCGCTCTTCAAAATGGTTCACAAGAAAAATGAAGGTAAAAAACCAATCTTTGATCGAGAGGAAATAAAAGTGTGGCGTCATGATGAGAACCTTACGGATGATCCAGATTTTGAACGCCGTCTGGTGAGAGTTAAATCTACTTCCTCTGGAGCTAAGGCTGCTTCTGACAGTCTTTCAAGGATGTCACCAGATGTGATTAGGTATGTTTATAATTTTATTTTGGCTTAAACATCCCTGTAGGTAGGATTTAACTTGTTTTTTTTTTAAATTATTTATTTAAATATCTTTTTAAAAAATTTAAACTCAACTAACAGATTATGATTTCAATGATATGTGATTATTAAGCAAGGTTGAAATGATGATGGAGCTAATAAAAAGATGTTTCAATTTTTTTCTTTTCAGGAAAGCTTTTGGACTTCATATTGGTGTTAGCTCTGGGAGTAAATCTCCTCACAGAAATAGGGAACCACAGATAAGGTAAATATTTCCTAACTTGTACCCTGGAAGGAAACTGGTTTGAGAACACTACACATCCTGAACACACCTTCAGCACACTGTGACAGTAATGAGCATTGCTTGTTAAGACCCTGAGCACCAAGCAGTGAAAACCAATGCATTTTTGGTGAAATATAACAAAGAGCTGAAATGTATTAAAGCTCATTACTGTCAAATAGCAAGAATATCACAAGGAGTGATTTTAACCACATGATCTGACACTTGGACACAGTACATTTCATGTCCAAGAAAAGGAATTACAGAGATCCTACTGTTACAGATATAATGTTATTCATGAAATTAATCTAAGCAGAATTTATAAAAAAGACTACCAGATATAGTAACTCAAATCAATCAACCACCTGTAGTTGTCTGTGTGAAATGATGTCAAAATCTTGGCACTGAACATTATTTTGGAGCATTTCAAATTGGATGCTTTTCAACAAGAAAGAAAATTTAAATTAGAATTTCTAAATAAACCTCTCCAATGGGTGTAGACAAATTAATATTGATGATCTTGCCTGAATTCACTATGTAGGCATGACACCAAGTGCTAATAGGCCATTAACTTAGAAGTAAACTCTTCACGAGTATAGTATGAAGATTAAGAGGATAATAGCTATATTTTAGGAAAGCAAATACAAAACAAAAACATGCCAGACAGTATGTTTTGGATGATAAAACCAAACAAAAAAAAAAAAAACATCTAAGAAAGCTTAGTAGTGCATGTTTCAAGCTCCAAAGCTTCAGAAATGATCTTTAATATGATTGGATTAAATAGCTTTGTATTTTTCACACTATAACAAAGATGGGAATGTCAAGAAGGGCACTGATATGTTAATGAGACCATAATCTGTTTGGACAGAGTACAGGAGCTGGGCTGACTGCCGGTAATAACTGTCTTGGGATATTAACATTACTGATATTTCTGGCTGCAGTTCTTTTATCTATCTTGATTATTTTACTACATGGTAAGATTACTAGTTAACTGACAATGGTTTATCTATTCTGTGGTTGCCAATTAGCAAGGTGACTGATTCTGAAAGTTAAGAAAAAAGATGAACATTTTTAATGCTGATGAGGAAGTTTGTTTGAATGAAGAAAATCAAACTCTGTTCACTGACATACATCAGCATTCAGTTGTTGTTTCTGCTTGATGTTTTATAATATGTACTCTCAAAAGAGACCAAAGTGAGATTATTTGAGAAAGAGTTTTTTTTTTTTTTATATTGGAGGAAATTAAAAAATGAAAAGATATTTTCTAATGCTGTAATTTAAACAGTTCAATACGTTCAATAACAGGCTTCAATAAAGAGATCTTCATAAAAACAAGTCTGCAGGACGTGGCTTGATTGCATCATATTGCTTCTTGAAGAGCACTCTAGATGAATAAACACAAAATTCCATGAAGTACTTTTCAGTTAAAATAGTGCATAAAAAGATGTTGAGATGTTTTTGACCTCTTTACTTGATTAATGAAAAAATTATCAAGTATAAATCAACTTCTTTTGAATCAAAAAACAGTTTACTATCGATCTATCCAAACCATATCTGTTTGTGACCTCTCTTGCTCCACAACTTTGTCAGAAAATATGCTGGTATTTTCATTGTTGCTCAATATCAGAGGCTTATGGAGATGTGATGAGAAAAGTCTGAACAAGTCTAGATGGAAAAGGAAAAAGAATAATTCAACTTTTTTCTGTGGTAGGAAGTTAACAATGATCAGGTGGACTTGGAAACATCAGAAAATCAAGTAACATTATATTTCTCAAACATGATTGCAACCATATACCATATTGGACTGACAACTGGTTACTAGTCTGACATCACAGATCATCTAAAGGAAGAAAATGTGCTCTGTGACTGGCAGTTAGAAAATGAAAATGATAATAAAACTTCAAATTTAAGAATCAAACAGATTGTTATCCTCATTTAAACTAAAAAAACAACACATAAAAATTTTATATCATGACATCATCATGTAAATCAGGTGATCAAGACAAATCATTTATAAGTATTTGGTACTGTTAGTAAGCTTCTAAAGAAGAAGATTATATATGGCAAGTTTTATGCCATGGTTACAATTGGCTATAATTGACAAAAACATACAGATATACACTTGATGATGAACACATGTAAAAAGGAATGTAGACAAGCTTACCATGTCAACCAATCAAGTTTACAGCAGCCTCGAAGCTTTCATTATGACTTTGTCCGGCTTGCCCATGAAATGTAAATATCTCATTAGAAGATTGTTTTAGGAAAAGAAGTTACCAACACTTTTAGATTCTGTTATTAAATGAATGTAAAAAAGCTGTTACTGATGCACTGAAGAAAACTTCTGACATAGAATCATAATGTTAATATATAATACATTGTAACTGCTACAAGTTGAATGTGGTACAGTTTTATCTTTTCACCAAGTCTAGATAAAGAAGCCAAAACAGCAAAATATAATTCAAGAAAAAAGATTTCAGCATCTTTTAATTGTTAAAAGAAACCTGTTTGGACTAACTCTTAGAATCAACAAGGTTCATAAACTAAATCTGTTCTCTTGTCCAAGATTATTATTATATGTCCAGTCTCTCTTGGAATAGATCAATGCTCCACTACATTTTGTAGCTTCGATTTTGAAAAGTAAAGCTATCAATACTGCAAGCTTAACTGTACTGTTGGACCTGTATGTGTTTAATCAAGTCAGTTATGTACAAGTTTGAGCTGTCATTGACTCTTTAGATCTATTGACTTTGTGGCATTTGAAATCCAAAGACTCACCCAAGTTCAACATTGGTTTAGTTAAATATTAAAACACCATTGGCCACAGTGTGTCCAACAGTAAATGATTATATCAGATGGCAGATGCAAAGACCAGCTTCTTTTCTGTAGCTGCTTCTTAGTTCTATAATCATTTGATTGGATTCAGAATTGTTCTTTGAGAATTAAGCCCAGCAAACAAAAAGATTTATGGAGAGAACTTTTCTGCTTTTCAATGGCCCCTTCATTGTAGTCTGAAAGTCAAATGGAGAATTTTATTTTATCATGTTAATTATAGTTGTACTAGCCCAAAAAACTACTCTATTTTAATGCTGGATAACACAAATGAACATAAGCAATTGGGAAAAGTGAAATGGTTTTGTTATTTTCACAATTATTTCCATGGTTTGTAGTAGTTTGTAATATTTGGGTAAACACAAATAGACATATCTTTGTTAATGATTATGGATTGGTTTAGAGTCAGATTGAGAATTGTTTAGTGTCTAATATTGAAGATATCATTAAAAAAAAACAACACATTTTAAATTTTTGCTTAGGCCTTCTCTTAGAAAATATCTTAATCACAAATAGATCTAGAAATGTTTGATAAATAAATTTGTAAACAACGTAGATGAATGATACACTTTGCTGCACAGTAATAAAGATATAGACATTGAGAAACTTTGCAATGATAGTTCTTAATGTTTCTAGAAAAATTGTAAACTATATGGAGCTGAATATCACACAGTTTTTCCTTGGTAAAGACTGCAAAAGAGCCTAGAGTTCAGCAGCAAAAAGCTGAAGAAGAATTGAGCTGAATCAAATAAAAACTGTGAATGAAAAAAAAAGGCATTTTTTACTAGATATAATGCAATGCATTTGGCTGTATCCAAACAGTGAAGTAGGAAAAAAGGTCATTAGCAGTATGATGTTTGAAGTTGAGATAGATTAAGAAAGAGTTCAGCTAAATATTGACAGATTGGCATTGGAATAAGTTCAATCATTGTGGTTAAAATAAAAAAGAATAGTTAAATGCAAGCTTCATTTCGATGTCTTTAAAAGAAACAAGTCAACATCAAGCTGAAGTAACACCAAGCAAGATCACTGATGGAGAGCTCAGGAAGTGTGCCTTACAATTTGTACACCATGATGAAGAAAATATGTCTCAAATATTGAAAACATGTTTTGAAATGTTCTAGTTCAAATGGCTACTCGGCATTACAACCTAAGAAATAAGTCTGATCTACATTTTTTGTTTGAGTGAAGTTTCATTATTCTAATGTGATTGCAAAGAATTTTGGTCATAATATTTGCCTCCACTGATGGCTTGTGATGTAAAAAAAATAAAAATGTCTAGCTGTACAGACTACACCCCAAGACAGAAATGAGAATCAAGTGAGAATGCAACTATTAAGATGTGAGGAAAACTGACTTCAGCGCAACTATGCTTGAGACTGTTTTGTCTCCATCTTTTGGTCTGTGTTTCAATGAACACTTGATACAGCATCAAGATTATGGCATGGGAGGAAAAGAAAAAAACAACTGCATACACTTCCTATGATCAGAAGTAGTGAATATGATGCAGGTCCTACTTTATGATTAGCCTGAATAGAAGCTGTAACCATCCATTCACCTAAATAACCTCATCCACTGCTGCTGAGTCTCCTCATCCAAGATTGATTCACACATAATATCTTGCTACTGGTCACCATTAGACATGTCCAAATAGGGGGGTCAGGTTCAAATGTAAGTATATACCTAAACCCATCTTTGTTCACATTAGAGTATTGAATGTTTACATGTGCTGACGAACTTTGCTAATTGAAACTTGGAAGTAATTGATTAAAAAGATCTTAAGATTTTACAGTGTCTGGCATTAAGGGGAAGATGTTTTTAAATAGTTTTTTTTTTGTCAGTACAAGCATGTTTGACTTAATCTGGTTCAACTTTAATTGAAATATGTAAGCTGTAAACTCTTCTGTTTATGTTGGCCTTATTTATTTGTAATGCTTAATGTTAGTTTTTGTCTCTTTGTATTGATGCCTTATTGAAATGAATGTTATATATATTTAATGGTATTTGGTTGACCTTTTTAGATTGGATCCAAAGCCTGATCCCAGATATGAATCAAAGTTCAAGGAACAGTTGGAGAGAGAGGAGATGAGGAACAGAAAGAGGGGGGATGAAAAGTTTGGTGCATCTGAGAAGAGAGGAAATAAGATGGAGATGTTTGATAGGAGGAGTGATAGAGGCATAGAAGAGACATATGATCTGCGCCATGCTCTGGAGAGGAGGCGCAGTGATAGGGGAGAGTAAGTAGATAGATCATAGGAATTTAGGATTACATGTAAATGCTTAAATATGCATTAGTGTTGAGCGTTAAAGTGTGTTCTATTACATTATAGACAGTTGTGTTACATTATTATTTATTGACATTAGAGATAAGCATTGAAGCATTTTATTTGCGTTGTATTTAATAAGACATGATGAGTTAATAAACAGACTACCTCTAAGGCTTCATAGAAATGCAAGCTGAGATCAGTGTTTCAGCATGGCTTTATGCTAAAGTCATAGTTTCGTGTAGCATTGAAGAGAGCTCTTGTTCGGTTAGCCTAGATAAGTCTTAATTTCTTGCCTAAGTATTTCTTTAGCAAATAAATAGGCTCTTCTATTTTTCTTAGAAATGATGATTAAAATTGAAACTTTGTACTTTTCAGATAATCAAACTTAGCTTCAATTTAGAGGCAAACAAAGAAATCTAATCACATTTTTTTCACCACCTTCAGCTATCCTAACTGTTGAATTGTTAGGCCACCACACAAAATTTGTGGGCCATCTCTCTGTCCATTCCTCTGTCTTTTGCTGCTTTCAATGCCAGGCCTTTCCATTTTTTTGTTTTCTTCCCATCGCTTTCTGTTTGCCTCTTTTTCTTTTTCCTGGTACTATTCCCTTAAGGAAGTTCTTTGCAAGTCATGAGGACCCTGTGATATGACCAATGAGTTTAAGCCTGCATTTTTTTACAGTAATTAGCAGGTCACCTTGGAGTCAAATGCAATATTAATCCTGTTTCTAATTTATTTTCACTTCATTCAAATTTACTATTTAAAAATTATTTGATTGAAAGCTTTTTATGTTTTGAGATAATGAATGGTACCTTATCAAACAAATTTGTATCCGCCTGTTTGATCACTTAACTAGTCAACTAAATAAATCTTTTTTTGTTTCTTCAGGGGCAGTGGATTTAGAATAGAAGTACAGCATGGCGACACAGAGCCTGGCACTGAGCTGTACTACAGGGAGGATAATTCTAGACAGTTTGCTCCCTCATCAGGGTCCAGAAATGTGGTGTTTGATCAGGAGAAGGACACCCGGAGATTTAGTAGTATAGACAGGGAGTCAAGCTGGGATAATGACAGGCGCACCGTCAGACGAAGAGGGCGTGGTGGCATGGGTAGAGGAAGGTATTAAACTGTGTTTCTTAACTATTTTCAACATTTAAGAAATGTTCACTAGTTTTACTCCTTGAATACTGGAAAATCACAGGAAGTTGTTATTTTATAATGTGCATAATGTTGTGTATACATGTTTCCAATATAAAGAGTGTATCTTATGTATGGGCTTTCTGGGGGAAAAAAAGAAACTTACAGACCTGCCTACCAAAAAAAGTCCAAATGCGTAACGCTGATGGTCAAAATGCGTATTTTGGCACCAGAATGCGTAACACTTACGCGAACCACTATTTTGTCATATATATATAATATTAGAATCTAGATGTCATGATTATATCTACAATCTAAATCAATACAACAGTAGAGATGATATCTAGACTAGATTCGGATCTATGTCTATATAATAATAATGAATATAATCTACTCTAGATCTGGGCTCAAGAGTGTTACCGATGCCGTGGATCCGCTACAAACGTAGGTCTACTCCAAACTTTCGTAGGCCTACCTTCATCCTTGATCTAAGAATTTAATCTAGACTAGATGGTAGTAGATGTTATCGATCTAGATCTAGTCAATCTAAATCATACTGCAACTAAATTGGATCTAGATTGTAGAGTAATGTAGAGACGCATGACATAACGTAATCATCACTTGTAATGTCTAGCAAGATCTATTCCTGTATAACAAGTTATCTAGATCTAGACTAGATATCTACAATGTCACTCAATGTGTTTTGAATCGATAGAACTTCGATATTTTTTTTCTATACAAATGAATACGGGAATCGGGGATTCAACATAATTATTTTCTACTAATAAACTTACAAAAAAAAAGTCACGTTGATGTATCAGCTAACTGATGGTACCAACCCGCCACTCCCTCACTCTCGCGTTCTTCATTTCTAGACTAAATCTAATTGCTTTTAAGAACCAATCAACGTATAGATCTGGACACAATGTGTTCCCCCACCTTTTCTGCTCTCCCTCCCCCTCAAGAGGACGGCTTAGTGTGACCTCCGTGACCGATGGTAAGCTAGGCAAGAGAAGGGGGGGAAGGATACGAAATGTGTAACGCGACGGGTTGAATGCGTATTTGCGTACTGACGGTCATTTTTGGGAGATTTTGCGTAACGAATATGCATTTTGCGTAACGGTAGGCAGGTCTGAACTTATGTCAAATCTTGAAAAAGGTAAGATGTTAAAAAACTTTTTAAAAAATGTGTGTGTAGGAGACGTGCTTGGAGTCCTGAGAGAGATGTTCTTGATGGAGACATGAGACGGAATGAAATGAGGGAAAGGCGACCAAGATACAGTGTTAGTCCATCTAGAGGTACAGCAAGATTTTCATTTAGCCTAATTTGTTTCAAGTCTTTTCATATTTATTGTTTAGGTTTCCTGGCTTACTATGTACACCTACACATTGTTTAGGTTTCCTGGCTTACTATGTATCCCTACACATTTTTTAAAGTGATTGTTTATTGCATTTTAAAAAACATTTTAACTCTTTAAAATTAATTTTAATCAAATAGCTCCTTTTTCTCAATTTCATGTCATAAGTCATAAGCAACGAGAGTTAATTCTTTTTAAAAAATTCAATAAAAAAAAAATAAAAAACACATTTAAAAATAGCAATCTGCCCATTTTAAAAGAATATATACTTTCAATACCTTAGAGCAAAGTAAAAGCTTAATAAATGGCTCAATTTTCTGGTTTGGCCTTATATACTGCAGTATCTAGACTTTGCATAAAAATTTTCAAAAATGTACTCAGCCATTTTTCATTCAATAACCATAGACCAATAACCAATAATCTTTACCAATATCCTTCACCTTTCCCTTAGTTGGTTTAGTCTACAGCCTTTCTTCATTCCTCTCGGTCTTTTGCCTTGGATAGAACCTCTTTCAATGGCAGGCTTGTGTATTCTTTCATGTTGTCTTCCCATTGCTTTCATTATCTGCCTCTTCTTTTTCCTGGTACTGTTTCCTGAAGGAAGGTCTTTGAAGGCCTTGTAATGTGGCCATAAAGTTTTAATTTGCATTTTTTTTGTTGCAGTAGTTAGCATGGATTCCAATTGTTGTAATAACCCTATCTCTAAACTCTTCATTTGTGATGCAGTCTTTAAATGTGATACCTAGGGTCTTTGTGTAGTACCTCAATTCAATAGCTAGGATACTCTTCTCTAGTTCTGCAGTCAGTGTCCAAGACTCACAACCATATACGAATATGGTCATGACCAGGGAGCACATCAGTCTGATTTTGGTGTCGAGGGCTATGTAGACTGTGTTATTTGGGCCATTTGTTCAGGTTTGGTTCCCTCATCTGAGACAATAGCTCCAAGGTATTTAAAACTACTGACACTTGTCAGCTTTTCACCTCCAATACTGATGTCCCTTTGAAAGCCCTGTTGGCGATCGGTCATAATTTGAGGGGTTTTCTTTTGGCATTTATTTGAATATCCTATGCTGTGGAAGTCTTGTCTATGTGGATCACCAAGTTAGCTAATTCTTCTTCTGTCCCTGTTAGGCCATCTATGTCATCAATTAGTTAAATTAAATTAAATTTCTTATTATAGGGTTGATTAAAAACCTACCATTTTTTCTGCATACACCACTGTGATTCTTGTTAATAAGATTTGTACCTTGTGATGCTTGTTATATTCTGTATATTAGCTTGGCGAGGAGGATTTAGAGGCCGTGGTCGTGGACGAGGCAGAGAGTTTCTACCTGTTGATCAAGACGTTATATCTCCTTCTAACATAGATGGTATGCTGTTTATTTATTGTTTAAAATTCATGATACTATGTTACTTGTGAACTATAAAAACTATAAAGATACATTTATTTGTGAAATCAAACTATTTATTGTAACTCTCCTGAGATTACTTAAATAACAACTCATAAATTCTGTTTTAAATGCTTCAATTACTTGTCTATTTTTTATACCTCCAGATTCTTTCAAGTATACACAGGTAATACACAGTTGTTCTTTTGTTGTTTGAATGTAAAGACTTGAATATAAAGTCTTGCTAATGTAACTAAATTACTTAGATTTTTTCCTCTCTGTTTGGTACATTTGTACGCAAGCTGTCTTCATAGACAATGGCCTCTGACAATCTGAAGTCTATCTTAAAAACATTACAAAAGCTCATTAATTACATTTTCTTCAAACAAGATAAATAAATGTGGGTTCAATACCAAACTTAACCCACGAAGCGTCTTAAGAAACTTTCTGTGGCGTTCGGGGAGTTTTAGCATTTTTTAGAAAATGGTCTTAAAATACCATAAAATGAAGGTTGATATCCATGTTTTATATATATTTTGAAAGGTAATTGGACAGCGAACATTAAAGATCATTTATTAAACACCTGAATTTACAGTTGACCCTGACCTAATTAGTATGATTGATTTTTTTTTATCAACAAAAAAGCTTGTTTGCTGATCTCTGTGAGAAACATTTTTAGAGCTATAACAAAAGTTATGTAATTGGATAGCCCATTCATTTTTCTTTATAAATATATATAATTTTGTTAAAAATGGACCATTAGATTTGAAAAAAAAAATTTTTTAGTGAATTGGTTACAAGTAACAGTGAAGGAAAAAAAATAGATAAAAATCGTTTTTTTTGTTCAGTTAAGTTAAAATAGAATACTGAATGCATAAAGAAATCAATATTATCATTAATATGCTTCAATCTATCTTAAAATGTCTTACATTTCACTAAATTTTGACTAGGTCTAGGTGTAGATCCAGTCCGGTCTCTAGTCTAGATCTAGACTTTAGATCTACGGACATAGATTCATCGGCCACTTCATCAATAGATCTAGATCTATTATGTAAAATATTCTCATTATTCCTAGATCTAAATCTAATTGTAATATTAAAAAAGAACAACTAAAATTATTTGAAACTTTGTTTTGTAACATCTCATGGACCAGGGATATTGCAAGAAAAATTCGCCGGTGAATAATCAGCATGTAAACACAAAAACAGATGGGGAAATGGGCTATTTTTGGATCTGACAGGAAGAAGAATGTCTAATAGATCTGAAGTTTAAAAATGGTCACTTTAAAACGTGGATTGGAATAGAAAATCAGCAATCTAAAGTCGGCCGATTATATCGTCCGGGACGCCACAGAAATGAAATGTCGGCCGATACGACGCTTCGTGGGTTAAAAAACTCTGCGACAAAGAGATTAGTCATTCAAAAAATTAAAATAAACGTAGCCAAAGTATTTAACACAAGACAAAAAAAAAACAAAAACAACTGAGCAGACAGTTACAGAGTGACTACATGTACAATATAATCTCTATGCATAACACTAGAAATCAATGGGCATATATTAAATAGGATTAAAAGATAATATAATGCCAAATAAAAATGAAACTAAATAAGAGAACAAACTGTTATCATAAATGACTCAAAATCAACATCAATACCAGTAAACTCATGTGCACCTCAAGAAACAGTCTTTGGCTCTCTACGGTTTCATATTTACATAAATAACCTACCTATTTTCATTATTCATGGACAAAAGCTATATTATTAGCAGATGATTGCATAATATATAGAACAATAAAAACAACACAGAATACGAAAATTTTACAAAGAGAAATAGATGACTTACAAAAAACAAATGAATATTCAAGTTTAACTTGAGTAACACCTTTAGTTAAATCACTAAACTTAGAGATACTCCAGGACAAAAGACTAAAAAGTAAGGAAGCAATTTTTTTTTTGAAAAACAAAAAGAAAGAAAATATTTCTTTAAAAAAAAAAACATTAAAAAAATTACATTAATAAATCTCACTATTTTTTGTAGTGTAAAATGATAGGAAAATACATGCATAAAATAAAAACAAATCTTTTGTATAGGTTGAAGACAATACATTTAAGGCTCCATGGCTCTATCATCAATTTGTTTTAACATATCTTGAAATGAGCTAATTAATAAGTGCAATGGTATGATAATGCTTTTTTTTTATTCCAGCATGATGACAGAGACTTGTCTCCCAAGCCATTCAGAGGAAGAGGCCGGGGCAGATTTCCATCTAGGAATTTTGGGAGTAGCAACTTCCGCATGATTAACCGTGGAGGGTTCCGTGGCAATGGTGGCGGACGAGGTTTCAGGGGTGGATACAAGGGAGGATTTGGCCCAGACAGAAGTAAGTTTAAACTTTAAACATGAATATTCATTGTGTTTGTTAGATAAGTGCATTTTTTTGGAGCAGGTTTTTTTTTTTATTGAATGCAACAAATATACATGTGCAAGTGATTTTAAGTTTTATCTGTTTTTGTGTCCTAAAATCTGGAATTTAAAAAATCGAACCTTCCACTTTGATTTCAACTAAGAAGTCTTGGTTTATTGATTTAGCAACAATGTACTTAAATGCCTGTCCACCACATCCCATAATTTTTTAAAAACTAATAAAAACCATTTGTCTAATTGAAATTATATTTAAGATATAAGTTTTCCCAACCATAACACATAGTGGCTAAAAAGATATGTTAATGTTTTTTGTGACCCTAAACTTTTTTTTCTTATTTATAAATTTAAAACAAAAGTAAATTTTAACATTAATTGCACTTTGTCATTCTTTTAATGTATACTGTAACGGATGCATGTGTAATAAGATGTACTTGAAGTATTTCTAAAATACCTTGACAATTATAAATGCATGCATACCTTGTAAGGTGTATTACAGATGTGAGTCCAAACATGAACATCATGTTACAAAGAATGAAAAGGTAACAAACAGGATCAAAGGTTCAATAACCAAGTTAACTCCAGATGAAAATATAAACAATCTTTAATGCAGAATGGGCCTTATATAATACAACAATTATGACACTTTTCCTAAATTAGAAAATAGCTCATCGTTCACATCGTTTTGATTGGCCAAGGCTAGATCTATTCACTCTAATCTTCAAAAAGAAAACTCTTTAGTTTGAGAAGTGAACGTACAAAGTATAGATTATTGATTATTTAACCAAATTTACCTTCAAATGGGCGTTTTAAAAACATATTTAGAACTACACATCACTGTAGAGTGTAGTTGTAAGCCTTTATTTTAGACTGTGTTTAGAAAAAAACCTTTTAAATTACTATTAGAGGCCCACTTAGGTATATTTTTTTAAAAATTATTGTATGAAAACTATTAAGGCATATTTCAAGTAGATCTACATGTCTAATCTTTTATGTTCATTAATTATATTTAAAAGTACATAAGCACACACTCCACCTTGCCCACATATTTTCTAGATCTAGTACGGTAAAAAAACAAAACAAAAAAACACATTAATGACAAATAAAACAAAAAAGATTCTGTACCAATTTTAAAGAAACTAGCCATGAATATAAGAAAACAAAAACATAATTCAAAACCCTAAAATAAAGAGAGTCGGGTAAAATAGCTAGTTGTAAATAATTATGTATAAAATCTGGGTATATTTAAAACTTGAATATAGATTTAGGCATTTTCGTTATCGAATATTGATCTACAGTGTTTACAATGCCTATTCTACACTGTCATAATATAAAAACGTAGTAATAATCAAACTGATAATAGGTTTAGATTAGAAAAACTTATAGACAAGCGCTATAATTCACTAGAAATAGATTCTATTATCTAGATATAGCGCTAGATCTAGTATTACTTTAGATTACGGCATTTTACTTTGTTTGTAAACACTGTAGATCTAGTTCCGTTATGGAAAATGCCTAGATCTATTTTCTAGTTTTAAATATACCCAGATTAATAGTACTTAATTAACATGGTTTTAAGTAACATCATATATTAGATCTATTCTAGGCTTATAAATATCATCTGCAAAAAAGCATACTAGATCTGATAGGCTATCAGTAAATTAATTAGGTTGATTTCATTTGATTATTTTAAAATATTGTCTACAATTTAAATGTCCGTTTCTAATGTTGTAAAGATATAGATAGTTGAACTCGACTTTTATAAATATTGCTAAAAAATATAATAGCATCATTAGATATAGTTTTAAGTCTCCAAATATACCGTCTGCAAATAAGTCTACTATCAATAGACCTAATAGGCTTACATTTTTTTTTCATAATCTAGATTTTTAAAAAATCTCTTAATACTATATACAGTTTATAAATCTTAAAAAATTTACTTTTTAATAAAACGTGTCCTTTCTATCGATCGCACGTTCATTAACTTTGTTTACATTAGGCCTATATGTAGGCCTACCTTTTGTATTAATTACTGGTGACTGTTCTTATGCAAGTATGAATTAATGAGAGGAATGACATTCTCTATCGATTTCTTTTTTATAAAAATGTATATAAGTAGGCCTACATGTATAAGTAGCGCATAAAAAAAACTACCCAGATCTAGTAGAAAATACCTAACATAAAATTTACTAAACAAACGGCAACTTCAAAACAGAAGCATATACTTAAGAGTGAATTTGACGCGGAGGGTGATAAAAAATAAAATCATTTGTGATAATATCTTACTCTAATAAATTATATCTACTATAACAGCTTGTCTGAAAATGGATAAAGTTTTTATCGATCTGTTTATAAAAAGCCCCCCAAAAAAATTTCTAAGCAAACCGGGTAAACTACGCGTGTTTGAGGCATAAAATCCTTCTTTATCTCCATCATTTTATTTTGTAGGCATTGCAGGATGCGCGAGAACATGCGCAAAGAACCTGTTTTCTATATGGCTTTGTAAAAACAAACTTAAGGTCGTCGTTCCTTAAGTATAGTTCCATGGTCTAACAATACATATTTTTTTTGTGCTTAATATGTCTATTGTAATGCTCATTTCATATTAGTTTTAAAATTGTTATATTTTTCTTAGTGGAAATATTACTTGGAATATCATTACAAAAGGCATAAATAATATATTTAGTTGTTTTTTTAAAATGTTTTCAAACATTGTTATTTTTTGTAAACAACATATTTATGAATTATGATTTTTGGGAACATACATTTTGCTATAAAATTGAGAATCAAAAAATTCTTTTGCCTTTGACACAAATTTTGTGTCATTGAGCCTACTCCCAGTTACGAAAGTTAACTACTGAGTCTGTCAGTGTGTTCTGTTGATGATGTTGTGTTAGTTATTCATTGTTTAATGAAAGTTCATTGACTGGAGAAGAAAGAAATTTTTGTAAATAAAAAAATAAATTGTATATGTTTCTTTTAGGGTCAGTGGAAAGGCGCCCCACAAGTCTTGACAGGGAGTGGAAACATGACATGTATGATAGCTTACAGACTGAAGAGGAACAACCCCACAGCACGACACTTGTTAACTAAGACACAGTTGGATTAAGTTCGGCTCTAGTACCAATCATGTCTGCCTCTCACTCTAACACATAAACATGGTTTGCTTGTTATTGAGTGCAGATTTGTTTCAATTCAGGATGTTGCTTCCATTTGGAATAAAATTTACAATAAATCCATTTTTCTATTAGATGACAGGCAATCTGTGTTTCTCAGGAAGTGGCATAAACTGAATGCTAAAAATCTTGTATGCTTTTTTTTCCTTCAATCAAAATCAATGTCACAATAATTTCTCTTCCCATGCAAAAATAAATTTTAAAAAAATTTGATTGATTTTTATTTACAAGTCAAGAGTGTTGGAAATGTCCAGCTTTTTAAAACAAGTATTTTTTTAAATTAAAAATAAATTACAATAAGTACTCTAGTGGTGAACTTTCCTTTAAGATGTGCATCTAAAATGAGCACATCATTCTCTTGAATCATCATCCTAAAATCATAAAATGGTAACATCCTACCCTCCTCTGGGATTCTTACATTTTGTACATAATCATTTTAAATTGAAATGTTTTGAATGTTCAAGTTTAGGAATGGGAAAAACTCAAGTAATTATTTGTCTAATAAAAAGTATAATGTGAATATAGCTTGCTATTGTATAATAAACCATTCGTTCTGTAGATGATTACCAAGATAAAATAAAACTTGTTAGTGAGCACATATTTTAAATAACTTGTTGAATGTAATATGAATGGTGTTTAAAAATTTTCATTTGATTTATAGCTTTGGACTAATAGGTTCTTTAATCATTACAGCTTTGTATAAGAAGACAGTGAATGATGGGTGTATACTTCTGTTACACATTTCTTTGTATTTTTGGTAGAATGCTGCATGTCTGTTGTGTGAAAATGTTACACTTTGAGTATGTGCATGTGAGTGATTGGAGAGGATTTGTCTACAGTTATGGCTAAGTTTTACTTTTAAAAAAAAATATGCTTCTAATATCATGGGTCAAAGTTCAAGCATTAAATGTTATATCTTTCTTTTATCTTCTTGTTACATTTTGTGATCAGCAAAGAATTTAATAAATTCAATAAAAACTGTTTAAAGCCCATGCATATATTGGGTGAAATTGTTTCAGTTATTTTGAAACAAGCATGTACATTTATTTTTATTTGCTTCAAATTGAACCAAATACATGCAATACCATATAGGTTCGTTGTCCGAAAAGAAAATGCCTTTGGGTTTATCTGTGGCACTTACTTTTGTATTAATTGATTACATCAAATTTTTTTATTCATGTATTTTCATTAACAATGAATAATTGTGCATAGTTTCAACTTGATCAGAGAATGGGAAATGCTGACTTCAAAAGCAATTTAAAAAAAAAAAGTTTCTTGATTCTGAATTGAAACTTAAGGTCTTTAGCCTTCACAATGGAAAGCTGATGTGCCACCAACTGAGCTTTCATGTAGTTATAGAAATAGGTTTTTTAGTTATCTAGTGTTCACAAAGTTTATCTCCCCTTAGCTTTGTACATTTTCTACATCAATCAAAATTTATTAACAATAATTAACTAATTGGTTAATGGTCAATTAATAATTGTTTCAACTTCATCGGATAATGGGAAGCGGGAGGAATAATATTTAAAAGATTCCACATAGATTGTGTTTTGTAACAAATACAACTGCTCCCTCTAACCTATTAGCATGTCTCTAAATGTGAGATATGTTATAAGTTTATAAGTCCAAATCTCCTATATGGATGGTATAAACCAGGGGTGGGCAAATTACGGCCTGCTGGCCACATGTGGCCCGGCGGAGTGTTTTATGCTGCCCGCCGACACCTACAGAAATCAGGTGTGCCCACAGTATATACAGATTAAAAAGCAAATATATTAAAAATAATATCTATATAAATTATTGAAACTGTCTCATTATAAAAAGTTTCAAGTAAACGAAGATTATGCTAATTGGTTAACTTCAATTCACTCAATACAAGACAATCTCTGATCAGTATTTATTCAATGCTATGAAGAACTGTGTTGAATGTTGGGTATGCTTGAAAATAGTTGGCAAGTGTAACAACTGATGGAGCTCGATCTTTGATAGGGAAAAATAGTTTGTTTTTTTATATACAAAATCCCAACCATAAACTCTAAACAGGAAAGTTTGCACAAAGCTGCATAAAATTTCAAGTATATCATTGATGGCAAAGTAGTAATCAACCTTATGAGAGCTAGGGGTGTTAATCACAGGTATTTCCTATTTATTAATAAAATGATCCAATGTATCCGCTATCTTAGCATGGGCAAGGCAAATGAAAACAATAAAAAATCCCAGTCACAAGGATTAAAAACTAGTAAGCTAGTTCTACAGTTCTGGAACATTATGCACGAGTGTAAAGAGTAAAATACTGCACATTAAGTGCAACTTTGTCAGAATATTTCAATGTAAAATGACAACAGCAATTTGAAAAAAAAAATCTTTAATTGGTTTCAAAAATTGCTAACTCTTGTTGTAATTCCTTAATGTGGAGTGTGGAAAAAAAAGAAACGTGAATATAATAAAGTGTAAATATGAATTAAAGACATTCTATACAGTTAGCTAGAGTATCTCTCTAAGTTGTATATACATATGCGGCCCGCCATTCCCAATTTTTTTAAAATCCGGCTCTCGATACAAAAAGGTTGCCCACCCCTGGTATAAACCAAAGTGGAATACTTTTTCATGGAGTAGAATGACTTGAAAGTGCCATTGTATAATTGTATTGCAATAGTATACATTTGGTTCTATACAAAATATCAGCCATCTTAAAGCATACCCGGTATGGAGTTAAAGGAGAAATATAAAACCCTAACATAATTGTTTTAAAATTGAAAACATTAGAAACTAAATAAACTTCAGTTGAAGCTCAAATTGTATGGATTAGTTAACTCAAAACAAAATGTACATCACACTAGTTTTTATATTTGCTTCGAGTCCCCTAGTTACAAAGCTTATATCAACTCACTCTGTCTGTCTGGTACAATACTTGTACACATTTTTTCTCCCACACCCATTCAAAAATATTTTTTTTTACAAAACATGAATCAGTCAAAAAATTAACTTAGTTAATTCTTGGTAATTATTTTGTTTGGTACTTGGCATTGAAAAAGGAAAATAAATGCTACTTTATGAGGGATGTGGTTGTATAATGTGGAGTATTTTCCCCAAAGTACATTTTTTTACACGTTTTTCTCCCACTTCCCTTTCTTGAACACAAAATAAAGAAAAATTTGTTAATTAGTGATATTCATTAATTATTTGTTTTACATTGAAAAAGAGGGCTTATTCCTGCAGTATTTGAGATATATGGCAGTGAATAGCAATTATTTCCTTTAAGCTTTTTTTTTTTTTTTTAAGAAAGATTTTTAAAAAAAAGTATTTGTATGTTTGAACATAAAAATTTATGTGACAGTCACATTAGAAATATTGGTGACAAACGTGGTTTCATTTTGGATCTGACATTTGGATCCAAAGAAGTACACGTGTTGGTCTAACAGATGTAGGACTCTTATATTGAAATCTTTTCCCCATTCCCTTAACAGGCTCATGATGAAAAATGAACTCAAACACATCATTCAAAGAATACTTTATTTTTGTTTTGGCTTGTTTCATGACATGTTCTTATTAAAAAAAAATGTACCGGTCCACAAGGTATTTTTCAGCTCATTTTAAACTAACCATCTGGATTAACCTGACCTAAGAGAAACTTTTACTTACTATTCACTTATATAGTTCACCAGAATGTGTGTATTGGCAAATGTACACGTATTGCTGGTCAAGACCAGTGCTTCACAAAGATCCTACATCAGACAAACATATGAAACATTATTCACTAAAATAAAAATCTACACAAACAATCAGTTACTCCAGATAGACCAATCATCAAAGAAGGCTTGTACAGGTCTGTACAACGTGTCAACGAGCTTTAGGTCGCCACAGTTTTTGACGTCACAGGTCAGTGTTGAGGCCTTCATAACAAATGGTCTCGCTCCAGTATATTGTAGAGTTTATTTTGGCTTCCGATAAATGGATTCTATGTATTGGACCCACTTCACTCAGAACTATAGAAAAATGTGCTATTGTATTGTCAAGTTGTGGACTTGATTATTACCACACTATTTACAAACATTCCTTACAAATACCAACTAAAATCTTATTTACATTTACTTTGATTTACAATTGAATGGGGTATTACCACTTCTTTTTTTTTTATTACGGCAACAAAAATGTGAAAATAGCTTGATGGAACAATTCGGATTATGATACCAACAAATAATGTGAAAATAGCTTGAAATATTGTGAACATAGCTCGATGGATTGATGCAGAATGATAACAAATAATGTGAAATAGCTCAATGGATTGATTCGGAACGATACCAAAAAAAAAAAGAAAAAAAAATATTTAAAAATGGATTGATGCGTAATGATACCAACAAATATGAAAATGGATTGATGCGGAACTATTCCAACAAATAATGTGAAAATAGCCTATTGGACAGATGCGGAATGATACCAAAAAATAATGTAAAAATTGAACGATGCAGTAATATGCATGGAAACATTGACCAACCAACCTTTCAACTGTAGCGAAGTGTCAGTGAAGCTAGTTAGCGACCCAGCCTCTTTTCCCTTATATTAATTATGGTAAGCCCGGAAGCCCACTCACACTAATAAGAATGGAACATCACGCCCTAAAATGTAATGCCCTTTCAAGGCCATGTATACCTTTACTCATCCCTGATTCATGACCTTCTACTGGGGATGATATACATGTTTCTATAAACAAGATATCAATGTAATATTGCATATGTATTGGGAACATTAGGTTGGTATTTGTTTAATTTTTGATACATCGTTATCTCCCTCACGCAAGCGACATAATTTTATGGCGGTGTCACCATGCTATGTATCCATGGTTATTAGCCCATTTGACTTGCCAACTACGAGAGCTAATCGTCCTCCAGAGACTTTGATTCCCACAGAAAGTTTAACAAACAAGATGATGAAATAAATGTTCACACGCAAACTTAATGCATTAGCAAGCTACATGTGAGGACTAACAATACATTTCGCCCCCATTTAATACTGTTAATACTGGATGGTGAAGACATAGAAGACCAAACACAGTAGAGACATGAGCCTAAGGTGAACACAGCAGGCAGCAGCTGACAAGATGTACTTGGACCGAATCGTGGTCCTCACTATACGTCCGTTGAGTTTTTGAATGGGCCGGTGAGTGTCAAGTAGCGGTCCATCTTCCAGGTCATGAAGCTCTCGAAACCTGTTTAGCTAGACATAAACAAATATATATTATTATTATTGAGTCAATACATGTTTTCTTATCATATATTACAGACGTTACTTCAAAAAAGAATATAATTACGTCCACGCTGTAGAAGTTACAAATGATTGAACAAAGGGATGCGTGCCTGTGATGTGTGATTATGTAGGGAGACGATCATACGCTAATCCTATTCATTAACAGCTGGAATGAACCCGGATGATAACTTAGACTTACTTAGACTCCCGAGCCGTTCGGCGCATTGGGCGGCAAGCAATGTCTGAAGCCTCCTCCCACCTGGTGTCCACTGTTCTGAGGTCCTCCATGAAGGTGTGTTTGCGCTTTCCTCGTATTGGCTTCCATGTGTGCGTAATTCATTTTGACGTAGAACATGTCCCGCAAACCTCATGCGACGCTCTGTCACAACCTCACTAAGTGTTCAACTCCCAGTTCGGCATAGGATTTCCTTGTTTGAGACCCGATCTGTGTAACTGACTCCCAAAATCCGTCTCAGCCATTTTTGTTGAACCACATTTAGTCTTTTCTCAATTTTGACAGATGACTTCCATGTTTCACATGCATTTGTAGCAGTTGGAATGACGATTATTATTATTATTATTATTATTATAGCTTTATAGCGCTACTTTCATGCTTATAGCATGCTCAGAGCGCTTTGGTCCAATCTCATTTGTGGAACAGTGGGGAGAGGGGAGGGGGTATCTAAGAGTTGGTTTTCTGTGCTACCTTTAGGCGCTCAGTAAACGCAACTCTGCCCGAGTCGGGTGTCGAACCTGGAGCCCCTTTCTAGGTAGCCAAGACAAGCCAAGTTCAAGCGCACTTAGCCTCTAGACCACGTTTCCCACCGATTGTGAGGGGGGACGCTAAATAAATTTACAGAAATAATTTAATACTGTTAAGTTATGAAGGGTGGCTGGATAAAGTATTAGGAAGTTGTGAAAGAAGCTAAATGTTAATACTATGATGTCATTAGAAAGGTGAATGAACAGAATGCTACTAACTTATGTGGGATGATTAGAAAGTTGCTAACAATCAGACAAAAGAGTATCGGGTGAAAAGGAAGCTGACTTTCAAACTGGATCGGATCTTGGACTTGATAAACCCTAAGTTGTTTTGTTTTTTAGATGTGGGGCCCGTTGTTATCAACATTAGCGATTTATTCCTTAGCTTTTTTTTTTCAATACAATATTTGGGATGTGGGGACCCTAAACTATAGCTAATATTGCCTAGTGGTAGGCTAACTCGAGAACTGCCTTCAAGGGTTAACCAGGATACCACAGCGTGCAACATTTTAGTAAATGACCGTAACAGACTTTAAATACTCAGAATTTTCTATATATTTCCTATTTTTAAAACACATCGCAAGTGTGAATGCGTTGTTTAAAAACAATGAATGCTTGCAATTCCAGCATCGTCGTGGTAGTTCGCGCTTTGGACCGTCTCGCCGGATGTTTGGAATATGACGTAATAATCTATGTTCCCGGAGGAAACGCCCAAAACTTGTACAACTAATTTCTATATCTAGCATTCCGTTAGACAGGACCGAGGTGACGTGGAGTCAGCAAGTACTTTTATGTAGCTCTGTGTAGTACTTTTCAATGCAAGTCTTTGTGAACTTGTGTACAAAATGATGACCTACTTGTTTTTCTGAAACTGGAACAAAGTCGGCTGCAATTGTCCAGATGACGGACTCGTAACACGGTGGTGACGTCAGACTACCATCATAGCGGTAAAAAAGTTTGTCCGCTGTCGCCGGGAGAAATTCCTTGAGAGAAAATGTGGGGATTTGCGTTTCCTTGTCTGAAAAACAAGCAAAATATAAAAATGCTTTAAAAAAAAAGCTTATCATTTACAACTATATTTCTCAATAATGTAGAAGTTATTTCCATTTTTCGATATCAAACAAAATAATTAATTACCAATAAATAATTGACTAATTTGGTTAATTTTTTAATTGTTTCATGTTTTGCTAGTTACAATAAAAAATTGTTTAGAAAGTTTCAACTTGATCCGAGGATAGGTTTGGGATAAATAATGTGTACAATTGTCTAAGGGAACGAAACCCTACATATTTAACCATAACTCTGCATACTGAGGATTAATTTACCTTACCATTAATTATTTTTTTTATTGATTTATGTTTAGATTTTTAGGCCTGTATATAGTATATGAATTCTACACCATTGAATGCCCCTCGTCGCCATGAAAGTGAATCAGATTTGTCAATCTTCCAAAAAAGCTTCGCCCATGAAAAGGCGGGAAACAATATATCGTTCTGTCTAACTTAAATATTATTATGAGCTCTCCTTGTCTCCGTATTAAGATAGACTCCATTTACTGACAGCTAGTCAGAATCAACAAGCACGATTTATTTGTGCAAAGGATCTATTTGTTTTTTTAACCATTTCCCCATTATATGCTATTAGGCCTACTAAAAGCACCTCTCCCCCCTCCTATTCCGGCATTCAGGTTATATTTTGGGGAACTGAGCAGCAAGTATGTTTATATGCACATAAGCAAATCGATACTTATGAAACATATCTGTTCGTAGTTCCCTAAACCCCAGTTCAGCATCTCATTGTTCTAAGTGCTTTACCTCCCCTCCCATACAGCGATGGATCTATTCTCAATTGTGGTAGCCGAAATAAGAAGCCAGAGACACACACTTTCATATCTGTGGTAGTTTATGTCTCCAGATGGGATCTTTTCCCTTTGCAACTAAATGTGACTAAATAGGCTAACGCTAGATACACAACACAAACAGACCCAATATAACCTAACCTTAAAGAGGCCAATCCTTGATACACAACACAAACAGACCCAATATAACCTAACCTTAAAGAGGCCAATCCTTGATACGCAACACAAACATGAAACAGTATAATCCAAGCTACGCGTGTGTCTAAAGAGATCAATCTTTGACATACAGCACAATCATGGCCCAATATAATCTCGTGCGACTAAAGATGCCAACCCCTTGATATGCAACACAAACATGAGCCAATATAATCTCAACTTAATTAGCACTTAGCAACTTTTTTGACTTCTTCGAGAGAGGCAATGAATGGTTTCAGATTCTTCAATACCTAGTCTGTGTGTTGGTTTCTTGTGGTATGCCGGTTCTTGTATCATAGTTCTTGCGTGAAAATGTTTCAGACACTCCTTTCTTTCTCCAAGTTCACCTCTCCTTCCTGTTTGCTCTCTGCGACGGTCACACCAGTAAGCCCAACAAAACCCAGCGGTAAACTCCATGGCAAATAGTACCACAGGATGTTTACACTGGTAGCCTACCCCTGGAACTTACGGGTGTCTGCCTGGTCGTTCGGTATGCGCATTATCTCCAACTCTGAATGAACATCCGAAACATGTAATACTTTTTCCTTTTACAAACAATGGAAACTACTTATATTCAAACTGCCTAAAGCTGTCGTTGTTTGCAATTTCATGTTTCAATAGTCAGAAAATTAGAAGTTTTATTTGATAAGTCCAAATCGGTGTGGTCTCTTTCTACATTACCCTAGAAAACCTCCGGGGTTTCCTCGCTGAAAAGCAAAAACAACGAAGACACTGTCTATTCTGCTGGCATCTTTTATCACTGCCCGTTGATAGATCTACTCGTCGCCACTGCAAATTGTACCTCTCTCTGTGCCTAGTTCAACCATGTGTGCTCTTCTATGGCTGCAGGTCTTTAGTACTAGATCTAATAAAGAACTGAAAAGATTCAAATCGGCTTGTCACCAATTTATTTTTCTGTGCCAAATCGGCACCTTCGACACGGCCAAACCCACATAAAATGTTTATACAATGCTATTCCCCGGCTTATTCAGGTTCGCGTCTAGTAAAATCGCGATTTCCTGAGAAGTAGAGATATGATAGTAGCTTAAAACAATTCTAAATTGAAAAGGGTCCTATTACAGAATTTCAGCACTATGTTAAGGTACCGACAACAAACTCACAAGTCAGTTTAGTAATTGTATGTTCATCAAAACTGGTTGTTTCGTTATGCAGTATGCGCTTCTGACTATCGTCATGAATGTCCCAGGTTTGAACTCTACCCGCCTCCCCCTTGCAGGAGGATTATCACATAATAGGACCTAATCATTGTGTCTAAAGGAACGTACATAACAATGGAACAAACAAACAGTCTAAAGGAACGTACATAACAATGGAACAAACAAACAACCCCCCCCCCCCAAAAAAAAAAAAAAAAAAAAAATTAAAAAAAAAATAATAATAAACGAACAACCGTATTCCCATTATTTCACAAACACACACACAATAAAGCGACTAATAGCATATTGAGTGAACAACTTGGCGATGACAGAAAGTAAACTCGCTAGTGTAACTGGTGATCTATATAGTGTAACTGGTAAACTCGCTAGTGTAACTGGTGATCTATCTAGTGTAACTGGTGATCTAGCTAGTGTAACTGGTAAACTCGCTAGTGTAACTGGTAAACTCGCTAGTGTAACTGGTAAACTCGCTAGTGTAACTGGTGATCTATCTAGTGTAACTGGTGATCTTTCTAGTGTAACTGGCAGGGGTGCCACCCATGAGACCAAGTAAACCCTGAAACCAGAATTTCCAAATTTTACAAACCCTGAAATCATAAACCCCAAACTTTACCAACCCTGAAACGTACCGCATATACAATTTAAGCACCAAAATTTTACGAAAGAAGAACAGTATTAAATTACTACCTAGATCTGTATCATAATATGCCCCCCCATGTTTTAAATATGTAATTAGTAAGCCTATCATTATAATAAATAGAGTTTGTGTGTATTTATTGATAAAGCTTGTAATACAAGTTAAGAGGATTTAGTACAATTTTATATTAACAATGTTTGTAACCCCCCTCCCCCCAACACACAGTTATTTTAAATGATGTTTCTCTCTTAACATTTTTTCCCTCATTATTCATTTGAAGCAGCCTACTTTAATCAACATTGATAAAACTGATTCCATCAATGTACACGCATGGACCTGTAAATCTATTGCAACAAGATAAAATTGATTTTGAGATTTAGTGCAGATCTACTCCAAAATGAACATTAAGATTTAGTTTCTAATATTTAAATGTAGACCTAGATGGCTAGAATGTGCTGGACTGCCATTAAAATAATTATAATTTATTTGTATAAAAAAAAAACTATAAATCTATTGACCAATCGATCTGGTAAACTCGCTAGTGTAACTGGTAAACTCGCTAGTGTAACTGGTAAACTCGCTAGTGTAACTGGTGATCTATATAGTGTAACTGGTGATCTATCTAGTGTAACTGGTGATCTATCTAGTGTAACTGGTGATCTATCTAGTGTAACTGGTAAACTCGCTTGTGTAACTGGTAAACTCGCTAGTGTAACTGGTAAACTCGCTAGTGTAACTGGTAAACTCGCTAGTGTAACTGGTGATCTATATAGTGTAACTGGTGATCTATCTAGTGTAACTGGTGATCTATCTAGTGTAACTGGTGATCTATCTAGTGTAACTGGTGATCTATCTAGTGTAACTGGTGATCTATCTAGTGTAACTTGTGATCTATCTAGTGTAACTGGTGATCTATCTAGTGTAACTTGTGATCTATCTAGTGTAACTTGTGATCTATCTAGTGTAACTGGTGATCTATCTAGTGTAACTTGTGATCTATCTAGTGTAACTTGTGATCTATCTAGTGTAACTGGTGATCTATCTAGTGTAACTTGTGATCTATCTAGTGTAACTTGTGATCTATCTAGTGTAACTTGTGATCTATCTAGTGTAACTGGTGATCTATCTAGTGTAACTTGTGATCTATCTAGTGTAACTTGTGATCTATCTAGTGTAACTGGTGATCTATCTAGTGTAACTTGTGATCTATCTAGTGTAACTTGTGATCTATCTAGTGTAACTGGTGATCTATCTAGTGTAACTGGTGATCTATATAGTGTAACTGGTGATCTATCTAGTGTAACTGGTGATCTATCTAGTGTAACTTGTGATCTATCTAGTGTAACTGGTAAACTCGCTTGTGTAACTGGTAAACTCGCTAGTGTAACTGGTAAACTCGCTAGTGTAACTGGTGATCTATATAGTGTAACTGGTGATCTATCTAGTGTAACTGGTGATCTATCTAGTGTAACTGGTGATCTATCTAGTGTAACTTGTGATCTATCTAGTGTAACTGGTGATCTATCTAGTGTAACTTGTGATCTATCTAGTGTAACTTGTGATCTATCTAGTGTAACTGGTGATCTATCTAGTGTAACTTGTGATCTATCTAGTGTAACTGGTGATCTATCTAGTGTAACTTGTGATCTATCTAGTGTAACTTGTGATCTATCTAGTGTAACTGGTGATCTATCTAGTGTAACTTGTGATCTATCTAGTGTAACTTGTGATCTATCTAGTGTAACTGGTGATCTATCTAGTGTAACTGGTGATCTATATAGTGTAACTGGTGATCTATCTAGTGTAACTTGTGATCTATCTAGTGTAACTGGTAAACTCGCTTGTGTAACTGGTAAACTCGCTAGTGTAACTGGTAAACTCGCTAGTGTAACTGGTGATCTATATAGTGTAACTGGTGATCTATCTAGTGTAACTGGTGATCTATCTAGTGTAACTGGTGATCTATCTAGTGTAACTTGTGATCTATCTAGTGTAACTGGTGATCTATCTAGTGTAACTTGTGATCTATCTAGTATAACTTGTGATCTATCTAGTGTAACTGGTGATCTATCTAGTGTAACTGGTGATCTATCTAGTGTAACTTGTGATCTATCTAGTGTAACTTGTGATCTATCTAGTGTAACTTGTGATCTATCTAGTGTAACTGGTGATCTATCTAGTGTAACTTGTGATCTATCTAGTGTAACTTGTGATCTATCTAGTGTAACTGGTGATCTATCTAGTGTAACTGGTGATCTATATAGTGTAACTGGTGATCTATCTAGTGTAACTTGTGATCTATCTAGTGTAACTGGTAAACTCGCTTGTGTAACTGGTAAACTCGCTAGTGTAACTGGTAAACTCGCTTGTGTAACTGGTAAACTCGCTAGTGTAACTGGTAAACTCGCTAGTGTAACTGGTGATCTATATAGTGTAACTGGTGATCTATATAGTGTAACTGGTGATCTATCTAGTGTAACTGGTGATCTATCTAGTGTAACTGGTAAACTCGCTAGTGTAACTGGTGATCTATATAGTGTAACTGGTAATCTATCTAGTGTAACTGGTGATCTATCTAGTGTAACTGGTGATCTATCTAGTGTAACTGGTGATCTATCTAGTGTAACTGGTGATCTATATAGTGTAACCTGTTAAACTCGCTAGTGTAACTGGTGATCTATCTAGTGTAACTGGTGATCTATCTAGTGTAACTGGTGATCTATCTAGTGTAACTGGTGATCTATCTAGTGTAACTGGTGATCTATCTAGTGTAACTGGTGATCTATCTAGTGTAACTGACCTGATTCTATAATGCCATCAAAGTAGTTCAACATTTTATTTAGCTTTGGGTTGTCTTCTTCGCTGAGCTGGAAATACAATCAACATGTTCATTCACATATTGTATATTCATCCATCAATCTCTCTCTCTTTCGGTAAGTCTGTCTATCATTCAGTGAAAATAATACACAGTTTCATCGTGGAGTGCTGACATCGATTTTTCGAAAGAAGGAGAGAAGGTTCAGGAAAGGAACTAAACAATTTCAAAGTGCAATGAAATAAATTTGTAACGCCTAAGCTAAGAATTAAACCGATTCTTGCAATCTTAATCCTAATTTAAAAAAGAAAAGGAGAAAGTGAAATTCACTACAATAAATACAACTATAGTGATCAAGACCAGTCAGTTAACCTTAATATTGTATGGCCCAGTAAGTGACCCCTTTTATGGTATGGCACTGTCAGATACATCTATAATGATATGACCCTATCAATAAAACGTACGATAGCATGGCCCTTGTCAATTACTTCTATTACGGACATGGTACAATCAGATAATCCTAAGATGATATAAATGATTACCTTAAATAAGACAGCGTAGACTGATAAACCTTGAGGTTTACTGGCCGCTTTGTCCACACTCTCTATTTCTTTCTTGTGATGCACAATATGCAACTAAATGTAGACAGTAAAAGAGATGTAGAATACTCACGATATTTTAGAAAGAAAAAAAAAAGGTACATAAAATACAAAGGAGAGACATGTCCAGATAACAAAGAGACAGAACATGCTTTAAGCTCCTAAGAATGCATTTTTTTTTGAAACGTTAAAAAAGTAAAAGCTAATGCGAATATTTTATTCAGATTTAAACGTCCATGTAACGTAGTAACCTTTTATGTGGACGTCACGGAGGATAGTGTGACTATAGTTTAGGGTTATTTTGCGGTCATTTTAATTTTCAAAAGAATTCAGATTTTTCAAACGTTCAAGTTACTCGGGCTTGGTATTTGTATATGGCCTCCTTCAGTCGTCCCTTTAAGCGACTATGGATGATGAGATGAATGCCTGGGCATTAGTGCGTGAGCAGAACGATGTTGCCCATACAGCAGCTCCCCCCTCTCCACGCAGCTGATGAACGGCAAATGTCGATACAGTTTGGGGTCAGCGGCGTCGCAGCTCTGCCAGGATGTAGCACTGGGTGCTGAAAACTTCCTAAGGGTCGCCGGCTCCTGATGTTTCCTCAGGGTTGTCTCCCGAAGCCTTTCCTATGATTGGGTATAGCTGCAATGCAGCAGAGGTTTGAATTTACAGTTTTGCTTCTCCTAGGTGGGTAGCCAGCCAGCCATGTCTAAGAAGCCCCTCCTGCCTGATGCTTACTTGGTTTAGACGCCAGTTATTCGCCTTCACCCCTTTTGTTATTGAAAGCAGTTCCGCCGGACTCAATATCTGAGCCAATTGTGAAGGCCGGAAATTGGGTTGGTTGTCAGAGGCTATTTGAGACGCATGCCATTAGGAAACATTTTATAGGTAGTGGAGTGTTTACATCCATTACCACTTTCGGCAATGACAACCTTGCGGAACCGGTATTTTTTAAAAACGTTATTTTATCACTGTACCACTGTATATTATATAAATATAATAAGAGTTTCCTACCTCCATGGGGTAATGAGACCAATTAAGTTTGTGCTCGGACCCATTCTTCTGTCTTGGTCCCCAGTGAAAGTGAAGCTGGTCCAATTCATAGTCTCCAGGGAGACCACCTCCTCTGAGATAGAGTGATTTCCCTTTGTAAAAAACTTCCGCTGTAATCAGTTCAAATATTGGTCAAAAAAATAATTATGCAGGCTAAGAGGCTAACTCTTGCTAATTTATTGATATATAAAATCGCTAATAACCTGATTCAATAATGTGACTTGCAAGAAAGACTCCTACAGTTCCCCATTCAAGCCTTGCACTCTATAGGGCAGATAATGTCAAGGCCATCTGTTTCTGGTGCCCGCGGTTAATGAGGGTGTCATGTGGCCAGCACAACGACCAACCGCCTTTGCTTTTCCCCAACTAGTGTCAGGTACCCATTGGAGCTGGGCGGACTCTAAGGCAGAAGCCAAGCGCTTTACCACCTTGCCACCGAGGGGAGGGCACTACTTGAGTAGGTCATGTGATTCACTAGCCTACTAAAACTGGCGACGATTCAATCATTCATGGCTGTGTTCCGCTGCGAATTTGGGATAATAAAAATAAGAGATGGGACACAACATACCTAAAACAACGCACATCTTGTTAATGTTTAGAAAATCGCTTTGGGGTGTTTGAATTCGACCTCATTTTTCCATGTACCGGTAAGGATGTTCAGTGGACTATATGAGGCATCAATTGATGCGTCGTTTCGTTTACTTGCCTATGTACCAATCCGATGGTTGATAACGAGGTCACTGATTGAGTCTCGTAGTAGTTAAGACAAACCATCGTATGTGCTAGTGTACTGCAAGTATATAATGATTGTCTCAGTTTATAAAATTAGAAACTGTGTTTTAAGTTTGGTGTCTTATTTTGTTCTTTGAATGTCAATGTATGCTATAATTTAATATTTTATTACTTATCGCTACTATCCTTTTTTGTTTTGCGTCTTATGACCGATATGACAATCAGAACTGCCTCAATTAAATGGCCAAAATCCTAATAACATTGAATCGGTATGATAAGGTTAAAGGTTTGTTAAGGACATCTTAAAACACTTGAAAAGATAGATAACTCGTTTAATATAACTAACTTTCTCGGTTACGTCCCTTTAACAATTGATCAAACAATATTTTCCCCATTCATCTGAAAACGCTCCCCACTGATGAATGAGACAATAACGAAATCTGCTCGAGGGAAGTAACAAAAGAAACAACACCTGGATGATCTTGCAAACACATATACACACACACAAGTTGACCTAACTGACCTGTATGCCCATGCCTGTTTATCAAGGTCATTTTGACATCCGCCGTGACGTCATAATCGCTCATGTCCAAGGCGGTCAGCTTGGGGTCGTACCATGCAGAACGGGTGTCGATGTTGATAGGGGACTGTCTGTTTGCCCCGCAGCTGGGGTAATTGACGTACCAATAGTTGGGACCTACATCAATGACAAATGAAGTGGGTAAGAAACGGAAGAAACAGTATAACAAAGTGGAAGACATCGGCTTATACAAGAGATCAGTCCTGTTAGGGAGGGGGAATACAATTTTCGTCATTCCAATGATCAATGCAAAGATATAAGAACGACTATGGTTCATCTCGAACACTTTTTCATATGACTGTGGAGCCCTATTTTGGAGAGATACTCCCGTCCACATATATTGCAGGCTGGCCATTTTCCGTATGGCACGCTTTTCTTCAAGAGCTGAGGCCCATGTTTTCTCGATGTCCATAACTTTCTTGGTCACCGTCTCTCTCCAACTCGTGCGGTCTAAGGTTATGTCTTCCCAAAGTATCAAGTATATATATATATGTGCTACACCCAGACAGAACCTGCGACGCCGCTGACCCCAAACTGCATCGGCACTGCCGTTCCTTTGGATAGATCAGCTGCGTGGAGAGGGGGAGAACTGATGTGTGAGCGACATCGTTCCAATCACAGCTAATGCCCTGGTATTCATCTCATTTCCATGAGTTGATCCATAGACGCTTCGCGACTGAAGGAGGCCTTGGTTATATATATATACACAAACAAAAAAATACAATGGAATCGATTCTCTGCCAGTGGCCGGATTTAGTCCACAGGCCGTAGTTTGAGCATCACTGCACCCGGGAATACTTTAGCATGGCACTCGAATGGAGATGATTACGCCAAGAGGGAAGAAAAAAACAACACCTGTTGAGTGTGCCTAAGGACCGAGTCCATTGCACTAGGCGGCGATGGAAGAAAGCCCCAACAAACATGTCACTATCCACACACCGTTTCTTAGAGACCGCTTTTATGGAGGACACCTAAACGGGTGATGTGGTACAGACAAGGGACGATGGTGGGGTTTTTCTGATATGCTCGGCCATTGGGTTCGCTTTTAATCCGAACGCCTTGGGATGAGCCTTAGATAATAGCACTGGCGGATTTTTACAAAGCTTTGTCTGTCTGGCAAAAACGTTTGCACACGTTATTTCTCCCACATCCAAACTCGGAATAAGCTGAAATTTCGCACACTTAATTCTTTTCTAAGTAATGATCTATCTAAGTATTGATCTATCTAGGTATTGATATATCTAAGTATTGGTCTAAGTATTGGACTATCTAAGTATTGGACTATCTAAGTATTGGACTATCTAAGTATTGGACTATCTAAGTATTGGTTTATCTAAGAGTATTAGTAAATCTAAGGATTGATCTAAATATTGATCTATCTAAGTATTGGTCTAAGTATTAGTCTCTCTATCTAATTATGATTTATCTAGGTATTGGTCTATCTAAGTATTCATTATATGTACACTTCTGCTTCTATCGTCAGCAGCATAGCGTAAAGGGTGTCGGGCGCCCAAATGGGTATACTACATAATATATCACGTGTTTCTGTCCGTTTACATTATACGTTAGTTTTGTTTTGTTTTCTCTTGACTGTTCTTGTGCAGATATGAAATACGCACGCTATTGGAAGACGGGAAGGGGGGCGGCAACTATCTTTATGTATCGGGGTAGATGACAGAGAGAGAGAGAGAGAGAGAGAGAGAGATAGAGAAGGGGAGGAGAAACAGAGATAACTTGTTCTAAATTGCCTGCACTAGTTCTTTCATTCTCTTTATTCATCTTTCCACCTTCTTCTTTCTCTCATCACACTCTTATGTTCTTACCTTCGTGTGATGATGTATCATAGTTCCAGTCATCTATACAATCAGTTTATGTGAAACAGAATTCAAAAATACAACAAGTTAACAAAAAAAAAAAAAAAAAAAAACACACACAAACGCACACACACACACAAAAACACACTTTATGTAGAAAAATAAATAAATTAAAACAATGATACAGTTAACATGTTTCTGATGTTCCTCCAAGACTGAAGATTATTAGGCCTACATCCTAGCACAAACCTCGTACAGGACGGCGGGGCAGGATTCAAACCAGGGACCATCTAAACGAGTCACGAGTGCATACAACACGTCCAGGCAGCCATCCTTAACTATCCACCCTTAATCATTTAGTAATTTTATCTCCATGTTTTCACATTGCTATGATTACTTTTTTACTCCTGCCATAATCAAGGTCCCATAGCAGGTTTACCGGTGGTCATTGAGAACCTGATTATAGATTGACTTTATGACTTGCTCGCTTGGTACCTAATTGGTCATAATTAGGCCTACTGTCTATATTCGTTCCATGTTATATTAAAATTATATGAAATTATAGTATTTGAATGTCTTGAACGATATTATTCCACAAACGATTTACAGTGGTCAAGTAAGCAACTAGTTTTAGATATATGGTTCTCTTACCGCCGCCATCTCCACTAACAGGTCCGCGACAAAATAGTCCGACCAGACAGGAAGCCACAATCCAACTCTTAAGTGTCGTTACACGGCATGTCACCATCTCTTACCTCCCCTTACATCACTTTATCCCTGGGCAGAAGTGACTGGAGAGGATTAGGGCCCTTGATCCGTCGCCTACTTCCGCTTTATGTGTGCGCGGACATTCAGAATCTTGCTGTGGGAAAAGAAGGGAAAATGAAACTAGCGAAATATTTAAATAAATGTTTTAAAACAAACCTTATATTCAATTATTGCCCTATCTCCGCATTGTAATGTTTATCTCGACTTCTATATAACAAAACTGTTTATTTACAATTAATTAACATTATTTTTTTTAAATATATTGATTCATGTATTGTCATAGACAATGAACAACTGCACAAATGTTCAACTTGATCCAAGAATGGAAAGTGGGAGACAAAAAAAGAAAAAACGTGTAAGAGAGTGCAGACAGAGTGAGTTCGCTGAGTTGATTGTACATTCAAACGTTTCCGTTGATCTTCAAATGTGTGCGTGTGTTTGTGTGCTTTCTTTGGCCAACCTCATTAATCATATTCAGTAATTAATGACCAGCTAGGTGAAAAGGGTTAACTTTAGGTAGACGAAACACTTGTAGAAAATTTTCCGTTAGCCTTTACATACAAAAGTGGTCCGCAAGCGGGCATCGAATAGATCTAAGCTAATCATGTATACAAATAAAATATCAAGTATTTCTTTCAGACCTTGCGATCTGTAGGGCAGATGGTGTCAAGATGATCTGTTTCTACGGCCGACGGTTAACAAGGGTGTCACGTGGCCAGCTCAACGACCAACAGCCTTGACTTTCTCCAACTACCGCCCTTCACCTAAGGTCAAGTACATTAGAGTTGGGTAAACTCAGTGGCGTCCTATGAATCAAAATTCAAAACCCCAGTCTTCACAACTTGGTTCGGAAGCCAAGGACCTTTCAACTCAGCCACCACGACGTGTCTTTCGAATGAACAACTTGAATGCAGTTTCTGACATTTCCTCTGTTGACAGATTCACACATACTGAAAGTCATCTTAAAAGAAGCGGAACAAGATATTATATATTTTTTGTCGTTTATTTACAGAAGAAAGACTGAATCCATCCTTTGCGTTGTAAAGCTAATGAGCTCTAGATCTACATTCATGATGGATCTATATGTAGGTCTGCCTTTTCTAGTTTTGGTTTGCAGTAGTTTACATGTCTTCCCCTGTCTCTTCGCCTCGCTATAGGCTTTCTCTTTGTCTTATAAACAGACATTCCAAGCCACGCATACACAACTCCAGCCCAAGTGGATCAATGCGTCATCCCACTTGAACTCCATCTTTAGTGGCATTTAGAATTCTGACTTTCTAGTTCAATATCATAACACACGGTCATATCACAAGATTATACTTAAAACAATGTCATAGCATTCCAGAGACTGTCGATCTCACCAGTGTGATCTAAATGTGTAAACATTTTCAAGCATTATCTCCTTTTATTCACTTTCAATATTTCTTTGCAACTGAACTAGATCTAAGTCATGACATATACAGTCCTACAAGAGGAGGCGCTGTGGCTGAGCGGTAAAGCGCTTGACTTCCGAACCCTGGTGAAGACTGGGATTTTTAATTTTGGGCGACTCAAATGGGTACCTGACATTAGTTGGGAAAAAGTAAAGGCAGTTGGTCTTTGTGCTGGCCACATGACACCCTCGTTAACCGTAGGCCACAGAAACAGATGATTCTTACACCATCTGCCCCATTGACCACAAGATCTGAAAGTAGGTTGGCCTGGTCGTGCTGTATGCGTGCTGGAATATCGTTCGGACTTCTCTGCCATCCCACATCGTCCTGAGGGAGGTTTGGACTAGGAAGTAAATTTTATCAACTCTAATGGAACATCCGAAACATGTAAAACATATCACAAACACTAGTTGAAATACTAGAATATCTTTATAGAGTGCAATGCATTGTGGGAAATCTGAGGTTAAATGTATACACGATAAAAATGTAAAAAGTACCCTTTTCAGACCTTGCAATCTATGATACAGATAATGTAAAGGTCACCTGTTTCCTTGGCCTATAATTAACGAGGGTGCCATGTGGCGAACACAAAGACCATCCGCCTATACTTTCCCCAACTAATGTCAGTTACCTAGTAGAGTTGGGTGGACTAAATTCAAAAACCGCAGTCTTCCTCTCGGTTCGGGAGCAAGCGATTTACACCTTTGCAGCCAGGCTGCCGTGTGTGCACTAATCATGGTAATTATTTTAAAGCTATTGCTTTAAAAGTTAGACTTTATCTTGATTCCCACAAGTTTCTTCAGGATGTGTGGCCCCCGATGTTGTCAATATTCCTGCTAGTTTCTTTTTACAAAGTGTGGAATTACGTTTAGAAAGCGGTAAAAAGGGATTAACTCCACGTGTACAGCCAAACATCTCAAGTAGCATTTATTTCCCTTTTCGATACCTAACAAAGCAAATAATTACCAATAATTAATAAAATAATGCCTTTTTGTGTATGTTTAGTTAAGGTACGGTAAATAATTAATTAAAGTTTAAACACAATCCTGGAATGGATGTGGGAGAAATAACTTGTACAAAAATTGTACTACTCAGAATGATTTAATATAAGTTTGTAACATCATAACATGCATGACTAGATCGGCACTTAGAAATGCGTAGGTCTCAAGTATCTTCACCTTTGAATTAACGTCTGTAAATAGTAAGATAAGACTGGAGAAGGGTGTCCTGCTTTGACGGCGCTTTATTGACCGGCTGCTGGTACTAAAAAAAAAAAATTGGTTTAAAAGATCTGCGCAAAACTAATTAGCTCGTCCATAATGCACAGTAATTAAGTCACATTGAGTCGTAGCCTACGCAAGAAGTTTTCTTAGCTGGCAATTGGGAAGCCAGTGCTTTCAGGAGTTGTTTTTAAAAATCTAGATCTAGAAGATCAACAATATATTTATCTTATACATTACAGACGTTACTTCAAAAGAGATATGATTATTCCATGCGTGTCCCTGTGTCAACCTAGTCCTGCATGCTAATCAGTGACTTAAACTCTGACAAGTCTTTTGCTTTCCTGTTTCAGACAACACATTCCATGCTGTGATAGCACAAGAGATAAAAATTGGAATAAGAAAGCTATAATTATAATAATAGTTTTTAATGTTCAAGTATTCTTGTCTTCTGCTACGTCTGTATGTGAGACTGTTTTCTGAACATTTAAAAAAACAAAGCAAAATAAATTATGAAGTGGTCATCGTTTGGGGAAAACAAAAAAACGGAACAACTTACCCCAAGTAAAACACTGCAGCTAATTTACACTGGGCGCCATTTCAAATTTGTGTCTGTTTCTTGTCCATTGAACCGTGTCGGAAACGAGACTTCGTTACGCTCCGTTGAACAGGAGGGGCCAATATCCTCCGTTTTTTTTTCTTAGTAATCGAAAGCATTCTGTCGTCGTGCCCAAAGTTCAAATGAACAATACACCCGCACAAGGTCACCTGCTAGTCAGGGTGTTCAGACCTATCCCAAGGTCCCCATTAACTCTTTGTATGCACGTACTAAAACTGATAACAGTGGAGTTTAGTTTAAACAGAACACCGTAATACTTTAATATGTCGATTCGTCTGCTTGGAAATAGATCTAGATCTAGTTGTAGAGGGCCAATTCTTACAAATGCAGGGGGGGGGAATGTCTAGATCTAGTTGTAGAGGACCAGTTCTTACAAATGCAAAGGGGGGGGGGTCTAGATCAAGTTGTTGAAGGTCAGTTCAAACAAATGCACGGGGGGGGGGGGGGTGTCTAGATCTAGTTGTAGAGGGCCAGTTCTTACAAATGCAGGGGGGGGGGGAATGTCTAGATTTAGTTGTAGAGGACCAGTTCTTACAAATGCAGGGGGGGGGTCTAGATCTAGTTGTAGAGGGCCAGTTCTTACAAATACAGGGGGGGGGGATGTCTAGATTTAGTTGTAGAGGGCCAGTTCTTACAAATGCAGGGGGGGGGAATGTCTAGATTTAGTTGTAGAGGGCCAGTTCTTACAAATGCAGGGGGGGGGGAGAATGTCTAGATTTAGTTGTAGAGGACCAGTTCTTACAAATGCAGGGGGGGGGGAATGTCTAGATTTAGTTGTAGAGGGCCAGTTCTTACAAATGCAGGGGGGGGGGTTGTCTAGATTTAGTTGTAGAGGACCAGTTCTTACAAATGCAGGGGGAGGTCTAGATCTAGTTGTAGAGGGTCAGTTCTTACAAATGCAGGGGGGGGGAATGTCTAGATTTAGTTGTAGAGGGCCAGTTCTTACAAATGCAGGGGGGGGGGAATGTCTAGATTTAGTTGTAGAGGGCCAGTTCTTACAAATGCAGGGGGGGGGGGAGAATGTCTATTTAGTTGTAGAGGACCAGTTCTTACAAATGCAGGGGGGGGGGGAATGTCTAGATTTAGTTGTAGAGGGCCAGTTCTTACAAATGCAGGGGGGGGGGATGTCTAGATTTAGTTGTAGAGGACCAGTTCTTACAAATGCGGGGGGGGGGGATGTCTAGATTTAGTTGTAGAGGGCCAGTTCAAACAAATGTAGGCGGGGTGTCTAGATCTGGTTGTAGAGGACCAGTTCTTACAAATGCAGGCATCAACGTTTTCCCCCTTCAAGAATGTCACTTACACTGGGTTGAAATGTCCCCCCCTCCTGGTGAAGCATACACAGGAATACGCCACTACGTGTTTCCCAGGTTGAGAAGCACTGAACTAAAAGTAGGTCAATTTTTATGTGGCATGGCTGTAACCATATTGTCACACGTGCAACTGGATTCTTGGGTAACTTAGAAGTTATTTTCATCTCAGTGTCTGGAGATAGCTGATATTCGACCTTCCCCCCCCCCCACCCCATCTAGATCTATTATTTTTTTCTTTAGAGTCAAACTATGTAGGCCTACTTTTGCTAGGATAGTGAACTTCACATAAACTAATCAAAATGGCTGAACTCTTTTGAAGTGTGTGTGTGTGTGTGTGGGGGGGTATATGACATCCTAGACACGAGTATGTGCTTCGGGATGCTGTGCTGTTTGTGAGATTGGGGTAGGGAGAGCTAAATCTTAATTTACAATACATTCTCCTGAAGTTAAAAATAGAGATTAGTGAGATTCACCCTTGTGGAGCATCACCAGAAAATGACAATCACGTTCTTCAAAGCTGCATACTCTATCGAAAGGCCCGAACAAGACACTGGACCCAAAACACTCTTATAGAATAAAAACTTTATGTAGAGCTGCCAGATCTGGAAATCACTGCTTAGTTCATTGTAGAAGCTTTTCTACATATCCGCCTAAATAAGGAAGCATACGTCTTGATATGATCAAAACAATAGCTGCGAAGCCCTGAGCTGATATAATGCATATACTGATGAATCTGTCGTGGACCCTGCCTCTTGATGATTCAAGATCTAGGTATTTTATATCATCGAACTCTATCTATCTATCTATCTATCTATCTATCTATCTATCTATCTATCTATCTATCTATCTATCTATCTATCTATCTCTATCTATCTATCTATCTATCTATCTATCTATCTATCTATCTATCTATCTATCTATCTATCTATCTATCTATCTATCTATCTATCTATCTGTCTGGTCTGTCTATCTGTCTGGTCTGTCTATCTGTCTGGTCTGTCTATCTGTCTGTCTGTCTGTCTGTCTCTCTGTCCGTCCGTCCGTCTGTCTGCCTGTCTATCTATCTTATCTTATCTTATCTTATCTTATGCTGGGTTGGATGCTGGGTTGGATTAGCCTGCGGGAAATAGAAGCGTATTTGCCGAACACCACCAATAATCTTACGCTATAGTGCAGTTGTTCCTTGTTGAGACCCATAACTTTGATTGAGACTGGAATTCCAGGTTCAGTGGCCAACGGTATACGAGAGTTTGGAAGTTTGGAACTCGGGACTATCTGCCATTACTCGAGTTAATTGGGCCTACCATTGATAGAGGTTTTAAACGAGGCAAAAGACAGGGAGGAATGGGAAAAGACGGTCGACAAATCCTGCTTGGTGCCCCAACGGTCCAACAGACTATGGGATAGGGAAAGGTAAAATGAACCGCTAAAATAAACAACAAACGTTTGACCTTAAAGGAAACAAAATTGTACATCAACACTTCTCTCCCTTATAACCACATGTAGGCATCTCTCGTTCCCTATAACACATACACACAAATACTTACACACACACACACACACACTATTTTAACTCTTTGCGCCCTACGCTGTCTTCACGTAGTTTTAGGAATAGAAAACCCCATTACAAAGATTGGTATAAAAGACAACCCCTTGGCCAGAATTCTTTCACAAAGTGGGCCAAAACTGTTTAAATAACCTTCTTTTTTTTCTATTTACACACGTGTGAAGTTTGACTTGTACTGGCGTGTGCAGAACATTAGACACCTTACAGCTGACACTAAAAATAGATATCTAGATACATTGTTTCTGACATATGCTGAAATGTAATATTACATAACATGCTATTTTTAGACTTGATATCATAATTTTTTTGTCCTTTACTGTCGACACGACGTTTTCGTTTCGTTATAGCAGGGGCGTAGTTGGCATATCTGGTGCCAAGCAGTTTATTGCATCCCCCCTTCACTTTTCAGTTTTTCATAAACATCCCATAGTAACGTAGGCTAAGTATAGAATGTATTTAATAATAGTAATACATGTCATATAACAGTAGAATGTATTGTCTAACTAAAATATCTCCGATATATAAATTCACGTTTTTAACAAACCTTATATCAACTCACTCTGTCTGTCTCCGACAATCAATCTCGGAATCAAGCCGAAATTTTACACAAATATTTATTTAACCTGACAACACAAAAATCAATACAAAAAAAATAACCAATTAATTAATTAACTATTGGTAATTAAATATTTTGTCTGGTATCTCGAACAAGGAAAAGAACTAGTACTTGAACTGAAATGGTGGTATAAGCTGAATTAGTCCCCTCTGAAGGTCGCCGCTTTAAAGTAATTTTAAAAGAAACAATAGATAACTATACAATCTTCTATTTTCACAGAACCTCACCAGCAGTTTTGATGCGGAGACGATGGCAGTCTGTGAAGCCTTAAAAGTCATTGACTCTCAACTCGGCGAGGGACATTTGAGGGCAACACAGATTGTTGTGGTCACTGACTCAAAATCTGTACTACATGCTTTGCAAAGCCCCGGACCATGGCCCCCCAATATCAACACTGTCATCATGGCTTCACATAACATCAAACAACGCTATGGCACCCCTGTAATAATGCAGTGGGTACCGAGTCACATAGGTGAGACTGGCAACACAATCGCAGACTCTTTGGCCCACCAGGGAGGGCAAATTCCACCCACTGATCAGGCTGTAAGCTTTCATCAAGCCCTGGCTATAATACAAAAAAACAGAAATGGAAAAGTGGTTTGAGTGCTGGGACAAGTCCCAAAAAGCCCGTGGAGTCTGGGAGCGCATGAGGCGCCCTGACCGCACTTTCCCGTGGTGGAGGCTGTCCAGGCCTGAGCAAGCTATTATAGCACAGTGCAGGACAGGCCACTGTCCTGTTGGCTCATATTTCTCGCGGCTATGGCCAAATTTCGATTCACGGTGCCCTCGCTGCGGGGAAGAAGAGGAAACCGTGCTTCATATTCTGTTTGACTGCCCCAGACTTGCTGATCTCCGTCTCGACAGGTCTGGGAAACCCAAAATTCTCGACCTGTATGGCGACATTCATGCACTACGCAAGACAGCAGGGTTTCTGTCCAGGGCTTTTGCAAGAGAGGATTTGAGCCTCTCAAGCCCTCACTCTAATGGAGTTTGATGATGATGATGATGACCAGCAAAGCGGTAAACATGACGGGTTGAGGAGGCTTGAGCCATGAGTTCGAATTCAGGTCTTTCCCCCATTTTTTTAAATAAAAGATTTAAAAAAGTGATTAATGGTAAATTCACCCAGATATCCTTTTCTTCTTCTTCTCCCCATCCCAACTGGTCCAGATAAGTGATAGAGTCATAGCGTATTGAGAAAGCTAAAAGCATGAAATAGTGCTTAACAAAAACAATTGGTAAAAATATTTCTAATCGCACAAATTTATTGTCATTGGTCTAGATTCTAGATCAATAAAAAATTTAATTACATGACTGATCAATACCAATTAATACAATTTCACTTAAGATAAGCTATTTTTAATAGTAATTTTAAAGTGTTTTTTTTTTTTGTTTTTGTTTTTTACGGTTATCGAGTTTTAATAAATTCAACATATAGTATCTAGGCACATTAGCAAAATCTTCTCTGTAGTCTATGATTTTACAAAATCTTCATCCGCGTGGACTTTAAGATTATGTAACTTTGAGATAGTTGGCTAACAAATGTTGTAAATAGTAACTTATAGTTTAGTTAGATCCACTCGTATTCAATCTTTTTTTTTTTAAATATTATCGCAAAGTTAAAACCGATCATTTCTATCACCACAATTCCAAAATGAATTTATTTTAAAGATGCGACTCAGAGTGGTAAAACGTTTGGCCTCTGAGTCCAAACGGTAGAATTATATCTTCTTTAAAAAAAAAGTTTTATCACTAAAACAGTATGAAAGGTCCTACTTAGGAGTTGACACGACTTCAATTAATTTATCAATGTATTTTTTAAACATTGGTTATACTATCGATTTTACTTGATTAATAGAGGAAAATAAATTTTGGCCTTTAAAAAAATATTTGTACGCCTCCTTTGTAGTACCCAAAGAAGAGGAGGGGCGCCTTGTGGTTTATGACTAGATGCATGACGCGTAGTATGTAATCATCTTCTTTTTTGAAGTAACGTCTGTATTTTATAAGATAAGATAAGAGAAACGATGACCCCAAAATCTGAACAACATAGACGAAATGTACACATAGAACTAATGTACACAAGAACTAATGTACACATAGAACACATGTACACATAGAACTAATGTACACAAGAACTAATGTAGGCCTACACATAGAACAAATGTACACAAGAACTAATGTACACATAGAACTAATGTACACAAGAACTAATGTACACAAGAACTAATGCACACATAGAACAAATGTACACATAGAACAAATGTACACAGAACTAATGTACACATAGAACTAATGTACACAAGAACTAATGTACACATAGCACAAATGTACACATAGAACTAATGTACACATAGAACAAATGTACAGATAGAACTAATGTACACATAGAACTAATGTACACAAGAACTAATGTACACATAGAACAAATGTACACATAGAACAAATGTACACAAGAACTAATGTACACATAGAACAAATGTACACATAGAGCAAATGTACACATAGAACAAATGTACACAAGAACTAATGTACACATTGAACAAATGTACACATAGAACAAATGTACACAAGAACTAATGTACACATAGGACTAATGTACACAAGAACTAACGTACACAAGAACCAACGGCGTAGCTAGGGTATTTGATGCCCAGTGCGGCATCTCTTCATGATGCCCCCCCCCCTTTTCGAATATAAAACAGCGAAAATATGTTATTATACGTTCACACAATATACTGCAAATAAATATTACGTGCTTTCTTGGTCGCAAAAACTATCAATAATTTTATCGAAATTTGTTTTCAACCAATTGCCTACTTAGTGAAGCGCATCGTTGATTGGTATTAATTCTTGATTAACTTAATTAAATCTGAAAAACTTCGATCGCACATAGCCATACTTACCGCAATTAGGCCTATCAGAAATATGTAAAAATATGATAATTCGACCTGAGGAGAATCTTGGACATCGTTCTTTTTTGTCTCAAAGCAGAATCTGACATTCAATAGGCATCACGAATATTTAGAATACTTAGACAATATTTAGAACTGAATTAGGCATTCTAGCTGATATCTTTTTATTTTTGTGTTAACTTAAGATTTCAAACAGGTCCTTGTTGGAGAAGTTCAAACAGGTGCTTGTTGGAGAAGTTCAAACAGGTCCTTGTGGGAGAAGTTCAAACAGGTCCTTGTTGGAGAAGTTCAAACAGGTCCTTGTTGGAGAAGTTCAAAGGCTTCTGAAGAAATTGCAACAAACTGTTGAAGCATTTTTCGCTCCAGACGAAATTTATTTTTGTCAATGCTGCTATGAGAACTATCGAGATTGATTTTAATATGAAGATTCAATAGTTGGGTTAGCAACAAAATTCATAGTCACCAGCCACATCATGATCATAGTGGGTGGTTATTTCTTGAACTATCACGTCCAAGGAAGGATAAATCTCACTCGTAGCTCTTTCTTTTGTGTTTATACGGAATCTTCACCTTTTTCGCTTGGCTTCTTTTTATGGCAGCTAAACGTCTTTGATGTTCTGCACTAATCCTCCGATCAGAGCACATACTTTCGCTAAAGGTAATAATGGCTTCAATGTTACCCTTCCGATGAGTAGTTATCGATGTTTTTAATGTTTTCCATTTAAGTGCGCAGTCTCGAATTGACGATCATAGTTTTTGAAGTTAGAATTACCCGTCGTTTATTTCAGTTAATTCAGGGATCAAGAATCTAAAATAGGTGAGAAAATTAAGACTGAAGAGCAACTAACACTCCGCCTACTTAAGAGAGTTTACCTTTACAATTCTTCTTCAACTCGTTCGTGATGCCCATTGAGGGCTAGATTCTGCTTTGAGAGAAAAGGAATGATATCCAAGATTCTTTTCATTATTAGATCTTTACCTTTCATCCCTGCCATCAACCATTTTAACCAGAGAGAACAATTTCTCTGTCTGAACTAGCACTATGAGCGCCATCCAGACTTAGCAATATCGAGCAACGTTCATAATATTAACAGAGTGGCAAAATAAATATTTTTAAAAATCAAATATAGTAGTTTATGTTTATTCATGTATGTACAATGTGTGCAGTTTTTACTGAGAAATTTTGTGCTCAGTTTGATGCCCCTCATCACTTGATGCCCCGTGCGGCCCGCACCACCCGCACATGGCTAGCTACGCCACTGACAAGAACTAATGTACACATAGAACAAATGTACACATAGAACTAATGTACACATAGAACAAATGTACACATAGAACTAATGTACACATAGAACAAATGTACACTATTCTAAAGTGAACACAAGAAGAACATGAAAAAAAGTATTTAATAAAACAAAAAACACCAACAAAGCTTATATTAAGTGTAATTATATCAAATAGCTTGGATCAGTCATGTAATTAGATTTGTAATAGATCTAGTCTAACAATAATAACTCTAACCCTAAGCCTAACCCTCACCCTAACTCTAACCCTGTCCTACTAGAAATATATTCACCAATTTATTTTTGTTTAGCACAATTTCATGCTTTCATTTTTTCTCAATGCGCTATGAATTCGATCTCGAGGGTCACGGAGGTCACGGTTCAATCCTTCTCAAGGGGACTAATTCCACATATACCATCACAAGTACAGTTTCTTTCTCTTGTTTGATACCGAGCAAAATAATTAATTACCAATAATTACAAAGCTTATATTAACCCACTCTGTCTGTCTGGTAAAAGTTTGAACATGTTTTTTTCCTCCAATTTCCCGTTCTCTGATCAAGTTAATTCATTGCATAATTGTCCATAGAACCTGATAAGACATGAATCAAATGAAATACTAAACAATTTGTTAATTAATTGTTGGTTATCAATTATTCTGATTGATTTCGAAATAAGGGGAGTAAATGCTACTTAATGAGAGATGGGAATACAAAAAATATATTTAGATTGAAGTCCCCTTTTTACGTTTTGGCACATTTCTTCCTCCCACTTTTATTCTCGGATCAAGTTGAAATTTTGCATTATTATTCATAGTCGTTAACAATAGACGAATAAATGAAAAAATTAACCAATTACTTAATAATTTAGTACTAATTAATTACTTTTGTTTTATATAGCAGAAATAGAGATAAACCCTGTAATTTTCAGATAATTGGTATTAATTAACGGCTTTTTCCTTTTTAGATAAGCTGAAGTGTTAGACACTTAGTATTTTTAGTTTATGTAGAGACGCACCATAATTGACAGATTTTGAACGCGACTAGTGACGCTATGACTTAGTTGGGTTAGAGGCTACTTAGAGACAGAAAATCAGTTGGTGGTAGGATTTCATAAGGGTAGGACGTATTTATTGACAGAGACATCGACTTTGGCCTTCTTGCTGAATTAAACCTTACTATAAATTGTTCAACGGTGTTTGGAATGATCTCTCCACTTGCTAAAACTAGAAGTGTCTGTCTGCTTGTTGGTTAATCGCATTGAAATACACCTGCACAAGAAACCCAGACATCTGCAGAGTAATCTGTCGGAATCAGACAGACATCAATTAACTACAATACGAATAGGTATCATCACAACGGTTAACGAGGGTGTCATGAGGCCAGCAAAGCGACCAACCGCCTTTACTTTTCCCCAACTAATGTCAGGTACCCATTAGAGCTGGGTGGACTCAGAGGCGCCCAAGGATCCCGAAATAAAATCCCAGTCTTCACCAGGATTAGAACCCGGGACCTCCGGTTCAGAAGCCAAGCGCTTTACCGCTCAGCCACCGCGCCTCCCTATGCGAAGTGTAATTGTATCGATTTGTTTGGACCAGTCATGTAATTAAATTTGTAATAGATCTAGACCAACAACAATAAATCTGTGCGTTTAATAATATTTTTACCAATAGCTTTGGTTTAGCGCTATTTCATGCGTTTAGCTTTCTCAGTACCCCAGGATCCTATCACTTGTCTGGACCTGTTGGGGAAATAGGGGGGGGGGGGAGAAGAAAGAAAGAGAGGAACGTCAAGGTGAATTTTACCGTAATAGTTTTTAAAAGCATTTCCCAAAGGTAACGACTCAAATCGAACTCGTGGCTCACGCCTCTTTGGGCCGACGTGCTAAACCACTTATGTCTAGCAAGGATTGTATAGTTATATATTGTTTTTTTCAATTTAGAGCTAGAATCCGTAAAGGGGGACTAATCAAACTTATACCACCAATTCAGTCAAGTACAATTTATTTTCCTTTTTAGAGATACCAAATAAATAAATTAATTACCAACAGTTAATTAACTAATTTGTTCATTTATTTTGATTCTTGTATTGTCAGGTAAATGAAATAATTGTGCAAAATTTCAGTTTGATCCGAGATTTTGTGTGGGAGAAATAACAGGTAACAGATTTTTATTAGACAGACAGAGATAGTAGATAAATACGTTGCAAATACAATGCACAACTACAACTATATCTCAGACAATACAAACAGAAAGCACGTACTTTTCAAAACTTTTTGTCGATACTATTCTATTGTTGGGCCGACCGAAGACTTGATACCACACAATACGAAGAAACGAGCATATATTCATCGTATTATTATTCTGTCTCTCTGTGGCATTTTACATCTCAAGAGGCCATATTTTACTTTTGCAACTTCTTGTGTGACTAAAGAGGCCAATCCTTGATACACAGCTGCGGTCACAGGTTGGGCACATATGATCACCAGGCGCCGTTGCATTTTCACTCTTATTTCTGCTGTTGTTGTGTTATTATAACATTGTTAATATTCACATGCATTTGAGGAACTGATGATTGAAAAGATATGGTTCAATGTGAACGTATCTTATCTGATGTTATGGAATGATTATCTGATGTTATGGAATGATTATCTGATGTTATGGAATGATTATCTGATGTTATAGAATGATTATCTGATGTTATGGAATGATTATCTGATGGATCATTTTCTTAAGGGACAATCTGTCATTCAAGGTCTCAAGAAAGAAAATTTTCCCCTTTAATTTGTGTACTGTGATGATGTTGACCGTCAATACTCTGTGGCATTTTACGTCTCGTGAGACGATCTTTTCCCTTTGCAACTTCTTGTGTGACTAAAGAGGCCAATCCTTGATACACAGCTGCGATCACAGGTTGGGCATATAAAATCACCAGGCGCCATTGCATTTTCACCCTTCTTTCTGCTTCTGTTGTGTATGACATCTGCAATCTGTGACCCTTCCTTTATGCTCTCTCTCCATGTGGATCTGTCCAGTGCCACCTCTTCCCAGTTGCCAGTGTCGATTTTGAAGAGCTTCATGTCGCGTTTGCATACATCCGTATAACGTAAAAGTGGGCGACCAGCGGCTCTCCTGCCTTCAATTAGATCGCCATACAGGATGTCCTGTGGAAGTCGACCTACTGGCATTCTACGAACGTGGCCAAGCCAGCCAAGGCGTCTGCTGCTGATAACAGAGCGGATGTTCTGGCATCCTGCTCTATGTAGCACTTCCTCATTTGTTATCTTATCTTGCCACCTTATTTTAAAGATCCGCCTTAGGCATCGGAGGTGGAAGACATTCAGCTTTACCGTCAATACACTGCACTGCAAACTATGCTTATTAAATGATGTTTTAAATTATATTCGACTTATATACATAATAATTACATTCTATCATGTTTAAAACAAAAGTAAACATTTTATTTAACACATAAGTAGCCTCTGTAACATACCACACTTAATTTTGTAATACAAATACTTTAATTTTTTTTTATTTTTTTTAGCTATCAGAGACTTTTTATGTCTTAGAAAATTTAATATCGATTTCGAAATAAGGTTTAATATCGTAATATAATTTTTTTGTCTATACATAATTCTGTGTGCAATTGATTTACTCCATAAAATTTCCGTTGGTCTGTAAAGATTGTTCTTTTTCTTACAACTTTTTCTACAACGTATGTTGTAACCCTTAACCCTGCCACCCAAATCAAAGTCCTTGATGTTTGGACCTTGTATCACATTGCGTGTTTCTTTCGTTTCATTCAAAATAGACAGCGTGGACGTTGACCACACAGATGAACTGTTTGTTTTGAAATGTGCAAGACGCGTATGAATCTGTGCCGGGACACCATAAGCACCTGCTACTGACCTCTGAACCTTGGCCTTTGTTCTGAAAAAGAAACACGATGCAGACGAATTTGTAGCGCGGAAACCCCATGCCCTTGACCCTGGATTTCACCTCGGAGGAAATGGCCAAGCACATCTGCTTGGAGGAGTCTGGCGTGTATTTGAAGTGTCTCAGATAGCGAGTTAACACGTCGTCCATCATAAGCTCAACTTTGTGGGCGTGGAATTTCTCCTGCGGCTCCGGCCCGAGCCGGTATGTGTTTTCCAACAATACTTGGGGCACTTCGGGAATGGCCAGCTTCTTTTGAGACATGCGCTTCCAAGCGCGCGCCGCGGCGACCAGCCGAAAAACGGATAGCCCCGCACTCGGCCGAGGCGTCCCCATGGAATGCCTAGACGACGTGCCGGCATCGGAGTATCCGTAAGGAAACGACTTGTTGGAGTCGCTTCTGCTATGAAGACGACTTCTTCCTTTAACGCTGCCTGTCGGCACAGAGTTATTCGAGTCACTTCTGCTGAGCAGACGAGATCGTTCTTTGATATTGGGCAAGGACTTGTTAGACTCACTTCTGCTGAGCAGACGACCAATTCCTTCAACTTTCATAGAAAGAATCTTAAATGTTGAATAGAGAAGAGAAAAAAAAAGTATATTAATTATTTAAAAAGTACTGATCCTATTTGACAATATTTTTCATGAAAATCTTTTTGAAAAAATCGTTGGAATCTTTTAGATACAGAATATTATTTTAAAATTATTCAGTCTGGACCAAAAAAAAAGGGGGGATGGTGCTGGGGTCGGGGGGGGGGATGGAGAGAGGGCGCAAAGTTAATCTTATTCTGCTAATGTATACGTACACATTTTCAGTTAGCGCGAGGCGTCCTCGGCCTCCATGAGTCTCGGGGACCTGAGTGAAAATCCCTGTATGGTAAAGCCCTTCATTTGTGCCAGTTTTACTGTTGAGTCAAGCTAGCAATGTCAAGGACTGTAGAATTTCAAAGCTGTGGTGGCTGATTTTTTTCCCTCCTCTTCAAACCGAAAACCAAGATTATTTTTGTTTTTCAAAAGTGATGGCATAAAACACAATTTGGAAAGCGCTAAATAAACATACACCACCTCTTCCCAAAATGCCCATAATAACAGAGTGTAATGTTAATAGTCTTTTACGAAACAGCGCGATAATGGTAAAGCAGATAACAAAGGCTTATAAAGTCTACTCATTTTTTAAAATAAAAAGACAACAGTGTCGAAAGTAGGTCTACCTTCTTGTCCATTTTTGCTATGAGCTTGGGGTGGATCTTGTCGTGTTGTTGCAGGGCCTTCTGTGTGAGAACTTCTGAGGACATTTCTTTCACCTGAATAAACAAGAATGCGAAATAATATAACGTGTTCGGGGCCGACTTCATTTATTATAATTCTGATATTATGTAACTCTTAGTTCGCCCCGGTCTAAAGCAATGATGACTAGATATGTAAGAAAGTTTTCACTGGCATAGGATTACAGGACGTGAAATTTATTTCATGATGGAGTCCATGGACAGACTACACACTAGCACACTAACGAGGCAGGATGATGGAAAGATTACACACTAGCACACTAACGAGACAGGATGATGGAGTCCATGGAAAGATTACACACTAGCACACTAACGAGGCAGGATGATGGAAAGATTACACACTAGCACACTAACGAGACAGGATGATGGAGTCCATGGAAAGATTACACACTAGCACACTAACGAGGCAGGATGATGGAAAGATTACACACTAGCACACTAACGAGGCAGGATGATGGAGTCTATGGAAAGATTACACACTAGCACACTAACGAGGCAGGGGCTTGGTAGCTGAGTGGTAAAAGCGCTTGGCTTTCAAATTGAGGAGTTTAGGGTTCGAATCTCGGTGAAGACTGGGATTTTGAATTTTGAGATTTTAAGGACGTCCTTAGTTCACATATTTCTAATTGGTAACTGTCGTTAGTTTGGGGAAAGTAAAGGCGGTTGATCGTTGTGCTGACCACATGGCACCTTCGTTAACCGTCCGGCACAGAAACAGATGACCTTTACATCATATGCCCTATAGATCACAAGGTCTGAAAGGGGTACACTATACACTATATACATCGAGTCAATAACTGAAATGTGAACAAGTTACCACCGGTCTTTTGTTTTTGTCCACTGTGTGTTTATCATTTATCATGTTATAATCATTTTTTTGTCCTCTCTTTAATTGTTTTTACAAAGCTTATATCAACTCTGTCTGTCTATCTGTCTGTCTGTCTGGTACAGTTTTTTTTTACACGTTATTTCTCACGAACCCATGCTCGGATCAATTTGATTTACACACTTTGTAACTAACAAAACATGAATCAATTAGAAAAATTATGTTCATTATTGGTAATTACTTGTTTGGTATCGAAAAAGGAAATAGTGCTACCTTTTGAGATATGGTTAGATGTGGAGTTATTTCCATATAATATTTTGTACATGTTTTTTTTTGTTCCGGATCCCATCAAGTTGAAATTTTGCAGAATTATTTATGGTGAATTACTACAACACGTGAATCAATTAAAAAAAAAACAACTAATGTGTTAATTAGTGGTAATTAATTAATTTGTCTGTATAGAAAAAGGAGCTTATTCCTGTAGTATTGAAGGGCAGTGATTTTGCGCTTAGATATTTTTTTCTAATATTTAGCTCGTTGAGCTTAGTTTCCTGCTCCCTCCCTTTTTTTTTTAAAAAGATATTCCAACAAAATCATAACAGCAACACACACAAACACACACACACACACACACACACACACACACACACACACACACAAATAAGCTCATTAGCGTCCTTGATTTCCTATCATCCTGATACAGGAACTTAATTACACCCCAACCCCCCTAATCGCCACACATGCACACGCACGCTCCTTGTTCCAGATTTCAATATCAGTGACTACGTTGTGCCGACTTGATTTCTGAACCGATCGATGACCATCGGGCGACATTCTCGGTGTAGGTATCCGGCCCTATCTCGGAAGTCGTTAACAAGGCTGCAATGAATAGTACGCAGGACGGCAACGCTATCACAGGCTCCCCCCTTTCCGCCCTCGTCTCCCCTTGGACACGCATTAGCTCGCTGTTTTTTTAAAAGATACTCCGCTCTAAGCTCACCAAAGTATGAGTTGGGAAGGGGAAAGGGAGGGATACACAACAGTTGCCGACCTACGCCCCCCCCCCTTTTTTTATTTGTTGGGAATCAACTTATGAAAACCATTTGAGTGTTAAGCAAAGAATGTACTAAAACCTTACTTGCAAAACGTTGCTTGATAACATAAATATGTTTAGGCCCTATATATAATTCTCTTCGTCGCTCAAGAGTTTGGACGAGAAAAAGAAGTAAAGGAAAGATCACTCTCTTATTTCTGAGGATAGTCACCCCACGAAAAAACAAGAAAAGGGGGGGGGGAGAGAACAAGTATTCACCGGTCGCTACTGATGGCTGCATGGTTTAAAAAATTTCTCAAAAGATAGAAAAAAAAAACAGGATTATTTTACGAAACAAACATTCAACAAATATAGGAGATTCTCATCCATGGCGATTAATATCTAGCTATAACCAATGTGTACTTGTTGTACAGAAACACGGGAGTTGTTGATTAGCTATTTAATTTAGAACATTGACCACAATTTTTGTACATCTTCTTAACTCTTTCAAATCTCATTTCTAAGCTCTTTTAAGCTCAAGTTTAACCCTTTTTTCATACGTTAGTTAGTTTTATGGTGGTTTTTTATTGAGATTTTTTTTTTTTGGGGGGGGGGGGTAGGCTTAATATTTTATATTTCATAAAAAAAAATTGTTTTTACTCTCTAAACAGAGTATTATGTTCTCCGAGTTCCACAAACAAAGCTTACACGAAGTATAATTGTATCAATTAGTTTGGGTCAGTCATGTAATTAAATCTAGACCAACAATAATAAATCTGTACATTTAATAATATTTTTTACCAATTGTTTTTGGTTAGCGCTTTTCATTTTTTTTAGCTGTCTCAATACGCTATGATCCTACAACTTGTCTGGGAGGAATTGGGGAGAAAAGGATATCTGTAAATATTACACCGCAATTGGTTTTGAATAGCATTTACAACAAAAAAAAGGGGAGGGGAGGGAACGACAAGAATTCGAACTCGTGGCTCACTCCTCCTCGAGCCGACGTGCTAACCACTTTGCCAGTGAGGTACTTAAGACTAAAGAAAATTGTATACTTATATATTGTTTGTTTAAATTTAGGGCGGCGACTAATTCAGCTTATACTACCAATTCATTCAAGTGCAATTTCTTTCCCTTGTTCGAGATACCAATGGTTAATTAACTAAATGGTTATTTTTGTTTTTAAATTGATTCTTGTCCTGTGAGGTAAAAGAAATACTTGAGCGAAATTTCAGCTTACTCCAATATTGGGTGCTGGAGAAATAACGTGTGCAAACATTTTACCAGACAGGCAGAGTGAGTTGATAGAAGCTTTGTAATTACCGAGGGACTAAAAATGGTTGTTAATAAGCGGGTCAACCACAAACCACTAATTTCTACTTTCTGGACCTTGGGATCGTATCTACCTTCCCCCCCTCCCTTTAAAAAAAAAGAGCCCCAGTGATAAGCCTTAGAGTTTTTCACCAGAACAGAGTAAACCCATTATTTAGGAATCGCCACGAGGTCATCACAAAAGTATTTTTCTTTTCAAGTCTGCAAATAAAGTTCTAGAGTCGTGTAGACTCGTGCGACAGTATCAACCTCGTTACTCATGTGCCAGCACGATTTATTGGCAGACGAGTCACGATCCGGATAGCACCTTTCAATTCAAGAATAATTCTCGTGGGGGGGGGGGGGGGGGGAGTAGATTCAGGGCTGATTAATGATCAGGAAGTGAGAACATGTAAATATAAGCAAGAGAAAGTTAATGTAAGAGAAATTCTATTTACTAAGAGAACATAAATGTAGGCAACAGAAAGTAAATTCAATAAGAGAATATAGATTTAGGAAAAAGAAAGTAAATGAGGTAAATGTGCCTCCTCGGGCCGACGTGCTAACCACTCTGCTAGTGATGTACTTATGTCTGGATGAGATTGTATAGTTATATATTGTTTCAATTTAGAGCGGCGGCCTATTAGGGTGACTAATTCAGCTTATACCACCACTTCAGTCAAGTACAATTTCTTTCCCTTGTTCGAGATACCAGACAAAATAATGAATTAGCAATTGTTAACTTACTAATTTGGTAATTTTCAATTAATTGATTCTTGTGTTACCAGGTAAAAGCAATAATTGTAAAAAAAATTCTGCTTGCTCCGAGGCTGGGTGTGGGAGAAAGTATAAAACGAGGAAAACAATTTCATGCTTTTAGCTTTCACAATAAGCTACGCTTCTATCATTTCAACTTATACCACTACATCAGTCAAGTACAATTTCTATTCCTTGTTCGATACCAAACAAAACTAATTTTTAAAATAATTATGTTGTCAGGTGCAAGAAATAATTGTGCAAAATTTCAGCTTGATCTAAGATTGGGTTTTCAGAGAAATAACTTGTACAAACTTTTAACCAGACAGAGAGACGGAGTTGATATAAGCTTTGTAAAAATTGACCTTTATGTTTCAAAACATGCCAACTGCAAGCTTTTCTCGTTCAGCAGTTAAAAAAAAATCTTTACAGAACTACTAAATTTCTATAAAGGTGCAGCCCTTAAAATCCCTATGTTTTTCCCCACTTAATTTATTTTTATTATTGAAGTGAATGAATTTTCATTCTCTGGAACTGTCACGGTCGAACATTTAGAATGGAAGTAAAATTCATTGTAGTCCCCTTAACAGTATCAACTGAGAAATTTATAATTGTTATTATTATTATTACTATTATTATTAGTGGTATTATTCTATATGTGAATCGCAAGGACAAGTGAATCCGATGGCAGACTATCTAGAGTGTGTGGAACAGAGAAGCGTCACCACACGTACCAAACTAGGGGTTTAAACCGGTACCATCAAAACAGAAGGCATGCAAGAAACTGAAGCACTTCCACATGAGATGCCTGTTTAAGTGGAAAGACAAGATACAAGAAGTCCTCCAAAAAGAGCCGGCCTGCAGAGCAATCACAGAATCCATGTGCAGTCTCAAAAAAGATGAGCAGGCCACTTCTGCAGAATGGACAACTGTCGCATCCCTAAAAGTCTAACGCATAGAAAGTGAGATCAAAGGCTCAAAGTGGGCAAAGAAAACGTTTCACAAACACCCTCAAAGTGTCCCTGAGAACCTTGAACTTGGACTTTGCCACATGACCAATAAGATCAAATGATAAAAGCATCGTGGCACCGTGCTGTAAAAACTGGCGCAAAAATATTACAACACAAAAAGAAACTTTGACCAGCCGATTTTTAACACTCATTTGCATAGACTGTTTAAGTTCAGAGAATTTTATTTAATTTTTATTATTCCAAACGTTCTTTGACATAGCAAACAAAAGCGCGCGAACAAACAAATCCGCTATACTAAAACTCTAGGCCTACAACCTCTAGTGATATGTTTCCAACTCCAATTCTTGATCATGTGGATGAACTTATCGTAGTTGGCAGCTGTTCCTAAAGGTTGTAATGTATTAAGCACACAGGATTATTAAAGCGGTTGACCTAATGGCACCAGAACAGTCGTGACATACTTATCATATAGTAAACAATCACGTACTAGAGAAAGGGGCTGGAGAACATTGGGAGGGGGAAGAGGGGTGAGAATAAAGGAGAGAGGGGCGTCCTTTGTTCTTCAAGCTCAGAACATGAACACAAGAAAAAAGAAACATTTTGTTTGCCAGGCTGGTGACTTTATTGCAGAGTTGGTACCTTAGTAAACATTTACAAAGCAAGATGCGGTGTCATATGCTCGCTATGATGGGATTCCATTTTGCTTCATTTTTTAACACAGACTCCGTTGAAACCAAGAAAGTAAAAAGTCGTTCACTTTATGTTTACAGTCTCTAAATAAACAAATATTAACTTACAACATTATAAAGCTCGTGATGTGCATGAAGAGAAAGTATGTTACACAATTTTAACTAGTAACATCTTCATACTAAAGAGCGTTAACTCAAAGCTAGTCAGAACTTGCATCTGTAGAAGATTTCCCCCGCAGCATCTGATCTAGAGAGAAGAATCCTAGAAATGGAAATGAAATGCTACAGAAAGAGCCTATGTATCACATTCAAACACTTCATCACAAATGAAAAGATTAGAAACAGTATTAATTCGGCAATTAATGATGACCACGATGACCTGCTAACTAGTGTAAAAAAAAAAAGAGCCATATCGCAAGGTCCTCAGGGCTCGCAAAGATCTTCCTTCAGGGAACAGTACCAGGAAAAAGAAGAAAAGGCAGACAGATAAAGTGATGGGAAGACACTTTAATCCAGTGCTTTTTTTTGTGATGGTACGCAACGGTACGGCGTACCGGCGCCTTTTTCAGTGTGGGAAAAAATATTACTTTTCTTGAATTTTAACGTTTAGGCCCTACTATTACTTTAATAGTAATTGAAAGTTAGGCAATCCATCACTGAGTAAAGGTACCTATTTTTGTTTTAAAGCACTGCTTTGATCTAATCCTAATGTTCTATGACTGTGGTAGCCAACCTCTTTCGACTTGAGGACCATACAGATTTCTAAACAAGCTTGTCATGGGCTGTGCCACCATCCAAGAAGGTGAAGTCCACGGGAACACAGCCAGTGAGGCTTCCTCATGCACTGTGGGCAAGGGTTTTGACGGGTTAGACAGCACCACCTCACGGGCTGGATCGTGACCTCCGTGTATGTCGAAGGCGCCGGCTGGATAGCCCTGCCACACGGGCTGGATAGACCCGCTTCACGATCCGGATAGCACAACCTCACGAACTGAATCGACCCGCCTCACGGGCCGAATATGAAAACTCTCTCTTATAAAATAAATATATCGAAAGTCGTCCAACAATATAACGTAAATATTACCTTATTTTTCTAACTTTGTTTAATAATGTCTGATTTGATTTTTGAAAAAAAAAAATTGCCCTAAAGACATCTCGAAATATCTTCTAATACCTTTGCAATGTGCACACCATTTATTATAATTATTTCTACATTTCAAATATTATTTTTCTTGTATTTTTAAACAAGTGTATAGAGACATGAAATATAAATAATTATTATATAGAACACTTTTCAAGTTATCGAATAAATTCGACAGTTATTATATTTTTATTACTTCTATAAAAGGTTATTTTTAAAAACAATTTATTTAGAAAAAAAATCTTAATATTGAAAAGAAGTTATTTTTTTCCTTATAGAATTTCAGTTGCCAGGTAATGAATGATATTACGAGCCCGTTGCATTTTTTTTAAAAGTCATCGGTGGACTTCTTTATTTGTAACTAACCTAAGTTCTAATAGCCATGGACTGAATAATGTACATTGTATGACCACGACACTAGATTAATACACATGTATCTTATAGTGTAGTAACAGTAAATAGGGACATAAACATACACACGCCGTATACACACACACACACACACACTTATGGACTTACCCATACACAAATGAACAATCCTCTAACAGTATACTAACAGGTCAAACAATATAAGGGAACTAAGTGACCACTCCTGCTACGCACGCATTTAAAATCTGGAACTCTTTGGCTGGAAACAGTGTGGGAGGGGGTTAAGGGATGGCTGGGGGGTCAACCAGTGGTGGAAAGGGAGGTAAGGTTGAGACAAAGGGGACAAGGCTTTCTTCTCTCCCTTGTACTTTTAAAATCTATAGGTGAGAAGAATGGAATAGGCAGAGTACAAGCTAACCTTCTGTTGACACATAGACCAGGGACAGTAGCCTAGCAACGAGGACATGATTACTAGGCTTGAACAGCAACAACAAAAAGAAAAAAGAAAATTAAAAAGACATTGAGAGAATTACGCTAGTGAACTTAAATACTATTGCCACATGGGCTAAGAAATATAAGGCTCTTTTGGACCTTCTGTCTCAGAATCTACGCATTGTCATGAAAAATAGGAATGAGCATAAGTCAAGAGGAGGTAACGGTACTTTGTTTGACAGACGGAAGAACAGATGAACAACACGATGATCGCATTAACTTATCAGTTCCGTGGAAACTGTGATGATCAGAAGTATAGGCTTACGACACACTCACAAGTGAGACACACAAGTCTTCACACACACACACACACACACACACACACACACAGAGAGAGAGAGAGAAAAGCGACGTGGGTAACACGGAAACAAATAGGGATCGTAATGCTTTAGATGCAAATGACATATATGTGTGAATATGTTTTAATTAGTCATCAGAATGCCACAAAGTCAAAAGACAGTTACGATTTTCCAGTCATCTACTTATCGTTGAGATTTCCAAAAAAGTTACGAGATAAATCCCTTTTACGAACCTTTGACCCGGGAAAGGATTGTATCCCGAGGCCAGGTTGAGGAATTGGCTCTTCACCGACCCCCTCTGTCTGGGGGCCCATTAGGATGATCATTTAATCACATTCGTTTGGTCATGGGTCACGGTATTTTAAGCCAACGCAATGTGTTCCCCCGACCTATACGAGGCCGGAGGCCGAGCCTATTCCTATAATATAGCATATTCCTATAATATAGCATATTCCTATAATATACCATTGCGTTCCGTGGGAGGGCCATCACCGACCGTATGACTCCTGCTGGGAAACGGTGCAATGGATGCGGACGGGTTAGCAAGCCCTCCTTAGATCCTCACCACGTGCAAGTACACTCACAAGATCATAACTGTGATAGTCTACTAGAGGCCCTGCTCTCTCTCGTTCTTAGACTTTCCGCTTCCCCAGGTGGTAGAGAAGCTGGCCATTTTTTGCATGGTATGCTTTTCTTCCAGAGCTGAGGTCCATGTTTTTTCGCTGTCCATAGCTTTCTTGGTCACTGTCTTTTTCCATCTAGTGCTGTCTAGAGCTATGTCTTCCTAATGGACATTGTCGATGTTCACTGATTTGAGGTCCTGTTTTATTACATCCATAAACGGAAGTGCGCGACCAGTTTCTCTTGAGCCAGTCGCGAGTTGTCCGTAGAGAATGACTTTAGGGATGCGATTGTCCTCCATCCGGCGAACATGTCCAAGCCAGCGCATGTGGCGTTGTCTGAGGACTGTAAAGATGCTGGGAATACCTGTTTGCGCAAGAATCTCAGTATTGCACACTCTTTCTCAGACAGAAAGAAAGACAGATAAACAGATAAACAGACAGAGTGACTTGATAAAAGCTTTGTAACAAGCTTATAAAAGTAAGCTACACCTATTTCTGGTTGTTATGAACATTATGATCGTAGCTTATATTTAAACAGTAAAATATATAAAATGTTTTTTCTTTAAAAAAAAGAGCTTATATTAAGAATCAATATATGAATTATTTTGACTCAATCGTGTAATGTATTTGTGATAGATCTAGAATAACAATAATAAATCTGTGCCATTGGAAATATTTTACCAATTGTTTTGTTTAGCTTAATTTCAAGCTTTCAGCATGTTCAATGCGCTATGATCCAATCACTTGTGTTGACCCGTTGGGGTTGTGGAGAAGGAGGTGATATCTGGGTGATCACTTTTTAAATGTATATATATATATATAGCATATTCCTATAATATATATATATAAAAGGTGAACGACCTGAATTCGTACTCGAGGGCTAAAGCCTCATGTTGTAAACACACTAACCACTAATTAATTATGACAAATAAATTCAATATTTGGCTAATCTTTCGAGTAATTTATAATTGAATAATTGTGTACAATTTTAACATGATTCGAAAATTAGAAGAAATAGGACCTAACGTCTACAAGATTCCAAACAGACAATTTTTTAAAAAGTTTTTTTAATTGAAAAGTAATAATAAACTTTAAAACCATGATTTGGCCTATCAAGCTTATGAAATGGAATACCATAGTGGGAATTATTGACAGGTAAGTGTTACATGCCATTCAACAGTGAGAGATATCACACCAGTAGTCTAACTCGGCTTTAAACACAAACATACATAATTAGCTTATTGTGTTGTTGTTTTTTATAACGAACACCAACTACATTAGAAGCTTATGCCGAGCTGTCTAGAGTCTTGGCTTCTATAATCCCATGACCCAGCATGGAATCCTTTCCATAAAAAAATTCTTACCAAGAGTTGAAATGTGGTGGGGAGGGCAGTGGCTAAACAAGTCATATGAAATTATCTGCTTACATTTAGAGCTGTCCAGGCATTTTCCTTTGTATCATTTTCGATCTAGATCGGTGGCTCTCAAACGGATCTTTCTGGAGTTAGCAAAGGAAGTACATAACCGCAATAAGCAAAATATAGAAAAATAAAAGCTTATCTAAGGGGAAAAACTTCACACTTACAGCTATATCTCTCAGTAATCTAAAAGTTATTTTCCTTATTCGATGTCAAAGAAATAAAACAATAATTAATTGACTGATTGGTTATTTTTTAAAATTGATTTGCGTTTTGTTAGTTACAATAAATAATTGTTTAAAGTTTGGTTTGAGAATGGGTGTGGAAGAAATAACGAGTGCAATGATCTAAACCCGACATATTTAGCCATATCTGTGAACAGTGAATAATTCAATTCACTTGGTGGTATCAAACAAAATAATTAATTGACAGTAATTTGTTTATTTTTTTTTTTTGATTCATGTCTTGTCTATGTCGATGAATAACTATAAAATATTCAACTTGATCCGATAATGGGTGTGGGAGAAATAGCGTGTACAAACCTTTTACCAGACTGACAGACAGATATAAGCTTTCTAAAACATTTTTTGGCTAGGCTGTTGACTTTATTAGCCTACATCAGTAGTAGGGATGGTGGAGCGTTGACAGCTTTCCCGGTGGAGTCAGGGGTGCAGCCCTGGAGACTACCACGTACTTGCGATCTGAGCATCAGAATTTCATAAAGTTGACGTGTACAAAGAACTTTCACAATAAGTACAGCGGAGGTCAAATAAACTTAAAGCAAGTAGAGGTGGCGGGGGTGGGGAGAACATTTATTGAAGAGCTTTCCTGTATTCATAATTAAGAAATTAATTCTTTTGGCGTCAATTCATCAAAGTAAAAAACAAAAACAAAATCAAAAAAAAAAAAAAAAAAAAAAAAAAACGCAGGTCAAATTTAGTTTCCAGTACATTTAGAACCCGGACGTTTGTACTAGTTGTGATGATCAAATGATCAATTTAGTTTCCAGTACATTTAGAACCCGGACGTTTGTACTAGTTGTGATGATCAAATGATCAATTTAGTTTCCAGTACATTTAGAACCCGGACGTTTGTACTAGTTGTGATGATCAAATGATCAATTTAGTTTCCAGTACATTTAGAACCCGGACGTTTGTACTAGTTGTGATGATCAAATGATCAATTTAGTTTCCAGTACATTTAGAACCCGGACGTTTGTACTAGCTGTGATGATCAAATGATCAATTTAGTTTCCAGTACATTTAGAACCCGGACGTTTGTACTAGCTGTGATGATCAAATGATCAATTTAGTTTCCAGTACATTTAGAACCCGGACGTTTGTACTAGTTGTGATGATCAAATGATCAATTTAGTTTCCAGTACATTTAGAACCCGGACGTTTGTACTAGTTGTGATGATCAAATGATCAATTTAGTTTCCAGTACATTTAGAACCCGGACGTTTGTACTAGTTGTGATGATCAAATGATCAATTTAGTTTCCAGTACATTTAGAACCCGGACGTTTGTACTAGTTGTGATGATCAAATGATCAATTTAGTTTCCAGTACATTTAGAACCCGGACGTTTGTACTAGTTGTGATGATCAAATGATCAATTTAGTTTCCAGTACATTTAGAACCCGGACGTTTGTACTAGTTGTGATGATCAAATGATCAATTTAGTTTCCAGTACATTTAGAACCCGGACGTTTGTACTAGCTGTGATGATCAAATGATCAATTTAGTTTCCAGTACATTTAGAACCCGGACGTTTGTACTAGTTGTGATGATCAAATGATCAATTTAGTTTCCAGTACATTTAGAACCCGGACGTTTGTACTAGCTGTGATGATCAAATGATCAATTTAGTTTCCAGTACATTTAGAACCCGGACGTTTGTACTAGTTGTGATGATCAAATGATCAATTTAGTTTCCAGTACATTTAGAACCCGGACGTTTGTACTAGTTGTGATGATCAAATGATCAATTTAGTTTCCAGTACATTTAGAACCCGGACGTTTGTACTAGTTGTAATGATCAAATGATCAATTTAGTTTCCAGTACATTTAGAACCCGGACGTTTGTACTAGTTGTGATGATCAAATGATCAATTTAGTTTCCAGTACATTTAGAACCCGGACGTTTGTACTAGTTGTGATGATCAAATGATCAATTTAGTTTCCAGTACATTTAGAACCCGGACGTTTGTACTAGTTGTGATGATCAAATGATCAATTTAGTTTCCAGTACATTTAGAACCCGGACGTTTGTACTAGTTGTGATGATCAAATGATCCATTTAGTTTCCAGTACATTTAGAACCCGGACGTTTGTACTAGTTGTGATGATCAAATGATCAATTTAGTTTCCAGTACATTTAGAACCCGGACGTTTGTACTAATTGTGATGATCAAATGATCAATTTAGTTTCCAGTACATTTAGAACCCGGACGTTTGTACTAGTTGTGATGATCAAATGATCAATTTAGTTTCCAGTACATTTAGAACCCGGACGTTTGTACTAGTTGTGATGATCAAATGATCAGTTTAGTTTCCAGTACATTTAGAACCCGGACGTTTGTACTAGTTGTGATGATCAAATGATCAATTTAGTTTCCAGTACATTTAGAACCCGGACGTTTGTACTAGTTGTGATGATCAAATGATCAATTTAGTTTCCAGTACATTTAGAACCCGGACGTTTGTACTAGTTGTGATGATCAAATGATCAATTTAGTTTCCAGTACATTTAGAACCCGGACGTTTGTACTAGCTGTGATGATCAAATGATCAATTTAGTTTCCAGTACATTTAGAACCCGGACGTTTGTACTAGCTGTGATGATCAAATGATCAATTAAGTTTCCAGTACATTTAGAACCCGGACGTTTGTACTAGCTGTGATGATCAAATGATCAATTTAGTTTCCAGTACATTTAGAACCCGGACGTTTGTACTAGCTGTGATGATCAAATGATCAATTTAGTTTCCAGTACATTTAGAACCCGGACGTTTGTACTAGCTGTGATGATCAAATGATCAATTTAGTTTCCAGTACATTTAGAACCCGGACGTTTGTACTAGCTGTGATGATCAAATGATCAATTTAGTTTCCAGTACATTTAGAACCCGGACGTTTGTACTAGCTGTGATGATCAAATGATCAATTTAGTTTCCAGTACATTTAGAACCCGGACGTTTGTACTAGTTGTGATGATCAAATGATCAATTTAGTTTCCAGTACATTTAGAACCCGGACGTTTGTACTAGTTGTGATGATCAAATGATCAATTTAGTTTCCAGTACATTTAGAACCCGGACGTTTGTACTAGTTGTGATGATCAAATGATCAATTTAGTTTCCAGTACATTTAGAACCCGGACGTTTGTACTAGTTGTGATGATCAAATGATCAATTTAGTTTCCAGTACATTTAGAACCCGGACGTTTGTACTAGTTGTGATGATCAAATGATCAATTTAGTTTCCAGTACATTTAGAACCCGGACGTTTGTACTAGTTGTGATGATCAAATGATCAATTTAGTTTCCAGTACATTTAGAACCCGGACGTTTGTACTAGTTGTGATGATCAAATGATCAATTTAGTTTCCAGTACATTTAGAACCCGGACGTTTGTACTAGTTGTGATGATCAAATGATCAATTTAGTTTCCAGTACATTTAGAACCCGGACGTTTGTACTAGTTGTGATGATCAAATGATCAATTTAGTTTCCAGTACATTTAGAACCCGGACGTTTGTACTAGTTGTGATGATCAAATGATCAATTTAGTTTCCAGTACATTTAGAACCCGGACGTTTGTACTAGTTGTGATGATCAAATGATCAATTTAGTTTCCAGTACATTTAGAACCCGGACGTTTGTACTAGTTGTGATGATCAAATGATCAATTTAGTTTCCAGTACATTTAGAACCCGGACGTTTGTACTAGTTGTGATGATCAAATGATCAATTTAGTTTCCAGTACATTTAGAACCCGGACGTTTGTACTAGTTGTGATGATCAAATGATCAATTTAGTTTCCAGTACATTTAGAACCCGGACGTTTGTACTAGTTGTGATGATCAAATGATCAATTTAGTTTCCAGTACATTTAGAACCCGGACGTTTGTACTAGTTGTGATGATCAAATGATCAATTTAGTTTCCAGTACATTTAGAACCCGGACGTTTGTACTAGTTGTGATGATCAAATGATCAATTTAGTTTCCAGTACATTTAGAACCCGGACGTTTGTACTAGTTGTGATGATCAAATGATCAATTTAGTTTCCAGTACATTTAGAACCCGGACGTTTGTACTAGTTGTGATGATCAAATGATCAATTTAGTTTCCAGTACATTTAGAACCCGGACGTTTGTACTAGTTGTGATGATCAAATGATCAATTTAGTTTCCAGTACATTTAGAACCCGGACGTTTGTACTAGTTGTGATGATCAAATGATCAATTTAGTTTCCAGTACATTTAGAACCCGGACGTTTGTACTAGTTGTGATGATCAAATGATCAATTTAGTTTCCAGTACATTTAGAACCCGGACGTTTGTACTAGTTGTGATGATCAAATGATCAATTTAGTTTCCAGTACATTTAGAACCCGGACGTTTGTACTAGTTGTGATGATCAAATGATCAATTTAGTTTCCAGTACATTTAGAACCCGGACGTTTGTACTAGTTGTGATGATCAAATGATCAATTTAGTTTCCAGTACATTTAGAACCCGGACGTTTGTACTAGTTGTGATGATCAAATGATCAATTTAGTTTCCAGTACATTTAGAACCCGGACGTTTGTACTAGTTGTGATGATCAAATGATCAATTTAGTTTCCAGTACATTTAGAACCCGGACGTTTGTACTAGTTGTGATGATCAAATGATCAATTTAGTTTCCAGTACATTTAGAACCCGGACGTTTGTACTAGTTGTGATGATCAAATGATCAATTTAGTTTCCAGTACATTTAGAACCCGGACGTTTGTACTAGTTGTGATGATCAAATGATCAATTTAGTTTCCAGTACATTTAGAACCCGGACGTTTGTACTAGTTGTGATGATCAAATGATCAATTTAGTTTCCAGTACATTTAGAACCCGGACGTTTGTACTAGTTGTGATGATCAAATGATCAATTTAGTTTCCAGTACATTTAGAACCCGGACGTTTGTACTAGTTGTGATGATCAAATGATCAATTTAGTTTCCAGTACATTTAGAACCCGGACGTTTGTACTAGTTGTGATGATCAAATGATCAATTTAGTTTCCAGTACATTTAGAACCCGGACGTTTGTACTAGTTGTGATGATCAAATGATCAATTTAGTTTCCAGTACATTTAGAACCCGGACGTTTGTACTAGTTGTGATGATCAAATGATCAATTTAGTTTCCAGTACATTTAGAACCCGGACGTTTGTACTAGTTGTGATGATCAAATGATCAATTTAGTTTCCAGTACATTTAGAACCCGGACGTTTGTACTAGTTGTGATGATCAAATGATCAATTTAGTTTCCAGTACATTTAGAACCCGGACGTTTGTACTAGTTGTGATGATCAAATGATCAATTTAGTTTCCAGTACATTTAGAACCCGGACGTTTGTACTAGTTGTGATGATCAAATGATCAATTTAGTTTCCAGTACATTTAGAACCCGGACGTTTGTACTAGTTGTGATGATCAAATGATCAATTTAGTTTCCAGTACATTTAGAACCCGGACGTTTGTACTAGTTGTGATGATCAAATGATCAATTTAGTTTCCAGTACATTTAGAACCCGGACGTTTGTACTAGTTGTGATGATCAAATGATCAATTTAGTTTCCAGTACATTTAGAACCCGGACGTTTGTACTAGTTGTGATGATCAAATGATCAATTTAGTTTCCAGTACATTTAGAACCCGGACGTTTGTACTAGTTGTGATGATCAAATGATCAATTTAGTTTCCAGTACATTTAGAACCCGGACGTTTGTACTAGTTGTGATGATCAAATGATCAATTTAGTTTCCAGTACATTTAGAACCCGGACGTTTGTACTAGTTGTGATGATCAAATGATCAATTTAGTTTCCAGTACATTTAGAACCCGGACGTTTGTACTAGTTGTGATGATCAAATGATCAATTTAGTTTCCAGTACATTTAGAACCCGGACGTTTGTACTAGTTGTGATGATCAAATGATCAATTTAGTTTCCAGTACATTTAGAACCCGGACGTTTGTACTAGTTGTGATGATCAAATGATCAATTTAGTTTCCAGTACATTTAGAACCCGGACGTTTGTACTAGTTGTGATGATCAAATGATCAATTTAGTTTCCAGTACATTTAGAACCCGGACGTTTGTACTAGTTGTGATGATCAAATGATCAATTTAGTTTCCAGTACATTTAGAACCCGGACGTTTGTACTAGTTGTGATGATCAAATGATCAATTTAGTTTCCAGTACATTTAGAACCCGGACGTTTGTACTAGTTGTGATGATCAAATGATCAATTTAGTTTCCAGTACATTTAGAACCCGGACGTTTGTACTAGTTGTGATGATCAAATGATCAATTTAGTTTCCAGTACATTTAGAACCCGGACGTTTGTACTAGTTGTGATGATCAAATGATCAATTTAGTTTCCAGTACATTTAGAACCCGGACGTTTGTACTAGTTGTGATGATCAAATGATCAATTTAGTTTCCAGTACATTTAGAACCCGGACGTTTGTACTAGTTGTGATGATCAAATGATCAATTTAGTTTCCAGTACATTTAGAACCCGGACGTTTGTACTAGTTGTGATGATCAAATGATCAATTTAGTTTCCAGTACATTTAGAACCCGGACGTTTGTACTAGTTGTGATGATCAAATGATCAATTTAGTTTCCAGTACATTTAGAACCCGGACGTTTGTACTAGTTGTGATGATCAAATGATCAATTTAGTTTCCAGTACATTTAGAACCCGGACGTTTGTACTAGTTGTGATGATCAAATGATCAATTTAGTTTCCAGTACATTTAGAACCCGGACGTTTGTACTAGTTGTGATGATCAAATGATCAATTTAGTTTCCAGTACATTTAGAACCCGGACGTTTGTACTAGTTGTGATGATCAAATGATCAATTTAGTTTCCAGTACATTTAGAACCCGGACGTTTGTACTAGTTGTGATGATCAAATGATCAATTTAGTTTCCAGTACATTTAGAACCCGGACGTTTGTACTAGTTGTGATGATCAAATGATCAATTTAGTTTCCAGTACATTTAGAACCCGGACGTTTGTACTAGTTGTGATGATCAAATGATCAATTTAGTTTCCAGTACATTTAGAACCCGGACGTTTGTACTAGTTGTGATGATCAAATGATCAATTTAGTTTCCAGTACATTTAGAACCCGGACGTTTGTACTAGTTGTGATGATCAAATGATCAATTTAGTTTCCAGTACATTTAGAACCCGGACGTTTGTACTAGTTGTGATGATCAAATGATCAATTTAGTTTCCAGTACATTTAGAACCCGGACGTTTGTACTAGTTGTGATGATCAAATGATCAATTTAGTTTCCAGTACATTTAGAACCCGGACGTTTGTACTAGTTGTGATGATCAAATGATCAATTTAGTTTCCAGTACATTTAGAACCCGGACGTTTGTACTAGTTGTGATGATCAAATGATCAATTTAGTTTCCAGTACATTTAGAACCCGGACGTTTGTACTAGTTGTGATGATCAAATGATCAATTTAGTTTCCAGTACATTTAGAACCCGGACGTTTGTACTAGTTGTGATGATCAAATGATCAATTTAGTTTCCAGTACATTTAGAACCCGGACGTTTGTACTAGTTGTGATGATCAAATGATCAATTTAGTTTCCAGTACATTTAGAACCCGGACGTTTGTACTAGTTGTGATGATCAAATGATCAATTTAGTTTCCAGTACATTTAGAACCCGGACGTTTGTACTAGTTGTGATGATCAAATGATCAATTTAGTTTCCAGTACATTTAGAACCCGGACGTTTGTACTAGTTGTGATGATCAAATGATCAATTTAGTTTCCAGTACATTTAGAACCCGGACGTTTGTACTAGTTGTGATGATCAAATGATCAATTTAGTTTCCAGTACATTTAGAACCCGGACGTTTGTACTAGTTGTGATGATCAAATGATCAATTTAGTTTCCAGTACATTTAGAACCCGGACGTTTGTACTAGTTGTGATGATCAAATGATCAATTTAGTTTCCAGTACATTTAGAACCCGGACGTTTGTACTAGTTGTGATGATCAAATGATCAATTTAGTTTCCAGTACATTTAGAACCCGGACGTTTGTACTAGTTGTGATGATCAAATGATCAATTTAGTTTCCAGTACATTTAGAACCCGGACGTTTGTACTAGTTGTGATGATCAAATGATCAATTTAGTTTCCAGTACATTTAGAACCCGGACGTTTGTACTAGTTGTGATGATCAAATGATCAATTTAGTTTCCAGTACATTTAGAACCCGGACGTTTGTACTAGTTGTGATGATCAAATGATCAATTTAGTTTCCAGTACATTTAGAACCCGGACGTTTGTACTAGTTGTGATGATCAAATGATCAATTTAGTTTCCAGTACATTTAGAACCCGGACGTTTGTACTAGTTGTGATGATCAAATGATCAATTTAGTTTCCAGTACATTTAGAACCCGGACGTTTGTACTAGTTGTGATGATCAAATGATCAATTTAGTTTCCAGTACATTTAGAACCCGGACGTTTGTACTAGTTGTGATGATCAAATGATCAATTTAGTTTCCAGTACATTTAGAACCCGGACGTTTGTACTAGTTGTGATGATCAAATGATCAATTTAGTTTCCAGTACATTTAGAACCCGGACGTTTGTACTAGTTGTGATGATCAAATGATCAATTTAGTTTCCAGTACATTTAGAACCCGGACGTTTGTACTAGTTGTGATGATCAAATGATCAATTTAGTTTCCAGTACATTTAGAACCCGGACGTTTGTACTAGTTGTGATGATCAAATGATCAATTTAGTTTCCAGTACATTTAGAACCCGGACGTTTGTACTAGTTGTGATGATCAAATGATCAATTTAGTTTCCAGTACATTTAGAACCCGGACGTTTGTACTAGTTGTGATGATCAAATGATCAATTTAGTTTCCAGTACATTTAGAACCCGGACGTTTGTACTAGTTGTGATGATCAAATGATCAATTTAGTTTCCAGTACATTTAGAACCCGGACGTTTGTACTAGTTGTGATGATCAAATGATCAATTTAGTTTCCAGTACATTTAGAACCCGGACGTTTGTACTAGTTGTGATGATCAAATGATCAATTTAGTTTCCAGTACATTTAGAACCCGGACGTTTGTACTAGTTGTGATGATCAAATGATCAATTTAGTTTCCAGTACATTTAGAACCCGGACGTTTGTACTAGTTGTGATGATCAAATGATCAATTTAGTTTCCAGTACATTTAGAACCCGGACGTTTGTACTAGTTGTGATGATCAAATGATCAATTTAGTTTCCAGTACATTTAGAACCCGGACGTTTGTACTAGTTGTGATGATCAAATGATCAATTTAGTTTCCAGTACATTTAGAACCCGGACGTTTGTACTAGTTGTGATGATCAAATGATCAATTTAGTTTCCAGTACATTTAGAACCCGGACGTTTGTACTAGTTGTGATGATCAAATGATCAATTTAGTTTCCAGTACATTTAGAACCCGGACGTTTGTACTAGTTGTGATGATCAAATGATCAATTTAGTTTCCAGTACATTTAGAACCCGGACGTTTGTACTAGTTGTGATGATCAAATGATCAATTTAGTTTCCAGTACATTTAGAACCCGGACGTTTGTACTAGTTGTGATGATCAAATGATCAATTTAGTTTCCAGTACATTTAGAACCCGGACGTTTGTACTAGTTGTGATGATCAAATGATCAATTTAGTTTCCAGTACATTTAGAACCCGGACGTTTGTACTAGTTGTGATGATCAAATGATCAATTTAGTTTCCAGTACATTTAGAACCCGGACGTTTGTACTAGTTGTGATGATCAAATGATCAATTTAGTTTCCAGTACATTTAGAACCCGGACGTTTGTACTAGTTGTGATGATCAAATGATCAATTTAGTTTCCAGTACATTTAGAACCCGGACGTTTGTACTAGTTGTGATGATCAAATGATCAATTTAGTTTCCAGTACATTTAGAACCCGGACGTTTGTACTAGTTGTGATGATCAAATGATCAATTTAGTTTCCAGTACATTTAGAACCCGGACGTTTGTACTAGTTGTGATGATCAAATGATCAATTTAGTTTCCAGTACATTTAGAACCCGGACGTTTGTACTAGTTGTGATGATCAAATGATCAATTTAGTTTCCAGTACATTTAGAACCCGGACGTTTGTACTAGTTGTGATGATCAAATGATCAATTTAGTTTCCAGTACATTTAGAACCCGGACGTTTGTACTAGTTGTGATGATCAAATGATCAATTTAGTTTCCAGTACATTTAGAACCCGGACGTTTGTACTAGTTGTGATGATCAAATGATCAATTTAGTTTCCAGTACATTTAGAACCCGGACGTTTGTACTAGTTGTGATGATCAAATGATCAATTTAGTTTCCAGTACATTTAGAACCCGGACGTTTGTACTAGTTGTGATGATCAAATGATCAATTTAGTTTCCAGTACATTTAGAACCCGGACGTTTGTACTAGTTGTGATGATCAAATGATCAATTTAGTTTCCAGTACATTTAGAACCCGGACGTTTGTACTAGTTGTGATGATCAAATGATCAATTTAGTTTCCAGTACATTTAGAACCCGGACGTTTGTACTAGTTGTGATGATCAAATGATCAATTTAGTTTCCAGTACATTTAGAACCCGGACGTTTGTACTAGTTGTGATGATCAAATGATCAATTTAGTTTCCAGTACATTTAGAACCCGGACGTTTGTACTAGTTGTGATGATCAAATGATCAATTTAGTTTCCAGTACATTTAGAACCCGGACGTTTGTACTAGTTGTGATGATCAAATGATCAATTTAGTTTCCAGTACATTTAGAACCCGGACGTTTGTACTAGTTGTGATGATCAAATGATCAATTTAGTTTCCAGTACATTTAGAACCCGGACGTTTGTACTAGTTGTGATGATCAAATGATCAATTTAGTTTCCAGTACATTTAGAACCCGGACGTTTGTACTAGTTGTGATGATCAAATGATCAATTTAGTTTCCAGTACATTTAGAACCCGGACGTTTGTACTAGTTGTGATGATCAAATGATCAATTTAGTTTCCAGTACATTTAGAACCCGGACGTTTGTACTAGTTGTGATGATCAAATGATCAATTTAGTTTCCAGTACATTTAGAACCCGGACGTTTGTACTAGTTGTGATGATCAAATGATCAATTTAGTTTCCAGTACATTTAGAACCCGGACGTTTGTACTAGTTGTGATGATCAAATGATCAATTTAGTTTCCAGTACATTTAGAACCCGGACGTTTGTACTAGTTGTGATGATCAAATGATCAATTTAGTGTTCAGTAAAAAGTCTCTTACTCAAATGGGTTTAATTTTTGAAACATGGTTAATATTTTCATTTTAGTTGGTTAGTTTTCTTCAAACATTGTTTTATTTTATAATGGAAATTACAACACCTCTCTTCAAGTCACACATTTAGAATTTTTTTTACAAGAAATATTACAGTTGGTGTATATGGTTGACAAAAAAAAAAATTACTTGGGAATAACTAACTCTTTATGTCCACAGGGGGGGAAAACTCGTTATAGCTTTTTAAGTATAAAAAAAAAGTTCAACATTTGGCTAGCCGCTAGAAAGTACTAGATAATATTTATCTTCAACAGACTAGACTTCTTTTTGGTATTTCCGCATGTCTGTCTGTGGCATTTTACGACTCGAGAGAAGATATTTTCTCTTTGCAACTTCTTGCGTAACTAAAGAGGCCAATCCTTGGTCACAGCTGCGGTCACGGGTTGGGCATATGTAATCACCATTAAGTGACTCATCTCGGCGCTCCATTGCCTTCCGAGACAAAAGGAGCCATATATAAGGTACTAATGTTGTGTATGGCATCTGCAATCTGGGACCAGTCCTGTATGCTCGCTCCTAATGTTTAGACCCCATTATGAGTACCGTCAAAGACCTGTCATTAGAATATTAACCAGGATTTTTTTCTCGGTGGGAGGGGCGAATGGTACAGGGTGAACGATCCTTCATTCTTTTTTAAAGAGTAACATTCTTTAGTTATTAACAACAAAATAATAGATGTATAAAGGAGGTACCTATTGTCTTTTTAATTTAAAAAATATTTTTATATTATTCTTTTCTTTCATTTACACACACACACACACAAAAAAAAAAAGAGCGACTTATCGCCCCTTGTCACCACCTCGCAGTGGTTTCCAAAGTTTTCTTTTTTTTTTGGCCTTTGTTTTGTTCGGGCCTCTTTATAAAGAATGCAGTTTTGCAGGACATGGATAGCATTATCTAGTGACACTCCATAAGTGCAGATTTCGCTAGTTCCAATTTGTATCTTTCGGAACATATATTGTCTCATTCTGTTGTGTCCGGTTCTGAGGCGAAATATTTGAACTCGTCATTATTTTCCATGTTTCAATGAAATTATTCATTTGCATTTCACTATCCTGTTTTTTTTTTTATTAAACTTCAATAACTTGCTAGTTTGTTAGCAGAAAATTTTTTATTTGGTCTAGAGTTCAAGAGGATTGCATGCTCTTTTATTATTGTTCATGAAACCAAAATCTAATTTAATTTAAGGGGGCCAAATGGACGTTGGCATCGTCAATTAGGAGAGAAAGAGTTAAGAGGATGGTCATGTCTTAGATCGCTTCATGGTCGTGAGTCTCATCCTTGAGCAGGGACCAACTAATCGTCTCTGTATCGCCCCAATTTTAGTGTACGTCCTGCGTTAACAGCACAGGCATCAGTGTGAGGAACAGAAATAGCGGCCCCTTGCCACCAAACAAAACTAAAAAATAAAAACAGAACTTTAATAGCGAAAAAAAAAAAAAAAGTTTTATTGCATTATCACAGAAATACAGGCAGTACCATCAGGGTAACAAGTTTGAGTAATGACGGGAAGTCACTCATCCTCTTCCACACACAAACATGCTCCTTGGCAGTGACGTACATGTACAGGCCGAGAATGAAGTGACTCATAGCAACACACACACACACCACATGCAGATGTCCCATGACTGGTGTTTAGATACATTACTTTAAAACAACACATAACAAGTTCCGATGACAGGAAATAACACAAAAAAAATATTTAAAACCTCATCTGGCAACTCAGCTGACAACTAGAAATATAGAACTAAAGCATTTTTCTGGAACAAATTAATTCTCATACCTGGAAGTTATATATATATATATATATATATATATATATATATATATATATATATATATATATATATATATAAAGATAATTAATTTTTGTTTTTACTATTGGACCCATTACAATAGACGTTTCTTAAATAATAAAAAAAAGGACCTAATACACACTAATAGGAAAATGAGGTGGAAAAACAACAACAACTTTGTGAACTCAAAGTATAAGTAGAAAGAAACAATGAAATACAGGCAAACATCATGAGGCATGAACAAGTCTAGTCACATCGCATCCTCTTGTCTTAGACCAGCAGCCATCTAGAGATGTTTAGTTACAACTTATAAGTACATTTTGAGTCTGTTCAAAGTACGTCTGTGCCACTGATATACAACATCAATAAAACAGAGAGACATTTGAATGAAAAACACACACAAAAAAGTTGCCACTGTTACTTTTGATGTTCCCTCATCATCCATTGGAAATGTTGGCACAGCAACAAGTTCACCTTTTGGGGGCCGGGGATCACTTTCAATTTTTTTTTTCCTTTTTAACCTACATAAATCTACTCTTCCAACTCTTTGACCTTTAGTGGACATCCACCAACCATTGATGTGGGCTGAGTGGTAAAGCACTTGGCTTACAAACCAAGGGATCTTAGATTAAAACCCTGGTGAGGACTGGGATTTTTAGGATGCCAGAGTTGACCCAATTAAAGTAAAGGTGGTTGATCATTGTGCTGGCCACATCACCCTCTTGTTAACCATGGGCCACAGAAACAGATGAACTTTTACATCATCTAGAAGGAGTACTTTATTTTTTTTTTTATTTTTTTTTTACCAATCACTGACAAAAAAAAAATGTTTTAAAAATCAGTTCATTATTACTATATTATCTTTCTCAAAAACTCAAAATTTACTGGACAATTCTTATCTAAACATTGTGAGCAGGGAAGACCCTACCAGTATATCTGCTGTGCAACTAATGTCATAAATAATATAATCATATTTTCATTTCAAGACAAAAAATATTTTCTAGTTTAAAATCTTATCCATGGGCTTTTAAAAAAAATAATTAAGTTTTCAAAAAAAATAAAAAAAAATGTTTGTAACAGAATACAGAGATTGTACAGTGCATAGAAGATAATTAATGATAACCTATTCTAGAAATCAGTTAATTATTACTATATTATCTTTCTCCGATGGATACATTACAATGATCCCTCTTTTATTGCACAAAGCCATGCTACAGAATCACTCAGCTTCAGAACCACACATTATAACCAAGAATCTCTAATATAGAAATGGTGTATTAAAGTATTCCTAAAAAGCAGACAAAGAATGAAACAACAAAAGTGTCTAAGGGATCACTGTAGGTAACAAGCAGGACACATTTCTCTGTCACTCAAGGAGGTGTGACTGTACATGAAATACAAATTGATGACATGTGCATTCTCTCACAACAAAATAGATTTGAAGCATGCTGATAAGGAGCTTTGCCCCCCCCCCTCCCATCCTTTCCCCCAACATCAACAGAAATAATATTTGCGATAACAGGGCAGTAGCATTAGAGGCAATTGGCTTAGCCTACAAAATAAAATATAAAAACATAAGCCATAAAACAATGTTTAATAGTCTCTAAGATCTTGAACACATATTTACTACAAAGTTTACTGGATCAAAACCATAGACTTATATATAATACTCTAGACTGGACATGGAGATTTTTTAACACTACAAAAAATGTCATGAACATTTTTTTAGAAAGTTGGATCAAGGCGTTGTTTTGTAAAGTAGTTAAAAGAAGTAGAGTTGTTTTTTTTTCAACCCTAACCTATGTAACATATAATTTAATTTTGAGATCTAGATCTAGTAATTGAACATCAAAAATAAGAGTACTGTCGTATCATAATTATTATTTTGCAATTTTTAGATACATAATCTAGAAAGATCTAGGTAATCAATCTATTTAAATGTACATAAGATGATTTAAATCAACATGAATTATTTCGATCTAGATCTAGGATTTTTGAAACATATCTCAATGGAAACAAACAGGAAATGGCTTTGTTTCATATATTTGAATATCCGAGAAATGATTTTGCATTATTTCTAAACTTTGAAAACTAAAGATCATTACTTTTCTAAGACAGAAAAGATTGATTAGGGTGACTCCCCTTAGAGCTTAAAAAAGAGTTACATAAAAATCTCTCTCTCTATATATATATATAGGTCTGTGAATCGATCAATCGCTGATAAGAATTTATTCCCGGTTTCCAGTCTAGTATATATACAAGTCTATGATCAAAACTTTTACTTTTCTTTTGATTGGTAAGGATACAATAAATGTCATAAGAATTTTTTTTTTTAAACCTCCTATAATACCTGTATGAGAAGAAACATTCATATTACTTTTTTATTAGTGTGACAGACTATAGAGTTGCCACATTCATTCTGATGATTAAATCCCTCGAATCCTCTATCTACTTGAGTTTGTATCTTAAGAGAAATTACTTTTTGGCAAAAAAAAAAAAAAGATTTTAGATTACAATTTACAACTAGTTGGAGGCAATTAAACAATGGAAAGTGAGGGGCTATGTAAATGATGTTATAGATGTAACCACATGAATCTGTAGGTTTGATTTATAAATAGTACTTCTTTTTTTTTTTTAAAGCTTGAATTGAGAAATGACCTTACCCATAAATATTGACAATCAACATTAATTCTATTATGAAGAAAACAAAATTAAATGAAATTAAAACCTCACACCATATAAATCAATCTTGACACTGTTCAATGCCCAGTGATAAGTACAAAGTATTGAGTACAATGTAACTAACTCTACATCACAACCCTAATCAAGAACAATATTTCGTTTAGTAAAATTCCACTGTTTTAAACAACATCTACAGCCAATGAAATTGAATTATCTAAGCTGACAAAAAAAAAACAAAGTTAAATCAAGAGCATGTTATGTTTGAGGGGCGGGGGGGCAGGCGTGGCTAAGCACTTGGCTTCCAAACCTAGTTCCTGGGTTCAAATCTTGGTGAAGACTGGGATTTTGAATTTCAGGATTTTTTAGGGCACCCCTCAGTCCACCCAACTCTAAAGGGTACCTGACTTGGGAAAGTAAAGTCGGTTGGTCGTTGCGCTGGCCACATGACACCCTGCTCGTTAACCATTGGCCAAAGAAACCATAACATCATCTGCTTTATAGATCACAAGGTTTGAAAGGGGAACTTTACTTTTATATAATTTTTGACAGCTAAAAACCTTAATAAAATGTAAATGTACAGCCATTCTATCTGTAACAATACCAACTGTTAAAAGATAAACAAAACAGTAATTGACATTATAAAACTCTATTGAGCCAGACCATTAAAAAAAAAATAAATGTATTAAAATAAACTAAATTTCATAAAATGGGAGATAGTCAACAAATAACTTGCAACATGTGTGTAAAAAAAAACAACAAAACAAACAACATTTAAATAAATAAATAAATATCAACAACAAATAACAGTTATTTAGTCACAAAATTGTCAACAAGATGTACATTAAAAAAAAAAATACAACTAAGATCTTTCAACAACTTCTGCATTCATAATATTCAATAATAATAAAAAACAAAAGATATAAAAATATTTTCTACAATCCTAAGCATTTTAAAGCCACTGAGATCGTGAATACACTACAAGTGTACACTACATATATTCAGATAAATGAACTGTTCATATAAAACATCATAATATTGAAACAAAAAAAAAAACAACATTTTTTTAATGGCAATACACATATTTTAAAATCTACATCAATTAACTCAACGACAAAATATAAAACCAATTTACAAAAAAGAAAATAAAAAAAAATAATAGCTCTCAATTTCTAATTTTCTTCTCAAAGATTCAAAAGAAAACTGCCAACACTGAAGTCCATAGAAGACTGAATAGATGAGATGTTCTTAAAAAAAGTAAAGCAAACAAATTTTCACAATCACACATTTTTTTTACACCGTTTTCACCCCATTCTTAATGCAAACTTCGGGAAAAGAAAAAAAAATATTAAATCTTAAAGTCTCTTATAGTCTATTTTTCAGCACTGATCTGCTGGCCATCTAGAAGTACTTATCATTCTCTCAAAGCAGCACACAAAAATGTCAAGTTAACATCTGGCTCTCATCCCAACGACAACTTGTTGATCAATCCTTTCGACATGCAGGTCATAAATAAATATATTTGTTCGTCTTTGATTCAACAACAATTTTAAAAAAAAAAAGTGAATAAACATAATAATGAATTGATATAAAGTTAAATGAAATGTAATATATGCTGTTTAAGTGGACTAGAACATTCATCAAGCAATACCATAAGAGCAAAGCAGCACTAAATGTATATATATATACATACCAAAAAAAATATATTTGATACAGAGGAAAAGTAATTCTTGAGGCGAGGCAATGAATGACATATATATATATACATTCTTATAATCAGGTTTGAGAATTCTCAGCAAACTAAATGCAACGTTTCCACTCAAATGTTGATTAGCAAGACATACTTTCTATATTAGGAAGCCAATTCGCTTACATAGCAGTGGACAAAACTAACTATTTGAGACTATATATATATATATATATATATATAGACGCATTGGACAAAGGCTCAGGTAGAAGGTAGAACCATGGTCATAAAAAGAGAAAGAATTTCTTATTTACAAACTACAAAAGTTATTACAAATAGGCAAAGTGTTGCATAAACTAGATTTTAAACTTAATAGAAACACAGAGCTTTGAATAATGACAGGATATTTTTTATTCTCCCGATAAATCATTGTGAGTTATGCCACCTTAAAATTAAAACAATGTTTATTATCAAATAATCCTCAGATATGATTGTATCCATAGCTGGTTCCGACTTCCCTGATGTTTATTATAAAATAATCTTCAGACATTGTTGTATTTACTGCTGTACCGGATTCCCAAAATTTCAAAGTGGCATTAAGTTTTTTATCATACTGAGATTGAAGACAGACATAGACAGAGACATAATGCAAAGTTTGTTTAGAAATCATTAAATAAAAGACAAAAAAAAACAAAGAGGTCATTCAGATTTATATCCCTTGAAAACAAGACACATAAGCTCCGCTTTAGTCTCATTACCTACGACAGCTAGAACATGGAAGCCAATAGAAGAAAACAAAAACAGGGCCATCCCTGTCTAACATGGCACTGCACCTTCCTAGAAGACCTAAAATTCATAGGCACAAGCTGGGAAGAGGCTGTGGGTGTCTCATATGACCGATCTCAGTGGAGAGAGCTTGCCACCATATGTATCGAAGAAAGTAAGTCGTATTTCTTGAACTAATTTAGAGTGTAATTTACTAAGACGAGTGACAGTTTTACAGTACCGATACAAGTAATGTTACAAGAATACAGGCACTGATCTGAACTCATTTAGAACACTAACTCACCTCTGACATTCTGACAATCAAAAAGACACAACTTTATCATGTTATCTTTATAAAAATGAGACTAAGATTTGCACTTATAAGGGGAGATAAAGAAACTTAACGTCAGCTGAAGGCGCTTAGAGAAGCTCATCTTAAAGGTTTTGAACCTCAATGATCTCCTTGAATATAGCATGGCGATATATGTGGCATGTCACAGCTGGATGCGGAGTGAGCCCCAAACCTTTGGATCATGAACTAAAACAGACTCTCTGGCCAAAAAAAAAAAAAGGATTTACAGCATAATACAAAGAAGCTAACCAGTTTTATTATTTCTCGTGTGACAGATGTGAGTTAAGAAACAAGAAAAAAAACAACAGTTCTAAAGCCCTGACCTGCTAATATAGGAATGCTGAACACAGAGTGCTGAATTGTTAAGTAAAGGGACAATCTATTTTTTCCCACAATACCAAGCAGAAATGAGCCTAACCCTAAATGAACTTATCTTTTACAGCCCCTGAGACATAAAAGAACAAGACAAATTGCACTTTGACAAATACAAGGATGACCCATAATGCTGTACATCCAAATCAAATGCATTCAGTTCAAACATTTGTATAGTAATACTAAGAGCATGAACAAAGACTTCCACTCAAGATTTAAAAATACAAAAATTTGAAGTGTTTTTCAGACTAAATTGTGTTTCCTGAACAAAAAAACAAACTAAATTTATAAACAGAGAAAATAAAATTTTTGAAAATAACAAAGTTTCCAGAAAAAAAACAACCTAACAAAGATACCAAAATATCCTCCTCCTTTTCATCACACATTAAAATCTAACGCAAGAAAGGAATTATTTTCTGTAGATGACATATAAATGATATTCACAATACCTCTATCACTGTTATGTTTGCTGCATTGAATAATGCGATTATATAAGATACATGAACTTTGCCAACCATAAACTTTACATATAAAATATTAATAACCAAAAATATCAAGATTAAAAAAATTTTGCAAGATACTTTTCACAAAATCTAACGAGGGGGTGGGATAGTAAGCAGTTCTAGGCTGACAGCTCTGAACAAAAATGTCTTAACATTGAAAAGACCTCAGAAAACAAAAAATGCATTCAACTGACTTGATATCAAATGACAAATATTAATCAAATAAGTTTTTTTTTTGGTTGTAGCTTACAATAGTTTTGCTCCCCAAATGGTTTGTCATAAGATGACATTCAGGAACTGAAATAGTTTAACAACAATCATGTATTACTTGACTACTACTTAACATATTACCTCAACAAGTGACTTTATCCTTAGGTGCAAACAGTAAGTTTAGATGCATTTTAAAAACCTAGATATCGATCTGACGATTAATCACGTGTTATTGTTGCTGTCATATTCCGATTTGACAACTGTTGACACGGGCAGGACTGCAGAAGTCTGAGGCCTCACCATGAGAATGAACAGTCCCTGGATCTTCTCTATGTCCAGCTCTTTGACCACAAGTGCATTGCAGGGTTGCTGAAAGAGCCCATCCCAATCCACGATCATCTGGCCCCGGGTATACTGGCCAGATAGCTCCACAGTGCAGTAGACAGGCTCAGCACTCAAGACAACAGAGCGGTCTATCACTAGGGCCATGCAGTAGCCGTCACATGAACGATAGCCATCCCTTCCGGCTGCCCTAGCTGGTTTCGCAGATTCCAAAACAGACCTTCTAACAAAGTTGGAAACTTTACTTCCTGAGTTGGTCCAGATATCAAAAAAATCCTGGGGAAATAAAAATAAAATATTTATATTTTAGTTGTTTGTTAAAATACATGCACAGAAAAACATTTACACCTTTCTAACATTCATTGATACTTTCAAATATGTAGGTCGCAGCTGGGACTCAAAGACAAGCCTTATTATTATTAAACATATATTCAGTTCTCAAGTCACTACACTATCGGATTCTCTTCTAGTCTCTGCCATGTGCCATCACTTCCAATGCCAAATGAGTTAAGGTCAAATAAAAAATGTCCGCATTGAGTAATTATCTTGTGCATTTAGCTAGGATTAAATGCTACACCAAATCACGAACTAGCCAAAGCCTCAATAGTCCACAGATTAATATTGTCTGTCTTTGGTTATATTTGCATAGGATGATTTCTAAGCCAACTGACAATTTAGTCTTGAAAAGTAAGATACAATTACTTAGATAGTTAAAAAATAATGTTTCTCTATTATCTTCAACAAGAAACTTCTTTAATAAGAAAACAAGTAGAAAACAATAGTATTACCCAAGGTAAATGAAATCTCCTGCATACTTCATAAGGCAGTATGGTGATGTTAATAAACTCTTTGAGAACCACTTGTGCTGCCTCTGGGTCATTGTAAAAATTGAACTCTGCACACGCACTTATCCGACCTCGGGCTACATTCAGGAAGAATTGGATCATTTATTTAACAAATATTTGACAGACAATCTCTCTAAACTAGATTCTGGTATAAATTACTCTCTAGATTAGATTCTAGTACTCAAGTCTTTCTGAACTAGATTCTGGTATAAATTACTCTAGATTAAATTCTAGTACTTAAGTCTTTCTGAACTAGATTCTGCTTTAACTTATTGAATTATTCTCTGATTAGATTCTCAACAAAAAAACTTGCCTTCAATATTTCCTCCCATTACATAAAGATCCTTGATCTTCCTCCCAACCGTGGAGTCCAGTCTCATGGCAAGGGCTAAGTTGGTCAGAGGAGCCAGAGCCACGACAGTAATTTCCCCTGTGGAGTTCAAACAGATACACAGGGATGAAAACTGAAAAAAAAAACTTTGGCGCAGGTCTGCTTTAAACTCTGAGTTGAGATTTTAGCTCTATGGGAAGGAACAGCAGGTAGTGAAGTGTTTCCTATATGATTTGCAGAACACAATAGGACGTGTTTACTCATTTATATACATATACATTCAAGACCAAAGGAAATTCACTGTTGAAGCAAACACAGATGTCAAAAACAAAATTTACCACTAGCAGATAGCGTCTATGTCTGCCTTGGATGTGGTAAAATATGTAGATCACAGCTATGACTGCTATACTGTACTCTATTTAAATCTAATGCATGAGAGAGAAAATTAATAAATGTTTGTAAACAATTACCATGTGATTGGAAAGCTGGAATGTAAGAGTGAAAGTTTAATTATAGAAAAAAAAAGAAGATTGAAATTAGTATTGAGAAAAATCCAATGGAGTCAGCCTAATTAAACAAAAGTGAAAATTGAGAATCTGGATGAATAATGACTTGGTAGTTTGAATTGAATGATAGAAGTCAAAGTAATCTGTATCATTTAAATTGGAAGTACATTGTTATATTAATATACTGAGTCTCCCTTAAAATGATTCTTTTGGAGCTGAGAACAAGGCTGAAAATAGTCCCTGTTCTCTAGTGATACTTATCCTGGACACTAGAAATGTCTTCAGAAAATATATTTATGAATAAATCATTGAGACCAGTGCAGCAAACAGCCATCTAAACTTTCCAATTACCTGGTAACTTGTGTTGAAGGTTCCAATTTTGCCAAAGCCACATTTACATCTCAGCTGTCTAGTTCTAGCTAACAATTTCTTAACATTTGGGATCAAAACTATCCAGCTCAGAAATAAAAATTAATTTAAATTACCTGGATTGCTGTTAATGATTCTTATCATAGCATTAGCTGCATGCTCAACCTGTATAACAGAGCTGTCCACAGGTGTGTTCCAAGCTTCCCCACTGAAATTCTCAAACTGTGATGTATTACCCAATAATGAGCACTCTGCCCCTCTGTACACTGGAATCTATTGATACATATAATATTTTAATTACAATACATACAACAAGTTCTCAAACCAAACTTACATATACATAACAATGTCTTACTCAGACACTCAGCAAACACACAGCTCGAGTTGAGTTTAAAATTGAGCATAAGCCCCTTTGATAGGTAGCCAAGCAGTCAACTCAGCCACACAGAGCACACCAAAGTCACTTACGTCTTCTCTGTCGCAGGCTTTCAAGACTCGCAAAGTATTCTGACAAACAAGATCCACATTCACATTGCCATTGACACAAGTGATGGCCAGAATCTCAACATTAGGGTGAGCTAGGGCCAACATGATAGCGTGGGAGTCATCAATACCAGTATCTACATCCAGAATGACTTTAAGCTAGAGCAAACAAACAAAAAAATTATATAATAATAATGTTTACTCCAATTCTTACAAAATTTTAAGTGAAATTGGCATACATTAATGGGATGCTTCCACAGAAAACAAAATTCAAGTCCAAACCCAAATGTTTAGAATAGTCAACAACTATCTGTTTCCTTTGTTAACCCTAAGTAATAACTTTATAAGACATATTAGTTTTTGATCTAAATTATAATTATGATATGTTTAACAATGCTTTCAAGTTTGATATTTGATTTCAGTATTTAAAGAATACACATTTTTCTTTCAAATTTTGGATTTGACAACTTGTACGTGTTTACATTTAAAGATATTTAATAAACCCAGTTGAATAGACATAAATTGGTTAGATAAAAAATGTAATGCCTTTGCCTTGATTTCCTAATAAATTTGTGTCACAGTGTCATTTGAAAAAATAAATTAATGAAACTTACTTTATCTGAGAATTCTACTTAATAAATTAGTCCTTTTTTTTTAAAAATGGGATAAAATTTTAAAACTTTTTACATTGCCTCTCTGACAATTCAGGGATAAGAAAGAAATAGTTAGGGAACACTTTGACAGGAGATGAGGACAATTTTCTTTGCTAATGTCTGTGAGTCTAGTATCTCTAGAAATGAATGAATGTAGCATGCATTCAAAGAGACCCAGTTCCTAACACCGGTGCACTTACTTTGGGCTGCTTAAAAGAAATGTTGGAGAATAGTTTAGTGCTGTGGCTACTGACAGAAGAAGGAGTAAAATCTGTTGATGCAGTTGTATTCAACTGGTCACCGATGCAGTCATCCAAGCTGTCCTCAATATCAACCTCCCCAGAGGCCATTAGATCAGTGTCATCAGTTTGTGGGGAACTACTTGTAACCAGCTGGAAAGAGAAGATTTAAGGAGTTTTTAGAAATATGATGTTATATTAATTAATTTTTAACAATACTAATCCATTAAACTAGAGAAGGAATTAAATTAATGACAAAACAGTTATAACATTCTCCACTAATTTAATTCATGTAGAATTATCAAGAAATTTCATTTAAACTAATGCCATTTGGCAATTGGTTCATAATATAAGTCTACAAAATTAGAATGAAATGACTCAAAACATTTCAGGATAAAAATTCAGTAATTTATTCCTTTTATTAAATTGGTTGTGAAATGGGTGAAAAGATTGCTAAATATCAGGTTTAGCTCTTGCAATATACGGGTGCAGATGAAGTAACACTGCTGTCACATGGCCAGCATAATGATCAACCTATGTCAGGTACTTAGAATTGGGTGGACTCGTAGAGTTGTTAAAATCCCAAATCTGAAAATAAATTTTTTCACCAGGATTTGAACTTGAGACTTCTAGGTTTAGAAGCTAGAAACTTTACCACTCAACCACCACACTCCTTAGAGTGGAAAAGTTAAAAAGACCAACTGCATTTAGTTTCTTCAATTAAGGATCACTGTTTTATTCATGGATAAGCTCATCAATAAAATCATTACCCTCCTATTTACCTTACAAAATTTTGGTTGTAGAAGGCTTTCACTATTAACTATGGAAACACTTATTAGATGCGAGACAGTTATACATGTGGGCCAGTATTGAAAAGCGAAGAAACTTAGTTGCACTCTCTACTTACATCATCTAGTTTTTCTTCTTGTTTAATAACTTCTGCCTCTGGATAATCAATAGGACCGTGATTGTGGTTTGGTGTTATTGACACAACTCGTAGTCGCTGGCCATCCTGGGTGCACCGAAACTTTATCTGGTAAGGGCACTTCTGCCTCATCGACCTCAATTCATCTTTTTTCTCTCTGCCGCCATAGACGCAGCAATAAAGCAACTCATTGTACTTGACGTCTGGACTGAAAATTCTTTTAGGCATCCGCTTGATGGCTGCAGCTATGGTCCGGCTGTCTCTTTTCCACAGTTTAAACTTTTCTTTGTCCTGGAGCTCCTGAATTTTGTGCTCCACCTCATCATAAGATGAAAACTCATCGTCCACATTGATTATGGACATGGTTTAAGTTTTTCTTCTTGATGAGCGATTTAAAAAATGCCTCTATTAAACTGAAAAAAAATAAAAGTACATTCAATTTTAGTTTTAAGAAATTTTAAAATTTGCTTTACTGTCTAAATAGTGAAAGGGAAATACTATAAGCAAAATTAAACTTGCTAAGGCAAACCTATTAGTTATAAGCACTGTGCCCAGCTAGATCTAATAGTTAAAGGTAATAATATAATATTAATGTGAAGTTAGTGTGGATTTTAAACCTGTTTCCATTCTGTGTGAATATATTAAAATTGTAAATAAAGATAAATTATAATCTAGTATGCAGAGGCTTCAGTCATAAAATTCACTGCCTTATATCATAATGTAAAACGTAATTGAATTGGCTTGATTAGCCACACCAGATTCTGCCCCATCTCAAGATTAAGCCAAAACCAGTGACTCTTTTGGGCGCATCCATAGACTTTCGAGACAAAAGGAGATATATATATATATATATTAAAACGTAATTAGATCTGTTAACCACTGTAAAAAAACATGTAAACCCGAACTCTATGGTAACATCACAAAGTTCTCAGGGCTTGCAAAGACATGCCTCCAGGGAACAGTACCAGGAAGAAGATGAGGAGGAAGACAGAGAAAGCGATGGGAAGACAACATCAAAGAATGACATTTTATCCAAAGCAATGGACAGAGGGGAATGGAGAGAGACGGTTGACAGATCTTATATAGTGCCCCAACGGTTCAAACGACTAAGGGATTAGTGAAGGTGAATTAGATCTTATAATTAACAAAAACTAAAGAATTAATCCTAAGCATCTACAGGGATACAAAACAACACTGATCAGGTTATAAATAAAATGCATTTTAAATCCCAAAATAGCATTCTTCACTCTATTACATTCCATTGTTGAATGTGTGATATGACCGAGATATATATTATATATTATAGGCTGATATCTAACTAGATCTTGTGAAACATAAAAGAGAGAGCCTTATAAAAGTAAGTTGTAAAGTAGTCCAGTTAATCTTTATTAGAAAAGCAGACTTGGACTTAGCAGTTGGCAAAGTCTGTGACTGAACAGGGACTTGAAAATGACAGGGTCTTAAGATACTTTTTGTTCTTTTTTTTTAATCTTACTATACAGCATTGAGTCAGTGAAGTGTAATAAAAAGCCAAGTTTACTAAAAGGCTTTATTTTCGGCTTGCTATATTCCATCAAAGTTTGAAGGGAGGAAATTGTTGCATTTAATATATATATATATATATATATAAAATATATATATGAATGCGAAAATGTGAGATGCGCTGACTAACTTTATTGACACTTTGCCACAAAGGAAAAGTGGTGAGTGGTAGTTTTGAAATAGTAAAAATATCAATTAGTTTTTTTTATTATTAGGTCTAGACATCTATATCTCAATTCATGTTGAATTTGTCTGATATTGTTAATAAATGTTTTATCTAGTTTTGTTTTCAAGAGAAGTGTGTTAAGTTATTTCAAGTTGTACAATTAAAAATATTAGATCTATATGCCTATATCGGCTTACTTGTCTACTACCTAACAAGTCAACGAGCATCAACAACAGTGGTGTAACTTTACTATGACTAAGTGTAATAGTCATGCAAAGGAGCTAGACCAGGGGACCTCTCTAGACTCTGGCAGTGTGCATCCTTATCGAAGGTAGGCAAGGTGACAGGTGCACAGCTGTATGATACTTCAGTATAGTGCAAACAGTGCACCTACTCAGAGACGGCTGAGGTAAACTGCAAAACTTTTTACAGTTTAAAATCGGTGCAGCAGATTTTTTTAATGGTCCTAGGTCAGGTACAACTATTCTTTAAGTGTTCTTAGGCATGCATTTCTGTAACTTAGGTTTAGAAATATTTGAATGCTGAAATTTCCTTGGGTCTAATTGCTCCCCCAGACTTCTTAAAAAGGCTTAAAGCTAGAAGTAGGACCTTATCTTGGCCCTTATAATAATGGGGACTAAATAGAATATTTATATATTATTAAATATATATTTTTTCCAGAAAAATAATCTAGATAAATTCAATTGTGTTTTTGTCCTACATTTTTATATATAATTAGGTAAACTTATTTATAAGCATATCTGGCTAGCCATCTAGACAAAATTCTGATGTAGATTGATCTCTAGACTACGTGTAGACTGGTCTAAATATGCCCCTGGCCCTGGAGGCATTTCTATACTCGTATAGCATAGTATACACTCCAGCCCATACACACTGTTTCTATCATATAATAGGGCTAAATAGGGGCATCCAATTCTAGGTCTACCTGTCCTGACAATCATTAGGTTAAGTTTGATAATGTATTAATTACTATTAAAAACTGTAGGCATGCATACAATAAACTCTAGCTGTTAGAATTGAGCTAGATCTAGAATTCTAGATCTATATAATTTTATATCTTTAGACTTTAGAAGAGATATAATATAATATAGATCTAGATAATAGATTCTATATTAAATCTATCTATATATATATAATTATTATAATATATTAAATATATATTAATAGATCTATATATATATATATTATAATTGATCTATGATTCTATCTAGCCTGCCTTATATGATTATGTCAAGTTAATTAGTTATGTTGCTAGAATTGAATTGAGTAGAATTACTTCTATTAAATTATAATAATTAGATCTAGACTAGATCTAGAATCTAGACTAGATAGTAAATATTAGTAATTTTAGTTAGTTATACTACAGACTACTCATTGAATACAATTGCTATACTTTAGTATTTACTTATTACTATAGACTTATATAGACCACTTCTATAGTATACTCTACTCTATTAAATCTAGTACAGATTCTAGACGTCTGACTCTAATCTCTATCATTATCAATAACTAGATTAACTAGATCTAGATGTAGATGATACTAGATCTAGATCTAACAGTTAACAGATCACTAAATTCTAAATCATAATCATAGTAAATCAGACCGATAATCATATTCTACTCTATCTCAATATCTGCTCTAATAATAGGTCTAGAGTCTATATATTAATAATTAAAATAATTAATAATTCTAGAGCTAGACACCTAGAATCTAGACTAGACACTACTAGAATCTAGATTCTAGACATTTTTATAAATTTTTTTTTTAGTTGTTTAGATCTAATCTAGTCTACTTTGAACTTTCTGTTTGAATATTGACACCTAGATTAGTCTTAGCCCAATACTGAAATTACCAAAATGTACTTCTAATTAAATATAAATGTATAATTCTAAATCTAGTCTGTATAGCAGTCTAGCTTTACTATACTATAATTAGTATAATATAGATCTAGGCTAGTCAATTCTAGTCTCTTATTGCCGGAAATAGTAAGCCGGCCTACCGGTTTTTTCCGGCTTCCGGTTTTAATAGACTTTTCAAATGTCTTTTATTTAATTAAAACTACTATTTAGGTCTAGATCAATTTGGGCAATACATTTTAGGCTAATTGCAGGTGTTTAAATGTCAAAAAGGTAAAAGGCAATTAGAGGACTCAAAGCAAATGAAATTAAACTGAGAGATACTTCAAAGCACATGTGCTTTAAAGAAAAAGAAGATAGATTTTAATTCCAGTCCAGGAATTTGTATTTATTGGGTGGGTGATCAGTATAATATTTAATCTACCTGAGCAACAATTTTGACATTGTAACATATATAGTTTAATCATTTTAATCGGACCTTGCGTTTTATGGGTATGAGGCAGTTGATGTAAAGCTTATTTGCATCTAGATTGATGAATAAGAGTGTCATGTGGCCAGCACAATGACCAATCGCCTTTGCTTTTGCTTTCTCAACGTAATCTATAAGAAGAAGATAAGTCAGGTACACGTAGGCCTACCCCTCCTATAGAGTTGGGCGGACTTCTAAAAATCCCAAATTAAATTCCAGTATTGAACTATTGATCGAGATTCGAACTCGTAATCCCTCAGTTCAGAAGCACTTAGGAAAAATAAGTTCTATGGTCTGAAAACTATATTCCTTACTAGTTCTAGATTTAGTAGGCCTAGCTAGGGAAGAAGGAGCACTTGTACACATTTTTTCTAGCATAAGAAATAAGAGATGTGCCTCTATCTTTTTGTTTTCGAATCTCCCCATTTAAATTATAAATCTAAATTTGTTACATTGACAAGAAGGGGCACTTCACCGAGTGGCACTTCACGACGCACTTGTATGAATTTGTTCTAGCATAAATAGAATAAGAATTGTGCTCCATATATCTTAGTTGGCCTAGTGTAGCCTACGAAATTCACAATTTCAATTGTATATCTATATTTATATTGGTCTTAATAAATTTTCTAAACTTGTGAAAGTCTAACTTTTCAAGACAAATGTCTGCTGTTAGCAGCATAATTTTGGCTCATTTTATCTTGATTCTGGATCTCGATCTGATTCTTTGTTACTTAAAGATCTAGATATTTTTTATTTGCGAAAAAGGTTGCCTTACTAAGTCGCCGCACTTACTGATAGATATTAACATGGCGCTTTTGGCTATGTCGTCCATGTAAACAACTTTCCTAGAAACACGACACTTACACTTTACAAATTTAAATTATTAAAACGAACTGGCTAGATGAGGACTAGATCATTAGTCATTATATTTTAGATGTACATCTAGAATGTCTAGATCTATATCTAGGATTTAAAATGCCTAACCTAATCATGGCTAATGACTAATGTAGTTTTAAGTTTAATAAATAAAATTTATTTGAATTTGAATTTGATGATCATTCATCATTGTCTTGACTATGATTGACTAATCATTAGTCTAATGACTAATGAAATGATTTAGATCTAGATCTATATATCACTATAGTGTATAACAGTAACTATATCAGTATACTATATCTATATACTTATATTATAAATTATAGTATAAATAGTATAAAAATAATAAACTATAATATAAATGTATAACTATTCATTCACGTCTATTAATTGTTACTTATTGTATACTATTACTAAGTTAACTAAGTAATAAGTATTGGTAATTTCCTATCTAATCTAATCTAGATCTAGATCTATAACTTATATAATTTAATATATGCTTAGATCTATAGTATAATGTCTATATTATTATTATAGATTTAAAGTAGACAAGAATACATTCAAGATTAGATTCTACTCTAGACTGTCTAGAGATAAGAATTATGGCTATGGCATTATCATAAGGTGTATTAACAGTATTATGAATATTTTAAGTATTAAATAATTTGTTTTCAAAATGAGAAAGAGAACCGAAAGCGATAATTTACATAATAATTCAAATTGTAGTCACAGTGGTGACAGTGTGAGTGTCAGAGTTAGTGAGAACACTGACCAGATGAAAACACCAGCAATAATCGATTTAAAAACAGCTGGTTTGAATCAACTATTTAAAGTCAGTTTTAGACTTCCAATCAGAAAAATACATCATTTGAAATGTTTTACTTCTAGCAATACAGAACAGAAAAATATAAGTGATGGAGGTAGATAAAATTAGATTCTTAATATTTATCTAGATTGGATCTAGATCTATATAGATCTAGTAAAATCTAATTAATAATATATATATATATATACAGTGATTTTTTTGTGACGGTGTATGCACCGGTTGGGCGTATCGGCACCTTTTTCAATGTGGGAAAAATTTTTTACTTAATTTTCTTGTATTTTAATGTTTATTATTAATTTATTAGTAGTTAAAAGGTATGCAATCCATCACTGAGTACCGGCACCTATTTTTTTTTAACAAAAAAAGCACTGTATGTATATATATTTTATTCTAGTTATATGTTTGATTTTGTTTAGAATTATGTTTCGAATGTTGCTTCAGAATTCAAGATTATAAATATATTTCAAAGCTCATACCTTGTGCAGGATTTTGGGGATTGCAGCAGGCAGGGTTTAAACCTGAGTCTGTTGAGATGACATTTCATTCAGAGTGCATATCACACAACACAACTAGACAGTCAGATTTACTTAATACTTGTTCATTACCGCTAGTCCATCCAGTTTATTTTTTTGGGGGTAATTCTGTATCATAAAAAAGGTTCTTTCTGGAGTTTTTGGAATGACTGTAGATACCCTTCTCCCCTGCCAGAACTATGGGGTACCTCCCCCAGCAAGATCATCTCATCATCTTTTTAAAATCTTGAGTTAAAATACAATGGTGAAACATAACATATATAGCTAGTTAAAGAATCACCCTGACTATTTCAATTACAAGAAAGAACATAATTGTTTTCTAGATTTTTGAAAAAAATTTAACGGGGTGTGTGTGTGGTGCAGTGGCTGAGTGGTTAAGCGCTTGGCTTCCGTTCCTGAGTTCCTTGGGTCGAATCTCTGTGAATACTGGGATTTTGAATTTCGGGATTTTTTAGGGCACCTCTGAGTCTACACAACTCTAATGGGTTGACTTAAGTTGGGGAAAGTAAAGGCGGTTGGTCATTCTGCTGGCCACATGACACCCTGCTCATAAACCATTGGCCAAAGAAACAGATAACCTTAATATTATCTGCCTTATAGATCGCAAGGTCTGAAAGTGGAACTTTACTTTACTTTACTAATGTTAGCAAGAGCACTAACTATAGGCCCATTAGTTAGCCATCACCCATTGTCCTATGGGAGGTTTGGATTAGGATGTAGAACATCTGAAGCATGTAACATTTTACAAACCATAGCTTATATAATCAGAAAGACACACAGATAAAAGTGCATTTCTTATTCCTTATACTGGGTCTCATAAAAGTGCTCCTTTTTCTTTAATGCAAAGTTTAAGTCTCTAATCAACATGCATGACTAGATTAACATATGCATATGTGTAGGATGTGATTATCTTCTCTTTTGAAGGAAAGGCTTTGATACATACGATAAACTTTCTGTTCTGTTTTTTAAAGTCACCCTCATGAACCCTCATAAGACTGCTTTATTTATTCTAATGGAAATTAGGTCTGATTCCAAAGACTCTTTCTCAAATAAAAATAACATTATTAGGCTTCTGGGCATGGGCAGATAAAAATGACTGACTGCTAACAAAACAAATTTCCTAACACTGTTTAAGATTATCTTGATTAAATCTTTTTTTAGTCATTTTTTTTTTTTGCTTTTTTTTGTGTGTCTAGGTATCTTTTGTTACCAGAATCATATTGTCAACAGAGTAGAAATAATGGGCATTGTAGTCAGAGTGGACAGAAGAGAAAAACACAACAGTTATGCAGGCAGGTATTTTTTTAACAATCAAATTCCTGTACTAAATAATTTCTCAGTTTCACAGTGCTTAGTAAGTGAAACATTGAAGTCATGGCTTGATTTAATGGGTATATGTATTATCGGTTTGGAAGTGACACCCAATGGACTTTCAAATCTAATCATGATTGTCCTCAAAGTATCTCATCTTCATGGCTTGGATTTTCTTTCCAATTCTCTGTTAGTGTTGGAGAGCCGCAGGTCCACACCACAATGATCTTTACTTGTTCCCCCTTTCAAACCTTGTGATCTATAGAGCAGATGATGTTAAGGTCATCTGTTTCTGTGACCCATGGTTAATGAGGGTGTCATGGGACCCCCAGTTCAGAAGCCAAGTGCTTTACTGCTCAGCCACTGCACCTCCAGATCTTGTTGTGTTTTCAAATTTGTCATGAGCTATGCCAGTGTATATACAGATAGAGAAAAAATTACTATAGATTTAATAAATAACAGCTTAACAAAGGAATCAAATCCACTGGAGCTTAAAGAAGCTACACTAAAAAACAATGGAAAGGTATCCAAAACAAGAGCAATCTACAATATTCCAATGCAAGCAAGCTTTTTTTCCTTGGTACAGACTGCAAAAGAGCCTGAAGTTCAGCATCAAAAGCTGGCTAGACCTTGATCCCTTGACCTTCATGTCCCCCATATTATCTGTATAAAGTCTTACAACATTGTATTTTTTTGACCATTTCATTGAAGAACAAAGATAAAAAAAACACCAAAAAAAAAACAAACTTTTTAAAAAACAAAGCTTATGCAAAGTGTAATTGGATCAGTCATGTAGTTAAATTTGTAATAGATCTAGACCAACAACAATAAATCTGTGCAATTAGAAATATTTTTACTGATTGTTTTTGCTTAATGCTATTTCATGCTTTTAGCTTTCTCAATACGCTATGATCTTATCACTTGCCTGGTTCAGTTGGAGAAATGGGGGGGGGGGGGGAGAAAGAAAGGGATATCTGTGAGAATTTTACCGTAATTGGTTTTTAAAAGCATTTATAAAAAAAGAAGGGGGAGGGAATGACCTGAATTTGAACTCATGGCTCAGCCTCCTCAAGCCAACTTACTAATCACTCTGCTAGTAAAGTGCTTATGACTATAAAAGATTGTATAGTTATGTATTGTTTGTTTCGACTATAAAGAGGTCTAATTCAGCTTATACCACCACTTTAGTTAAGTACAATTTTTTCCTTTTTTCGAGATACCAAACAAATTATTTAATACCAATAGTTAATTAACTAATTAGTTAATTTTAAAAAATTGATTCTTGTGTTAAATTGTCCGGTTAAAGAAATAATTATACAAAATTTCAGCTTGATCTGAAATTGGGTGTTGGAGAAATGATGTTTACAAACTTTTTAACCAGACAAACAGAGTGAGTTGATATAAGCTTTCTAAAAAAAATATTTCAATTTCAATATATTTCAGTCGATGATGGAACTGGAGTCATTAACTGCACTTGCTGGAAGAATTCCAGGATATGTAAGTATCTTGAAATCTTTAGGCCACAGCCCTATAACAATGCCTTATTCATTGGTCTGTGTGTTTTTAAAGGCTATAAAAAGGTGATACAGCTAAAAAAACAACAACAAACAAGCAAAATATAAACATTCATTGTTTTTTTTAAAAAAAAAGGCTTTTCTGAAGGGGAAGAACTCCATCCTTAAAACCATATCTCCCAAACCATATGTAGTACATTTATAAGTTCATTTAATCATAATTTTTCTCAGGGAAAGGGGGAATTAGGACAGGGAAAAAATGTTCTTTTTTTTTAAATTCTAAAATTCATAAGTAATAAAGAGCAAAAAGAATTGCTCTTATAAGTTCTATAAAAGAGGCATTGTCTATTTTTTTTTTAAAGTATTTAAAAAAAAATGTTTTTCTTGTTTACAATTTTAAAAAGACAACACATTTTTCAAGCTCAAAATATCACAATTTATACATTAACCATTTCTAAGTGCAATAAAATGAAAATTATGACATATCAATTCACATTTTTGAGACATAGACTTTTTAGTGGACTATCACCTGTTGGTAACCAGTACTGGAAAAACACTCATATATGTATGCACTAAAAAACTAATAAAAAGAAAGGGATATCTGTGAGAATTTTATGGTATTTGGTTTTTAAAAGCATTCACAAAAAAAAGGAGGGGGGGAATGACCTGAATTAGAACTGATGGCTCTACCTCCTCAAGCCAACTTACTAATCACTCTGCTAGTAAAGTGCTTATGACTATAAAAGATTGTATAGTGATGTATTGTTCAGCAATCTTTTAAAAATACAATAGTCCCTAATAGGTCCTAATCACAGACTAAAAGAGTTGGACAAGTTCACATACCATGGCAGCATCATAACAAAAGATGGGGATGCCTCTCATAACATAGCGTGCCAAATAGGAAAGGCAGGGAGCATTTCCCAAAGGCTGCAACCTATTAGGACAAACAAGCTGTTGGACTTGAGACAAAAATACACCTTCTTAACACAATCCTCATCCCAACAGCAACATATGCACACATGACTAAATATGGCTCAACAAAAATGGCTAAGACGGATTCTAGGAGTCAGTTATAGAGATTGGGTCTCAAACAAGGAAATCTATACCAAACAGGGAGTTGATCACTTAGTGAGGTTGTGACAGGGCGCCGCATGAGGTGTGCGGGACATGTGCTCTAACAAAATCAATTACTATTTGGGTGATACTATACCAAGAGTTGCAATGACATGGAAAGCACAAACAGGGACGCCCTCGTATAATTTGGTGCCACACTTTCATGGAGGAACTCAGAGCAGTGGACATCAGGTGGGAAGTGGCTTCAGATATTGTCAGTGACAGATCTTTGTAGAGACAGCTTGCCACCCAATGCGTTGAACGGCGCAGGAGGATCTAAGTCTATGTAAGTAAGTTAACTACTATGTAGCCTGTGAAAATGGCTCTACTTGTGTACTAAGCAATATGGCACTACTTTTTTACTGTATCAGTGAGGCAATTAAGTAATTCCCATTACATTAATTACTTGTGTAAAAAAATATTTTCATTTTTGTCAAGTGTGTTAGATGTGTTTCACTTGGGACACCTCAACCTATTTTATAAAAGTTATATAAAATTTTACAGTTTATCATTAGAACTTCTTATCTTATATAATACAGATGTTACATATTTATTTTTTCCCATTTATATCATTTTTGAAACTATTGAATTGATACTGGTTGATTCTTGCCTAACAATGAAGTGTACCCAAAGCTCTCAATAATCAATGTGATACGCAATATGAAACTTTTAAAACTATTAAAATTTTGACTCTGTGTAGACTTGCTTGTACTTTTAATGGGAAGCGTGGTCCAGAGGCTAAGTACCCTTGAACTTGGCTTGGGTATCTATGAAGGGGGCTCGAGGTTCGACACCAGACTCGAGCAATGTTGTTTTTACTGAGTGACTAAAGGCAGCACAGAAAACCTCCCCCCACTGGTCCACAAATGAGATTGGACCGTAATGTTCTGAGTATGCTATAAGCATGAAAGTAGCGCTATATAAAAGCTAAAACTATAATAATAATAGAGCTAGAAGATTAATGAGGAATGCAGTATTTCATAAAAGCTATAAATAATTACAAAGAATTATTAATTGTTCAATATGTATATAAAAATGATATATGTTCTCTCTTTTCTATATAAATAGCCTTTTTTGAAATAGGATTGAATAATTATTGCCATTTTTTAAATTCAGCATCCTGTTCCAAAGAATTCTCTGGACGTCTTCCCCAGTCTTTACAAAGTAAATTCGGAGAATTAATTGTGCATAACCGCACCAACATGTTAGAAGGTTATGACCTTGGTGATCTGGTCCTGATGTGTGGCAGAGTGACTGTGTTTCGGGATAGACGAGAAATTAATGTCCTCTATCATCGTATCCTTTAAGAGGTTGCACAGTAGACATTATTAAATGTAATTGACATGGACAAGTCTCCATGATGAGACTAAATAAGATTTAAAGACATGCCTTTCATTATAGGATCAATATTGTACTGTCTTTTAATGTATCTAACTTTCTAACCAGCATTTTCATGGGGGGGGGGGATTAGAATGATGTATAAAATGTATACTGTATACATTTTCCCTTTTTTTTTCTTAATGAATTATACATTAGTTAATGAGAGCGACGTAGTTTCACTCTTACAAAAAAATCATCCACCTCATATGGAAGGAATTGTTGTTTTTTAAAACTTTTTGCTTTTGTTTTTGTTAGTACTATCATAAAATAACGAACATATTAAACAAAAAAAGATAAGACACTAAACCAACTTTTTTTTTCAAAATCAATGCAACAAATAATTTCCTAATCATCCTGCTGAAACATCAAGAGAGACTATATATGAATGTAGATGAAGAAAATGAGGCTTTCCCAGAAGGAAAAAAACAATTGTTAGAAACAATTTTCTTCCAGGAACAAAAGCTACACAGGAACATATTGAAACAACAATCCTTACTGATAGCTGATCATTCTAAAACACTGTTTCCCAAACTTTGTTCCTCGGAATCCTAGTATTCCACCAGGCCTGAATAGGTGTTCCACGAACTACTGGAATAATTAACTAGTAGGCCACCATGGGAATTAATCTCTCTATAAAATAAGCAAAAGTGTTCTGCTAAATACTCAGAATGTGCAAAGTGTTCCTTTAAGGAAAAAGTTCAGGAAACACTGTCTAAATGATAGTCTGCCACTCAAACTTTAAAAAAATATGTCTTCTAATTGTTTCTAGTTTTTTTTCAACAGATTTGTTTTTATTAAATGTACTCACACACTTTCACACACAGTAGGCAATGAGTTGCTGGTATCTAAACTATGGGACTATTTGAGCAAACATAATAATTTTCTTTTTTAAAAACATATACTATATGTCTCAAAGATTATATTTTATTAACTTTTCACTTATTGGTTGCTAGGAGTATTCTTTTAAAAATAAGATCATGCCAGTCATTTTCATAGTCATAGTGGATGTTTTATTAAATTATACAAAATTCAGTGAAAAACAAAATGTACCAATGAAACAGAGCACATCAGATAAAGTTCCTTGACGGCACACTCAGGTCGAATAGACAACCCTAATGCAGAAGTCGAAAGAATGTCAAAAATGTCAACCTACCGTAAAGTCTATGATGAGCCTTTCATGCTTTCTCCAAATCTAGAGAAACAGTTTGTAAAGAATGTAACTGGAAACAGCTTGCCAAATGTTCTGGTATAAAACCATTTTTTTCTTTTCTTTCAGCTAATTTTTTAGACATAAAGTTTGAAATCAATTATAGTGATTGAAAACATCACCTTTAAGGAAAACTTTTACTAATACTGTTTCAGATTGACATTCACTTAAATATTATTTTCAAAAATTTTTTTATTTCTCCTACCGTGGCGTCTTAGTCATGAAACAACTATGGTTCATCTCGTCTCATTAAAATAAGATGAATACCTGGGCATAAGGTGAAGTCAGAACAATGTAGCCCACACAGCAGTTCCCCCTTGCCATACAGCTGATTAATCCAAAGGGACGGCAAGTGCTGATACAGTTTGGGATCGGCGGCATTGCAGTCTCCTCTACAGTGTGTCATCGTGTGTTGCAAACTGCCTAAGGGTCGCAAGCTCCTGATTTTTCTTCTTTTCTAGTCCATTGATAAACCTGTTTAGTTAATTAAAATCTATTGAAAATTTTGAAAAGTTAAGTCACCAACTGAAAGTCATGGAATATTCTGCAACATGATCAAAACTTTAAACATATTCTTGGTTTTGATATTATTATTTATGGGCAATAAATAGAAGGATATTGACTACATTTGAATGACCCATTAATGTATTTAAAAAAAACTAATTATGAGTCGTGTAAGTGTAGACATATCAATTTAAGAATTTAAAAGTCATTAATTATTCACACTATTTTCATAAACAAAATATTAGCAAAAATGCTTCAAATTTGAACTTTTTAAATTTCAAAAGAAGAACAGTTATGGAAGTGACAACATATTGAAGCAAAATAGAATTTGAGATTGTTGTTGAAAACATTCAAAATCAATATAAGTTTACACATAAGAATAGGATGAAAAGGGAAATTAAAACAGTAAGAGAAAAAAAAACAGAATAGCATGTATAAAAGAAACAAAATTTAAACATAAATTTGTTAAAGGACAATTTACTGGTCACAAATATTTACACTAAGATGATCTTAATGTTTTGTTTTGTTTTCTGACAGGAAAGAGCTATACTTCAAATATTAAATAATCCAGTCAATGAAAAGACAGAACTTGATCCAAAGGAAATGCTGTCATGGTCGGCCATATCTTCAGTGTTTCAATCTCATGAGGTACAGTTTTAAATGTGTTCATTTGAATATACTTTTATAGCTTCTAAGGACCAAGTCAATGGGATTGCTTTATACTTGAAATGTTTAAAAACACATTTCTGATATGCCTGATTGATGACAAGTTTGAAGCTAATTTCTAAATCAACAAAACAAATATATAGAAAAACAGGCAGAGTTTCAAATACATTCAAATGAACATTCTAATTTTGTAAATGTTTCTCAATCCTTCTCAAAAATTTTGCTGCCAGGTCAAATCCTTTCAGCCCTTTTGGCCTTGGAAACAAGATTAACCATGTTTCAGCACACATGTTTTAAAAAATGTATATATTTTTTTTATTTCTTTTTTTTGAAATGTTTTAACAAGATGTAGTAGAAATTAATCAATATTAAATGGGAGTTTCTCTGTTCCTGTCCATGTTGGTATAGTACTTCATGGAAAGCACCCTAGCCTCATTGGGAGAGTAAATCGGCTCAAAACCCAAAAGCCTTTTAGCTTTAGCCCCGCAGAAGTAAAAGTCTGTGTTTATATAGGCAATGGTGTGTGATTGGAAGGGTAAGCTGAGCCTCACTAGTGGAGACAACCCTTTTACTAGTTTTTCTGTGATTGAAACAGCTCCATAGACCAGAGGGTAGGAAATGCTCTTGTCGGAGAGTCTCATATTGTTAGCCTCGAGGTAGGGCCGTATGAAATTGAAGATGTTCTGTATGGGGGTGTTGTCAGGGATGTAGAATATCTCTTTCCTCAGATCTGGGTTCTTCTTCATAGCCAGGTCTGCGCAGACGAAAGCCCAGGCAGTGTTACCCACATAGGCTTGTTGAAACATGGCCGTGCCATCGCCAATCTGTGGAAATAATAATAGAATGTTATCTACGACATTTAGCTTTAGTTAAATGGAGCTGGTTCGCAAGGTTATTTTCGCCGGAAGTGGTAATGATTACCTACAAAATGCTTCCAATGGCAAACGTCTCAAATAGCCTCTGACAACCAGTCCATCTCCTGGCCTTCACGTGTAAGCCAGGCGGAACCATTACCACAGACAGGGGCAAATGTGAGCAACTGGCGCCTAAACCAGTAAGCTTCGGGCCGGAGGGGCTCGTTAGCCTTGGTTGGCTACTCATCTATGAGAAGGGAAAACTCTGAATCCAAACCTCCGCTGCCTTGCGGCTATACCCAAACACGGGGAAGGTTTCGGGAGACAACCCCGAGGAAAAATCAAGAGCTGGTGACCCTTAGGCAGATTGTGACACACTGTGCTACAACCTGGCAGAACCTGCGGAGCTACTGATCCCAAACTGTATCGAAATCGGTTACTTTGGTCACATCAACTGCTTGGAGAGGGGGAAACTGCTGTGTGGGAGGTGTGGGGGGACATCGTTCCGACCATAAACAATGCCCAGGCTTTCATCTCGCTTGTTCGAGATGAACCATTGTCGTTACGACTGAAGGATGCCACAAATGAATCTCGAGGCTGTTTGAATTGATTGGAGGAATGCCAACTAAAGCTACTAGGAATGTTGGAAACTGCTGTTTTCAAAGAGAATAGATTTCTTTCCCGATATCAAATTTTCTTTGTAAAAAGAATGCACAAATGAAAAGCTTTTTTTTTTTTTAAAGAATTTTATTAGGATAAGGCAGATGTATGCAAAGCTCATTGATTTTTGTGCAATAATTACATGGGATTGTGTGAGTAGCATATTGCTGAAAGTATATTGTCTAGCCACTGTACCGTCTCCTATTCTACATTTGTTTGTAAAGCTGATCGAACTAAGAGACTAGGAGTAAAATTAATTTTACATTGTTAAGAATCTGAACATATTCTTTCAAGAGTAAATCGGTTGCAGGCTAGCATCTAAAAAAAAAAAACAACAACAGTCCAAGTGATCTAGTGTTATCCGTAACAAAACTTTGTTGCTCTTGCAATTACATTTGATAGAGATGAATACAAATTGATCTAGAAATGCAATTCTTTAAATCTGGAACAAAGGACTTATATCAACAGTGACTAGACTAATTGTTATTCATAAGTACTTAAGTATTGCTAGTTTTAAGGACAATCATTTTTCTTTTTATGATGTTCTTTTTGATACAAGCAAACTGGCACTCTTTATTTTAGAGAAAAAATTGTGCACTTTAAGAAAGGCAAATTAAGCTCTTAAAAAGAGATTGAAGCATGGTGCAAAATGGTTCACTTTAACAGATTGGGGAAATGGTACAGAGAGAGGGGCAATCAACTTAACAAGTTTCACTCAAAGCTTTTTTTTAAAGTATGTCTCTGAATCTCTTTCTTCTTCGCTTTAACCTAGGCCCTACTCTTCTATTATCGACCCAGACTGATTCTGTAAAGCTGTGATTTAAGGACATATCCAGCTAATTAATACACTAAGCGATATACCTGTTGTAGAATCCCTTTGTTCTTCTCGGCTGACCTCAAGGCGTTGGTGACGTAGCTGGTATCGAGCTCTCCATAGCAGACGTTAGCTCTCAGTATTACACTCTGAACATGTTTTCCTATGGAAAAAGAGTTCTTGACATGTTGCATAACGAAACATTGAAATCTGGTCTAGAAGAAAGGATCTAGTTGCTACTATATTGTGGAAATAAGAAAAAAAATAAGACAAACTATACTTCCGCTTTCATTTTCGATTTTAAATTTCTGTGGGGTTATATTACCATTTTTATTTTTCGGGGATCCAAACAGTGCATCGCTGACATGGGTTGATAATCATAAGATGGTGGATTTGAATTTTGTTAGCTCTAGAAACAATATTTTAAGTAAGTATTCTCATGACAGACCTCTCCCACGCAAGGGAGCTTAGTAGTTTTTCAGAAGCCTTACCCAACCAAGCCACATAAACAAACCAACCCACATGACGGCCATGTGCCATGAAAGTGAACATCAAACCCCTGACCATTGTGTCCAAAGCAACAGCCACTAAGTCACTGGGGGCTGTTTCCTTCGCTTTATAAATCTATGATTTGATGTTTTTTTTTAATGATACAATTCATACTAACCATCACTCGTTTTGAGATTCGCCGAGTCCAGGACAATTCTTTCCCCGTGAAACTTGGTGTCTGGGTAGCCTGGGAAGAGAAACTTGTCTGGAACTGGGGTGTTGGTCTCGTCGCCGCCCCTGATGGGCTCGCTGCCTATAGCCACATCGACGGTGCTGCAGTAAACAAGTCTCTGGATGTTGTTCTCCAAACAGGCGTTCACCACGTTCAGAGTTCCTAAGTAGAGAGCACGAAATGAAGTTCAACGAATATCTGTCTAATACTACTAGAAAAAGGGGCAATAAACCTTGTGATAGACTATTATCTGTCTAATACTACTAGAAAAAGGGGCAATAAACCTTATGATAATGAAAGATGACAGCGATTGAATGTTGCTCTCCTTTACTCAATATATATTTTTTGTTGTTGAAAGTATTGTTTATATTTTGATTGTTACAAAGCTTATATCAACTCTGTCTGTTTGTCTTTCGGTCTGTCTGTTACTACACATTATTTCTCCCACACCCATTCTCGGCTCCAGTTGAAACTTTGCACAATTATTCATCTCAATAAATTCTACCAGCCGCGAGTAGGTAGCTGCCAATGGATTGTAGCTGGGTAACATTGGTCAGAATCGAAGAGGATTTTTGGGTGGTGTGATGTTGCTTAGTTTTATCTGCCATTTCGTCTACATCTCTGCTGGAGGTCTGGGATGGTTGGATATTGCCAGTTATGCTTGGCTCTGTATCAAAATCTTAACTCTTTTTCTCTTGTCTTGTCGATATTGACATTTTATGTACACACCCACAACCACACAGCACCACACACACACACACACACATTGGCAGGGTCTCAAAACTCAGCGTAATGTGACATTGACCACCCTACATATGGACGTAACCTCATATTGACGTCTTATTAACATCTTAACTTCATATTGCCTAGATCTAGCGAGCTCTGACATTTACATTTGTCACACTTTGATTCAAAAGTTTCATTGACCTTGTCACACTTCAGCTCAACTCCATATCTGACCTTCTTACACCTCAGCTCGCACAGAGCCCAGCCCACATCATCTAAACCCAATATTGATGTAGCCTCAACTTAGCCCCCGCCCCCCCCCCTTTTTTTTTTTACCATGATCCACATCTGTGTTGTGTCCCTAATTGACCTTGTCCTTTTAACTGCTCACCTTTGACATTGACCTCCTCCATGCCTTGAAAATCCGGAAACGTCCCCCAACTGATGAGCCCGGCGACGTGAATGACAGAAGTGGCGCCCTTCAAGGAATGCGCCAAAAACTTGGCATCAGTGACGCTCCCTTCAATGTATTTGACTTTTTTGGTCTCTTGGTAGTCTGTGTAGTAAAAATTATTTATTAACATTTTTAAAACGAAGTTTTTCTTGGGTGAGATGGAAATCGTGTCTTGTTTTAGCTTTAAATGTATGCCTTTGTCTTTCAGTGAGCTAGGACCTGGTACATTTCCGGAAAAAAAGTAGATTAAAAAATTTGCTCCCATGTTGTGATTACAAAATTTTTTTTTGTTTGAAGGAGGGGATTATCATCTGAACTGTTTTCTGTTTAAAGTATATATACAGCTGGTCCATAACAAGACCTCATAGATAAAGATAGACAAAATCAAATGGTAAAAATCGTGTGTATGCAAAAAAACAACAAAAAAAAAAAACAAGAAACAAACAAAAAACAAAACAACAAAAAAAAAAAACTTCATTAGATGTGTTCGTATTTGTTTGATAGTTAAAGGACTCACCAAGTTTCCGTTCGAACTTCTTGACGTCATAAATCCAGATCTCGGACACGTGACTAGCGCGCTCGTGTATCTGCTTCACGATGTGTTGTCCGAGGAAGCCTGACCCACCCGTCACTACCACGATGTCTCCGCCTCCCTGGAGGCGGTCAGGCTCGATTGTGGGTGTTAGCGTGGCTGGCGATTCTGTCGTTCTCAGTGGATGGACGCCGGCGTCGCCGGGGAAGGGTCTAGTCATCGGGATAGACGCATCATCACGGGCATCTCTTTGCCTCATGCCCTCGTGCAGATTAGTCTGTTGTGTATCGTGATCAGCCTGATGCTCCGGTGACGTTGTTGGTTCGGCTGGCATGGGTGATACGTCCTTGGCCGGCATGCCGTTGTCATAGAGTGGGCGTCTAGACATAGTTTCTTCCGAGTGGGACTTGACAGTATTCTCATCCTCTGCTTGGCGCGTCTCTGTGAGATCAACACCGCTGGAGGTCGGCCAATGGTCTCTGTCCATTTCTTCTTTGCGAGCTTGTTCTCCTTCCCCTCCCAACGGAGTCGCCGGCTCGTCTGTTTTTCTCGTCGCACTCCTCGAGTCTGACTCCGACACACTCTCGGAGCCTGCGTCTCTTGTTTCTTCATGTAGCACGCCATTGATGCCGTCGGCCTCGGTTATGGAGTCGCTCATCGGTTGGTCTCTGAGTCGCGCTTCCTTCTCGTCTCCGAGGTCAATGCGGCAAGGAAGTCCTCCCGGGCCACTGTCGGCGAGGTAGAACTCCATCCTGGAGAGAGCGTCTTTCCAGAACTCTTTCCTGTCTTCGAAACTGCTGAAACCTCTGGTCACTATCAGCAGGCTGTGGACGACACAAACAATGCGAGTAATGAATACATTGGTGATAAAGCCATGTCTCTTTTTTTTTTTTTCTATTCAAAAGGTACTCAAATGCACAAGATGCCAAACATCTTAAAAGTGGATAAAGTGAATATAATGAGCGTAGACTATCAAAGCCTGGGCGAGAATACAAAATTACCAGCTTTTAGGAGAATTAGAGATCTTAATGGTTTTATATTTGATTATTTTATAGTTCGTTTGATACATTGACTTAAATGATTCTTAACAAATTATGGCTTACTGTAAACGAAATTCAAATCAAACGGACTTTCTGAAAATGCGAATAAACAAATACATTGAAACGAATGTCTTTTATCCAGTTTATGCTGACCCAGTTTTCACTATCGAGGGTGGTTCTCAAACAAACGGGGGAAAAAAAAGACCCCTCATTCTAGCAACTTACAGACGTGAACTGACAGTGCAAGTGAATACGTTCCATGTGTTAGTTAAATATGTTGGATTCATTAACTCTGTCGGAATCCAGTGCGAAACTCAGTTACACTCTAGTACTCTGTCTACTTACAAATAACTCATGGGAAGACGTCTACACAACACACGAAAGTCACCCACATCTAGTTTCTCCCAAAGGTCATCCAAATTGTTATTAAAAAAATACATAAATAAACCATTTTATGCCAAAATGTTGACCTATGGAAAAAACATTCACAACACACACACACAACGAGATAGCCGTTTATTAATTTTTGACCAAAAAATCAAAAGCTGCCTTGGAGTGTTCTCCCTTTTTATGTTTTTAAGTAAAATATTCTTGTCAATTGGATTACTTGTTTTCCACTCATGCTAAGCGCCAGTTTAACATTTCCTAGCCCAACAAAAAATTACTCTCGTGAATGTCCGTGGTTAATGGTATATTTTTTATGTTCAGTTTGATTCCGCATCTACTTTTCTGGACCAATCACTTTCTCTACCCCCCTTGCGCTAAACAGTCCGGCTACATATATAACTCACATTGGTCTGAAAGTGAAAGGATAAGACACAGAAACGTCGCTAGGGTTGGTCTCACCCGGTGCGATCATCGAATGCAGTCGCATCACATCTTACCTGACTAAACGTTGCAAATAAAATCTGGGATTGATTTATTTGTTTTGTTGAAACCTAATAACAAATAGCAATTTATTATGTACATTCATTGATTGATACACAACTGTAAATGTCCATTTAAAAAAAAAGTTTGTTGCTTTTGACATTTTATCATTTTGGTCTCGTCTCCCACAGTAGTATCACCTAATGCGGCCCTCCCCCCCCCATCCGATATATGTTTAAACCCAAGCAAAAGACATTGTTCACACACACACGCACGAACACACACATATATGTATGTATGGGATGTAGACCTTGGGATCTATAGGACAAATGATGTAAGTGTCATCGTTTTCTGTGGCCTATGGTTAACTACGGTGTCATGTGGCCAGCACAACGGCCATCTGCTTTTACTTTCCCTGACTAATGTCAGGTAGCCATCAGAGTTGGCCCATTCTAAAGATCCACCAAATTCAAAAGCTCAGTATTCACCGACATTCGAACCCGAGACCGTTGGTTCGAAAGCCAAGCGCTCTACCTCTCAGCCACCATATACAGATGGGAACTTAACTAAAGCAGATACCTTGTTTTTTTTACAAGATCTAGTCTATATTTATACAACTGCTTGACTGTGTTCCATTATTAGATCATGGCTTCGGATTTCCTCCTTTCTTCCGACTTCCTAATAGGGGTGCACCGGATAGTACTTTTTGATATCCGGCCGGAGCCGGATATAACCGGATAGTACAATTAGATATTCGGCCGGAGCCGGAGCCGAAGCCGGATACCTACATGACTCAAACAGCTCGTTTTACTGAAGTTTTTGCAAATCTTCTATATAACATACCTATATTCATATTATTTTGTTATTTACTTTCTTACTTTAAACTCTATCACTGATTGATAAATTAAAATGAACAGCATTTTTTTTTACAGATATGCTTATCATAAACTAATCTTTGTAACATGAGATGGTGTGTGCGTATGTATTGTAAAGTAGAATGTGGGATAACTCATGCAGAATATATAAACATAGCTGCTTAGGTCAAATGACTCATTCAACCAATGGGCAGTTAAACCAAAATATGATTCGGTGGTATTATCAGCTGTCCAAGTGACCGTTGAGAAAGCGATGCTTTTAGCATCAGATAGCATTTCACGAAGCTTTGAGGAAATATTGTCGTAGATATCTGGAATAACACGTTCTGTAAAATATTTGCGACTAGGCACAGTGTATCTTTTCTCCAGTACTTTTAAAAGTCCAATAAATCCAGGCTTCTCAACTACTTGGTAAGGTTCCATGTCAGTTGCAATCATCTTTGCTATGGCCAAGTGAATGCGTTTAGCATTATCACTATTAATATCCCACAATTTAGCTTTGTCTAAGACCTCTTTAATCCCTGGTTGCTGCTTGTGTGTGAGGCTTGACAAATCACTGGAGCTCGTAGACGTACTGACACAGGCAGTGATATTACTTGATGCTGATTTCAATGCAGTCATTTCGTTGAATAAGTCTGGGTGTTTCGAGCGTAGATGACTAATCATAGTGCTGGTTGAGAAGTCTTTAGGTTTGCCTGGTTTACCACGTGACATTACTATTTTACAAGCATTGCAAACTGCTTTAGAGTTGTCCATTGTTTTGACATTAAAGTAACGCCATATAAGTGATGACTTTTTATCAGCCATTATTATTATTATTTAAATTTACTAAATGCCCTTGCAAGCCACTTTTATACCCGTGGCTTGTGTAACAAAATACTTGTAGGGGTGTGTCCTGTAGTTCAGCGCTCTAATTTACATTTCTCTTCAAGTAAACAAACTTAGTGTCATCATCTAGTGACCTCTAGACAGTGTCAATATGTCTTAACAATTTGGTTTGTGGACCAGACCCTTCATTGACAACCATAATAAACAAACTCATACCAGATTAACCTTATAGAGATTTGGCTTGTAGTCCCGCCCCTAATAAAAATTCTACTCCAAGTAAACAAACTCAGTTCCCTCATAAGATGTGACCTCTAGAAAGTGTCAACACGTTGACATCTGGCTTAATGTGGTCAACTGCCTGACATTAAACCTACGTCCATCGTGTTTAACTTGTGGTTACCCACCCATAAAAAACTCAATGTGATGGACTAAACAAATAAAAGGGGGTGGGAGTTGTTCATCTCTACCTCTGGAGATTTACCCGCACAGCTAGACAGACGTCTGGTCAGCATGACGTAGTCAAGGAATGTAGCATTTTAACATGTTAACTAACTTACTCAAAGGTCAAGACAAATTGAAAAAAGTGCCAGCCATTGCTGCTCTGTATGTAAAGCGCATTTATGATGTAAAGTTTCATCTCTATTTATATTAAGTTATTAACACGCCTTGTCTTTATAATAAACGAAGTTTGGTGCATATTCATAATGGCTCTATTTTTAAGCACATTATTTTGTTTTCATATAAGCATTAATACATTCTATAACAGACAGTAATGGAACGAGGTCCACTTTATGCATATTAAATAGGTGTATTTTTTACTATCCGGTTTACTATCCGGTAGTGATATCCGACCGGAGCCGAATAGCACCGGATAGTAAAAAATGCCGGATATTCGGCAGAAGCCGGAGCCGGAGGGACTATCCGGTGCACCCCTACTTCCTAACAAAGGTATTTCCAAGCGAACAACACACACAAAACGGGATACACCATGATAGGCCAATACACACTCGCTAACTATTGATACGCAACTTGATCCCGGGTCTACATTAGTTTCTCTCACCTGGATGCGTGTGTGCAGCAGTGACTGATAATACTTGGCGACAGCAGGTCAGACGATATGGCGAAAGGTCGTGCAGAGGCGGCACCGTGTATCTTGGAGGTGCCGTCGTGTACACGCCTTGCGATGTATTGGAGTGTCCTTTTTAAGATACGCCTGTGTATTTAAAACCAAAAAAAAAATAGTGAGATAATTAAATGCATGTAGACTAGATCTGTTTGTATTACAGTTCTGCATAGCTCCAGATGTACATGGCTGCCAAGACAAATAAAGTAGCCTACATAATGTAACTTTATTTTATGCAAGAAAAACGTTTGAAATAATACAAAAACAACACAATACCTCCATTGTACAACTTATAGAGTGATTGTTTTTCTCTTAGTAACTAGTAACTGTTAGATTAAAAAACAATGTAACATTTTCTACCCGAAGACATAGAGTCCGTTCTAGATAAATATTTTCTCGTCATTTAGCTATATTTAAATTTTTTTTTTTTTTTTTTTACTTTGAAAAATTATAAATTTCAAACTAGAGTTTTCCAGGTGTGGCCAACGAGCTAGTTAATTCTTTTCCTAGCGATGTACAGCAAGTGTCTAATTTCCAAGAAAATCGTTAGAGCCTTTTTCGAGATCCGTGTTCACCCACCCAGGTTTTAGGTTTTTGATGTTTCCATGAAGATATGAATTGAATAGAGATATTGCAGTAAATATTAATGGGCCGGTGGCTAAATGGCAAAGCGGTTGGCTTCTGAATCGAGAGGTCTCTGGTTCAAATCTGGGTAGAGACTGGACTTTTGAATTTCGCGACTTTTAGGGTGCCCCTGAATCCAACCAACTCTAGTCGTAACTGACATTAGTTGGGAAAAGTAAGGGCCGTTGTGCTAGCCACATGACACCCTCCTTATAGATCAGTTAACCTTTACATCATCTGCCTTAAAGATCGCAAGGTCTGAAATGGATTCCTTAATTACTTTGCAAATATAAATATTTTAGAAAATGAGTACTAGGAGATTAAGCGGCCAGAACAAATCAATGAACTAACTCGGCTTAGTGTCAAATGCAATGGAATTGTAAAGATTGTCAGGGGAGTGAAGAGTTTAGAAGAGAGTGACCTCTCCCTTCTGTTTAAACTTCCAGATTGTAATGAATGTTACAAGATTACTATGTAGTCAGGTTAAGAAATACATCAGTAAAAATATAGTTCAGTGTCCCTGGGGACTAGTATTTGCCTCCCTCCTCCTTTTGCTGTATCTAAATTGAAAAAGTTATAGTTACTATTGGACTCACAAAAAAAAAAAAAAAACCAACATAATATTGCTTTAAGATAAAAAAAAAAGAATTGTTATAAAATTGTCCAAATCTCATTACCATACATGTTCACTCACCCGTGCCGTACGAACATTATGAAGTCAAAAGCCTGGGAATCAATCCTTGACCAGGCGAACTCCAGAGTGACGAAATGACTGGGCTGCGAGATGACTGGACTGCAAGATTTGTGGACCAAACACCACCTTCAATCAGTCGGTCAATTTCTGTGGACGATTAGTCACAGGATTAAGATTAGCGTTTCTAAGGGAGGGCACCTGGACTAGACACTTTGATTTCATTCATTCATTTTAAATACAGAGTTTTTCCCCTTTATTTTGCAAGCGTTGTTTTTATTTTTTTATTCTCTTGCTGTTTTGTTGAATTCAACGTAAGATAAATGGACTTATTAATATATCATTAATAATTTCCTTGGCTACAAATTTTTTTGGGTTTCAGAAGAAAAAAATTGACATCACGGGTTAGGTCTCAGCTGGCCAAAGACAGTGGTCGCTGCTGGTACACTCGTACCCATTGGACAGCAATCGTGGTCTCCCACTGAGCCTTTTCTCTGGCACGCTGTGCATTCAGCAGCAGTAGTATTGATGACGGGCGACTACAGCATGTCTTAGCCACAGGCGTTTTCAGACATAGCATTTTCTTGTACAGTGGCGTTGACATCTAAATCATTTATATTGGGCAGAGGCGTAAATATCACTTATACCTTACAAGCCTTCAGAACAAAAGCCATTGTTATACTTGAGTCTTCATATTTAAGGTTAAAAAAAAACTAAAAGAGTTATATAAGTGTTAATATTTACTTATGACTCTTTTGTCGTTTTGGTTTTAAACAAATCCAGTACTAACTGTCTTACAAAGGAATCTTCTTTGGTTTGTCGAACCCTGTGTTTCAATAGAGCTCTGCTCCTTCAGAGCCACGCCAAGTGCTACATGTTTCTTTATAGAGCATTTATATTTCATCTTACCCTATGTCCAAATCGGATAAACTTTTCAAAAATAAAAGTGGCTATTTATTTCTTTTTTGGATTCAATATAACGTTTATTTTGATTTCATTCATGTAAGGTTTTTGTGTGGACTGTCCGTCTTTCCGTCCGTCCCGTTTAAGTTTCAAAAACTAGAAAAGATATTTAAAATCCGATATCATGGCATTTTGTTTATATTTCAAAGTTCTGATGCAACACAAAATATCTTTATAACCTTTTTTTTTATATTCCTTCCTTTTCACATGAAACGAACAAAAGCTAGATCCTAAATTTTGTGTAAGATTCTTAACGTTACAGCTTATCTGTAACTAGTTCAACTATAGGACAAACATTGCCTATGTGAACACGTTTATATTTACCTAATAGAACGGGACACTATGTAGTTTAAGATTAATTTGGCATCTTTCGAGTCGTAATAAATTTGTAATAATAAGAAGTATTAATTTAAGTCCAAACCTCATGCAGGACGGCCCGGCCAGGGAGGAGGGGTGGTGGTAGTCGGACTGGAATATTGGACCATAGTGACGACAGTCGTAACGTGGACTGCAGGACCAGGCAGTTACAGGGTATGCGGAGCACATTATCGTCTTGTGATATGACTTGATACAGTTCTTCTTAGCTACACATGTTTTGTTTTTGAATTCGCCAATCCCTATTGATGACGTCTTTCTGTTATTATTTAGATCTTTTTTGATTAAAGTTAACTATGACGTCTGCTTGTCCATTAAGTCTCTATGTGTATTTTAATGCAGAAAGACGCCTCGGCCAAAATAGACGATCTGGAAACGGCCAAAAGAGACGCTCTGGAAACGTTGACGGCTGTGCTTCTTCACCTGGAGTCTTCCAATGGATGTGTTCTCTCAAGGCCGGGTCAGATATTTGAGGTGAGCGTTTGGTGGGTTGCTACTTTGGTCACGTCACGTGATATCAGGGTCGAAAGGTTATGACTTAAGGGTGGCATTTATTATCTATCCAAATTAAAAATTTGTAAGATTTTTATATTATTATTGTGGAAGAGTGGAAGTGATGTCCGCATTAACACTAAATGTATTTCTGACCACAGGTCATTCGTCCAGGCTGCCCCCTAGCCAACAAAGTAATGGCGATCATAAATGAAGCTTGCACTGGTGGTAAAAGTAAGTTTTTTTTTTTCTTACCGTAAGATAACTGTTCTAACTCTTACAATGTATGTACATGACTTTGGGCGTGTGTCTCTATAATGAAAAGATGAAGGATGGTTTAGTGACAGTCTAGTCAGACCACTTCATGTTTCTTCTCTCCAGTTAGAGATGCGAAGACATGTTTGAGTTCTGCCGATACACTATCGGATGCTTTTAATACATTTAAGGGACGAGTCGCGGTAAATAAAGCACACAATGGTAGAAATGGAAGCTGGAGGTGTAGCATGGACTCCAGGACTTTAAATGACCATTTGGTAGTCATTGTGTTTTCCAATTAACTTTGCATCTTACCCAATAGGTTTGAAAAAGTAATATTTAGCTCAGTTTCCACTAGCTGTGGTACAGTACTTAAATCTGTACATTTGTCAGTGATGGAATACCTACGTACTATCCACACTTGTTTCTGTTTGAGTGTTGATGGTAGCAGACTTTGTTGGGAAATATGGGTCTATTTTTTTTTCTCGTAATGGTGAAATGAACACGATGTGATCAGACCTGCGTCCATTTAATAAACACAGCGTCTTGTTTTGTTGATATAAAAAGTGAAGCGCTCTTTCAGATCTTGTGATCTATGGGTCATCTGTTTCTGTGGCCAGCACACTGACCAACCACCTTTGATCTATGGGTCATCTGTTTCTGTAGCCAGCACACTGATCAACCACCTTTGATCTATGGGTCATCTGTTTCTGTAGCCAGCACACTGATCAACCACCTTTGATCTATGGGTCATCTGTTTCTGTAGCCAGCACACTGATCAACCACCTTTGATCTATGGGTCATCTGTTTCTGTAGCCAGCACACTGATCAACCACCTTTGATCTATGGGTCATCTGTTTCTGTGGCCAGCACACTGATCAACCACCTTTGATCTATGGGTCATCTGTTTCTGTGGCCAGCACACTGATCAACCACCTTTGATCTATGGGTCATCTGTTTCTGTGGCCAGCACACTGATCAACCACCTTTGATCTATGGGTCATCTGTTTCTGTGGCCAGCACACTGATCAACCACCTTTGATCTATGGGTCATCTGTTTCTGTGGCCAGCACACTGATCAACCACCTTTGATCTATGGGTCATCTGTTTCTGTGGCCAGCACACTGATCAACCACCTTTGATCTATGGGTCATCTGTTTCAGTGGTCAGCACAATGACCGACCGCCATTACTTATCCCCAAACTAGTGTCAGGTACCCATTAGAGTTGTTGGATTAAGGGCACCCTAAAAATTCATAATTCAAAATCCCAGTCTGTATCGAGACTTGGACCCGAGACCCATTGGTTCTAAAGCCTAGTGATTGACCAATCGGCCGTCACGCACACCCGTTTGTTTTTCTAAATACATTTTTTTTTGGTAAGTAAAAAAACAACTCTGTAACGAATTTACTACTGTTTGGCAACATTCTTATCTAGACATTTTTATTGGATATTTATAGCGAGTAAATGGATTCAGTAATTCAGTTCACTTTAATTCTTGCTTTGCTCGAATGTTATATGTGTGTGTATATGTCTTATTGACGTCATCAGATGCCGAGAGGGGATGTCATCGTCTGCAGGTGGAGGACACGCTGCGCCGGTCACGTGTCTACAGCTCAGTCCCGGCCTGTGTGGTGACCTACTTGCTGGACTGCCTGGAGACCAGCAGTGACCTGTTCATGAGCGAGCCCCAGAGATACATGGCTCTGCAGACGTGAGGCGGCATCGTGCATGGGAAGGAGAAGACCAAGAAGCAAAAGATAAAAAAAAGGAGAGAGAATGTGTTGAGGGAGGATGTAAAGAGGAGGGGGAGTGTTAAGTATCTCAGTTGAATTATTTCACTCTGTGCAACGTACATAATTTTTTTTCTAGGCCAGGACTGTGTTAATTGTTTAGACCAACTAAGATTGTACCTGCTTTTTTTTTCTTTTGCAATTGCCAATAGAGATACAAGTCAGTGTGGGTACAATTAGAGGGATACAAGATTCATTTGACTTCCTTCCACCCCCTTTTTTCCCCCAAAAAAATTCTTTCATAAAGGAATTGCCATTTCAATGTAGCAACATACTACAATGATTATAATAATGTAGCACGAATTTCTCTCAGATGCCTATTGGCATACCCCCATTAGTAAATATTTTAGCCAACAAAGGAAATGTATATAAATGTTCAGATGAGCTTCCCACCCAGGAGCCAGCACCGCCCTGTGTTTATTTCATTACTTCTAATGACTGTGCTCATTGTTTCTTGAAAGAAATGTAATCTTGATGTACTTTTTGTTTTGCTTTGTTGAAAATGAATTTGAAGAATAAATCAAATGCAGTTTTAATTTTTCGTATTGTGTTGATTTACACACAGCAAAGATTGTTGACTATGCGAGCCATCAATGTCAACAACAACAACAACAAAAAAAAAAAGAATCACTTAACACAACATTGACTTTCAGTAAGTGTGACGATTTCATAGGAAACAAAACATTTTTTTTAACCAAATGAATACACCTCACAGTCATCATAAGCTATGTAACCTTAGAGAAGATCTGATATAAAATGCATAATCTGTATGACTTTCCTTAACAATAAGAAACTGTAACCTTAGGGGAAGAACTGTAAATTTATAGTCATGTATATCAATATCAGTTCTATAAGATTTATTTTCCTTAATCAATATCAAACTAAAATTAATTAATTACCAGTTATTAAGAGGGGGGATAGCTGATAGATTCAAACTTTGTTAGGAACAATGAGTTGTTTTGTAAAGTTTCAACTTGATCCGAGAATGGGAAGTGGGAGAAATAACGTGTAACAAATAAGTGCACCAGTACACCACAAAATTATCAAAATAAAGTATGTACCATAATTTAAACAAAATCTGCACTCTATACTCAAAGTTATATCAGACAAGGATATTTAATTTTCGAGACACTGAAAAGAATTTTGTACACTATACTAATACATTTACAAATTTCGGTGCTACGAATACGGTAGACGAATTTATTTTTCTTTTACATGGTTGAATTTAAGTATTGATGTAAAATAAGAAATTACTAATATTAAAGGGAGGCTATTAGTTAAGTATTATTTAAAAAAAAAGGGTTTGTCTCCCTTACATAAGGAAAAATTACATTTTTGCCATTCAAGCTACACAGCCATTACCTTCATTCTTTGAACAAAAAAACCCACACGCACACGCACAATGAAAAAAATAAGAAAGAAATTAGTTTGTATTTATTGTTGTTGTAAATTATTCTGTAGTATATATTATTATTGCGAGTGGACTAAAGAAAGTGAACTCACCGATTCTCAGGTCGCCGAAATCCTTCTCTTTGCAGAAGCCCAATCCAACAGTCAGTACTCCCAGTAAAAATGAAATAATTCCCCAGCTACTAAAGTTTGACATATCACGAGTCACAAACACCAATTAAAGAAAAAAAACTATCCTCAGTCGAACAAGTCAACGGCCATAAGTCCAGTTACTTGACACATCAACACACTCGCTCAGGTCAGTTTCACACCGCAGCATAAGCAAAATTCAAAACATTCTCACGTGGAAAAAATTGGAGGGGGGGGGGCAGGTTTACAACAATATCTATCTAAAAAAAGACTTACATAGGCAGTTTTTTTTCATAGCCTCCTAAATCATTGTCTTCCTACTAAATCATTGTCTTCTAAACTATTTCCGTAACGGAACACTTCTCACATTCTGCTTTGCTTTTTTATTTATTTAGCGAGATTAATTCGCATAGTGGCCTACTAGTTCATTGTTCCAATAGTTCGTAGAACACATATCCAGGCCTCGCGGAACACTAGGGTTCCGCGGAACACAGTTTGGGAAACTGTAATAGATACCTGTTGTTTTTTTTTTGTTTGTTTGTGAAATAGAGCACTATGGTTGCTTTTCATCACAAACTCATAGTCTCAAACCCTTTATTGGCATGACAAGTGTGACCAATACCTCATGTCAGCATCTAAAGTAAGACCTGAACATCCACCAATCGAGAATTACAGTTCAGGAACGGCTTTTGGGGGCGTACACCACAAAATAAATATTTACTAATAACTGTGGCATAGAGTATGTACGATGCTCCCTACAAAGTCTGCACTCTACACAAGACAAGGATATTTAAATGACGACAAATTGAAGAGAAAATCGTAAACGATTACAATAAGTACACACATGTTCACTGGCGGATCCAGGGGGGGGGGGGCGGTAGGGGCGATCGCCCCCCCCCACTCGGCCCCCCCCCCCCCCGAAGGGGGGGGCGGACGTACTTTAGTATAGGATTCACACAATTTGTATACGAATTTATTACTTATGTTAAAAATATATACTAATTATTTATATTTCAAACCTATTTTTAGATTATTTCGCCCCCCCCCTCTAGTATGTTGGCCGATTTGGTGGGGTCGGGAGGGGGCGATGATATCAATCCCGCCCCCCCCCCTTAAATTTCGAGTGGGGGGGGCGGTCCAATTTATTGGTAGAAATCACAGCCTGCTAACAAAATCAATTAAATATCTATATCCTTGTAACTTGTTATTGATATTTTAACCGATCTTTATATTATGTCGTTCCCTGTTTGCCGATTGGTGTGTGGGGGGGGGGGGGACGAATACCTCTTCTGCCCTTCCCACCTAAACCCTTTGAGTGTGGGGGGGGGGTCCGTTTTTATGGAGAAATCATAGTTTCTGAACAAAATTAGTTGAATTAATATATACATTTTATATTATGTCGCTCCCTTTCTGGTATTTTGGCCGATTCAGTAGGGTGAGGGGGGGGGCGATTGCATGTACTGCCCTCCCCACTCTAGCCCTCGGAGTGCTGGGGGGGGGCGGTCCTATTTTTGTGGAGAATCATAGTTTGTGAATAAAATTAGTTGAATATCTATATAATATAAACTACGTATTAATATGTGACCCATTGTAAATATGTCGTACCACACTCTAATCTTAAATTGTAACATTAGTAAATTTAAATGAAAAAGGATTGTACCAGGTGGGAGGGGCGATACATGCAATCGCATTACCCCATCGGACAAATCAATACTTTTTCTTTTTGTATTATAATTAAGAAATTACAAAATTTAAAAAATCTGTCACTAATATAATTTATATATACTATAAATTAAATTCTTATATCGAGTCGCCCCATACCTATTCTTTAATGCCAAATGCAATCTTTAGCAGAAATTAGTAAAGGAGCGAGGATTAATCGTTTTCACTCTACCGCCATTCCCATTTCCAGACAGAGTTTTTGTAATTTCACATGAAGTTATCATAAGTATTTTAAGAAAGACTTTGCATTGGAAAAGTTAGATTTCAAACGAAATTTTTCAGTATAAGAGTCATGATTGAGATGAGTTCTAAACTCAAACAACATTTTCATAGTCGCCTTTTCCTAACCTTTACTCAATCTGATATTTTTCTAGTTAAATAAATTTAGGACTATTACTCACAATTTATACTAGAGTATTCTTGAATACTATTTATCGAATAAGTTTTTTTTCGGCGGCGATCCTCAAAACAAAAATTTAAATACGTGGGGTATCCTATCTTTTCAAGAAACAAATCGGTTTTATTTGCAATGTATTATGGGCCTATAAATTAAAATTAGAATATTTTTCAAGTACAACATTATTCGAAAGGTCGTTTTTTAATAGTATGAATAATGAGCTTCAGGTCAGGAGAATGCGTTTCTGCAGTGAAGAATGCAAGAAAACGCTTTTGGCGTCGGGGCTTCGCCCCGAACTCCATTTATGAGTAATGAGTTGTAGATGTCAGGAGAATGCGTTTCTGCAGAGAAGAATGCAAGAAAACGCTTTTGGCGTCGGGGCTTAGCCCCGAACTTCATTTATGGGTAATGAGTTGTAGATATCAGGAGAATGAGTTTCTGCAATGAAGAATGCAAGAAAACGCTTTTGGCGTCGGGGCTTCGCCCCGAACTCCATTGATGAATAATGAGCTGTACTTGTCAGGAAAATGCGTTTCTGCATTGAAAAAAGCAAGAAAACGCTTTTGGCGTCGGGGCTTCGCCCCGAACTCCATTGATGAATAATGAGCTGTACTTGTCACACTAGCGGATCCAGAACTTTGGAGTGGGGGGGGGGCGATTTTTTTCCAAACCCTAACCCTAACGCCCAGTAAACCCTAACCCTACGCATAAACGTGCATACAGCGCGCACACACACACACACGCACACACATATATATGTATATATATATATATATATATATATATAAATATAAATATGAGAATAAAAAAAGCAGCATTTCTCAACCTTCGGCAAAAACCAAAACAACTGGGGCAGCGCTCTGGTGAAGTTCGGGGCGAAGCCCCGACGCCATAAGCGTTTTCTTGCTTTTTTCACTGCAGAAACGCAATCTCCTGACAAGTACAGCTCATTATTCATCAATGGAGTTCGGGTCGAAGCCCCGACGCCTTAAGCGTTTTCTTGCTTTTTTGACTGCAGATACGCATTCTCCTGACAAGTACAGCTCATTCTTCACAATGCAGTTCGGGGCGAAGCCCCGACGCCAAAAGCATTTTCTTGCTTTTTTCACTGCAGAAACGCATTCTCCTGACAAGTACAGCTCATTATTCATAAATGGAGTTCGGGGCGAAGCCCCGACGCCAAAAGCGTTTTCTTGCATTCTTCTCTGCAGAAACGTATTCTCCTGACATCTACAACTCATTACTCATAAATGGAGTTCGGGGCGAAGCCCCGACGCCAAAAGCGTTTTCTTGCATTCTTCACTGCAGAAACGCATTATCCTGACCTGAAGCTCATTATTTATACTATTAAAAAACGAACTTTCGAATAATGTTGTACTTGAAAAATATTCTAATTTGAATTTATAGACCCATAATACATTGCAAATAAAACCGATTTGTTCCTTGAAAAGATAGAATACCCCACGTATTTAGATTTTTGCTTTGAGGATCGCCGCCGAAAAAAAAACTTATTCGATAAATAGTATTCAAGAAAACTCTGGTATAAATTGTGAGTTATAGTCCCAAATTTATTTAGCTAGAAAATTATCAGATTGAGTAAAGGTTGGGAAAAGGTGACTATGAAAATGTTATTTGAGTCTAGAACTCATCTCAATCATGACTCTTTTACAGAAAAATTTCGTTTGAATTCTAACTTTTCCAATGCAAAGTCTTTCTTAAAATACTTATGATAACTTCATGTGAAATTACAAAAACTCTGTCTGGAAATGGGAATGGCGGTAGAGTGAAAACGATTAATCCTCGCTCCTTTACTAATTTCTGCTAAAGATTGCATTTGGCATTAAAGAATAGGTATGGGGCGACTCGATATAAGAATTTAATTTATAGTATATATAAATTATATTAGTGACAGATTTTTTTAATTTGTAATTTCTTAACTATAATACAAAAAGAAAAAGTATTGATTTGTCCGATGGGGGAAATGCGATTGCATGTATCGCCCCTCCCACCTGGTACAACCCTTTTTCATTTAAATTTTCTAATGATACAATTTGAGATTAGAGTGTGGTACGACATATTTACAATGGGTCACATATCAATACGTAGTTTATATTATATAGATATTCAACTAATTTTATTCACAAACTATGATTCTCTACAAAAATAGGACCGCCCCCCCCCAGCACTCAGAGGGCTAGAGTGGGGAGGGCAGTACATGCAATCGCCCCCCCCCTCACCCTACTGAATCGGCCAAAATACCAGAAAGGGAGCGACATAATATAAAATGTATATATTAATTCAACTAATTTTGTTCAGAAACTATGATTTCTCCATAAAAACGGACCCCTCCCCACACTCAAAGGGTTTAGGTGGGAAGGGCAGAAGAGGTATTCGTCCCCCCCCCCCCACACCAATCGGCAAACAGGGAACGACATAATATAAAGATCGGTTAAAATATCAATAACAAGTTACAAGGATATATATATTTAATTGATTTTGTTAGCAGGCTGTGATTTCTAATAATAAATTGGACCGCCCCCCCCCACTCGAAAGTTAAGGGAGGGGGGGGGCGGGATTGATACCATCGCCCCCTCCCGACCCCACCAAATCGGCCAACATACTAGAGGGGGGGGGGCGAAATAATCTAAAAATAGGTTGAAATATAAATAATTAGTATATATTTTTAACATAAGTAATAAATTCGTATACAAATTGTGTGAATCCTATACTTAAGTTCGTCCGCCCCCCCCCCTTCGGGGGGGGGGGGGTCGGCCGAGTGGGGGGGGGCGATCGCCCCTACCGCCCCCCCCCTGGATCCGCCAGTGACTTGTCAGGAGAATGCGTTTCTGCATTGAAAGAAGCAAGAAAACGCTTTTGGCGTCGGGGCTTCGCCCCGAACTACATTGTGAAGAATGAGCTGTACTTGTCAGGAGAATGCGTATCTGCAGTCAAAAAAGCAAGAAAACGCTTATGGCGTCGGGGCTTCGCCCCGAACTTCACCATAGAACTTTATAGCGCTGCCCCAGTTGTTTTGTTTTTCGCCGAAGGTTGAGAAATGCTGCTTTTTTTATTCTCATATTTATATATAAATATATGTGTGTGTGAGTGTGAGTGTGTGTGTGTGTGTGCGTGCGTGCGTGCGTGCATGCGTGCGTGCGTGCGTGTGTGTGTGTGTGTGCGTGCGCGCGCGCTGTATGCATGTTTATGCGTAGAGTTAGGGTTTACTGGGCGTTAGGGTTAGGGTTTGGAAAAAAATCGCCCCCCCCCCCCACTCCAAAGTTCTGGATCCGCCAGTGCACATGGTGCTACAAATACATAAGATGAGAATTTTGTTTTTGTCATTCTTTTACATGGTTGAATTTAAGTATCGGTACGGTATTAGTGTGAAATAATAAATTACCAATATTAAAGGGAGGCTATCAGTAGAGTATGAATAAAAATGGGTTTACCTCCCTTGCATGAGGTAAAGAATTTTTTAGCCCTACACGTTAGACATCAATAATCCAAATACTTTAAAAATAAATTAATTAAAACAACACACACACACACACACACACACATAAAATGAACAAAATAAAGAAAAAATAATTTGCATACATTTTTATTTTAAAATATTGTCTAGTAATCTGTAATGCTATATAATGAGTATAAATATTCAGGACATATAAATCACATGACGACAAAAAAATGAAATTCCAAAACCTTTGCCCTTGAGTCCAGAACACAACGCAACTCTTTTTATAAATTTGTTATCAACAACTTTCCTAATTCTGTGGTCTGTGGAACAACGCATGGTCGTTACGTAAAATATGATCTAACCAGGACGCCTCTTTACAACCAGCTAGGAGCTGAGAAAAACAGCAGCAAAATTAGTAAGTCTCAAAATAAAAAAAAAATTTAGTCGTGAGAAGATAAATTATCAAATGCTAACGAATCCATTAATTTTTACTGTAAACAAGTACAATATTTTTTTTAAAAGCAAAGCCTAAGAAATAGAACCGCAAAATCACTAACAAATTTCTCAGTTCTGCAGGAATAAGCTTCCTTTTTCTATATTGATGAACTAATTTTTTTTTTTTTTTTTTTTTATTGTTCATGGATTGTCCTAAACTGCGGATAATTAAGCAAAATTTCATTTTAATCCGAGAATGGAAAGAAAAAATAAATGTACGAAAGTTATAAGTTAAAAAACTCCACTTACACACCACTCAATAATGTAGAAGTTATTTCATTTATTCGATATCGAACAACATTATTAATTACCAATAATTAATTGACTAATCAGTTAATTTCTAAGTAGATTCATGTTTTGTTAGGTACAACAAGTAAGCGTGCAATGTTCTAACTTGATCCGATTATGGTTGTGGTCAGAAATAACCTTTACCTTTACAAGACAGGCAGACAGACAGACAGACAGGGTGAATTGATATAAGCTTTGTATAAATAGAAAAAAAGTTTTGTGGAGTGCGTGTGCAATGTTTTGTACAGATCAATGCTGATGATGTAATCCTTGTATAGAATTGCTGCAAATGACGTGGATAAAAGTGCCAAACGGCTGATGAAATACAAGGGCAGAAACGAAAGATAATTTTTTTGTATAACGAACGTTTTCGTTTTAAAGCGAGTTGAAATTTAAATCACTAGTCGTCCGCCGTTATTTTGCAGGGCCGGCCTTAAGCCACTGCAACCTAAGCGACCGCAGTGGGCCCCGCACTTTCATAGGATCTGCGCTAATTCAAGGTGTATAAATTATTAAATTAAACCATTTTATAACTTAAAACAGATTTCCCGCGTCCTCCTGTCGATTTACCAGGAGCTCCTGGAAATCTACCGAAATTGCAAAAGATACGAAAAAGTCCTTAAAATATACGGAATATTTAGACAAAAATAGTTATTTTGGGGTGTCATTCAATATGGAAAACGCCAATCCTACGCGCGACAAATAAAAACGGCATTATGCATTAGCCGTAATTGTGTAGTCTACTGAAATAAGCTTCTCGCCCTCAAGCTAATGAAGAATTACTTGAGGTCAACATTTTTGAAAGAGAGATCGAAACATTTGTTAATTTTTGCTATGGAGCGTGATCTATGTAGGAAACAGAATTATTATGATATACTGTATGACTTTGCTACACGCAAGGCTCGTAAAGTAGTAAAGAATGAATAAAATGCATAGACGAATTTATTTTCTAATACAAACTCTTAAATTGCACTTATTATCCGCTTCTCTACCCAAACTTGGCCCCGCGAAATCCGTTTCGCATAGGGCCCCACAATGATTAAGTCCGACCCTGCTATTTAGTGACGGGTGAATATACATAGTAGATTACTTGTTCTCTTTCCATGACTTCTTGGTCAAATGGTTAAGTCCGGCGCTGCTATTTAGTGTTTGTAAAATGTTTGTTTGTAAAATGTTTTGTAGGTTTCGGATGTGCCTTCAGAGTTGAAGGACAAGGGGAATGGGAGCGGGCAGGGTTTGATAAATCCAAACGACAGTCCAGCGCGCAAACCGCACGACCAGGCAGCCATCCGTAGTGACCGGTGAATACCTGTTCACCCCCCTTTCTTGTTTTTTCGTGGGGTGACTATCCGCAGAAATAAGAGAGCGAGCTTTCCTTTACTTCTTCTTCTTGTCCAAACTCTTGAGCGACGATGAAAATTATATATATAGATTCTACATCATAATATTTCGTTTGTTAGTCTACATAGATCTTCATTGAAATTGAGGGCTGCCTATAAAAGTCAAGTTTATTTCGTTTGTTAAAGAAGTTATCTGAGCTTTATTCAAGACTAACATTACACAAGGGCTACATCCGTTGATTTATTCCCATCATTTATGTTGTCTAAAAAGAAAACCAAAATGAAATATATATTGAAATTAAGTAGACTTAGGGGAAAAGGAAAAAAACTGCTTTTAAAATACGGAATTTGTGTGCTTTTTCTTTTATAGACTGCGTGTGGCTTTTTTTTTTTTTTTTTTTTGAGAAATATCGAAAATAAAATAGAAGTTTGATAGAAAGTTTGCGTGTTTTTTTTTTTTGCGAATGGCAGTGATCTGGTTGTGAATCTGCCAAATCTGGTTCTTAGTGAGCGGCAAGGAGGGAACCTGTATAAGAAAATTCATGCGAATCGGCACGACAATTAATGAGATCTCTTGATCAATGAGTCACTCAGTGGTATTTGGCTCTAAATGATATAGATTTCTGTGAAAGTTTTTTACACAAGAGTTGGTTGGGCTAGCTGTCTGGGGATACAAACTGATGAGCACTACAATAAGCATGCGTCTTCTCTGAAAATGGAAGAATCTTCGCCTGATATCATTTGTTAGTCTGCTGGGTGTCAAAAGAATGGTAATTTGACCTACAGCATAAAAAGTTGTCCACATGTAGTCTGAGAACGGCTGGATGGCTTTAATGGTTGTTGACCTGGGAGAGATGTCTGGTTGAATTTTTTTTTTTACGTGACCTAAATTCAAAGAGATTTAAAAAAGTAGTTATCTGAGGTCGAATTAAAATCTTTAGTTCCCATCTCTAGGAACTCCCACCCCTGAAAACATAAAAAAAAAAGTTGCTCTGTTTACGACTCCTTTCTATTCTCCATTTCCACATCTTCCAATACCTACAAAGCGGAATGGCCCCCGCTTTACACAAGATTACCGTGAGTAAGTGTGTGAGCGTGATTGAAACTTTTGGCGGCAAACTGTTTGTAAACACCGTCTGCGTGTTCTACTTCCCGCCTCTCTCTCGCGCCCACCCTCCAATTAAAGCTGATAAAGATGTTTTGTTTACTGCTCTGTGCTTGTCAACGCGCCTTAAGTCTTCTGCGAGGAGAGACGGACGGATGAAACAATGGGGATTTAAAAAAAAAAAGCGTTGGGGGGGGGTGCACAAGGGGACAAAGCAGACGATGTCTGGTAAAGAACCGGAAGGCGTCGTCTTGCTTCTGTTTGTAGGCAGGGACTTTCTTTGACTTCCTTTGGAACAGCCTAGTCATGGAATAGAGAGAGTATAAATAATGCAATCTTTTAAACCATCACTTACATTTTTGTGAAGCATTTCAAGTTCAAATGAATAGATCTAAGTTGTTGGTCGCTATTTTTTTAAGAGGTCCCCGTACGGAAGAGTCACTCTTGATACGTCTGTTCGTCTGTCCGTCACGTTAAAATCTCAAAAAAACTAAAAGCGTTGTCAAAAAGTTAACGTCAACATCGTTTATATGTCGAATAAAATTAATTGCAACATCTACTTCTGAACGGAAATATTTTTGTTGCTAAATTGTTATATGTAAACGTTCTTTCTTAAAATAATAATAATAAGGATACAATAATAATAATAAGGATACAATAATAATAATAAAGAAAAGGCCGCTACCATTATTGACATCGCCGTGCCACTATCTCTTAATTTAAAAAAAAAAAAAAAACTGAGCTGGAAAAACAACGAAAATATGGGAACCTAGGCTTGGAGATTAAGCGTCTATGGAAATTATCTAAAACAACAATATACCCTATTGTCATATCAACCGAGGGGATAGTAACAACTGACCTCACAGATACCTTCAAGGCCCTTGGCATTCCTAGGAACATTCTCATTGCCTGTCAGAGGGCGGTACTGCTGCAGACATGCCACATCACCAGAAAATTCCTCAGTGGAAACTGATAAAGGGACTACGATGAATTTTGTTTCCCTTTAACGAAACTCGACCCTGGCTTCGCCAGAGAATGAATACTCGTTCTTTTATTATAATAATATAAAAATAATAATAATAATATAAAAATAATAATAATAATATAAAAATAATAATAATAATATAAAAAAAATAATAATAATATAAAAATAATACAAGCACTATCGATGAGAAACTTTGTTTTACAATTGTGCATTACAAAAAACTATACATTATTGGAGCAAACAGTTTGTTACCACACAAAACATACGCTCATACCACAGTTTCCTTTTAACCTTTAATGTGAAATTGACAACAGTAAGTTACAGTTTGTTCAACGATTTAATTGCCAAAGGAACACATGGGTTGATGTGTGGTTAATACAGAAGCACCCCAAGGGTCCGTGACATCGCCAATGTGGTACATTCTATGTACCCATGACCTGCCCTGTAGACCATAAGGAATGATTGGGGAACATTACATCTACTTTTAAAGTTTGCCGAGGACGCGCGGACATATAACATTATTTAACATATAACATTATTTAGCATGTAACATTATTTAACATATAACATTATTTAGCATGTAACATTATTTAGCATGTAACATTATTTAACATATAACATTATTTAACATATAACATTATTTAAGAGAACTAAACGATATGGAAGAATGGTGTAATAATTGACATACCAGGCGGTGATATTGAGACTTAAAATACTGCGGATGTGAGCATGGACATTTCAATCTTTGTTGCGCTTTTTGTTTTTAAATGATGTAATCTCTGTTTGCAATATAATTACACTATTTTAAATACAATACTGAAAACATACACAGTTCGGTTACAACCATATGGGGTGCCATTTTAATTAAGACATCGACATTAGCTATCTGAATTAACTTCTAAACTTTTTTGAAAATCTCCGTTCGAAATTGTTGTTTACATTAAATATTACGCAAAATGCAGGCCCTTCCCTCCCAAAGAGGTGAAGCCCTCCGGTCCCCCAAATGATGGCAAATTCCTAGCTACGCCACTGCTATAAATGCTCGATTATTTATCTAATCTTCCGCTGGATGGGACAAAATATGTAGGTCGTAGCTGGGGATGCTTAACCATTGAAGACAAGCCTTCTATATATATATATGATCTTATTAAATGCAAACGTTTCTTTAGATAAAAAAGACTATTGCGTCCTACGTGTCTCAGTCTAGGCGTGTATGTTTTATGGTGAGGATATTGTTCTATTATTTTGTAAACAAAAACAATCTTATGTATTTCTCAGTCAAAGCTCGGGCTCCATCAATTGCTAAACTCACCATCCTGTTCCAAACCAACCCAAGACTTCCAACACAGTTCTTCAAAGCATTGAATACATGCTAGCCTGAGTTTACGTCTTGGACTGAATGTTTGGAAATATAACGAACTACAATTATCTTCGTTTACTTTAAATGAATAGAATGACATGTAGAGTCAATGTTTCTTTAGACTCATCATCATAAGAATTAGAAGTTTCAATAATTTAAACTTATATTTTAACTCTTTCTCTCCCTAATTATTTTCCTCGTTCCGATAGTATCAATTCATTTTGCTCATTTGTATTTTACGATCCTGTTCTGATTCAACTCCAGTAACTTTTTGTTTGTTATCAGAAAATGTTATATGTGGTATGGAATTATAGGAGAATGCATGCTCTTTATACACAACACAAACTGAAGTTTATTATTCCAAAAAGTCTTTTAGTCTAATGGGGTCAAACCAACGTTAGCATCGTCAATTGGGAAAGAATGAGTTAAATTATATATATATATATATATATATATATATATATATATATATGAGGGATACATTTTATTGCTAGTTCATATGAGTGATCTATCTGAAATTTTATAACAGGCGTCGTCACGTAGGACTAGTATACATGCGAAATTTCAGCCCGTTAGGTAATGAAAAATGTTTTTAAAAAGAGATTCATTATTTTTGTCACTATGATGAAAGTGTGATTTATTAGTAGACATATACACATTTTCTTTTATCTTTGCGACTCTCTGAGTATTTCATTAGGTTCTATTTGTTGTGTTTGTAAGTCACGCAGGATTACGTGTGAAGGCACCGAAATGATTTCCCACACTTGGGCCTACGAAAAACCTCCATGGCTCTTGATAATGTTCGCTTTATCGAAATAAATGTATGCTATCTTCTTTCAACTAAGAACTCAAATATTCTTGCGCGTAACTAGAGACTTGCCTTATGTCCTTCTAAGGAAACAATGAAATAGTGATAGCCGGACTATTTTTCTAGTTGTATTTATAATGTAAGAGATTGCTTTTTATAGACTAGGAAAGAGTAACTCTACCACACAATGTTACTTGCTCAAATTTCCAATGAAATTACAGTCCCTACTGTAATTAAAATGAAGTCCTATATTATCACACTTAAGTCTTGCTTTCATAATTATTCTATTTTTTTTGTATATCAAATTTAAAACAATAAAATGTTTCACCTTTTTTTGACGTTAGGTCTCCAATTCCCCTATCCCCTCCCACATTGCCGGAAACCTGGAGCCATAGATCAGAGGCGGAGCCAGTCGCATTCAGGCGTCAGGGCCTAATCTCGTGTCGCCACGTCTGCAATGATACCATAAATATTTCTCTCCCCACGTAGACTTAGGTAAGAAGATTTACAGACAGTTGGGGGGGGGGAGATGGTGTTGGAGGGTTGTGGTGAGGGGTAAAGGGAGATGACGAGGAGGGTGCACCTCGACTTATGGGGTGTAGATTGCGTCTCGTCTTGTGGAGTGGGGGGGGGGAATAACAAAAGGTGGGGGGAAGGGTGGAGAACAGAAGCAGAACACCTTGGTACTAACACACTGTCTCAAAAGCAGAGGTTCTCAAACGATTCCAACACTTTTGGTGAACAGCGTCGGGGACTCTGGACTAAAAACAAGCAAAATATTTTTTTTTTTAACAAAACAAAGCTTATCTAAGGGGAAGAACTCCGCAACTACAACTATGTCTCTCAATATATTTTTTTAAAAATTTCAGCCTGATCTGAGAAATGATTTCAAACAAGGAAATCCTGTGCCGAACTGGGAGTCGAACACTTAGTGAGGTTGTGACTGAGCGTCGCATGAGGTTTGCGGGACATGTTCTACGTCAAAATGAATTACGCACACCAAGAGTTGCGATAACATGGAAGCCAAAACGAGGAAAGCGCAAACAGGGACGTCCTCGTATTACTTGGCGACACACCTTCATGGAGGACCTCGGAACAGCGGACACCAGGTGGGAGGAGGTTTCAGACATTGCAAGTGACAGATCTTTATGGAGACAGCTTGCCGCCCAATGCGCCGAACGGCGCGGGAGGACCTAAGTCTAAGTCTAAGTCTGATCTGAAGGGAGAAATAATGTTAACAATTAAAAAAGGGGGCAAACCCTACATATTTGGCCATATCTGTGGATGCTAAAGTATTAATTTCGTTGTCGGTATCAAAGTAAAATATTCATTGATTCATGTCTTGTCTATGCCAATGAATATTTGAACAAGATTTCAGCTTGATTTGAGATTGAGTGTTGGAAGAATAACGGGTACAAACTTTATACCAGACATACTTTGTTGATATAAGCTTTGTAATAAAAAGGGTGGCAACCTCGCAAAGATTAAATAACAATTTGTTGCTACTTCGATTGTTGTTGTTGTTGTGTGTGTATTGATGAAGTAGTATGGCCGACGGTTAACGAGAGTGTCATGTTGTCAGCACAACGACCCAACCGCTTTTACTTTCTCCAACTAAAGTCAGGTACCGATTAGAGTTAGTAGACTGAGTGGCGTCCTGAAAAATCCCGAAATTCAAAATCCCAGCCTTCACCGAGATTCGAACCCAGGACCTGACGTGAAAATGATAAAATAAAAGTGTTCATGTTTTGAGAAGCGCTGGTGTAAGCAATTGGTTTCTATAAACGTTCGTAACCTTATCAAGGAAGCCTCAAGTTCTAATGTTCTATAATTATGCTCTATGTTGACTCTCTTTAATTGTGTTCATTTTTCTTAAGCGTAGTGGCTGAGTGGTAAAGTGCTTGCCTTCCAAATCAGGTGGTCTTGAGTTCGATCTTGGTGATGATTTGGATTTTGAATTTCGAAATTTTTTTGTACGCCCTTGAGTCCACCAAACTTTAATGACCTTTACATCATCTTCCAAATAGAAAGCAGGTCTGAAGAGGGTACCTTTTACCTCTCTCTCTCTCTCTCTCTCTCTCGTGTTCTTTTATTATGTTCTATTATCGCTAAATACTTGCTAGATCTAAGCGACAGACATCTTTCACAATGTGTTTCCCAGTGCAATACATGTGACACCATCTCATTAATTTGTATTATCGTTATTTCAATCCTGTCTGAACACTGCATTTAGTAGGCCAGATCTACATTCGAACTGTATAGGTTTGCTGTTTGTACATATATTTATAAAAATTGTCTTTGAAAAAAAAAGTGTAATTTATGAACAATCTGAAACACAAAATCAAGGCCGATGTAACTTTTTTTTTTGACTTTGAAATAAAACATTTTCATGGGGAATAATAAAAGAGCAGCCCAGAGTTCTATAACATGCATCTCCCACAGTCTGTTTGATGAGAAAGTTCTAATTTATTGGCCCACGACTTCCGGACTTCTGCTAAAACTGTTTTTGTTGTTCTCTGAAACAAGGGAAAGATAACTTGTGCAAGGGGGGGAGGGGATTACTAGGCCTAGATAAAACATGCAAGCTAGACGGATGATTTACATTGCTATTTGGGATTAGCGTCGTGTTAGAAGTCTAAAATTAACCCAGCGAAAAATAGATGGCGATAAAATGGAGTTGACTGCTTTGGTGAAGTAGATTTAAATATTACATGTAGGTGACACTAGTGGAACAAGTCACGCAGGAAGCCTGGCAAAATTGTAGATGGAGCAGGAAGATTGGTCTAGATTGTAGATGGAGCAGGAAGATTGGTCTAGAATATAGATGGAGCAGGAAGATTGGTCTAGATTGTAGATGGAGCAGGAAGATTGGTCTAGATTGTAGATGGAACAGGAAGATTGGTCTAGATTGTAGATGGAACAGGAAGATTGGTCTAAATTGTAGATGGAACAGGAAGATTGGTCTAGATTGTAGATGGAGCAGTAAGATTGGTCTAGATTGTAGATGGAACAGGAAGATTGGTCTAAATTGTAGATGGAACAGGAAGATTGGTCTAGATTGTAGATGGAGCAGTAAGATTGGTCTAGATTGTAGATGGAACAAGAAGATTGGTCTAGATTGCAGGTGGAACAAGAAGATTGGTCTAGATTGTAGATGGAGCAGGAAGATTGGTCTAGATTGTAGATGGAACAGGAAGATTGGTCTAGATTGTAGATGGAGCAGGAAGATTGGGTCTAGATTGTAGATGGAACAAGAAGATTGGTCTAGATTGCAGTTGGAGCAGGAAGATTGGTCTAGATTGTAGATGGAGCAGGAAGATTGGTCTAGATTGTAGATAGAGCATGAAGATTGGTCTAGATTGTAGATGGAACAAGAAGATTGGTCTAGATTGTAGATGGAGCTAGAAGATTGGTCTAGATTGTAGATGGAACAAGAAGATTGGTCTAGATTGTAGCTGGAACAGGAAGATTGGTCAAGATTGTAGATGGAGCAGGAAGATTGGTCTAGATTGTAGATGGAGCAGGAAGATTGGTCTAGATTGTAGATGGAACAGAAAGATTGGTCTAGATTGTTGATGGAACAGGAAGATTGGTCTAGATTGTAGATGGATGAGGAAGATTGGTCTATATTGTAGATGGAACAGGAAGATTGGTCTATATTGTAGATGGAGCAGGAAGATTGGTCTAGATTGTAGATGGAACAGGAAGATTGGTCTAGATTGTAGATGGAGCAGGAAGATTGGTCTAGATTGTAGATGGAACAGGAAGATTGGTCTAGATTGTAGATGGAGCAGGAAGTTTGTTCTAGATTGTAGATGGAACAAGAAGATTGGTCTAGATTGCAGGTGGAGCAGGAAGATTGGTCTAGATTGTAGATGGAACAAGAAGATTGGTCTAGATTGCAAGTGGAGCAGGAAGATTGGTCTAGATTGTAGATGGAGCAGGAAGATTGGTCTAGATTGTAGATGGAGCAGGAAGATTGGTCTAGATTGTAGATGGAGCAGGAAGATTGGTCTAGATTGTAGATGGAACAAGAAGATTGGTCTAGAATGTTGATGGAGCAGGAAGATTGGTCTAGATTGTAGATGGAGCAGGAAGATTGGTCTAGATTGCAGGTGGAGCAGGAAGATTGGTCTAGATTGTAGATGGAACAAGAAGATTGGTCTAGATTGTAGATGGAACAAGAAGATTGGTCTAGATTGCAAGTGGAGCAGGAAGATTGGTCTAGATTGTAGATGGAACAAGACGATTGGTCTAGATTGTAGATGGAACAAGAAGATTGGTCTAGATTGTAGATGGAGCAGGAAGATTGATCTAGATCATCATTGAGATGATAACTGGTTTTAGTGCCTAATTTTGTCACTTTATGTTTATAATTGTGTTCCTTATTTTCCTTTGCGTATTTATAATGGCACAAACAGAATTCTCTTCTTCCCTCAACAGTTTAAACGAGAAGAAGTCAAGGAAAGATCACTATCTTATGTCTGCGGATAGTCCACGAGAAAATAAGAGGGGGGGGGGGACACGTAGTCACAAAATGGGCCGGACCGCTGTAACCAAGCAATATCACTTTTTTAAAATTTCCAACTCACGTTTAAAAAAGGGGGAGTGGAGTAATCTACTCTGTTGTAACTATCGAGGCAACACAGAGCACGCTCAAGAGTTTGAACACCATGGAAAGATCACTCTTTTATTTTTGCAAGTCGGGCGGAGGTAGTTATCCTACGTAATTTAAGAGGCGAAAAAAAAAAAAGAGGGGCGGGGGGGGGGAAGTAGTATTAATCCGTCACTTAGTAGCAGAACCGGACTTAACCATTGTAGAGCCCTATGCAAAACGGATTTCGCGGGGCAAAGTTTGGGAAGGGATACGGATAATAAGTGAAAATTAAGAGTTTTTATTAGAAAATAAATTGCCTTTGCATTTTATTTATTCTTTACTATGAACAGAATTACTTTACGAGCCTTGCGTGTAGCGAAGTGATACAGTCTATCATAAAAATGCTATTTCCTACATAGATCACGCTCAATAGCAAGAAATACCAAATGTTTCAATCTATCTACGAGAATTGTTGATTTCAAGTAATTCTTCATTCGTTTGAGACGCGAGAAGCTTCTTTCACTAGATTCCACAATTGCGGGTATTGCATAATGCCGTTTTTTTTTTTATCGCGCGTATGATTGGCGTTTTCCATATTGATTGACAACCAAAATGACAATTTTCGTCTATATATTACAGGAGATTTGTATGAGTTTTCAAAAGATTTTAATAATTTCCGGATATTTCCAGGACTTTTCGTATATTTTGCAAGTTCAGGAGATTTCCAGGACCTGTTAAATCGACAGGAGGCTGCGGGAAATCTGTTATAAGCTATAAAAGGTTTAATTTAACAATTTATACACCTAAACTTAGCGCAGGTCCTATAAAAATGCGGGGCCCACTGCGGTCGCATAGGTTGCAGTGGCCTAAGGTAATGGTCCTGCATAATTAAACGACAGGACACTGAGGTTGCAGCTACACAGAGATGGTTACTACACAGAGATTTCAATACACAGAGTTTGTAACCAAAGAGTGATTGTAAACGCTCCAAGTTTCAGACTATACCGAGTGACCTTTGTGACAGGCTGCGCTGTTCTATCCCCTCTAGCTACGACTTAATCTCCCCCCGATACCTTCTGTATGTAAGTCTCGAGTCTTCTCACGTAGACCGAGATCCACATCTCAAGCCATGATGACTGCATTACCGGAGGACCACCAACTTGACAAAACTCGTGTTGTGTCACCAGTTTGTCAGTTTTTTGGCTTTGCTTTTTTTTTTTAGCCGTAGCTTAGACAGTGAGAGGTACGGCGTAAAGAGAAGTGAATAATAGAGAGATAGAGAGAGAGAGAGAGAGAGAGAGATGTTTCTCGTAAATTTTGAAAAAAATGAAATACATGTTTTAGTTTGTCCGGTGATGGCGACATTGTCCCACGTGTGGGCTGATGTCATTTTGCGACTACCGCACGTCAGTCGGTCCGTCCGGGTTGTCGCCAAGGTGTCCCCATGTCGGCACTTAGCTTGTATGTTTTTGTCACTTGACTAGGTATGACTGATGACTGAATGTCTTTTTTTTTTTTTTTAAACAAACGTGGGGAGAAGATGGAGGGAGGGAGAGAGAAAGAGAGTTGGGGGAAGAGAGAGAGAGAGAGAGAGAGAGAGAGAGAGAGAGAGAGAGTGAGGTCTGTTTTGTGTAAAAAAAAAATGTCTCTTTAACTAATGGTATAAATACCTGGTCGTGCGGTATGCGCTGACAGCCGATACGATATTTCTTAGTTCAAACTCCGCCCGCAATCATCCACGACGTCCTGCAAGACGTTTGAGCTAAGACAATAATCTTATTGTCTGAAGGAACGTCCAAGATTAAAAACAACACCAAAATTTGTTGCATATTTATGTTTCAACAACTTTTAATCTCATATGACAGACATAATTATTCCTTATTAATTTTCCTTTAAATTCAATGTCTTCTTTTGTTTTGTTTACAAGTTGGTTTTGTTTAAGAATGACCGCTCTTTCATTGTCTTATTATTTCGATTTAATCTTGAGTCTTAAAAAATCCGTTAATTCAGGGTTTTTTTTTATTAGCAGATTAATAAAGAAGGCATGTTCTTTGCATTGTCATAAACAGATATAATGTCATTCGATTACAAATAAACCATAAAAAAAAATAAAAACATAAAAAAAACAACTTAAAAAAAATCTTTTAGCCTACGATGTGTAATTGTATCAATTAAATTTATGCTAGATCAGACCGACAACAATACATCTGTGCGATTTGAAATATTTTTACCAATTGTTTTTGTTTGGCGCTAATTCATACTTTTAGATTTCTTAATACGCTGTGATCCTATCACTAAGCTGGACCATTTTGGAAAAATAGTGTGAGGGGTGGAGGGGGGGGGGAGAGAGAGTACGAAATATCTGGGTGAATTTTACCGTAATCTCTTTTTAACAGCAATTACAAAATAAAAGGGGCGGGGAACGACCTGAATCAGTGACGTAGCTAGGAATTTGCCATCATTTAGTGGTGGGCTTGACCTCTTTGAGGACCCCAGCATTCTGTGTAATATTTAATAAATATTAAATATTAATATTAAATAATGTAAAAAATTTGGGGGCCCCTCTTAAGTGAGGGCCCGGGGGGGGGATTTTCTAATTCTCTCCCTCCCTCCCCCACCTTATTTACGCCTCTGACTCGAATTAGAACTCATGGCTCACATCTCCTCAAACCGAGATACTATCCACTATGCTTAGTGAGGTGCCTCTTTTACCCGCTAATAAAGAGCAGTGAGCAACTGTTTTGGACATAACTAGAATCTGTTTCAGAATGTTGTATTAAAATATGCCATCTTCAGTCCATTTTATTTCAGAAGAACAAATTAGTTCATGACTAGGTATATTCTATAGATGTTTCCTAGTTTACACTAATACATATATTATAGCTGTTCCTGGATGTACCGTGGCTGAGAGGTAAAGTGTTTAGCCATCCGATTCGGATGGTCCCGGGTTCGAAAACTGGTGAGGTGTGGGATTTTTTTTTATTTCGGGATCTTTAGGGCGATCTTTAGGAGTCCATCCAGCTCTAATGGGTACCTGACATTAGTTGGTGGCTGTGCTGGCCAAATGACAACCTCAGAAACAGATGACCATTACATTATCTACCCAATAGATTACAAGGTCTGAAAGGCGAACTTTACTTTACTGTCAATGTTCCTATGTTTATGTATGATTATGTGTATATTATATATGTTCCTAGGATGATGATAGTGTATATTCTATAGATGTTCCTAAGACTGTTTATTTATAAATCGATGTTTGTCCATTTCTTAAGATTTTGTTTTCAATGTTAACCTTTCCCCCGAGAATGAGGCTGAGGTTTTAAAGCAGAAATCTTTTAAGGACACCTTGCTAAAGGATCATTCGACCAATAAACGATTCCGCCCTTCCCAGTACTGTTTAACTGTTCCCTTTCATGCACTTTAATGGTTCTCAAGTTATTTGTAAAGGTAACGCTCTTCGTAGAATATAACAAATATATTTTTTATTTATTGATCAACTCACTAAATGCTGAAGAAAGGGAGCTAACCACTAATGAAATCGTCTTTGAAGTTACTATTAACACTGCGGCCTCTGTTAGTGTGGTATTTATCACTGGCCAGTTGGTTCGGAGCAAATAAAAAATCAAATCTGGAAAACAGAGTTACAAAACTTAATGTCACGTGTTTTTTTTTTATGTTGTGTGTGTGTGCCAATTTTTATGCGCATAGATCTAAACCTTTCTATTAAATAAAAAAACAACAGGCTCTTAATAATACTTTATATCTCAATGACCAAACCCCACGCATTTAATTTGAACCAAAACCAAGTAGCTTACTTTTATTATTTAAAATTAAATATTTATATCATATTGCTGTAACATGGCCAAATAACCTCAACGAAAGGATTATAAAATAGAAAATTTAATCAACAATAAGAAACTAGATCTAGAGCCAAACTAATCACATCCCAGGCGTCCTTGTTTTCATCTCTTCTCTCATCATCGGCCATCTTTGACTTCCTCTCTCCTTTCGTGTCTCTGTCCTGTGCCTTATGGTGCACAGTCTCGCGCCTAATGACAGTGTGCAATGCAGATTCATAGCAATATTTACTTACATTTAAAAAGCTCATTTTAAAAGACGTTGAATTTCCATGGCAGTGTACTAATTAGAATAGCATTATACTGTCTAATGCAGTCACTTCAATGTAGACCTAATCTTGTTTAACAACTTTTGTTTTCTAAGTCTATAATAGGCCTTTATTCATAAGGGCCCCGATTCATGCACTGAAATATCACTAATTGTCCCAGTTGCTTTGGACAAAAAAATAATAAGAAGAAAATGTAACCAGTTACTACTTTCTCAACTAAATACCTTTCTCGATGGAAACCGCGGCGGTTAAATTTATCGAAAAAGATCTCTTGTTGTTCAGTGTGGACACTACCTTTGTAAATAGTCCGCCATATTTAAAAATTACAAATTGATACTTGCATTTAGTTTTTGTAAGTAATCTCCACAGATTTGAATATCCCAGTCATTTGAGTGTTAGACTCTACATCTGATAGTTAGTGGCTCAAATCTCTAATCGCAAGATACTTTTGTTTATTTATCTTTCCTTTATTGACAGTGTAAAACAAAAACGAAGGTGAGGGGTTGCGGCCAAAGTATTATGTGAGCATTTACAGGATGTAACAAGGAAATAAACAATATACAGCCTTGGAACTTGGATTAAATCAACGGGCAAAGCCGGTGGGTAATGCTAGTTGAATATACAGTACATATGCACACACACACACACACATATACAAACTACAAACTATTTTTAACCCTGCTTTGGCACTATGGGGCCGTGCAGGGCCCAGCGCAGAAATACATTGAAATTTACAATAAATGTATGAAAATGATGATTTGAGTATACTTTTTAAAAATTTCATTTTTAAGTTATTTTCAATTTTCTGTGTAACTCTCCTGCAGAATGAGGCTCAGGTGAGGACACCCTTGTGTGTGTTTGTGTGGCGCCTGCGTGTGAACGTCACAGGTTTGTGGGCGCTGTCTTGTCGAGGAGAGATAAATGACCCGTACTGTATTCGTCATCACACCCCATGCTCTTCATCGACCACACCGAGTGGTGGGGACGAGGAGAAGATGCAGTCATATCAGGTGCTAGTTCAAACAAAGGGAAGACAATCCCGATAGTTGTAGAAGATGCAGAATTATCAGGCGCTATATCAAACAAGGGAAAAGACAATCCTCTGATTATAATTCAACACCATGTCCGGTTTAAACAAGAATGTGATATAAAAAAAATAATAAAAAGCTATATAATTTACACCCCCATGAATCAACGACGTTTCTTTGTTTGTTTTTGTTTTGTCTTGGTTTCCTCCCTTTGTTGTTAAATATAGCTCATTGACAGCTTTGAACTTCCATGACATGAAGAATGTGCTCTATCGGATCTCTAAACAAATCGAGACCTGCGGGTTGAAAATGACCAGGTGTGAGACTTTTTTTGGATGGTAGAAAGTGGGCATCGATCTGCCTATTTCCATTATATTTGCTTGCAAATCAATATAATGAAATAAAATAAAATAAAATAAAATAAAATAAAATAAAATAATATAATATAATATAATATAATATAATATAATATAATATAATATAATATAATGAAAGTAAGGAGCATGTATGTGTGTATGTATAATATAATATAATAAGTATAATATAATATAATATAATATAATATAATATAATATAATATAATATAATATAATATAATATAATATAATATAATATAATATAATATAATATAATATAATATAATATAATATAATATAATATAATATAATGAAAGTAAGGAGCATGTAAGTGTGTATGTATTTATGTCCACATACAAATCAAAACCGTTTGACCAATCTTGATAAAACTTTGTATAAATGTTACTTAGATAATGACGGAGACAGTAGTGTGTGTTAAATGTCCCTCGCACAACCGGGGGCCCCCAAAATAAAATTTAAAAAGCTAAATTTATCTCTATTAAAGAACGAAACTTTTTAACAAATCGGGTAAACCCGTTTTCACAGTATTTTTTAAAAATTTGAAATGAGTATATCAGCTGAACGGGTAAATCCATTTTCATACTCTACTTTTATTTTCGTGGCAAAATAAAAACAAAAATTGAAAGGAACATTATCCATGTTTAACATAGATCTAAATTCAATCCAGTAGATCAATAATAACCAAACTAAGGCCTGCAAGCCGCGGGTCATATCCGGCTAGTATACAATAAATTATGGACTCAATGATTCAGTGTAAAACGACTCAGTACCCAACAACTCTGTGCCCACTTACTAAATGCCCAAAGACTCTGTGCTCCACAACTTTGTGTCCCAATGACTCTATGCCCAATGACTCAACGCCCAAAGACTCTGAGCTCACATCTTTTTCTTAATTAAAACCAAGCGGTAAAATGTACACATTTAATTTAAACATTGAGGATGGAAAGGTGTAGCTCTCTTGATCTTACGCTACGCAGTTCGCTGTAGGTAGCGTCGTGCGCGATAAGCTGGAACAGAAGAAAAAAAAACCCAATGGCAATCGTTATTTGCTAGATTGCTGTAATGGTGCAACAAAGGTTCTCCACCCTTCCCTTCAGAATCAGTCCGCATTAGCGTTAGAAAAGGCCTACCACATTATTACATAGCAGTAAACCCAATAACTTACATTATAACTCAAACACCCACACAAGCTTACCTCACTCTCTCACAAACATACTCACAAAATTCACGCGCACCGGAGAGTGAAGTCGGAACTTAAAACACCAACGCGTGCTGCTTCAAGCGTATCACGCTAACCCATCCGTCTGCGCCAGGGAAGTAACTCGGAAGCAGGCATAAAGAAAAGCTTTTACTTCTGTCAACTCTCGCAGCAGTTCCTACAGTTACCGCCCTTTTTGTAAAGTCACGTGGCCGACATGGCTGAATTCAGGATTTAAAAAGTACAAATACATCAGAATATTTACATTTCAAAAGTTTGAATACTTTTAGTTTTTCACCACAAGGTATTGTTTCTCTTGACAAGGTTTCTCTCAGCTGATGGTCAGTTAGAAGATTGGGAATACACTTTCGCTTTATGTACTTTGGATTCTCTTGTCTTTTGTTTCATCTGTTTTTCCCGCCACATTTCTCTTAAAAGGATTTTTAAAAATGTTGATGTATCTTCACCCCCGCCTCCTTTTGATTTCGTCCAAACGAAAATGCGCTGTTTTTATTTTAAACGACAATCAGCTAAAATGGACATGTGACAATAGTCTGGAGAAAGTATTGGCGGTTGGTCGTTATGCTGGCCACGTGACACTCTCGTTAGCCTCTAGCCACTAATAGCCTCGCATAGCACATCCCTAAATTTTGAGATAAATAAAAAAAACAAGATAAAAAAAGAGAGTTTGTGTTATCAAACAAACTTAGAGGCGGCCACCATCGAAGTCACCAATGGACCAATTGACCAGGAATATTTAAGCCATAGTCTTGTTTTGATCGTTTAAATTAATAAAATTGTAAAAAAAAATCATTTGGCTTTTTTTTTTCACATAAAAGCAAACAGGACAACACTTCGTCTTTGATAAGACTTTTTTAACTCTTCTGGAATAAGTAGAGTAGAGATCAAACTGATCACCTAAAAAAGTAGAGTAGAGATCCAACTGATTCCCTAAAAACAGAATGGAAACAGACAGGCCACACAAAACCAATAGCGTCTTTTCCCCTTTCGGGGGCCGCTAAAAATGAGATCTAATCTCACCATATAGCACACATCCTATCGAATAACAAGTTCTTAGTCTGCATAATGATTCAAACTCGAGTCCTCCTCAGTTTGCCAACTAGGAGTACTACCCGTAATATCAGCATTGTAGCATTGCTGCAATAATTGTCACATTGAGTAAAACGTATATAAGCGTTTCTTTATTATCGTTTTTATTAATTGAAATACAAAATAAAAAAGTAAATAATAACAAGGATACAAAGACAGATTGTGTCGAAACACAAACTCGAAATCGGCCCCCAAAGTGGTCCACCTAGAGTCTTCACCAGAATTCGAATACGGGATTTTCGGTTCCAAGTGCTTTACCCCTCAGCCACAGCATCTCCATATATTCATTTAGCGTACACTTATTTTTTTTTTTAATAATAATTATTAACCTTATCCATACAATCAAATTTAATAACTTGTTACATGTAATGAAGAGAAACTAAAAAAGATTTATTCTTCTAACAAAATTAGATAAATTGGCAACACGAAGGAAAAAATTCTTGACCTACCTTAAGCTACAATGGACCTCATTCACCAATCGTAAACAAACAAACAATATTGAGAAAACAATGAAAATTATGTATCACGTGACAGCCTTTATGGATTGCGTAATTTATCTTATCTCATATAATACAGACGTTACTTCAAAAAAGAAGATGATTACGTTCTACGCGTCATGCATTCAGTCATGCATATTAACCAATGACTTAAATTCTGCCAAGTCACTGGTTTTCCTGGCTAGCTCAGGCAACCCATTCCATGCTCTAATAGCACTAGGGAAGAAGGAGTATTTGTATAGAAGATAGAACCCACTGAGGGAGCTTACAGAGCTTCCCCAGACCGCCTAGCTGTCAAGAGAAAAACCTCAAGATGGCATTTTTTTGTGTTTGTTTTTTTTTTTCGCCGAAGGTTGAGAAACACTGCTATTTTTTTAAATTATAAATACGCGAGTTTTTGCATAGGGTTGGGTTTATTGGGCGCTCGTGTTAGGGTTTGGAAAAAAAATCGCCCCCCCCCCCCCCACCCCCTTCTCAAGTCCTGGATCCGCTAGCGGTTTAGTTGGGTACACATTTAGATCTAGATCTAGTTGTTATTTTTTTAATTGATGTCTTTATATCATTATGAAGACTGCATGTTTGGTGCTATATTGAGGGTTCTGTAACTACATATTTAATTAGCAATTTGGTTTAACCGGTGTAAAGAATAAAGGAAGTGTAGTTTATTCTATGCCTTTTTAAAGGTCTAGGATAATTTGTGTACACTTTTTTTCAGCACTGTATAATTCAATTTTCTAATCTCTTGCATTTAGTTGGCAACGTTAAAGTTCAATTTATAAGACTAAGACTGAAGACTAAGACTGCTTTATTGATCCTTACGGAAATTTGTTGTGATTACAAGGACTCGTTTCTCATATAAAGACAACACAACAGAAAAATACACATAAATACAACAGACAACATAAAGAGTTCATTCAGCGACTACACACAGGTATCTTGGTGCATTTCATGTTCCCTGATCAATGAGTGGCGGTGATAGAGTCTGACCGAGTGAGGTACGAACGAGTTTTTGTACCGCTCCGTTCTTGTTTTGATTGACAGCAGTCGCCCACTTCGCGACGACCTGGCGTAGTTCTGATGGAGCGGGTGGCCGTTGTCTTCCAAGATTTTTTCGATTTTTCTTAGGCACGTTTGTTCAAAAAATTCCTTTAAATGTGGTAATGTTGTGAGTGTAATTTTTGATGCTTTTTTAATGATGTTTTCTAGACGTTGCAACAGTTTAGATGAGGCGTTGCCTTGCCAACAACTTATTCCGTATGTTAGCAGATTTTGTACTGTCGCGCCGTAAAATGTCTCAAGGATCTTCTTGTTTAATTTAAAACTGTTGAGTTTGTATAGAAAAAAGAGTCGCTGGGCTGTTTTCTTTGTCAGAGTTCCAAGGTGGTCTTCCCATGAAAGCTTGTTGTTGATGATAATGCCTAGATATTTATATGCCTTTACTTGTTCTATAGATGTAGTGTTTATTTGCAGTTCACGTATAGTTTGTTTTTTCTTTCTAAAATCTATTATAAGTTCTTTAGTTTTTGTTACATTCAGTTCTAGAAAGTTGTCGGTGCACCAGTTTGTAAACTCTTCTATCGAGCTTCGATACTGAGTTTCGTCTCCTGAAATAAGACCGACTATGGCAGTATCATCAGCGAATTTAATGAGTTTAACTGAGTCATAGATGCTTCTTATGTCATTAGTGTAAAGAGTGTATAGCACAGGAGAAAGTACACAACCTTGTGGAGCACCCGTACATAGTACTCGAGTTGACGATTTGGTGTTGTTGACTTTAACATACTGGGGCCGTTGGGTTAAAAAGTTTAGAACCCATGCTTGCAAGTAAGGGCTTACATTTAAGTTACTCAGTTTGTTTATCATTAGATGTGGCTGTATGGTATTGAAAGCCGAGGAGAAATCTACGAAGAGGACTCGTGCATATGTTTTGGGTATATCGAGATGCTTATAAAGCTGGTCCAAAAGCAATAGAATGGCATCCTCAGTTCCTCTAGCTGCTTTGTATGCAAATTGGTGAGGGTCTAGGCTGTTATTGACTTTTGCTACAAGTTGTTTAAGAATATATTTTTCAAAACATTTCATAACAATAGGTGTTAGTGCTACTGTATTGATTCCTTATAGTCCTTGATATTGGTTAATCTATCTATCTATCTATCTATCTATCTATCTATCTATCTATCTATCTATCTATCTATCTATCTGTCTGTCTGTCTGTCTGTCTATCTATCTATCTGTTTATCTATCTGCTTGTCTTTTAAAAAAATTCTTTCACTCTTTCTCTCTCTCTCTCTCTCTCTCTCTCTCTCTCTCTGTATATCATTTTTTGTTTCTTATCTTGGTATTTCCCTGGTTTGAAAAAAAGTTTCTGTGTTCGGATAAATAGCACGTCTGCATACAACATCAAGTCAATCTGGAGGCGATTTTTTTTTAAACTCTTTATGACAGGGGCATTCTCTTTTCTTGAACCTTTAATACTTGTTTAGCCGATTGCCCATTAAATGATTGACTTCTTAAAGCCCAGGCTATTAGGAGCCGCATGCCCTGAAGCCCTTATGGTGAGATCAATGAGACTTCACGCACGAGACGCTCACCAAATGTTCGCTCGGGTGTCCATATTGTTTCCTCACGGTGGTAAAGAGAGACATGGGGAGGGTAGCAAGAGGGGGGGGGGAGGGAGAAAGAGAAGCTAGGCGTGTCTCTGTTGGGGTGGAGGTTAAAAGGCAATACCTCGCACCCCTTTCCCCAAAAAATCTTAGGCCGGGTGTTTACACTTCCAAGTTATTTCACCTAAATGAATTGTGCGGGTACTGAGGATGTGGTTTTAGGGGAAGGGGGGGGCGGAGAATAGGCGAAGGGCGCAGTTGCCCGGCGTCGTAGTTGTTTAATTAACCGCGTTCATTGCTTGCATTATTAGTCGAAATCAAAGAAGAAAAGGTTTGTCGTTTCACAAGGGGAAATAAACGAGTGACGAGTAATCTCCCCCTTTTACAAATTATCCTCACTTTTTTTTTTTTACAGATAATTTGTCAACCATTGGCCAGATTCTATGAAATGATTTTTTTTTCTTTGAATGTCTAAAACAAAGAAAAAAATGTGTGTACAACCTTGTAAGGCTAGATGGACAAACAGTGTCTAAGGAGCGGGACACACACCAACGTGAACATTTTTGACGGGCCATAATTTTTTTTTATGTATTAAAAAAATACAATAGATATAAAAACAACACCAACATATTTATGATATAAAAACAACAACATATTTATAATATAAAAAACTAAACGAATGCTATTCATGAAGTTGTGAGCGCTTAAGACTCAAGTCAGCTGGTGATTTCTTCAGACGTAAAACGCCTGAATAATGATGGCCGCCCAAGGTCAAGGTGAAATGACAAACAAACAAACATGTTAACGAAGGAGTAAGAATTTACACTTCCTTCCTTATTTGAAAATCCCCCCGGGCCCCCACTTAAGGGGGGCTCCCAAATGAGTGTTTTTTACATTAAATATTAAATATCACGCAAAACGCCCCCGAAGAGGTCAAGCCCCCCCCCCCCCGGGCCTCCAAATGAAGGAAAATTCCTAGCTACGACCCTGCTTCCTTAGATCAAGGTAAAAAAGGAGGACGTTATATCACGAACTTTTATGATTGTATAGTGTGAGTGCTATGTTTATGCCGGATCGCTGTTAGATATATCACCATTGAAATCTTTGACGTATTACTGGTTCACGAGTATATGAATAAGGTGAGCATTAGCAAAGCATTCACAGATCTGGGAAGAAACAATAGTACGAATAATAAAGAGGGCATGCCACCAAGACTGTATTGATCAGGCTCAAACTAAAATGAGTAAAGAACCAAATAACAAAAGTGTACTTCGGGAGAAGGGCAAAATCTTTCTGTCTCATTTGTTTGTATCACTCATTTTCTGATCTCCCCCACCCTTTTTTTTTTTAATTTTGGGCCCTGGATGGTGAAGTCAGCTTGGTAAGCTACTTAGGTCACCAGGTCGCGATGTGGCCAGTTTAAGATTCGTAGTTCGTGTCTTCGTTGCAGCTTTATCTTCCCGCGACTTCTTTAGTGCTGCTGTTATATGGTTACATGCCATGGTAGGCCTAATGTCACATTTCCTGAAAATGTCACATGTAATGGTAATATCATAAGTCTTGGTTATGTCACATTGTTACGTGCGCATCATAGTGTAAAATGTGGAACTGTGCGAATGCGTGTTGAAAGAGGAAGCGGACCGAAATGGTGGAATAGAAACTACATAGTGGTGACAGTGTTCATGAATATTAAATTAATTTTAAACTATGACGTTGTCGTTACGAGTGGGTGTATTGCTAAAAGAGTCTCAGCATATAACAAAGGGTGGGAATAGAGGCTGGCAGAAATCAAGGGGACATCAAGACGATAGCCCAGAGCGCCTGCCACTCTACCAGGCAGGCATCCAACTTGTTAACTTGTACGTTTCAGGCGTTTCTCCGGAAATGAAGAGTACTACTTCCTAGCTCTAATCATGATGAGTACAGTCCGAAACTCATACTGTGCGACCAGGCAGCCATTTTATTTCCTTTAAATCTGCACTAAATGCATTAAGTTCAACTTTCTCTTTCTTCGGCTCCGCCCATTTTTACCTCACCTCTGTACTTTACCCCCCCCCCCATTTTAAAAACATTTTTTTACATTTACAAGATCAAATTTTTGTTTTAAATACATATAACCCATTCCCCTTTCTTTCCGCCAGCTTTCTCTGTTTTAAGGGACACTTGGCGGATATCGACCGGTTTGCTGTAAACCGAGCCGGTTTTAAAGGGGACGGCAAACAGCTCTATCACCGAGCCTCACGGCACTCAAGTTCTCTCCCTTCTCCTCTTTTTGTTCCACCCCCTTTCAAGCACCCCCCCTCCTGGTTGGCGTCATAGCAGACACAAGTAAGGCGACGCTATGAACACCCCTCTCCCCTTATAAAATCAAGATATCCCTTCCAGGTCCCACCATTCCCTGCATTTCACCTTAATCACACCATCTCACTCTTTTTAAGGCACACTCATACATAAGCCACACACACACACACACACACACATACGTGCATAGACACACAGGCTTGTGAACTCCCACATACACACGCACGCGCGCGCACGCAAGGGAGAGCAACATTCTTCCGAGTTTTATCTTGCCGTCATCGCCATGGCCGCCGACAAGCGCTGTCGTTGTCGTGACCTGGGCTGTCCCTGGCAGACGACATCTAACGCAAATAAGAGCAGATGTTTCCATGGTTTCTTAAAAGATTGCCCAACGTCTGCTGGGAAGACAGTTTTGAATTACGTTTCCTCCCCAGAGTCCTCCTTCAGCCCAGAGCCACTTCTAACTTTCTTGAAGCCCTGGTTATCTCGGACTCTTAAATCTGCTTGGCGACATCTTGTCATTACAGGAACATTTTTTTTATATCTGTATTTTCAAATGCTTGATTGTATTTTCTTTCTACCTGGGTTTTTTTTCTTCTTCCATTTTCATACATCATTTCTGTACATTCCCCATTCGTTGATTTACTTCCTCATTCTGATTCATTGATTTACATCAACATCCCTTATTTATATCCCTATCCCTGAATAGCTACTCTAATCACCATCCCTGATTCGTTTCTTTCTATCCTTTTACATATCTATCCTTTTTCACATCCCTGATTCGTTTCTTTACTTTTATATCCCTAATTCTTTTCTTTACTTTTATATCCCTAAGTCTCTTCTTTACTTTTATATCCCTAAGTCTCTTCTTTACTTTTATATCCCTAATTCTTTTCTTTACTTTTATATCCCTAAGTCTCTTCTTTACTTCTATATCCCTGATCCGTTACTTTATATCCCTTTACACTTTTATCCTTTTTCACACCCATGACTCCTTTCTTGACATTAGAGCCCTAATTCTTTTATTTACATCATAGCCCTAATTCCTTTCTTGACATTAGAGCCCTAATTCTTTTATTTACATCATAGCCCTAATTCCTTTCTTGACATTATAGCCCTAATTCTTTTATTTACATCATAGCCCTAATTCCTTTCTTGACATTAGAGCCCTAATTCTTTTATTTACATCACAGCCCTAATTCTTTTATTTACATCATAGCCCTAATTCTTTTATTTACATCATAGCCCTAATTCTTTTATTTACATCAAAGCCCTAATTCTTTTATTTACATCATAGCCCTAATTCTTTTATTTACATCACAGCCCTAATTCCTATCTTGACATTAGAGCCCTAATTCTTTTATTTACATCATAGCCCTAATTCCTATCTTGACATTATAGCCCTAATTCTTTTATTTACATCATAGCCCTAATTCCTATCTTGACATTATAGCCCTAATTCTTTTATTTACATCACAGCCCTAATTCCTATCTTGACATTATAGCCCTAATTCTTTTATTTACATCATAGCCCTAATTCCTATCTTGACATTATAGCCCTAATTCTTTTATTTACATCATAGCCCTAATTCTTTTATTTACATCATAGCCCTAATTCTTTCTTTACATCATAGCCCTAATTTCTTTCTTTACATCATAGCCCTAATTCTTTTATTTACATCATAGCCCTAATTCTTTTATTTACATCATAGCCCTAATTCCTATCTTGACATTATAGCCCTAATTCTTTTATTTACATCATAGCCCTAATTCTTTTATTTACATCATAGCCCTAATTTCTTTCTTTACATCATAGCCCTAATTCTTTTATTTACATCATAGCCCTAATTCCTATCTTGACATTATAGCCCTAATTCTTTTATTTACATCATAGCCCTAATTCTTTTATTTACATCATAGCCCTAATTCTTTCTTTACATCATAGCCCTAATTTCTTTCTTTACATCATAGCCCTAATTCTTTTATTTACATCATAGCCCTAATTCTTTTATTTACATCATAACCCTAATTCTTTTATTTACATCATAGCCCTAATTCTTTTATTTACATCATAGCCCTAATTCTTTCTTTACATCATAGCCCTAATTCTTTTATTTACATCATAGCCCTAATTCTTTTATTTACATCATAACCCTAATTCTTTTATTTACATCATAGCCCTAATTCTTTTATTTACATCATAGCCCTAATTCTTTTATTTACATCATAACCCTAATTCTTTTATTTACATCATAGCCCTAATTCTTTCTTTACATCATAGCCCTAATTCTTTTATTTACACCATAGCCCTAATTCTTTTATTTACATCATAACCCTAATTCTTTTATTTACTTCATAACCCTAATTCTTTTATTTACATCATAACCCTAATTCTTTTATTTACATCATAACCCTAATTCTTTTATTTACATCATAGCCCTAATTCTTTTATTTACATCATAGCCCTAATTCCTATCTTGACATTATAGCCCTAATTTCTTTCTTTACATCATAGCCCTAATTCTTTTATTTACATCATAACCCTAATTCTTTTATTTACATCTTACTTAGACTTAGACTTAGGTCCTCCCGCGCCGTTCGGCGCATTGGGCGGCAAGCTGTCTCCATAATGATCTGTCACTGGCAATGTCTGAAGCCTCTTCCCATCATGTGTCCACTGTTCTGAGGTCCTCCATGAAGGTGTGTCGCCAGGTAATACGAGGACGTCCCTGTTTGCGCTTTCCTCGTTTTGGCTTCCATGTTATAGCAACTCTTGGTGTGCGTAATTCATTTTGACGTAGAACATGTCCCGCAAACCTCATGCGACGCTCAGTCACAACCTCACTAAGTGTTCGACTCCCAGTTCGGCAAAGGATTTCCTTGTTTGAGATCCGGTCTGTGTAACTGACTCCCAAAATCCGTCTCAGCTATCTCTGTTGAGCCACATTTAGTCTTTTCTCAATTTTGACAGATGACTTCCACGTCTCACATGCATATGTAGCAGTTGGAATGACGATTGTGTTGAGAAGGTGTATTTTTGTCTCGAGTCCAATGGCTTGGCTAGTCCAAATAGGCTGCAGCCTTTGGAAAATGCTCCCTGCCTTTCCTATTCGGCACGCTACATCATGGTAAGCATCTCCATCATTTGTTATGATGCTGCCAAGGTACGTGAACTTGTCCAGCTCTTCAAGCTTTGACTCGCCAAGTCTGACGGGGACACCCTTTGCCTTATATCCCACTCGCATAATTTTAGTCTTATCCAAGTTTATGCGGAGGCCAATTTTGGGTGCCTCTCTGTCTAGGCTCTCCGTCATTTCTTGAATGCATTTATTTGTAGCCCCGAGTAGTGCAACATCATCAGCAAAGTCCAAGTCCGTCAATCGGAGTTGTTCATGCCATGGAATACCAAAGGCAGTCTGGTTCATTGCTCTCCTCATTATGTAGTCGATGGCTAGGAGGAAAAGGAAGGGAGATAAGATGCACCCCTGTCTCACACCTGTCTCGATTGCAAAAAACTCTGTTGTTCCCTCTTCTGTTTTAATGCAGCAACTAGACTGACTGTAAAGGTGTCGTAGGATCTGGACGAATTTTTCTGGTATACCGTATTCTCTAACTATTTTGCATAGTGATTCTCGGTGGACACTATCAAACGCTTTTTTGAAGTCCACGAAACTGATCGTTAGCCGTTGTTGGTACTCAAGGCTTTGTTCTATGATATTTCGTAAAACGAAAATCTGCTCTGTACATGATCTGCCTCTTCGGAAACCTGCTTGTTCTTCTCTGAGCCTTTCATCTACAGACTGTTGAAGCCGTCTCAACAAAACAGTGCTGAAAACTTTGCCTGGGACAGAGAGGAGAGTAATGCCCCTCCAGTTGTTACAGTCTGCCAAGTTGCCCTTTTTTGGAAGCTTTACAATCACTCCCTTTTGCCAGTCCTCTGGGACTTTTGTAGTTCGCCAACAGAGATTTAAGAGATCAGTCATTCTGTTAACAATGCACTGTCCCCCATATTTTAGCATTTCTGCTGATATCATGTCTAGTCCTGGTGCTTTGTTATTCTTTAGCACTGCAATGGCCATGGTAACCTCCTCAGTAGTTATTGGGTCTGTCTTGACCTTGAGATCATTTTCTGGAGAGGGGTCCTTGAATATGTAAGTTATGTCTGGCGACAGTTGGTTAAGGGTCTCTTTAAAGTGCTCTACCCATCTTGCATCCTGTTCTTCTTTCGTTAACAAAGTTTTGCCTTGCTTGTCTTTTATTGGTGCCCCATGTCCACTCTTTGCTCCAGTGAGATCTCGGACAATACGATGGAGGGTTTTTGTGTCATTTCTGCTTGCAGCTGCTTGTGCCTCTTGTCCCTTCTGCTCAATCCAGTCCCGTTTATCTTGCCGACAGCTTCTCTTTACTTTCAGATCTGCTTCCCTATAGGCTTCTTCCGCTAGGCTGCGATCCTGTGTTTCATTTTTCTGATCTCGTCTACGTTTGGCCTCTTTCCTCTCATCTATCAATTTCCATGTTCTGTCTTGTATCCACCGTTCCTTGTATGAACCTCGCCTCCTTCCGATAACTTCTTCTGCGCACCCAACAGTGGTATCTTTGAAGTTGGCCCACTCTTCTTCAAGGGTCAATATATCTGCAAGAGCCTCAAAGCGCTTTATTTACATCATAGCCCTAATTCTTTTATTTACATCATAGCCCTAATTCTTTTATTTACATCATAGCCCTAATTCCTATCTTGACATTCTTTCTTTACATCATAGCCCTAATTCTTTTATTTACATCATAGCCCTAATTCTTTTATTTACATCATAGCCCTAATTCCTATCTTGACATTCTTTCTTTACATCATAGCCCTAATTCTTTTATTTACATCATAACCCTAATTCTTTTATTTACATCATAGCCCTAATTTCTTTCTTTACATCACCAAGCGCCGTTATACTTTCACCCTGATTATTTTCTACAATTGAATATCACTGATTCGATATTTTGTTTACCCCCCATAAGATTAGTCGTATCTAGTTTACTCCTTTAACTCGTCTATCTATTAGCAATTGGACAATTCATTGTATTCATTTGCCCTAAGTCAATTAATAAACAAAGATCAATCATAACAGTAAATCTACTGGTTAAATTTAGATTTAGACTTTAAATGAAATTATAACAATGTGTCCTTCAAGAATGTAATGGGGGATTGTGGGTAATTCTTTGGTTGAAATGACTTTACGTGAACATGAGTCCAAGAAAAGATAACCAAAAATATACAGGAAAAGGGACATAATATTTTTTTCGGTACCTGATTTTTTTTTCTCTTTAATTTGTTTGTCAAACTTTTTCAATCAGACATTGAAGGAAAAAAAATCAGTTCAGTGTGCGTGCTTTTATTGTCTTAGACATTTCTAGTGCATTTTTTTTCTTAAAGCATAGAAATCAAAATGAAACAATGCTTTCTATCAAGGCTTGCAATCAAGTAGTTGGCTAGTCACAGACTCCCGTCAGAGATGTGATCATACTACTCTACAAGGTAAACATAGAGAACACTCCACTTTTCTACGTAAATAATGCGCACTCCCCTTTACTAGGTAAATAATGCACACTCCACTTTACTACTTAAATAATGCACACTCCACTAGTGTGAGTGAATAGATTGTATTATGACAGCGAGAGCAGAACATGGCGCTTTGTAAGCCGTGGCGTAGCAACCAGACAGAACCTGTATTGGGCAGCAGGTTTTAGTAGAACACAGAAATGAAAGGGGAACCCATGATCCTATTCTTGAACTCAGGCCCACGGGTACTTTGCTACGCCACTGTGATTAAGAGCATCCAAATGTATGTTTATAAGAAAGGTAGTCCCGGGCTAGAACCCATGTCCCGCCGTCCTGCTGGAGCTTTACGCTAGGATGTAGAAAAATAGTCCCGGGCTAGAACCCATGTCCCGTCGTCCTGCTGGAACTTTACGATAGGATGTAGAGAGATAGTCCCGGGCTAGAACCCATGGCCCGCCGTCCCCAAATCTTTAAATCCGAAAGAACGTCCGAAATATGAAAAAACAAAAAACAAAAAAAACAACAAAAAAAAACAGATTTTCTTTGCGCTAAATGGGACAAGGTGTTAAGTTGGCATCATTGGTCTGGCTCTGTTCACAGTACAAAAACAAGAAAATAAAAATTATAAAAAAATATAGCTTATAAGCATAGTTGTATCAATTAGTTTTTATCAGTCATGTAATTAAATTTGTAATAGATCTAGACTAACTGTCACGAGTCGTTACTGTGACCTAATTCGACCAGTTTCTAGAAGCCGAGGTCAGGTCATAGATGACCAGAGCCAACACGTTAATTATAGTCATCCAATCAGAGAAAGAGGTTAAGGGGAAAAATAGCATCAGCTTCTAGAAGGTCACAGTTAATAAAAATGTTCAGGGGAGAGGTTTCTATGATTCTGGAAAGGATGATTTAGAAAAGTATAAATTAGGGGAAAGTTAGTTAGTCGGGGTCCTCGCATTGTAACGATTTTTTGATAGTCACTTATATTTAAACGTTTGGGGGTCTAGTAGTTGAAGTTATTTTAATTGAATTTGTATCACAAAGTTATTTAAGTTATTAGTTATATCAGTTAAAGTTGTAGTATTAGAAAGTTTCATTTTATGAAGATACATGAGTAAAGTTATTGAATTGAAGTTACTTACATATATAATTTGACGAAGTTTATTACAGAAGTTAAAGGAGAACACAAATGTTTCTTTAGTGTGTTCTCAAGTCATTTATATAATTTCCGGTGTTATGATTCTGTTTGAACAATAATTTATTTAAGAAGAAATACCAAGAAATAAAAAAACAGAAATCATCACACTAACAATATAAAAGCATTTATAAAAATAAATAAAAAAGTGAGAACGACTCGAATTTGAACTCATGGCTCAAGCTCTACTAGTGGAGACCCTTTGAACATAGGCGATTTAATAGTTATCTATTGTTTCTATAGTTTCGTCCTATTGTTCATGTTGTGTTCACTAAGACTCACACGACGACCTATAAAGGGGACTGAATCAACTTATACTACCACTTCAGTCAAGTATACATTCTTTCCCTTGTTTGAGATAACAAACAAAATAATTAATTATTATTTTTGTTGAAATTGATTCTTGTGTTGTCAGGTAAAAGAAATAAATGTGCAAAATTTCAACTTGATCCGAGCGAGATTGGGTGTGGGAGAAATCACGTGTACAAACAATTTACCATACAGACAGACAGAGTGAGTTGATGTAAGCTTTATAAAAAAAACACCTTGAGATTCGTACATACGAGTTGCATGATGTCCAAGAGGTGGATTGTTTAGTAGCAAAAAGTAATCGATAATTAAAGTAAACAAAAAGACACTACGTTCTGTAACCAACGGTCAAACCCAACGCTCTTTAAAGGTATTCTCCTAAACAGGTGTCAGGGTAAAAAAAATTAGGTTGTCCTAATTTAGATTCCCAATTCTTAAATTAAAATTCTGTTAGATACAAGGAATCGATTCCTAGACTTATTCAGGTATGCAACAGTTCAGCCACTGGAATACCACTTTTTTTCACTTGTACAAAAATAGTGTTACAATTGGAAAAGGAACAACAGAGAACAAATAACTTTGTTGATTAGATATGGAAACGAGACACCTTAGGTCACCGTGCGCCACTGCTCTGCGATCTTCGCCCTGGCAAGGTGTACGAAATTCTCCCCCCTACCTAACTCGTTCCGCGTCATACAGTTGGTGAGACCCACACATTGTTGCGTTTAAACTAGTGGTCCCCTGGCCTAGACCTGCAAGACACAAAACTACGAAAGACGAAACCGTTCTACACGAGACCGCTATGAAAGGGTGTTAACTTTATTGTACCAGGGTCTCGTCCATAGATTTATTGCGTCTGCATGTGTTTTGGTACCGCCATAGAATTAGTTTTTACGACGGCGTTAAAATGTGTCATCTTCGTCACCCCCCTCCCCCCTTTTTTATTTCCCCTCTCTCATAAACACACACACACCATCAAAACTTTAACTTATTAATAAAAATAATAATTATAATGCTATGCTCCTCCGCACCCCGTGTGGCCGCCCCCCTATCAACTGCCTTTCCTCATATTTTTTTTTTCTTTTTTGAATTCATGCAAGAAAAAAAAAAGGAGACATACCAGAGTATTAAAAATCAGGTCATAAAATGGGCGCCTGCGTTGATAACAAAGTAGAAGACCCAGAGAGGTGACAAGATTATCGTGAATATAAAAATCAAAATTACCGCCTGGCTGTGCTTGCTAGATCGAATAGCCGTGGCTGGGACAAAGAGAACAGCCCCTTATCATTTCACGCTAATGGCTATCATTTAGTAATAGGTATTAAAATATTGTTTTTTACCGCCTTCAATTATTGTCCTGTGCCTTGCGTGATAATGGCCTATATATTTATATGGAGACGATATTCAGGAAACTTTATATTGCGACTACGTGTCACAATGGCACCTGTTTCAGTGTTGATTATTCATAAGCAAACCTGTCATGGCGTTGGGGATACGTCACAGTTTTTGTTCCTCTATTTACTACATCTACATAACAAGCAAAATATAAAAGAAAAACATTAAAAAATAACTAGAGTTTTCCCCCTTGTGGCCAATGAGATTGTCATTCTTTTCTCAGCGATATTCGTCAACTGTTGAATTTCTAGGAAAATTGTTAGAGTCATTTTGAGATCAGCAGTCCAGGTTCATGGATCCAGGTTCCTGCTATCCATCCATCCATCCCAGTGGCGCTACAGCCCATGGAGGGCACATTAGACAGGACAATCCATCTAAGAGTCAATTTTAATAAGATTGGATCTACAGATTGATGTAAACATAACTACATCCTAAAACCTAGAAATACTTACTAATTTGTAAGTTCAGGGTCCCGTTCTAGATTCACACGTGATACGAGTATGTTAACACTAGTTCAAGTTCTATAGGACTATAAAAAAATATAGGTCTTGTATTGTTTGTTAATCTCTTAGTGTTATAGAAACTCATAGAAGCACGGTAGAGGGGTACAAGCGAATCCATTATTTAGGAATATGTGGCTAGTATTACACAAATAAGTATGTAAACATTTTTTTATAAAAGTTAATGCCAGGACAATCATGTTTACAGGACTTACTGAATTTAATGTGTATCATTCCGCACCGGCCATCTGGGCATTTGCCCGGTAGCCCATACGGTCAGTCAGCCCCTGGATGTTTGTACTAAACTACTTGGCTATCAATCAAGAGGGCTTAAGCTCAAATACAACCACAAACGAAATGAACCATAATGCTTCAGTTTGAAATGTGCGAAATAAACTTTTTACGGTAATGTCTAATTATAATACATTTTGTAATAAGATAAACCCGTTTTTAGTATATATTCTTTTCTTTGACAAAGCTTATATCAACTCACTCTGTCTGCCTGGTAAAAATTTTGAACACTTTATTTCTCCCAAATAAATCCTCGAATCAAACTAAAACTTTGCAAAATTATTTCCTGTACCTGACAAAACAAGAATAAATAAAAATAAAACACCAATTAATTAAATAACTGTTGGTAATTAAGTAATTAGTTTGGTATCAAATAAGGGAAAGAAATACCACTTGACTGATGTTGAGTATAAGTTGAGTTTGTCCTTTTATACTTTGTATAGAGAATTATGTCGCTTAAAAGTTTGAAACCAACATTAGATAGCTATGAGGCATTCCATGTTCATAAGCACTTCTCTGGCACAGTGGTTAGTGTATTGGCTTGAGGAGGCTAGAGCTCTCGAGTTCGAATTCAAGTCGTACATTTTTTATTTACTAAATACATTTCAAAAGCGATCACGGCAACTTTCATTCAGATACCCCCATCTTTCTGCCCCCCCCCCTTTTTTTTTTCAAACTGGTCCAGACAAGTGATAGGATTTGGGCCATTTGGCTTTCTCTATACGCTATCATCCTATCTCATGTATGGACGTGTTAGAGGGGGGTAGGGGGAGGAAGAATGGGGTATCTGGGTGATTGCTTTTTAAATGCATTTATATAAAACAAAAGGGGAAGGACCTGAAATCGAACTTTAGGACTAAAGCCTCATCAGCCTTCTTCAGTATATACCCCCACCACTGTGCCAGAGAAATGCTTATGAAAAAAGAAATTTTATGTTATCTATTGCTAGTTTCAAACATTTCTCTCTGCAAATATAAAAGGAACTTATACGGCACTAGCAGTCAAGTACTATTTCTTTCCCTCGTTCAAGATTAAAAAAAACAACAACTAACTACCAATAGTTGGTCATTTTATTAAAAATTGATTCTTGTGTTGTCAGGTAAAAGAAATAATAGTGCAAAATTTCAGATTGATTTGAGATGGAGTTAGGTCAATCAATCAATCAATCAATCAATCAATCAATCAATCTATCTATCAATCAATCAATCAATCAATCAATCAATCAATCAATCTATCTATCTATCAATCAATCAATCAATCAATCTATCTATCTATCTATCTATCTATCTATCTATCTATCTATCTATCTATCTATCTATCTATCTATCAAAATCACCATTAAGACAAAGAAACAAATTATCCAGTTCAGTTCGGGGAGGGTCTAGAAAATGTCTTCTGATTTTCCATTTGGTCACCACTATCTCGTGCTCTTTGTATCCCCCCTCCGCCCCCCCGTTTATCCAGACCACATTCTCATCTCCTAGTCTCCTACTGTTCATGTTTGGACCACCCAAAATGTGAATGCAATGCGAGAAGCCTGGAGCTTTATGGCCGAGATAATCCTTGCGGAGGGGGAGCGACCCTTCCCCTTAAACTGTTAGTTAATCTCTACACGACACCCAGCCCCATCCCCCGTTTTAAATATTTTTGTAATTATCAGCCCCCTCTCCCCCCCCCTCTCCACCCGCCTCTCTTTAGCTTTCAGTGTCATACGAGGAAGTGTGGAAGGAGAGAGTTCCTATTGAACAAGTGTAGTGACTTGACAGTATATCAAAAGATGGCACCATGACTTAAATGAATATCAAAATCAAACGATGTAACTAAAAAAAAAGGTTACGTCGGATCTAGATTCAGTTATTTTATATTTTATATATGAATTCCATTTTCTTTTTTATTTCTACTCCCAGATGTAAAAGTCTCTAGATGCAGATCTTTATATTTATATAGGGTTTTCCATTTATTTTTCTATATCCAAATGTCGTAAAATCTCTTGATGCTGCCCCAACTTCACAATGACAAGCACTGTGTAATCATTTTCATTATTATTGCCCTATAACCTAAAGAGTCCAGATTGAACAGCAGTCGGTGGAGTATAACTGCTTACAGGATTATTTAAAATTTATTGCACGCGAATATAATGGAACTATTAAAATTAATTGGAGTTTCTGGATGGTGATTGTGTCAGATGTCCTTGGGGTCTTACATTATATAACAGAGTAACAAATCAATAGTCACAACCAGGAACATGATGAAGGAAACTGACATTGACCAAATACAATAGCATTCATAAGGGAAAAAATACTACCGTAGAACAAAATTTCAGAGAACTAAAAATCATGAAAAAGTTAAACGCATCGGTCCCCCCCCCCCCCCCCGCTTTTGTTTTTCACTTACTTAAGGGCAGGATATAGCTCGCGGTCCTTAGTCTGGGCATCCCTGGGATGGAACAGAATATACAAGAATATTGAAAATGAAATTAATTAAAACAACAACACTGGTTTAAGTTTAGGGATAAGGGAGTTTTCAATAGATGCGAACCAGTCTCCTATTTCCACTCGGTAACATCAATATTCATAATCGACCCCCCCCCCTGCCCCTCCCCCCTTGCCACCACTGGCGAGTTTTACCTGATTTGAAACTTTCTCCAGTAGTTTTTCATTGTGTGTATGTGGGTGTGTGTGTGTGTGTGAAATTGGTCGCGTGGGCAGTTAGCAGATTTAGTGTTTTGTTGGTCCACGGGGCGCTGGTTCTCCCTGGCTCAGTGTTTACACCATCCATCTTACTTCTCTTTCAATCTCCTCCAGCCGATGCCCCCTCCCTTTTCCCCTGTTCCCTTTCACTACCGGTTCTAAGCTACTCACTTTTAAGTCAGACAATTTAAGGGGACTCCCCCCCCCCCCCCCCACCAGCATTTCTCTTCCGTATCCATATCGTCCACCTTTTACGATTGCCCCCGCGCGGTGAAGTTGACGCGAAACGCGAGAGATAAGCTCACGGGGGGCGCGGGCAGTGTTTGTGTTTCCGGTCCTGCGTGTTTGACTAGTTCTAGACTCCGAGCATGGCAGCGAGGGAAGGAAATGATGACAAGGGCGCCGAGAGTTGGAACTTTTTTTTTTTTTTTTTTGTGAGTGGAGAAAATCTTATGAGAGTAAAACTTTCCTCGCTGCCAGAACGACTGAAAAATGTGAGATGTATGGCAAGGTGTGAGGTTACAAACAGGTACAAACATCCGTCAGAGAAAGCTAACACTATTATTATTATTATTACTCACGTCTAGTTGTTGTCATCCCCACCTGTAACTTCCAATGTTACTAGTACTTTGCGCATTCACACATTAAGTCACATATAAACCGTTCCGTTCTATTTACGCTACAGCCCATCGACTACCCTGGCCAGCTTCTACAATCTAAGATCGACCTTTTTGTGTCCAGGCCCGAATTCTGAGCTACAGCAGATCTGTCTCTACATCATTCGTGGTCTGCCTTTCGGTCGTCTGCCTTTTCCTTTTTTTTTTTTGTCGGAATACAGAGTTTGTCCTCTATTCTCGGAATACTGAGTTTGTCCTCTATTCTCGGAATACTGAGTTTGTCCTCTATTCTCGGAATACTGAGTTTGTCCTCTATTCTCGGAATACTGAGTTTGTCCTCTATTCTCGGAATACTGAGTTTGTCCTCTATTCTCGGAATACTGAGTTTGTCCTCTATTCTCGGAATACTGAGTTTCTCCTCTATTCTCGGAATACTGAGTTTGTCCTCTATTCTCGGAATACTGAGTTTGTCCTCCATTTTCTGACAAGCCTTCAAGGTGATCTACCCGACATAGTTTGTTCGTTTTAAAAATCTTTTTGTCACTATAGATGTCTGTATATGATTGGTCTATTTCCATGTTGGTGCGTTTCCTCTAATCAGTTTCATCATGTATAGCACTAAAATCGTTTCTAACATGTTCATTTAGCAGTTTTTCTGTTACTTTTGTCAGTGTCCAAGTCTCACTTGCATTAAGTGACTACTAATCACGAGACTTTTGTATATAGTTTTCTTTGTTTTCTTAGCATTGTTTAGCTTACAGTAACTTCGACACCATTCAATTCCCAAGAATTGATACCAATTGACCAGGGCCGGCCTTACGAATTGCGCGGCGAAATTTAATGGATGCTTGCTAGGCCCCCTCTTCTAATTTTTACTATTACTTAGAATTTTAGATCATTACACCAATATTTGTTATACAACATGCATTGTATAGAGATTCCATTTTCTTTTTTATTTCTACACCCTCATGTGGTAAGTCTCTAGATGCAGATCTTTATATTTATATAGGGTTTCCAAATTTATTTTTCTATATCCAGATGTCGTGAAACTCTCAAACACAATAAGGGCCTGTGGGTTAAATAAAGCTACGTCATCTAATGATAGTCCTTCACTAAATATATCCTTTAAGTCCGACATCTTTAAAAGCCAGTGACTAGAGCCATGAGTGTTTGTGATAAGTTGCGAGTGTGATTGACTTTTCAAAGCGAAGATCTAGCTTCACATCCAGCTTTGGGGGATCAGATGACATAAGACTGTGCTCATATTCAAACACGAAGGAGGAGATAGTGGCCCCAGACAATGTATTAGTACAATGGTGTGAGACCCACTGTACTGAACAACTAATAAAAGAAAAACAAATCTAGTCGTAATGGGATGCCAAATTAGGAGGGGTCGGGTAGGAGGGCCCTGGAAGAGAGAGAGAAACCAAGAACTCTTCACGCAAAAAAAAAAATAGTAACGCTTATGGTATTGATGAAACCATCGGTCTTTCTAGCATCTCGTGTGGACATTCCACCTTACGCACCCCATCGCTTTTAATCTCCCATCTTCGTGCCTTTGTTGTCGCTTTGCATGTCCTCTTGTGACTTAAGCAAACATGGCAGACGAGGCCGTAATGCCACACTCACGATGCCCCTTATCGGCATTCTTATCACCAGCGATTTGGCTCCCATTGACGAGTCTAGCTAATTCTGCGAGCAGGGTGAGCTTTTTCTAGGTCACCTTCTGTAATGGTTTTCAGCAAAGTGATACCAAAACTTTGGCCCGCGGGCAATTCAAGCCTAGGACATGATGCTGTTCGGCAGTTCAAAGCGTCTTCCAACAGAGCAAAATGAAGTTGTAAAGTAGCGGACCCATCAGAAGACCGGAAACAAAGTTGTTGGAAATTAATAGGATACCATCACTTTAGCATTCTGAGTACTTCATCTTATTCCTCTTCCTCGTTCTCAGTTTTATGTTGGAGCGTTCAGATGACTATAGACCAATACATGAGATGAACTGCGCAATGGTGCTCTCCATAGAGTTTTATTTCTATTGGGGTGTTTTGGGGTCAAGTGTCTTGTTCGGGTCTCATAGTGAAGTGAACAGTTTTGAAAGACATTGTCAGCATTCTCTGGTGACACTCCACATGTTGTCTCATTCTGCTGTGCCCGGTTCTGAGTACTTCAAAGTTGTTATAAATATTATATATAGAACTGTTATAAAATTCAAAGTACTTCAAAATTATTAAAATAATTAGTGAACCATTTCTATAGGATTCCAAATAGTTATAAGTCTATCAGCGATACTCGTTGCCTAGGGAACGTGAAGAAGCCAACCAATGAGTTTTCTGTCTTGTTTTGACCGTCTTTTTTGTTCTGTTTGTTGTTATTTGAAAGCTTAAATCAACTCAATTCTGTCTGTCTGTTTGTCTGTCTGGTACAATTTTTGTACACGTTTTTTTTTCTCCCGCACCCCATTCTCGGATCTAGACTAACAACAATAAATCTGTGCCATTACAAATAATTTGGCCAATTTTTTGGGAAAAAAAAAGTAGGGGTGGGGAGAGAAAGAAGGGGATATATTGGTGAAGGTTACCGTAATACCCTTTAAGATTAATTTAATAAAACAATGTTGTAAGACTTTAACAAGCCCTACAGTAACTACTGTGCCAGCGAAGTGATTATGAAAACAGAAGTTTCATAGCTATCTTTTGTTATTATCAAACGTTCAATCGACGACCTAATGCCTTTTACAAATTATAAATGGGACTAATTCAACTTATACCGCAACTTCCATCAAGTATAATTTCTTTCCCTTGTTCGTTGTTTTTTTAAATTCCATTTCCTATTCAAGAATCAGGCTAAAACTTTGCGCAATTATTCATTAAACCTGACAAGACATGAATCAACTAAAAAAAATGTTGGTGATTAATTATTTAGTTTGATTTCGAAATAAGGGAAATAAATGCTACTTTTTAAGAATATATATATATATATATATATATATATATATATATATATATATATATATATATATATATATATATATATATATATATATATATATATATATGTGTGGTTGTGTGTGTGTGGTTGTGTGTGTTTTGACACTTTTTTACTTCACCATTCTCGGATCAAGAAAATTTTGCATAATTATCCATAATCGATAACCATACATAGGTCATCAAAGAGAATAACAACAATTTGCTTCATCATTTAGTACTAATTAATTACTTTTGTTTTATTTCCAGATGCATTACAGTAAATAGCGGTTCTTTCCCATAGATAAGCTTTGTTTTTTTAAAAAGTATTCTTTTTTTTCTATTGCTTATTTAATATTTTGTCCTGGAGATATGGACATAAAACCCACTGGTGCAAGGTACATGGAGAATAATCGTGTTCTGATACGTTCTTTGGAGCCCAACAGTCATGTGTTATTGGATTCACTTGTCAATGTAGGCAATTTGTTTTGCTTCGACGTCTTAGCGAAATAAATTAGAACCATGACATATATAATTTAATTTATTGTTTTTTTTTAAAACCTTAACATGTGTTTTATTCTAAGTTTGGAAGCGACCAAGCTCTTACAATCCACTCTATCATCTGCCACCTGAGATCCATTTCTTCGATGCTGGCGTCCCCAGCTTTTTTTTTTTTTTTTTTCAGTCTTTTGAGTTTCTTTCTCTTTCCGTGCACCGTTGGAAACTCTTTGCTTCGTCTGATCATCTTGTGAAGTGATTGAATCATATTATTTTTTTATTTTATTTTTTTTAAATTTTAAACAAGTTTTTGCTTAAAAATATAATTCCATCTTTCTTAAATACTCCGAGAGCCACATATTAACTTTCCCGCGTCTTTACCCCTCTCTTTTCCTTAGGTCATCTTTTCTTACCTCTGCCCTCTCACCTTTCCTCTACCTCTGAATCTCTCTTACATCTCTTTATTCGTTTTTTATCCTCCCCTCTCTCTAGATCTATCAATCTCATCTCTCTCTTCGCCCTATGTCTTTCTTCTCTCCCTCTTCCTCCTTTCTCCTCTCTTTGTCCCTGGTCCCTCTCTCTCCCTCTCCATTACCTATCTCTCTTTCTCTCTCTCCAACTTTCCCTTCTCTCCATCCCTCTTTCCCGTCTTTCTCTCTTCTCTTTCTTCCTCTCTCCACCTCTCCCCCCCCCCCCGCTTTCTTTACTCTCTCGCAAATATACAGACAAACCTGCTTGATGTTTAACATCCTAATATAAACACTTTGATTTTAGATCACTTTGATGTCACCGAGAGCCATCGACCTGCGACCAATCGATCAGGAACCTAACGTCCACGCCTCAAATCTTGACTCACTTCCAAGTGGCTTCTGCATCCCCCCCCCCCCACCTCCGACCACCATCTTTGTTTGCCGCTAATTGCTCACTAATTTCCCTCTTCCATAAATTTTTTTTTCAAATTCACGTCAGCTCTCTCCGTTTCCGGTTCTCCCAGGTTGCGGTCCGGAAGACAAACTTTTAACGACGATTTACCAAAAGAGCTTTGTGTCCCAGCGTCTTGGTTTTCACGTTTTTCTTTTCTTCAAATATATTTTCAGCGCGTGAGCTCGGTGTTTGACAGATGCGCGTGACAAAGTGAGGCGTTTGAAAGGGAAACTTTAGAAGATAAGGCGCCCCATGAGTTGTTTTTTTTTTTAAGTTTTTTTTTCCTTCTGTTTTGTTTGTTTAATAACGGAATCAAGGGAAAAGTAAGGGGGGGGCGGAGATTAGCCACATCTGGTCAATAGCTGTATGGACAAATATCTGTCAGGTTGGAAAAGGAGAGCGAGAGAGAGAGAAAGAGAGAGAGAGAGAAAGAGAAAGAGGGATACATAAAGGTAGAGACTTAATAGTAACGAGAGAAAGCCGAAATGGAAAGCGTAGGGAGAGAGAGAGAGAGAGAGAGAGGGTGGGGGAGGAAGCTAGAACAGAGAGGAAAGATGGAAGAAATAGAAAGAAGAAAATGGAAAAAAAAAGAGAGAGAGAGAAAAACTGTTAGAAGATTAATAGGTGTACATTATTCTTACTGATATTGTAAGGCAGAGATAAGGAGATAGAGGGTGAGGGATGGAGAGAGAGATATATAAGTATGGAGATTTTATATAAGGATATAGCATTTTTATAGATTGATAGTAGGAAACATAGGAGAGAGGGAGAGGGAGAGAGAGAGGGAGAGGCAGAGAGAATCTGAAAAAAGACAATGGAATAGAACAGACGCAGACAAAGGGACCTTACTTTTCACATTTCATTCTCCAAATGCCAATTCTATCAACAGATTTCCCTAGGTAACATTAGCTAAGTTCCCAGCACACCTGGTCCAGGTCGTGTCCAGCATTGCAGCCTCCTGGTCCGACTGAGATTAACCTCAGAACATGTGTGCTCCCCAGGAAGTACAGCGCATCGCTCCCCTACAGCGGCGTAAGACTACGCTCTACTTTTATTTGAAGTTGCATTAGAAAGTAAACCATAGTTTCTCAAACTTTTTACGCGTGACGCCCCTCCCCCTTTTTTTTCGACTGAAAGAAATTTGTTCGCGCCCTCTTTAGAGAAAGGGTCTTGGGCGTATAGAGGAGCGCTGAAAGGTATCCCAGCATGCACCGGAGGCAGTAAAAATGTAATTTAAAAAAAAAACGAAAAAAAAAAACATTTAAGACTTATAATTATAACACAATTTTGCAATTAATCTTTGCATTCTCTATATCAGTGGTTCCCAAACTTTCTCCTTTCAGGAACACTTCGCACCTTCTGAGTATTTAACGGAACACTTTGCTTATTTTTTAGAGAGATTAATTCACGTGATAGCCTACTACTTAATATTCCAGTGGTTCACGGAACTCCTATTCAGTCCTCGCGGGACAATAGGGCTCGTGAAACATAGTTTAGGAAACACTGCTCTATATAAACTGAACTTCTTCGTGCCTCCCTTGTTAAAAAACAAAGCAACAAAAAAAACAAATTGGTAAAAATAAAAATATATTTCTAATCGCACAGATTTATTAGTGTCAGTCTCTAGGTCTATTACAAGTTTAATAACATGACTGATTTCAACTAGTTGATACAACTACACTTAATATAAGCTTTGTTTCTTTAAAAGGCATTTTAAAAAAAAGTTAAGTCTTGTTTAATGTTATGTTTATTAAATGAACAATGCAATCACCAATCAACAACAACAAAAACAAAGCGTCACTCCCAGATATCATTAGATTTTAGGGATTAACAATTAACGCATACCATACAGAAAAAAAACGGACCATGTTTTTTTTTTTTTTGCTTTGTTCGGCTTGTATAAACCTAACCAATGATTCATTATTGCTATTCTATATTTATGTAGAGTGGTGACGTTATATTTCATATTTCAGGTGGCCAGTCAAACATGTGTATGTCAACTAAACAGACAGTCAAATGTTCAATTTAATTTATAGATATCTGTATGCCGTAGATCTACATGTCCCATGATGCATGTATTAGATAATCACTTATTTACGATAGGGGTGTGTCTTTATCCGGTTATCAGCAGATGACGCCTTGTCCAGCTTGGACATGCTCACAGAATGTCACAAGGTCAATTTCCACAAGAGAGATTCTGTATTCTGTTTTAAAAGAAGAAAGGAAGGCCCTAGGTCGCCCACTTTTAGGGAATACATATGCATGCAAACATGACTCTTCAAATAACGTTTGCCCACTTTTTACCAGACAGACAAAGTTGATATAAGTTTTGTAACAAGAGAGAAAAAGTGCAGTAGTGACTTGTGATTGGAGGCGAAGTGTCTGAGAGGTAAAGCGCTTGGCTTCTGAACCGGAGGTCCAAGGTTCGAATCCTGTTGAAGACTGGGATTTTAAATTTCGGGATCTTTGGGTTCCACTGAATGTACCCAACTCTATCTGACATTAGTCGGGGTAAAGTAAAGGCAGTTAATCGTTGTGCTGGCCACATGACACCCTCGTTAACCGTAGGACACAGAATCAGATGACCTTTACATCATCTGCCCTATAAACCACAAGGTCTGAAAGGGGAACTTTACTATTTTTTTTAGTGAGTGGTGATTACAAATGTTAAGACTGCAGTCATGTTTCAAGGATTGATCTCTTAAATTATTTAAGACTCTATAACGGCAGAAGTCGTACAATGTGGTCTAGAGACAGCGTTGGAATACGTCCAGTTAGTCTTATTAGTAGTTCACACTGCAACTGTACAGTTTTTTAAAAAGTTTTTTATAATAAGATATTCCTATATACAAATCAGAGGCGTAGTGAGAAAAACTTGCGCCCGGGGCAATGTACTTTAATGGCGCCCCTCCCCCATTTTTCATGAACATCACATAGAAATATAGGCTGAAGGAGGCGTGCCCCCATTGCCCCCCCCACCCCCCACTATTCCTCTGATACGAATAGAATATAAGTAACACTAATTATTAATAGTAAATAAAAGTATTAATGAGTCTAGACAAACGGTAATGCACTGCTAGATCAGCGGGTACCATTCAGTAGTCAAAATCAGCTGTAAGTGGAAACCAACTTTTTGTTTGATGTTGAAGGTTGTTGGTCATTGTGCTACTCTCATGATCCCTTCCTCAGTGTCGTATCCCCATAAAGACAGTTGAACTGCACATCATCTGCTCTGCGGGTTGTTACATCTAAATAAATGACTATTCCCACTTTCGCTAGTGATAAAGTTAAAGTTGAACTACTGATATCAGTAAGAAGGGACAACGCAAGATGTCGACATTCACATAAACTGAACCGTACTAAAAGAAAGAGTTTTTGTGTGTCCCCGGCGTATGAATCTTGTGTTGGATGAAAATGCGTGATAGATTAAGAAAATAAAGATCAAAACCTTTTTTTTTTTTTACATTTTGAAAGCTAGCCTTAAAAAAACCAACTTTAATTATAACCCTTGCTATTTACCAAGTGATTGCTAGATCTAGATCTATGTAGCGTACACATGTGTACACATGTCTCCTTTCTGCTTCACTGATGTTTTCCCACACAGATTTACTTGTTTTTTATTTTCCTATTTCTTTACGTAAAGAACACCATCTGTGGTGGACATTTTGCTACACAATCGATTTGTATTTACAGAGGACTGTCGGTAAGACTGTTGGTGCAACAGGGGGGGGGGGCTACTAAAGAGTTGGTTTATAATGTTGTTTGCAAATCTGGGTTGCAAATCCCCGTTGTGTTGACAATTGAAGCAAAACTCGTTTGCAGCAATGAACCGTCACAAGAAGCGCGTGTTTGATAGTCTGCAACCAATGCGGAATGGTTTTGATCGCTTGAAGATTGGGCGCGAATGTTTAAGTACGAGAAGGAGAGTTGAAACTCTCGTAATGTTCGGAATCGTTTGCAGACGTTGATCTTGGGGACAAGAAAAGCACGCGCCGTCTTTGATGTGCAGAAGTGAATGACTTTTTTTTGCCTAGAATGTTCTCCCATTTTTCACTCGCCCATAACCATGACCTAACCTGCATGATTTTAAGCCACAGGTCAGGTTGTATCCAATTTGACAAACCTTAACGGATATTAAAGAATTAAACATAAACGGATAATAATAATAATAATTATAGCTTTTATATAGCGCTACTTTCATGCTTATAGCATGCTCAGAGCGCTGTTGGTCCAATCTCATTTGTGGACCGGTGGGGGGGGGGGGGGGAGGGGGTATCTAGGAGTTGGTTTTCCGTGCTGCCTTTAGGCGCTCAGTAAACACAACTCTGCCCGAGTCGGGTGTCGAACCTCGAGGCCCCTTCTAGGTAGCCAAGACAAGCCAAGTTCAAGCGTACTTAGCCTCTCGACCACGCTTCCCAGAAGGATGCCTCGCTAGGGCTGCCGTCTGCCGACATAATAGACTAAAAGGTAATGTATCAATCCCCCTCGTCACTCCTCGTCACAACTATTCACAAAACACTTTTGCATTGCAAACTACCATGAACATGAGTCTTGCCTAAGTTTGTTCAGGTTTCTAACTAATGTCACTTTAAAAATAAATGTCGGTTTTTTCAATATTGTGTTTCCCTACTTTGACGTCACTTTCTGATGGGTTGTCAACCCGTGGGGTCCGTACCCCAATCGCAGTCATCTCACGACCCACTGCACGCTTGTGGCCCAAAGATATATATGTATACATTAATATATTGTTTCCCAAAACTTGCCCTAACGGAACACTTCGCACATTCGGAGTATTCTGCGGAACACTTTGTTTATTATTTTTAGAGAGATTAATTCACGTGATGGCCTACCAGTAAGTTATTCCAGTAGTTCGTGGACACACCTTTTCATGCCTCTTGGAACGCAGCTTGGGAAGCACTGCATTAATACATGAAGTAATAGTACCTTACTTTTCTTGGCTTTACCTTCACACACCCTTTATTCTATCGGACCATTGGGGCACTACACGTGATCTATACATCGTCTTTCACCGTAACAAGAAGCGCTTGTTTGATCGTCTATGACACAGTGATGCCCAAAATACGGCCCGCTGGCCAGAACCGACCCGCGATGTCGTTCCATCCGGCCCGCCAAAACGTCGGTACAAAGTGGAGAAAATCCCCCCGCCATCAAAAAAAAAAAAAGTTGAAAAATGTATCTTTACCTACATTAGGATTGGTACCACGGCTTTTAACACTTTCGCGTTTATGAACTGGGACTCTAAAATCTACCAGGAAAAGTGGGCGGATCTTTACATTTTTGTGGCGCATGACGCTAAGCCAACACATTTGCTTTATGAAGAAAGAGTGGCTGTTTAAAAAAACAACAAACAACATATATATCAATATATCAGCATTATAAAATAAATATGGCTGCATCCTTGGTTTCAACCATGAATAAAAGATTGATTAACTACGCTTAGAGATTGATGAGAATATTTACCAGAAAGTGACACGTAAAATAAGTCGGTGGTAAAGGTACGTACACTGTCGATAACATTTTAAATAGACACATAAAGCTATTTTCTGACGCGTAAAAAAAAATAATCATCAAATATCACATTCATTAATGTCGTACTGGGGTTTCTAAAAAAAATAGTTACCGAAAATTGTAATTTCGTTTTTGTAACTTTTTGGACATGTGGCCCGTGAGACGAGTGTTGGAAATTAAAAAGGCCCGCAGATCGAATCAGTTTGGGCATCGGGGGTCTATGATAACCTGCTGATCAGGGTCGGGAAACGCATACTTAAACTGTATGGCCATAACTTGCCCCGGACGCAGTTTTGCTCACTAAGCCTGAGATTTGTAATTTCGAGTGACCAGAACCGCTCCTCTCTGTCATTAGCCAATCAATGATAGATTCGTCCATTCTATGATGTTGACTTCCTATCGCTTTCTCTGCCTCTACTTCTTCCCTGGTACTGTTCCTTGCAGGAAGGTAGTTTTGAGTTATGGCCATACAGTTTAAGTTTGCCTTTCCAAACCCTGGTCAGCAGGCTATCATAAGACTAAGACTAAGACTGCTTTATTGATCCTTATGCAATTTCGTTGTGATTACAAGGACTCTTTTCTCATATAAAGACAACACAACAGAAACATACACATAAATAGAACCGACACAACATAAAGAGTTCATTCAGCGACTACACACAGGCATCCTGATCCTTTTCATCTTTCCTGATCAACGAGTGGCGTTGATATAGTCTGAACGAGTGAGGTACGAACGAGTTTTTGTACCGCTCTGTTCTTGTTTTGATTGACAGCAGTCGCCCACTTCGCGACGACCGTGATGGAGCGGGTAGCCGTTGTCTTCCAAAATTTTTTCCATTTTTCTTAGAAATTTTTAACAAATGTAATTTTTTTTTTCCCAAAACTCTAAACCGTTTGCATAAATGTGTTAAAAGTATGGTATATAGTTATCTCCCTACTAAGGAGTCTTTCGTGTTTGTTACTATTAATAGTGAATAGTTGTAAAAGTGGTGTATTTTTTATGAAAAAACTGCTTGCATAAGTGATTTAAAAATTAGATTTTTCACTTTCAGAAAAGAAAAAAGTAGCCGTTGCATCCGAACTTTGAATGGTCTAAAATATTATGATGTCGGATTTTCAATATCTTTTCTAGTTTACGAGATCTAAACGGGATGGACGGACAGACGGACGGACGGACGGACATTCCACACAAAACTAATAGCGACTTTTCCCCGCTAAAAATTGGAAACAGTATAAAGTAAAAAATAAACAAACGAAACTATGTTTTTCTACACAGAAGTTATGTTTTTGTTTTTTTAAATATGCTTAACACATTGATTAGCGTTAGCAGCTTCAAATACCTCGGAGCTATTGTCTCAGATGAGGGAACGAAACCCGAACTACTGGCTCAAATAGCACAGTTCACAGTAGCCCTTTCAAAACTTAAAATAATATGGAAAGACAAAGTCTTAGCCCTCGGCACCAAAATAAGACTGATGCGCTCTCTGGTCATGGCCACAATTCTATATGCTTGTGAGGGCAGATCTAGAGAGGAGGATCCTAGCAATGGAACTGAGATGCTACAGAAGGATCCTAGGCATCACATTCAAAGACCGCATCACAAACCAAGAGATTAGAGACAGGGTTACTGCAGCGATAGGACCTCATGATGACCTGCTAACAACTGTGAAAAAACGCAAGCTTAAAAACCTATGGCCATATTACAAGATCTTCGGGGCTCGCAAAGACCTTCCTTCAGGGAACAGTACCAGAAAAAAAAGAAGAAGAGGCAGTCAGAGAAAGCGATGGGAGGACAACATAAAAGAATGGACGGGCCTGCCATTGAAAGAGGTTGTAAAGGACAGAGAGGCTAAGGTTAACGAGGGTGTCATGTGGCCAGCACCAAAAAGCTTTACTTCTCCACCACAGTTACCCACTAGAGCTTGGTGGACTTAAGGGCGCCCAAAGATCCCGAAATAAAAAAAAATCACATTCTTCACCAGAATTCGAACCCGGATCTCTGGTTCGGAATCCAAACGCTTTTCGGTCAGCCACCACGCCCCCACTGGCGTAAGCATAGCTTTACAGCCGATTACTGTGATTAAATTTTAGTGGCAAAATACCGAAATAAAAAGTGATTGCATTATACATATAAATAAAACAAGACTAGATAAAAGTAATGTGTAATATAGCCTGAAGTTTAATTGTATTAAAACTTTTGACATTTACATTTATAAATGTGCTATTTAAAATGATAAAATGAAATAATTTAAAAAATGGTGCATATTTTATTGAAAAAAAAAAGGCATCCTTGAGGATCTTGCATGGTCACGGTGCACACGAAAGGCGTCGGCGTCTTTCCACACCATGAATACATGATTTACAACCAAGACGCGTACTCGGGGCCGTGGAAGTACACCACGGAGGCGCCGTTTAAAAAGTAGCTGCACTGTGTCCTCACAATTCGATAGCTACCATAGATGCAGTTACACGTGGTGCCGTTAGGAAAGCTCACCACATTACCCACTGGGATCAGTCTGTTCTCCACCCAGCAGTTGGGACCTAGATGGAAAATACCAGCAACAAAAACACTGATGAGTAAGCGATATTGTTAAGAATAAGAAGATTTATTGAAATCATTAATAATATAGAAAAAATAATTGATCTCTTATCTCTTTATCTATTCTTCACAATTCTCTCTTTGCATTCTTTACAGTCATTCTAAATACCTTGCAATATGTGTACAATGATCTGATAGACCAGTAATTCACACACTTTTTCGTTAGCGAAACACTTCCCACATTCTGAGTATTTAGTGAAACACTTCCCACATTCTGAGTATTTAGTGAAACACTTCCCACATTCTGAGTATTTAGTGGAACACTTCCCACATTCTGAGTATTTAGTGGAACACTTCCCACATTCTGAGTATTTAGTGAAACACTTCCCACATTCTGAGTATTTAGAGAAACACTTCCCACATTCTGAGTATTTAGTGAAACACTTCCCACATTCTGAGTATTTAGTGAAACACTTCCCACATTCTGAGTATTTAGTGGAACACTTCCCACATTCTGAGCATTTAGCGGAACACTTCCCACATTCTGAGTATTTGGTGAAACACTTCCCACATTCTGAGTATTGAGCGGAACACTTCCCACATTCTGAGTATTTAGTGAAACACTTCCCACATTCTGAGTGGAGTGATCGTTAAATGAACTTGTGTGTTACCCGTGCTTGTAATCGTGCTAGTATTTGTAATCGTGTTCGCATTATCGTAGTCTGTGAATCGTGACCAGTCTGTACTGTGTTATTGTGTGTATCAGTCGTGTTTTATTGAAATAAAGCCTTGTTTCTAAGGTTATGAATTGACTTAGTATATTACAATTTATTTCAATACAACCATTCTTAAATGGACAAGTTTTTGCGTCCCAATAGACTGGATGCTGATCCTAGTTCAACTAATGCTTCAGTTACATGGAAACATTGGATTTCTTGTTTTGACAGATTCTCAACGAAGGTAGGGGCTAGTGAAAGCGAACAGTTTGACCTGCTATGCAACTTTGTGTCTCCATCCTTATATCAGTATATTTCTACCTGTTCTAAATACTCAGAAGCAAAATCTATTCTTGAGAATTTATTTGTGAAGGCCCCTAATGAAACATTGGCCAGACATTTGCTTGCAACTTGCAAACAAGAAGTCGATCAAAGTCTTGATCAATTTGTACACAAGCTGAGAGTGATGGCCAGAGATTGTCAGTTCCGAGCTGTCAGTGCTGACAAAAATGAAGAGGACGCCATTCGCGATGCCTTTGTTAGCGGCATGCGTTCGAGTGTAATTAGACAGAGGCTACTTGAGAAAAGATCCCTTGACTTGAAAATGGCTTTAGATATTGCCAAGACTCTCGACATGGCCCAAAAAAAATCCAGTTCGTTTAGTACTCCGTCTCAATTGGTAGAGTCATCTCTTTCGTCATCGGCAATCTCAACCGAAGAAATGGTGGACTCAGAAACAATCGCAACAGTGAATACTAAATGTTTCTTTTGCGGAGGTAGTCGGCATCTCAGAGCGAAATGCCCTGCCAAAGACTGCATGTGTCATTCGTGCGGGAAAAATGGACATTTTTCGAAGGTTTGCAGGTCTCGCAACACTCCTATAACCAAAACAAAAGTCAAAACATTTCCTAGCCACGAGATTAAAAGACAATCTTGTAAAGATTGTAGCTGCATTAAGGACTCTACACATCTAACATCACTAATTGCTACTTCGTCTGTACCTGGTTTAACTAAATCAACAGTACACATCTCTGTAAATGGCGTGAACCTAAAAGCCCTAATTGATACAGGTAGCGGGGAAAGCTACATTTCTTCAAACATACCAAGAGAGTACGATTGGTCAGTGACACGTTCAAAGCACAAAATTTCTATGGCTTCATCTCAACTGTCAAGCGTCACAAGAGGCCACACGTTTGCATCGCTAAAATACAAAGGGGAAGTTTACAATCAATTCAAACTTTCGTTACTAGATGAACTTTGCACTGATGTAGTGCTTGGGTTAGATTTCCTCGCATTACACAAAGAACTGATAATTCCATTCAACGGTGGTCGACCTGCATTTCATGTCTGCTCGCTCAATGCTGTTAAGGTAGAGGCACCACAATTGTTTGCAAATTTATCCCCTGACTGCAGACCTATTGTTACTAAATCTCGTCGTTACTCCTTCCAAGACACACAATTTATTAAAGCTGAAGTTGAGAAATTGATACGAAACGGTATCATTGAACCTTCCAAATCACCTTGGAGAGCTCAAGTCCTTGTCACGACCAATGAGCGGCACAAAAAGCGAATGGTCGTTGATTATAGCCAAACTATAAATAGATTTACTTACCTGGACGCTTACCCCATGCCTAGAGTGAATGAAATGGTGGAGAAAATTTCCAGGTATGAAATCTTTAGCACATTGGATCTGGAGAGTGCTTATCACCAAATACCTATCCAACAGAGCGAAAAGAATTACACAGCCTTCGAAGCTTGTGGTAAACTCTACCAGTTTTGCAGAATACCCTTTGGGGTCACTAACGGTGTAGCTTGCTTCCAGAAAACCATAGACACTATTATAGAAAAAGAAAAGTTGTCTGACACGTTTGCCTATGTCGACAATGTAACAATATGTGGTACAGATGTAGACTCCCATAACAAAAATCTGTTGCATTTTCAGAAGGTAGCTATGGAATACGGAATAACTTTCAACGAAAGTAAAAGTGTATTTGCTACTAAGAAGGTAAAGCTGCTTGGATATGAAATATCCAAAGGGCATTTGAAGCCGGACCCTGATAGATTTCAAGCTCTGCGAGATTTGCCACCTCCAAAAGATCTGAAGTCTCAGAAAAGGATTGTAGGACTTTTGGCATATTATGCTCACTGGATACCAAATTTCTCCGACAAAATGTATCCTATAATGAAAAATCAAATTTTTCCTGTACCTACAGAAGTAAAAACAGCGTTGGAAGACTTGAAAGAAGAATTGCAGAAAGCAGCAATTTTCACCATAAAGTATGACCATCCTCTAATTGTGGAAACTGACGCTTCTGACATCGCAGTAGCTGCCACTTTAAATCAGGAGGGAAGACCTATTGCATTCTTCTCTAGAACTCTTTCACCTACTGAAAGGCATCAATCTGCCATAGAGAAAGAAGCCACTGCAATAATTGAAGCCATACGCAAATGGAAGCATTATTTGTGTGGCAATCATTTTACCCTTATTACGGACCAGCGGTCTATTTCATACATATTTAAAGACACTCATGACAAGAAAATTAAAAACGATAAGATACAAAGGTGGAAATTGGAACTAGCAAGCTTCAAGTTTGATATACAGTATAGACCTGGGAACGCCAACACAGCAGCAGACACCTTGTCTAGAGGGCACTGTGCAACCATGACGAAACAAAGTAGCCTGAAGACGTACCATGACTACCTGTGTCATCCAGGTGTCACTAGACTTCTACATTATGTCAGGTCAAAGAACTTACCCTTCTCGGTTGAAGAGGTCAGACAGACCATTCAACAATGCAGAACCTGCAATAGAATTAAACCGCAATTCTATAAGGAATTTGCAGGTACGCTCATCAAGGCCACACAGCCGTTTGAAAGAATAAGTGTTGACTTTAAAGGTCCTTTGCCATCAGCTACTCGCAACAAGTATTTGTTAACAATGATTGACGAATATTCGCGGTTTCCATTCGCTTTTCCCTGTCCTGATATGACATCTAAGACAGTAATAAAGTGCTTCGACCAGTTATTTTTCCTCTTTGGAACACCCAGTTACATCCACTCTGATCGTGGCACATCATTTATGTCCACAGAAACTACAGAATATCTACATTCTAAGGGCATAGCCACTAGCAGGACAACGCCCTATAATGCCAAAGGAAATGGGCAAATAGAAAAGCTGAATAAAACATTGTGGCAGGCTATTTTATTAGCATTGGACTCAGGGAAGTTGGAACTATCACAGTGGGAATCTGTGTTGCCCCAGGCACTTCACTCAATTCGATCATTACTGTGTACTTCTACTAATGAAACTCCACACGAACGGATCTTCAAATTCAACAGAAGATCGCCAACGGGAACATCCTTGCCTACTTGGCTACAGAACCCAGGCAAAGTATTACTAAAATCCCCTGTAAGATCTTCAAAATTTGACCCATTGGTACAAGAGGTTGAACTTATTAGCTGCAACCCACAGTACGCCCATATACGATTTCCAAACGGCCGAGAGGAGACAGTGTCGCTTAGGCACCTGGCGCCAAAGGAAAGTTCCACGAACGATTATTTCGAACCAGAGAACGGTATTCTGCCTCAAGAGGTCGGTGACTCTTTGGATCTCTCACCAGGGAGTCGCTACGGGCCTGAAACTATCAGTAATTCACAGAGTCCCACCCCAATGATGTACAACCAGCCAGAAGTCAACAGTGACTCACAGGGGAGCCACCCAATGCCAGAGGCCAATATTGACTCGAGTCCCGTACAGGACAGTTACGACACGCAATGAGAAAAGTCTACGCCAGAGATACCTCCGGATCCTTCCCTTCATACGCATGGTTATAACCTAAGACCCAGAAAGAAATAAAGGAGGGGTGAATGGAGTGATCGTTAAATGAACTTGTGTGTTACCCGTGCTTGTAATCGTGCTAGTATTTGTAATCGTGTTCGCATTATCGTAGTCTGTGAATCGTGACCAGTCTGTACTGTGTTATTGTGTGTATCAGTCGTGTTTTATTGAAATAAAGCCTTGTTTCTAAGGTTATGAATTGACTTAGTATATTACACTGAGTATTTAGTGAAACACTTCCCACATTCTGAGTATTTAGTGAAACACTTCCCACATTCTTAGCATTTAGCGGAACACTTCCCACATTCTGAGCATTTAGCGGAACACTTCCCACATTCTGGGTATTTAGTGGAACACTTCCCACATTCTGAGTATTTAGTGAAACACTTCCCACATTCTGAGTATTTAGCGGAACACTTCCCACATTCTGAGCATTTAGCGGAAAACTTCCCACATTCTGAGCATTTAGTGAAACATTTCCCACATTCTGAGTATTTAGTGAAACACTTCCCACATTCTGAGTATTTAGCGGAACACTTCTCACATTCTGAGCATTTAGCGGAACACTTCCCACATTCTGAGTATTTAGTGAAACACTTCCCACATTCTGAGTATTGAGCGGAACACTTCCCACATTCTGAGTATTTAGTGAAACACTTCCCACATTCTGAGTATTTAGTGAAACACTTCCCACATTCTGAGTATTTAGTGAAACACTTCCCACATTCTGAGCATTTAGCGGAACACTTCCCACTTTCTGAGCATTTAGCGGAACACTTCCCACATTCTGAGTATTTAGCGGAACACTTCCCACATTCTGAGCATTTAGTGAAATTCTTCCCACATTCTGAGTATTTAGCGGAACATTTCCCACATTCTGAGCATTTAGCGGAACACTTCCCACATTCTGAGAATTTAGTGAAACACTTCCCACATTCTGAGTATTTAGCGGAACACTTCCCACATTCTGAGTATTTAGCGGAACACTTCCCACATTTTGAGTATTTAGTGAAACACTTCCCACATTCTGAGCATTTAGTGAAACACTTCCCACATTCTGAGTATTTAGCGGAACACTTCCCACATTCTGAGCATTTAGCGGAACACTTCCCACATTCTGGGCATTTAGTGAAACACTTCCCACATTCTGAGTATTTAGTGAAACACTTCCCACATTCTGAGTATTTAGCGGAACACTTCCCACATTCTGAGTATTTAGCGGAACACTTCCCACATTCTGAGTATTTAGTGAAACACTTCCCACATTCTGAGCATTTAGCGGAACACTTCTCACATTCTGAGCATTTAGTGAAACACTTCCCACATTCTGAGTATTTAGTGAAACACTTCCCACATTCTGAGTATTTAGCGGAACACTTCCCACATTCTGAGTATTGAGCGGAACACTTCCCACATTCTGAGTATTGAGCGGAACACTTCCCACATTCTGAGCATTTAGTGAAACACTTCCCACATTCTGAGTATTTAGCGGAACACTTCCCACATTCTGAGTATTGAGCGGAACACTTCCCACATTCTGAGTATTTAGTGAAACACACATTCTGAGTATTTAGCGGAACACTTTTCACATTCTGAGTATTGAGCGGAACACTTCCCACATTCTGAGTATTTAGTGAAACACTTCCCACATTCTGAGTATTTAGCGGAACACTTCCCACATTCTGAGTATTTAGCGGAACACTTCCCACATTCTGAGTATTGAGCGGAACACTTCCCACATTCTGAGTATTGAGCAGAACACTTCCCACATTCTGAGTATTTAGCGAAACATTTCCCACATTCTGAGTATTTAGTGGAACACTTCCCACATTCTGAGTATCTAGCGGAACACTTCCCACATTCTGAGTATTTAGCGGAACACTTCCCACATTCTGAGTATTTAGCGAAACACTTCCCACATTCTGAGTATTTAGCGGAACACTTCCCACATTCTGAGTATTTAGCGGAACACTTCCCACATTCTGAATATTTAGCGGAACACTTCCCACATTCTGAGTATTTAGCGGAACACTGATATGCAAATATAGGCTTAATAGTATTGATATAGTTTCAAATTAATAATAATTTAAAATAAATGAAGTGTTCCTATTCTTTTTCCCTTTTTCACTTTGTCTGTCTATTGTGTGTCTTTCTCTGACTGTTCGTCTGTCTGTCTCTCTCTGTATATTCTTTCTTTAAAAAATGTATATAAAGAATCATTTTCTATTCTAATTTACTTTCTGCGTTGGCCATTGGTGAGATGCTTTTGAACTATGACATAACCGATTCTGAAAGATTTTGATTGGGTCGTCCAAGCAGCATATTTGATCTCAAAATTGCGAAGAAGTCTCTTGGCTTTCAAGGTATACCGAAGGTCTAGCCCGGCATCCTTTCAATGGCTTCATGGCATACTTTGCTAACGGAGGCATTCGGGAGTGCCCTTTCGTCGAGCTTTACTACGCGCTGTCTTCCTTGTCTGGACAATGCTATTTATCTCTTGGGACCATGCGGGTCGACGTTGAGCACTGATGATGAGTCAGTTGGATATGTCTCTTGGCCGCACCCAGCAAGGCAGCAGTTAGTTCGCCGCATGCGAATTCGATTGGTTCCTTTCTTCACCGCGAGGGTAGACACAGCAGCGTCGAATTCCGCTCCGCAGACCAGTCAGCCTTCTGCGCTGTTTAACGTTCACGGGACATGAAGAGCTACGCCTCTGGTCTCTAGGATGGCAATGGTGATCTTTTCCAATATCCTTGGGAACTTTTATTGTTGCTTTATTGTCTAGTATATAGGTTGGTATCAGATGACAGATCTAGTAACGAAAGAGACCCATTGCCTGTTTGTAAAAGGGTGGGCTACGTTTAATCTGAAAAAAGAACAGATTATTATTATTTAGTAGGTCATGGAGCTTTTAGCCCCATGAATCATTCGTGTAATAGCCCCAGAAATCAGTCGGCTCATAGCCCAGGCAGGAAACTTGCCATTCAGATCCATATATATTTTTACAGCGAAATACCAGAAGTTTAATACAGTTTAATGATGTATATTTTAACAGCCTACTATTTACCGCACTCTGCAAGAACTCTATATTTTGTTTTGATCGGGATTTGTGTTTGCTTCTTTCGTTATTAAATTCAAAAGTGTATTTCGGGATCATTTTGTGATGTTGTCCCAGATAATTAATCCATACACTGGATGCTTGACTCCCTGGAGTTCCTCTTACGTTTTTCATATTTATTTCCTATTCACCAGTTCTTGTTAACTTATGTCCTTCGATTTATATATACCTACTACTGTAAGTAACAGACTTTCACACCAACAAACAAGATTTCTTTCAGTACTTTGATTTGAAGCATCTTGCAAGTAAGCTGAATACGAATATTTTTTTTTACTTTAACAATATTTATACATCAAGATTCTATACCTTTTTTTAAATAATTATATCAATGTAATGAGGGTCGGGGTGTGTGGCCGAGTGGTATAACTCTTGGCTTCTGAATCTGGGGTCCTGGGTTCGAATCGCTGTGAAGACTGGGATTTTGAATTTTGAGATTTTAAGGACGCCCCTGAGTCAACCCAACTCTTATGGGTACCTAACTTTACTTTGGGAAAGTAAAGGCGGTTTGTCGTTGTGCTGGCCACATGACCCTGCTAGTTAACCGTTGGCCACAGAAACAGATGACCTTAACATCATCGGCCTTATAGATCGCAAGGTCTGAAAGGGAAACTTTACTTTACTATCAGTGTCATGATAAGATCTTAAGACTAGACACCCACGTCTTCGTGAACCCGAGTCCACAGATATCTTGCTACGATACTGATTACGATGCTGATTACGATACTGATTACGATACTGATTACGATACTGATTACGATACTGATTACGATACTGATGACCATACTGATGACCATACTGATTACGATACTGATGACCATACTGATTACGATACTGATGATCATACTGATAACGATACTGATTACCATGCTGATTGCGATTAATCATCTGATCACGGCATCTTAGTCACTTACCGTTGGGGCAGGTAGCACAGCAAGCTCCTGGACTCACGACAAAGTCTGCGCACTGTTGACTGCGACAGTCTGCGTGCATGCATATTTGGTGCTCAGATTGATCTTGTGAGCAGTTGCTGCACATGTAGCACGCCACTGGGTAGTTGTTTTGATGGAAGCGCTGAAAGGATCAATGGAGGATTGATTTGTTTGTTTGTTCGTAAAATGTGTTACATGCTTCGGATGTTCCTTCAGAGGTGAAGATAATCTATTTCCTAGTCGAAACCCCCTGCAGGACGACGGGGAACGGCAGCGGGAAGGGTATGCGGAGGAAATTCCAGCTACCGTCTCCTCAGCGTGGCGCCTCCGTGGAAACGTCCGCCCGGGAAAGTGGATATGCGAAGTACGGTAGCAAACATAGCTCTTAGTGGGCTACCACACGTATCCTCTAGCGAGGGTACATTACACGTGGTAGGGATGTAAAAAAGGCTCGCTAAACCAGTCAGAAACCCCCATCAGCCCGTTTCTCAAAGGGGCCCATACGTGTGGTGATGGTCCCCCCACGGGTACGATGGGACAGCATAGGCATAAGGATGGCCCCCACGTGGGGCTTGAGCTTCCGGCCACACATGAAAGGAGGAATTCATGCAGGGGTTCGGAAGAACGTGCAACATGCCAAGACGGGTGTGAAGAAATGAATCACTTAGTCGACGGGGGCCTCCTGACAAAGAGATCGGTGATGAGCCAATTTCTCATCCTGGCCACGAGATAAAAGCCTTTCTCGGGTCACATGGTTCATAAAAGAGGCGTGCTTGCCTCGAACCATTTGGACATCTGAATCAGGAAGGGTATTGAACCCGGTACCATCGAGACGACCAAACGCACACATACCGCACCACCGGCTACCATCCATTTGCGAGATCTTGTAATCGTGTTGATGAGAAACTTTAAGAAACATCAGGCAACATTTGAACAATATTATTTCCTGATACTAGCATGTTTTTTTTTACTTGTCTTAGCTCGATTTTTTTTTTAAAATGATATTTTTGTTTTGTTTCCTTAGGAATGGCATATATGCAGTTTGAATAGTTAAAACCTAAGTCAAGATGCCTGAGTGACTTAAATCTTGTAAACTCTCTTGTATAAGGGCAATGTGACATATCCTAAGATCACCGCTATTCTCTGAGGAACGCTCATGCCAAGTTTCATGAAGATTGGTCAAAGGGTTTTGATGTCTATGAAGGACATACATACACCTTACATTCTATTTTATATGTACTATTTCTTCATGAAAATAATGCTTTTCAGGATATGTTCAAAACGTTCAGGTTAATAATACTAGGTCCCTTATGTTTGTCACGAGGTCCTCGTATAATTAAGTTCTCTTTTCTTGTCAGATGTGACTAAATATGTAGGTCACAGTTGGGTCTACTTAGCCAATGAAAAAAAAAAAAAAAAAAAAAGACGGCACTTTTTGTACTTTGAGTCATTAACTTTTATAAGTAGGAGTCGAAAACAATTTTTAAAAAATTAGGTGCACTGTCCTAGTAGATAAAATGCATTTAACTGCAAATGCTGATAATATGACCAAACAAGCAAAATATTTAAAAAAAAAAAAAAAGCTTATCTAAAGGGGAAGAATTCCGTCGATAAAAATATAGAATGAAGAGGTTATTTCCCTTATTCGATATTAAAGAAAATAATTAATTAACAATAATTAATTGACTAATTTAGTATTTTTGTTTATTGATTTATTTTTTTGTTAGGTACAATAAATATTTGTTTAAAGTATCAGAATGATCGGAAATGGGTGAGGAAGATATAGCGTTAATAAATAATTAAGGGGACTAAACCCAATAAATTTAGCCACATCTGTGGATGCTGAAGTATTAGTTTCCCTTGCTGCTATTAATCAAAATAATGAAATATCAGTAATTAATTGTCTAATTTGTCACTTTCCTAATAAGGATTCATGTTTTGTCTATGTCAATGAATAATTGTGCGAAATTTCAGCTTGATCCGAGAATGGGTGTGAGAGAAATAATGTGTTCACATTTTCTATCAGATAGACAGTGTGAGTTGATATAAAGCTTTGTAAAAAAAAAAAAAAGACAAAAAAAAAAAAAAAAAGATTAATAAGGGGTTACTGGATAGCGAAATTTATTTTTTTTATTTTTGCTTTAACTTAATAACTATTGTTATATTATATCATATGACAACTCAATAATAAAAAATATATATTGAATGTTGTCTAATGTTTCCGGGTTGCCATGGTAACGGCAGCCATCTTGAAAATAAACAAAAATTAGTTCATATAGGAAAATTCTAAAATTTTTCAAAATAGATAAATTTCAAAGCTAAAAATACTTACACCGTAAAGTATAAAGGTGGCTGGAAGGAGCTAGCTAGATTTTATACATTTTCCCTTAGTATTGTGCATTTTATGATTTTTAAAAAAAGGGTGATTTTTTTCCTGTAAAATGCATCCACATTTTTTTTTCCCAAAAGATCATATATTAAAAACTTCTTCAGCTAAAGTCATTAAAACTAGCTTATTCTCTGTATTATTTATCTCTGAATATGTGTACCAAATTTGACACATTTATCTCTATTAGTTCTAGAGATTTTAGAAATATGTTACAGGGGGGGGGGGTCACAAAAAATGCATTCACTCAAAAACAGTGAATTTGTATTAAGAAAAATATGGAAAATAGTGTTCACCACGCATCATTAAAATGCTTTTTTTCAATAAAAAATGCTATTTTTTAGAAAATTTTTGGTGCCAGTTTATAAAATACATGTCCACCTATTTAATTACACCAAAATTGAAAAATCGATTTTTTTACCCAAAATCGGATCCAGTAACCCCTTATTATTAAGGCTACTGTAAAAAATGTCCTCCTTTTATTGTTTTTAAAAAAGACTTATCACTGTGTTACCTCCATAGATTGTACTGATAACCAAAGACAGAAATGAGGAAGAGATAACAGACTTTAGAACAGGTGAAGGTGATCCTTAGACCTTATGACATATATATTTTGTATCTACATAGAGTCTATTTAGAATTTAGACCATCTCGATTTAGTGTGCTCATTCTAAACGCGAAATTAGTCAACAAAAGATAAATGTTATATTTACTTTTTTATACTGAAATGCGAAAAACAAAATACTTACATTACAAATTTGTACATTTTCAGAAGAAACACTTCTCTTATGCACCAATGGGCTTCGGGCTTTTCTTATTCCTGAGGCAAAAAGCCAGGACCAAGTGTGCCCGATAAATAATAGGCAAAAACAAAGAGTAGCGAACCGACATACCATTTTTAACTTCGGTTCAAGGAAGTAGGCTCTCGAAGCTCAAAGTACAGCCTACCTTTAAATCAAGAATAGGATCGTCCCAATGCAAGCTTACGTGCCTAGGAAAAAATATATTTATAAAACAACAAAAAAAAAAAAAACCTATCATAAATTATTTGTAAAGCTATAGAGTCCAGGCAAGCTAGGTTTTTTGTGTGTCCCAGTTCCAAGGTCCAGTGAGAGATATTAGGGCAATAAAGAAATAGGACGTAAACACGTCAGACCCAAAAAAGAAAACAAAAAAAAAAAAACAACAACACAACAACGAAAAACAAAATAAAGTCTATGACATGGAGGAGGAGGAAGGGGGGGGGGTACCTATCCAGGATATATATTGTGTGCATGTGTGTAAGGGGGTTGTGGACAGGGCCTGTCCTACAGATTGCGGGGCCCTATGCGAAACGGATTGCGCGGGGCCCAATCTGGGTAGGGATAAGGATAATAAGTCAAAATGAAGATTTATTGGTAGAAAATAAATTCGTCTTTGCATTTTATTCGTACTTTACTCAGTGCAAAATCAAGATAAAATTCACTTGACGAGCTATCTACAATAGAATGTAGATAAACATACAGATCTGCCTTTTAGATTTACCTACTATTGACTAGCAAAATATCGCTTTTGATTTTTTTACGAGATCGAGATAGATTTAGATTTATATTTAAATGTCATTGGCTATCACAGTAAATTAAGTATTGGAACTTACTGTTTTGGTTAAAATTCGCCCTATTATTTTATTAAATGGAAGCTGACAATGCCGTTTTTTTTTTAAATCGCGAGTAGGATTGGTGTTTTCCATATTGAATGTCACGCCAAGATTACAATTTTGTCTATTTTTCAGAACATGTTTTGATAATTTCAGGAGATTTTCATGACTTTTTTCGTATACTTTGCAATTTCAGGAGATTTTTAAGGGTTCCTGGAAAATCAGGAGACCGCGAAAACCCTGTTATAAGTTAAAATGGTTTAATTTAATATATAACAACTAGAGTTAGCGCGGGGCATATGAAAGTGCAAGGCCCACTGCGGCCGCATAGGTTGCAGTGCCCTAAGACCGGCTCTGTTTGTGGGATTATACCTCTCTTTCTGTGATTAGTAGTCTGCTGTTTTTAAAGAACACGGCTTATCAATGGGGAAGAACTCCACATATACAATTACGTTTCTCGATAGTGTAGAGTATATTTCCCCTTTTTACAGGATCGCACACAATAATTACCAATACATTTATTTACGAATTGATAAATTTGTTTTTTAATTTGATTCATTTTTTGGTTACGTACAATTAGTAATTGTTTAAAGTTTCAAATAGATCCGAGAATGAATGTGTTAGAAATACCGTGTTCAAAATATGTAGCAGACAGAGTGACTTAATATTTAGCCTTTACCTGTCCCTTAAGTCTGTTGGCCCGTTGTGGCACCATGTAAGATTTGTCGACCGTCTTTTTCCATTTCTCTCTGTCTTTTGCCTTAGTTAGAACTGGCAGGCCCGTCCATTCTTTTATGTTGTCCTCCCATCGCTTTCTCTGTCTCTTCTTCTTTTTTCCTGGTAACGTTCCCTGAAGGAAGGTCTTTGCAAGCCCCGAAAACCTTGTAATATGGCCATAGATTTTTATATTGCGTTTTTTTTACGACGGTTAGCAGGTCATCGTGGGGTCCGATCGCTGCAGTAACCCTGTCTCTAATTTTTTGGTTTGTAATAATATATCAAATGGACTGGATATCAGCGTTGTAAACATTGATAAAACCCAAACTTCTCTCGCATGACAAATAACTTTAGGTACACATTTTAGCTAGGTTACTATTTGTCTGGATTCAGAAGAAACCATAGTACAGAACAGAACAAAAACATTTCGCAAGATATTTCTCTGACGCTGTGCCATTATAAACAAGGATAAGGATTTGGAATAGCCTTTCATCCACGATATTATGTTACTTGGCATGTCGTTCTAACCCATGCCACACGTAAGATAACAGAACACGTTTCTAGAAACTCTAAAAAAAATTTTTTTTTACGTATGTAGTGGCGTAGTTAAAGAGTAATAAGAGGGGGGGGAGGGGGGTCAAGCAGTGTTCTATTACCATTCACAGACTTCACTCAGACTTTTATTCGCAGCGAAGATATCTGAGTATATCCGATGAAAGTAGTGTGAAATTTTTTTTAAAAATGGAGAAAGTGTGTGTGTGTGGGGGGGGGGGGGGGTAAAAGTTGTAATAGAGATGACTTTGCTTAGTTTCATAGATCATTCTATAGTGATCGGTTCGGCAACCCTAAACCTTTCCTACCCGAAGCTGATGTAATGCTATTTTCATATGGATGGACTTTCTTTTTTTCTTTTCTACACTATAAATCAAAAACATTTTTTCAACGGTGAATCAGATAATTCGGAACACCTCATTATGATGACTGCGCCCAATGAGTCTTAATCGTATTTAGTTCTTGATTGTGTTGTGTATGAAATATTAAAGTGGTTACACTATTACTGAATGAAACAAAAAGTATATGGTGTGGACAGTTTGGCATGAATATTATAATTATAACTAGCTAAGATAAGAATGATATTGATAGAGCGTTTACGTTAAAAAATGTCATTAATACACAATGTTCCACTCCAACGCGCTAGTAGTCAGAAAGAGGCCAGCCTCCAATGTGGGTCAAGATATGCGCAGTGTGAGGATGACCACATTCTTTCGAAAGTCCTTGAAAGAATATTTTGGTAAACAACAATGCGGGTCATCGAATGTAAGCTCTAAGGCAGGGGTTCTAAACCTGTGGGTGGCGACCCCCTTGGGGGTCGAATGACTATTTTGCAGGGGTCGCCTAAGACCAACAGAACTATGGATTATAATTTTTATAACATTATCAAAAGCCTTGTTACTTTAGAATATTTACTGTTGGGGGTCGCCGCATGCTTGGGAATAGTAAAAAGGGGTCGCCAAGCTAAAAAAGTTGAGAACCGCTGCTCTAAGGGTTAAGAAATATATTACTATCCTGTTAAAGTGAAATCAGTGGACTATATAAGGAAAGCTATGCTAGTCATTATTCTTTGATCACTGTTATTAGACATTGGTCGTTAGTATTTTATAAGCAATTTTGGCTGAGATTTATTAAATAGTAATATTATTTGCCAGTAAAGCTATTCTATTTTTTTTAAAAAGGGTTTAAATATATTCAACCCAGGGAATTAGTATTCAACATTGTATCTCTTCAATGTGTTAATTTATATTGAGACACCTCCGAAACTGCAAATGTTAGGTGACTTTGAGAGACTTTGAGAGACAAAAAGTCGAATTGATTGTGTAGACAACATAGTCCTCTATGCCAGTGTTTCCCAAAACTGTGTTCCGCGGGACCCTAGTTTTCCCGCGAGACCTGAATAGGTGTTCCATGAATTTCTGAAGTAATTAATTAGTAGAACCCGACGTGAATTAATCTCTCTAAAAAATAAGCAAAGCGTTCCGTTAAGGAAAAAGTTTGGGAACCACTGATCTACGCCATGGGATCACGTGTTTTGCAGCCTATAGCTTAGAAGTTTTGCACTTTACCTGTAAGTCTTCTGTTCGAAGACCATGCCTCTATGTTTACTTATAGCTTTAGGTTACATGTATATTGTAGCAGCAGCGTCACTTAAGGGATGCGTACGAGGGGTGCGTATCGCATAAAGTGTCACCCATAAGAAGAAGACACAATAACAAATATTTTTATTGCTTCCTAATAGAATAATTATTTCTAAAAATTTTTTATTAATGAATATAAGATAAGAAACGATAAGATAAGATTGATTCAAACAAATGGTAATTCGGTTTGACTATAATTGTCCACTTAGGCATAACAATAAAGATGCAAACACGAAAATAAAATGTCATACTCATACACACTCACACAAAACCAGGGTCTTATGAATTAGGCTTCAAGGTAACGACAAATGACTTTGCAACGCAACACCCTGACTGAAAGTGGGATAAAAGAAGTTTTAAAATCACCCGCGTTAGCTTTAACCGTGGGCCACAGAAACAGATGTTCTTTACATCAACTGCCCCATAGATCGCAAGGTCTGAAATGGGTATTTTATTTTTATTTCAAGATAGAAGTATTTCTGATCCATTTTGTATGCAAAAAATGCTGTCCGCACCAAGTGTTCAGTGACGTCTCCCGGGGAATGCAAGAAATGCTGTCCGCACCAAGTGTTCAGTGACGTCTCCCGGGAATGCAAGAAATGCTGTCCGCACCAAGTGTTCAGTGACGTCTCCGGGGAATGCAAGAAATGCTGTTCGCACCAAGTGTTCAGTGACGTCTCCCGGGAATGCAAGAAATGCTGTCCGCACCAAGTGTTCAGTGACGTCTCCGGGGAATGCAAGAAATGCTGTCCGCACCAAGTGTTCAGTGACGTCTCCCGGGAATGCAAGAAATGCTGTCCGCACCATGTGTTCAGTGACGTCTCCCGGGAATGCAAGAAATGCTGTCCGCACCAAGTGTTCAGTGACGTCTCCGGGGAATGCAAGAAATGCTGTCCGCACCATGTGTTCAGTGACGTCTCCCGGGAATGCAAGAAATGCTGTCCGCACCAAGTGTTCAGTGACGTCTCCGGGGAATGCAAGAAATGCTGTCCGCACCAAGTGTTCAGTGACGTCTCCCGGGAATGCAAAAAATGCTGTCCGCACCAAGTGTTCAGTGACGTCTCCGGGGAATGCAAGAAATGCTGTCCGCACCAAGTGTTCAGTGACGTCTCCCGGGAATGCAAGAAATGCTGTCCGCACCAAGTGTTCAGTGACGTCTCCGGGGAATGCAAGAAATGCTGTCCGCACCAAGTGTTCAGTGACGTCTCCCGGGAATGCAAGAAATGCTGTCCGCACCAAGTGTTCAGTGACGTCTCCGGGGAATGCAAGAAATGCTGTCCGCACCAAGTGTTCAGTGACGTCTCCCGGGAATGCAAGAAATGCTGTCCGCACCAAGTGTTCAGTGACGTCTCCGGGGAATGCAAGAAATGCTGTCCGCACCAAGTATTCAGTGACGTCTCCCGGGAATGCAAGAAATGATGTCCGCACCAAGTGTTCAGTGACGTCTCCGGGGAATGCAAGAAATGCTGTCCGCACCAAGTGTTCAGTGACGTCTCCCGGGAATGCAAGAAATGCTGTCCGCACCAAGTGTTCAGTGACGTCTCCGGGGAATGCAAGAAATGCTGTCCGCACCATGTGTTCAGTGACGTCTCCCGGGAATGCAAGAAATGCTGTCCGCACCAAGTGTTCAGTGACGTCTCCGGGGAATGCAAGAAATGCTGTCCGCACCAAGTGTTCAGTGACGTCTCCCGGGAATGCAAGAAATGCTGTCCGCACCAAGTGTTCAGAGACGTCTCCGGGGAATGCAAGAAATGCTGTCCGCACCAAGTGTTCAGTGACGTCTCCGGGTAATGCAAGAAATGCTGTCCTCACCAAGTGTTCAGTGACGTCTCCCGGGAATGCAAGAAATGCTGTCCGCACCAAGTGTTCAGTGACGTCTCCTGGGAATGCAAGAAATGCTGTCCGCACCAAGTGTTCAGAGACGTCTCCGGGGAATGCAAGAAATGCTGTCCGCACCAAGTGTTCAGTGACGTCACCGGGGAATGCAAGAAATGCTGTCCGCACCAAGTGTTCAGTGACGTCTCCCGGGAATGCAAGAAATGCTGTCCGCACCAAGTGTTCAGTGACGTCTCCGGGGAATGCAAGAAATGCTGTCCGCACCAAGTGTTCAGTGACGTCTCCCGGGTAATGCAAGAAATGCTGTCCGCACCAAGTGTTCAGTGACGTCACCGGGGAATGCAAGAAATGCTGTCCGCACCAAGTGTTCAGTGACGTCACCGGGGAATGCAAGAAATGCTGTCCGCACCAAGTGTTCAGTGACGTCTCCCGGGTAATGCAAGAAATGCTGTCCGCACCAAGTGTTCAGTGACGTCACCGGGGAATGCAAGAAATGCTGTCCGCACCAAGTGTTCAGTGACGTCTCCCGGGAATGCAAGAAATGCTGTCCGCACCAAGTGTTCAGTGACGTCACCGGAGAATGCAAGAAATGCTGTCCGCACCAAGTGTTCAGTGACGTCTCCCGGGAATGCAAGAAATGCTGTCCGCACCAAGTGTTCAGTGACGTCTCCGGGGAATGCAAGAAATGCTGTCCGCACCAAGTGTTCAGTGACGTCTCCCGGGAATGCAAGAAATGCTGTCCGCACCAAGTGTTCAGTGACGTCACCGGGGAATGCAAGAAATGCTGTCCGCACCAAGTGTTCAGTGACGTCTCCGGGGAATGCAAGAAATGCTGTCCGCACCAAGTGTTCAGTGACGTCTCCCGGGAATGCAAGAAATGCTGTCCGCACCAAGTGTTCAGTGACGTCACCGGGGAATGCAAGAAATGCTGTCCGCACCAAGTGTTCAGTGACGTCTCCGGGGAATGCAAGAAATGCTGTCCGCACCAAGTGTTCAGTGACGTCTCCGGGTAATGCAAGAAATGCTGTCCTCACCAAGTGTTCAGTGACGTCTCCCGGGAATGCAAGAAATGCTGTCCGCACCAAGTGTTCAGTGACGTCTCCTGGGAATGCAAGAAATGCTGTCCGCACCAAGTGTTCAGAGACGTCTCCGGGGAATGCAAGAAATGCTGTCCGCACCAAGTGTTCAGTGACGTCACCGGGGAATGCAAGAAATGCTGTCCGCACCAAGTGTTCAGTGACGTCTCCCGGGAATGCAAGAAATGCTGTCCGCACCAAGTGTTCAGTGACGTCTCCGGGGAATGCAAGAAATGCTGTCCGCACCAAGTGTTCAGTGACGTCACCGGGGAATGCAAGAAATGCTGTCCGCACCAAGTGTTCAGTGACGTCACCGGGGAATGCAAGAAATGCTGTCCGCACCAAGTGTTCAGTGACGTCTCCCGGGTAATGCAAGAAATGCTGTCCGCACCAAGTGTTCAGTGACGTCACCGGGGAATGCAAGAAATGCTGTCCGCACCAAGTGTTCAGTGACGTCTCCCGGGAATGCAAGAAATGCTGTCCGCACCAAGTGTTCAGTGACGTCACCGGAGAATGCAAGAAATGCTGTCCGCACCAAGTGTTCAGTGACGTCTCCCGGGAATGCAAGAAATGCTGTCCGCACCAAGTGTTCAGTGACGTCTCCGGGGAATGCAAGAAATGCTGTCCGCACCAAGTGTTCAGTGACGTCTCCCGGGAATGCAAGAAATGCTGTCCGCACCAAGTGTTCAGTGACGTCACCGGGGAATGCAAGAAATGCTGTCCGCACCAAGTGTTCAGTGACGTCTCCGGGGAATGCAAGAAATGCTGTCCGCACCAAGTGTTCAGTGACGTCTCCCGGGAATGCAAGAAATGCTGTCCGCACCAAGTGTTCAGTGACGTCTCCGGGGAATGCAAGAAATGCTGTCCGCACCAAGTGTTCAGTGACGTCTCCCGGGTAATGCAAGAAATGCTGTCCGCACCAAGTGTTCAGTGACGTCTCCGGGGAATGCAAGAAATGCTGTCCGCACCAAGTGTTCAGTGACGTCTCCGGGGAATGCAAGAAATGCTGTCCGCACCAAGTGTTCAGTGACGTCTCCGGGGAATGCAAGAAATGCTGTCCGCACCAAGTGTTCAGTGACGTCTCCCGGGAATGCAAGAAATGCTGTCCGCACCAAGTGTTCAGTGACGTCTCCGGGGAATGCAAGAAATGCTGTCCGCACCAAGTGTTCAGTGACGTCTCCCGGGAATGCAAGAAATGCTGTCCGCACCAAGTGTTCAGTGACGTCTCCGGGGAATGCAAGAAATGCTGTCCGCACCAAGTGTTCAGTGACGTCTCCGGGGAATGCAAGAAATGCTGTCCGCACCAAGTGTTCAGTGACGTCTCCGGGGAATGCAAGAAATGCTGTCCGCACCAAGTGTTCAGTGACGTCACCGGGGAATGCAAGAAATGCCGTTCGCACCAAGTGTTCAGTGACGTCTCCGGGGAATGCAAGAAATGCTGTCCGCACCAAGTGTTCAGTGACGTCTCCGGGGAATGCAAGAAATGCTGTCCGCACCAAGTGTTCAGTGACGTCTCCGGGGAATGCAAGAAATGCTGTCCGCACCAAGTGTTCAGTGACGTCTCCCGGGAATGCAAGAAATGCCGTTCGCACCAAGTGTTCAGTGACGTCACCGGGGAATGCAAGAAATGCCGTTCGCACCAAGTGTTCAGTGACGTCACCGGGGAATGCAAGAAATGCTGTCCGCACCAAGTGTTCAGTGACGTCTCCCGGGAATGCAAGAAATGCCGTTCGCACCAAGTGTTCAGATTTTTTTTCGTAATTTTCAAAAGCCTACAATATATTTTAAATTGAATCTTGCTAGACTTCCGAACAAGCTTCTCCACTATTGGTAGTAATTAAACATTTAAAAAAATTGAACCAAGCATTAAGAACTACATACTTGGAACCAGCCCAAAAGTTTAAACTCATTGTTGCTATATGACATATTTTCTACCAAATCCAACATTTGTTTTATTTGAATAGAAGATCTTAAGGCTGCTGAAGTTATATGTAATTCATTTTATTCTATGAAAGTTCTAGACTAGTTATTTACAAGTTATTTAAAGAAAATGAAGTCAAGCTATTAACAAGAACTAAAAAGGTATACATAGTAACAATAAAGTTATAAAATACTACAGAACACCATGTCTCCTTGCATGGTGGTTGACACATTCGTAATCAGGAAGGCTTCTTTCCACAAAATCAATACATAGTCTACACCCAAGACACGTACTCGGGACCATGAAAGTACTCGATGACTACCCCGTCCGACAGGTAGCTGCACAGTGTCCTCACAACTTGATTGCCGCCATAGACGCAGTTACATGTGGTGCCGTTGGGAAAGCTCACCACATTACCCATTGGGATCAATCTGTTCTCCACCCAGCAGTTGGGACCTAGGGGGGAAACACCAACAACAAAAACACTGTTGAATAAGCGATATTCAAATTAAGAAATAAATTCAAATCATTTTATAATGGGACATTTTCACGATAATTAGGCAATGTCAATAACGCTAAATAAAACTCCAAGACTGCAAACTAAATCAAAGCTACAAACGACCGAGCAAAAAAATTGACTCTACAATGCTAAAAAGTACCCAAAAATAATCATATAACAGAATCGCTTTTCAACACTTTTCTATACTGTGCACAGGATATACCAGAAAGCTTGCTATTTTTTTAGTTTTTCCGACATGTACGGATATCTCCAATGCGACACAATAATTGATCAATCTCTCCTCTTCTCGACATTCTAAATACATTGTAATATTTTTTATAATGATCTCATAGACGCTTGACGATATCGAGTTGAACTAATTAATGATATCCCCAGTTTCGGGAGGTATTTTTATTGAATATTTTAAAGCTGATCAAAGTATGAGGGTACCTCCACCATCTGTACTTTTCTTAGAATTGTTATTGTAAAGCAAATCTTTCAACCTAAAAGCATGCTCAGACCACTCTGGTTCAATCTCTTTGTGGACCTGTGGGAAGGTAGGGGATATCTGGAAGAAGGTTTCTGCGCTGCCTTTTGGGCGCTCATTAAATATAATTTAGCTAAAGTCGGGATTCGAACTTGGGCCCCCTTGATAGGTGCTGTCAAGCGGTATAAGCCACAGATTCCAAAAGGTTGAGGGCAAATAAAAGCGGATGGTCGCTGTGCTCGTTAACCTGTTTGATTCAGAAACCTGTTTGATTCAGAAACCTGTTTGATTCAGAAACATGGTTTACATGTTTGATTCAGAAACCTGTTTGATTCAGAAACATGTTTGATTCAGAAAAATGTTTGATTAAGAAAAATGTGTTATTCAGAAAACTGTGACCTTTGCTTTATGTGTTGAATATTATTTTACTGACGTTTGTACATATGTTGACAAAGCCAAAGTGTAATAAAAGGGAGGTCAAGTTATACACGTTGCCGTTAAGAGCTCATCAAACAGAATTCAATTCGAGACAGGATTCGAAAGCGACTCCCTTGATAGGTGGCCAAGCGTTTTTTTTTTCTGAGACACACATCCCGGGCGCGATGGCTGAGTGGTTAATCGCTTGGCTTCCGAACCTGGGGTCCTGGATTGGAATCTCGGTGAAAATTAGGATTTTGAATTTCTGGTATTTTAGGGCGCCCCTGAGTCCATCCAACTCTAATGGGTAGGGTGTTGGGTAAAGTAAAGGCAGTTGGTAGATGTGCTTGCCACATGACACCCGGCTCGTTAACAGTTGGCCAAAGAAACAGATGACCAGAACATCATCTTCCATATAGATCGCAAGGTCTGAAAGGGGAACTTTATTTTAATTTTCCACATCCCGCATTTTTTGGGTTAGTTGCTAGGTTCAACTGTCAATCATCTTGGTATGCAACAATCTTCACTAACTTACCATTAGGGCATTTGGCACACCAGTCGTTAGGACCCACCACGAAGTCTGCACACTGCTGGCTTGGGCAGTCGCCGTACATACAGTCTGTCTCTTGTCCATCTGCGCAGCTGCTACAGACGTAGAAAGATACTGGGTAGTTGTTGATGTATAGACGCTGAATGAAGGAAAGAAGATTTGCAAGAAATCTTTGTTGTCGTGATGTTGAGAGACTATTTAAAAATTGAAAGATAACAAAGGTAGTATGTTTTGTCACACAAACTCATAGGCATCCCCCTGTGGTACCAATGTTTGGTAAGCAATGTGGGTAAAATATTGAGAGGAGATTACAATAATTCTTTCGTGGTTTCCTTTGACAGTTGAATAAGTAACTCATCTAATCTCATCTCATCTCTGCCTGTGGTCCTGTATTGGGCAAGGGCCACCAACCAGTCTGCTCCAGACGTCTCGGTTCTGGGCTAGTCTCTCCAACTGTCATCCATCTTGCCACTAGGGGATCCAGAACTTTGGAGTGGGGGGGGGGGGCGATTTTTTTCCAAACCCTAACCCTAGACCTAACTCACAAAACCCATTTAACTACCCTCATAGAATTTTGAGTGTGTAATTTGCTTTTTTTATATTGAAGAGGGGGTTTATCGTAAATTTTGGAGGGGGTTTTAAAATCAATATCTTCCTTAACTGCTCTTGGAATTTGGGGATTTTCGTTTGCATTTTTTTGTTTTGTTTTATAGAAGAGGGGGATTTAAATGCAAACCCCCCTGGTAGGGGGTTTTAAACTCGACCCCCCCCCCCCCCCACGCGGTAGGCGGTTTTAAACTCAAAACTTGGGCAAGTGATGGTTTAGTATTAAAATCTCACCTAAAATAAACAAAATCACAGCAAAAAATCAGTACTAAATTCCGATTCCGATGGGGGGAGGGGGTGGGGGGTTTGAACGCTACGCCCATGATATATATATATGGCTGTTTTTGTTACAGTACGCACCGGTACGGAGTACCGGCACCTTTTCAATGTGGAGGAAAAAAATATTACTTTTCTTGTAATTCAACGTTCATAATTAATTTTTTATTAATAGTTATAAGTTAGGCAATCCATCACTGATTAACGGCACCTTATCACTGAGTACCGGGACCTATTTTTTTTTTTTTACAAAAAAAGCACTGTATAATATATATATTAGAATCTTTGAAAAAAAAAGCAATGATTCTCAACCTTAGGCGAAAAAAACCCAACAAAAACAGTAATGTTGAAGCCTTTGTCTTGACAGCTTGGGGGGGGGGGGTGTCTGGGAGAGCTTACAGCGAAGCCCCGACGCCAAAATCGATTTTTGCATTCTTCACGGCAGAAACGCTATTCTCCTGACATCTGCAGCTCATTATTCAGCCTATTCAAAAAGAACCTTTGGAAAATGTTTTACTTGAAAAATATTCTAATATGAATTTACAGGCCATTACTACACTGCAAATACAACCGATTTGTTCCTTGAAAAGATATGATACCCCACATATTTAGATTTAGACTTTGAGGATCGCCGTCGAAAAAATAAATATATTTAAAAATTATATTTCTTAAAAAAGCTCGTTTTAAGTGATATATTTTGTTCAATAGACATGTTTGTAACTTTGTTTTGTTACAGAACTATATTTCAAAGCTCAAACAAAAAATGTCGGAAATCGGAGGAGAAATTAAGTGGACAAATTAGATTCTACTCGAAATTTGTTTGCATTTTTAGGATTCAAGGATTTATTGTGAGTTATAGTCTCACAATTTTTATACAATAGAAAAATATCAGTATGAGTAAAGGTTGGAAAAATATGGCTAGAAAAATAATATTAGGTTTCAGAACGCATCTCAATTGTTACTCTTATAATGAAAAAACTCTTATGAATTCTAAATTTTCCAAAACAAAGTCCATCAGACTAACCGGTACTTTTTTTTTTGTTGTATTTTAGTTAAGAAATTACAAAATAAAAATAAAAAATATCACTAGTATAATTTATATATGCTATAACTTAGATTCTTATATCGAGTCGCCCCCCTCCCATTATTTAATGCCAAATGCAATCATTAGCAGAAATTATAAAAAGGAGCGAGGATTAACGTTTTCACTCTACCTCCCTCCTCCCCTTTCCAGACGTTTTAAAACAGAACAGTCAAATATGGCGACAGAGTTGATGTAATTGCACACGAATTTATCTTTTACTTTTTATTTTAAGACAGACTTTGTTTTGGAAAATTTTGAATTCATACGAATTCATGTGTGTTAAATAATGTTAGATAAGTTGTTAAGCAGATAAGACTTAACAGCTACAAGTAAGACTACACTAGCGTGGATTAAAACTACCAGGTATCAACACGTATCAACACAACTACATACTCTGACAAGCAATTCAACAAATCAAAAAAAATATTTCATCAAACTGCATACTGGGAAGCGTGGTCGAGAGGCTAAGTGCGCTTGAACTTACCTTGTCTTGGCTACCTAGAAGGGGGCTCGAGGTTCGACACTGTTTACTGAGCGCCTAAATGCAGCACCAACTCCTAGATACCTTCTTCCCCCCCCCCCCCACAGGTCCACAAATGAGATTGGACCAAAGCGCTCTGAGCATGCTATAAGCATGAAAGTAGCGCTATATAAAAGCTATAATAATAATAATACTATGTCTAAACACACAAGGCAAAAACTTACATCGCAAACTTCAGTGATCCTAGAAGATAGTTCACGCTTGGTTTCAAGAGCTTGAGTGCCCTCTTGCACCGCTTGGCTTCGGGCTTTTCTTATCCCTGACTCTAAAAACCAGGAGCTGAATCTTGAGCCCCTCTTGGGCGCGGACCAGACATGCCCGACGAATAGCAAGCAAAAACAAAGTAAAATAAACCGACACAGCATTTTAGTTTCAGTTTTAGTATGAGAGCTTATGCGTTTTATATAATTCAAACTAGATATCTATCTACCCTTGCGTTCTTAATGTGACACCTACCAATCGAATGCTAGCGAAGCGTTATGCACGTGGGGCTAGGAGGGCTCTTTTATAAATTCAAATACTTATCATAAATTATTTCGACAGCTATTAAATCTAGAAAACGTTCTGTAATGTTTTACATGTCTGTGAAAAGGGACGTAATCTCTGAAGATAAGAAAACAAAAAAAAAAAACAACACCCGCAGAGTGGCCTGTCTTTAAGTAGTTCTTGCTGTACTGGAGATATTTACATGTGAGAGAGAGAAGTGGTTGGGGGGGGGGGGGAGAGATTTACTCCCCTTATGTTGTACCTACAAATTTTTTTTTCATTGAGTGACCTAAAGACTTGGAAAAGGAGGTGGGGGGGGGGGAAGAAATAATATATGGATAAAGTTCTTGTTATGTGTAATATATTTCCATCGGCTCCCTAATCTTCAAGCCCAGTGCACATCCAGTCACATCCAGTGCACATCTAGTCACATCGAGTGCACATCTAGTCAAACCCAGTGCACATCTAGTCACACCCTGTGCACATCTAGTCACACCATGTGCACATCTAGTCACACCCTTTGCACATTTAGTCACACCCTGTGCACATCTAGTCACATCCTGTGCACATCTAGTCACACCCAGTGCAGATCTAGTCACACCCAGTGCACATCTAGTCACACCATGTGCACATTTAGTCACACCATGTGCACATCTAGTCACCCCCAGTGCACATCTTGTCAGCCCCAGTGCACATCTAGTCACACCCTGTGCACATCTAGTCACACCCAGTGCACATCTAGTCACACCATGTGCACATCTAGTCACACCCAGTGCACATCTAGTCACACCATGTGCACATCTAGTCACACCATGTGCACATCTAGTCACACCCAGTGCAAATCTAGTCACACCATGTGCGCATCAAGTCACACCCAGTGCACATCTAGTCACATCCAGTGCACATCTAGTCACACCCAGTGCACACCTAGTCACACCCTGTGCACATTTAGTCACACCCAGTGCACATCTAGTCACACCCAGTGCACATCTAGTTACTCTGCTACATACTAGGGCTATCAGACCTCCGACAAAAGGAGGTCGCGTCCTCCGTCCGCAAGGCGTTAGCATTAAGAGTGAAAGCAATTGGTTTACCTCAATTACTAGTAATTGATTTAAAACTAAATTACCGCGTTAAGGTATGGAACTTGGACAGCTTGTTTTTAACAAATAGTCGTTGGTGATTTCGCTAAAAAAAATCTATGGTGGGGGGGGGCCTTATCTTATGGAGCTTCCCCGGGGCAGTAGCCCCGCCTGCACTCTCTCAGATCCGGCCTGCCAGTGGACATATTAAAAAGAAGTGCCTTCTACCGGCCTTTCCAGGAATAGTCTCTAGATGTGCAGAGCAAGCAGAAATGCCTGTCTAGTTGTGTGGCGAAAAGGGTAACCATGATTTACGATCGACTCTACAAGTTTGGTTATCTTAAGTATTAATCATGGCTTTTGCTGAGCTTCGACCTTTACTATATAATTCTTTCTTTTTTTTTTTTGACTGACATTATTTTTTCCTATTTTTTGTTTTTCACAATTGACTCACTTTTTGTTGGTACGAATTCTAGACATGTTTTTCTCCCACTCCCATTCTCGGATGAAGTTTGGAGCCTCGCACAGTACAATTCTAATAAAGAAGAAATAGTGAAACTTGTCCTCAATGTTATTGTTGGAAAACACTGTTTATTTTTTAGTTTACTATTTTAATTTGGGCCGCCAGATTCACTTCGCCTAGGGCCTAGGTCCTCCATTTATCTGAGGCCGGCTCTGCTCTTTGGCTGCACCAAATCTCCGAGGAAATATTTAGACTTTAGACATAGGTCACATTTTTCGAGATCCCTGTTCAGTCTTTCCACGAAGGTACGAGTTGAATAGAGGTATTTTATAAACGGTTACACACTGCGTAAAACAAAATACGACTGGATCATGCGACTTTATTAGTGATGACAATATTTTTACTAGTCTATTGTACTGTTAGGTAAATGTTCTTTTTAATCAGTAGAAGATTACAGTGGCCAAAAACCACTAAAATTAGTGAGTCTCATGTTCTCACAAAGAGTGTTAATCAAGAAAAAAAAAGGGCAGTTACAACGCAAGGAGAGCTCCCCCTCCCCTTATTTGTACTCTTAATATCTCCAGGACCGCTACTGCCACTTAAGACATGCCACTCTGCAGGTGTATGTTTTTTTGTAATCTTAAAGCAGTAACGTTCATTTTTACTGACATGTAAATCAAATAAAAACAATTTATGATGAGTATTTTCTTTCTAGAGAGAACGACAGAGCCCCCTCCAAGTCCCCGATTCGCTAGCACTGGATAGAAAGTTTTCAGAAAGTTAATATTAAAGAAGCCAAAGTGTAAACGTTTACACACTTACACACTAAAACTGAAATCAAAATGAATTTTCGCTTTGGTTTTCTTTGTTTTTGCCTATTTTTGATTGGGCACACTTGGTCCGCGCCCAAGAGAGACATAAGAATGGGCACTTGGTTGTTTGCCTCTGGAATGAGAAAAGTCCAGATTTGCAAGAGGACACTCGTGAACCTGAGACCAAGAGTGAAACTCTTCGAAGTAAGACACAACTTTGCAATGTAAGTTTGTTTTTTCTAAATAAGAGGGTAGATGTAATGACGCTATATTTTGTTGCGATTAAAATTTCTCTCTTTCTCTCTCTCTCATTTCCATTAGAAGTGTCGCATCTGGCCAATAAGCAATAAAAAACAAACTGTGAACCTTGGCTGTGGTGATCAACTTGATGTTTCAAAATAAACTCAAAATTAATAAAGATAAGGCAGGAGTAACTAATATAGGTCACGTAGTTCTATAATCTTGGAGTTTTCTTTGACCCACATATTAGTCTAATGATACTAATCTGTAAGGTTCTCTATCTACAGATGCACTGATTAGGTCCGATCCAACCATATTTGACAACAGAGTCAACAAAAAAAAAACAACAACAACAACAAAACTAGATATCATATTCATATTCTCCAGGCTTGACTACTGTAATTTTGTTTTAACAGGTATCATCTCATCATCTCTTCATCTCTGCATGTGGTCCCTTCTGGGGCATAGGTCACCAACCAGCTTCTTCCAGACGTCTCAATTCTGGACGAGTCTCTCCAACTGTCCCCATGTCTTGCCCATCTGCTTGGCATCTGGTTCCAAATCACGGCGCCATGTATTCCTGGGCCGTCCCCTCTTTCTTTTGTTGGTTCCAGGTTAGGGCTTGCCTTGTTATGTTGGATGCAGGCTGTGACTTATCCATCTCCAGCGTCTCTGAAGGATATCTACTTCAATGTAACTGGTATACCCGATGACAAAAACGCTAAGCTGCAACTAATTCAAAACAACGCTGCACGAATATGAAAAACAAGACGCGAATCTTCAATTGCTCTCTGGAATATTCAATTGGCTTTCTGTGATTGCAAGATCGATCAAGTATCACTAATTGAAAAGAGATATGTTATCAGACAAACTCAGAGGCAGCCTCAGCAGGTTCGCTCATGTACAAAAGAATATTTAAGTCATCATCTTGTTTTGATTGCATAAAAAAGTATCGCAATTTATTTCACAGAATCTTTAGGCGTTTTTTTTTTACTTTATAAAAACGGAAAAACCCTATTATCGATAATGGGATTCCTGGACCTTTTCACAAGAAAATTTAAAATAATAAAGGTGAAAAGAATTAGTTGGATTAGTTTTTTACTTGAAAACATACTGAAAAACATATTAAAGATAAAAGCTTTCTGACTACCTTGCTATCTTTTTGTGTTGAAATGCAGTTTCTGAATATCACGACTACAGCAGCCCATTCTCTCATATTTGACAATATTTCTGAATATCACGACTACAGCAGCCCATTCTCTCATATTTGACAATATTTCTGAATATCACGACTACAGCAGCCCATTCTCTCATATTTGACAATATTTCTGAATATCACGACTACAGCAGCCCATTCTCTCATATTTGACAATATTTCTGAATATCACTTCAGCAGCCCATTCTCTCATATTTGACAATATTTCTGAATATCACTACAGCAGCCCATTCTCTCATATTTGACAATATTTCTGAATATCACGACTACAGCAGCCCATTCTCTCATATTTGACAATATTTCTGAATATCACTACAGCAGCCCATTCTCTCATATTTGACAATATTTCTGAATATCACTACAGCAGCCCATTCTCTCATATTTGACAATATTTCTGAATATCACTACAGCAGCCCATTCTCTCATATTTGACAATATTTCTGAATTTCTGAATATCACGACTACAGCAGCCCATTCTCTCATATTTGACAATATCACAAAAGTAAAAATTTTCTTTCATCCTTTCAGCGACACTACATCAACAACTACCCCGTAGCGTTCTACGTCTGTAGCAACTGCTCCGATGGACAAGATTACACAGGCTGTATCGTCGGTGACTGTCGAAGCCAGCAATGTGCAGACTTTGTCGTGGGACCTAACGACTGGTGCGCCAATTGCCCTAATGGTAAGTGAATGGCAAGATGATTGACAGTTGACATCGGCAACTAAGGTGAAATATAAATGTTCACGTCAATTAAAGAAAGATTAACTCTTTATCTCCGTAATAATTTTCCACGTTCTGGCAAATTTGTCAATTTTTTTTTATATTGTCCATCCTACCCTGTAATGATTAAACGTCAATAGCATTTTTGTTTGTAATCAGAAAACTTTATTTATGGTATAGAATTATAGGAGAATGCATGCCCTTTTTATATAACACAAATTCAAGTTTATAAAACCAAAAAATAATTGAATTTAATGAGGTCGAATAACGATGGTCTCGTTAATAAGGAGAGGCATGCCTATAGAAGAATGCCTCTAAAAGATTAATACAGTCGAATTCAGTTTATAGAACCACAACGGGCCGCGATTATTTAATAAATCACTGGTCCTATTAATAGGATTCTACTGAATAATAGTATATGTTTCGGTACTTTAGAATTCCTACCCAATAAGCGATTGGTTCGATTAACCGGTGCTACGATTAGCTGGATAAATTGCACGTCGATGTATACAGTTTCCTATAAGCAAATTTGCTATTTAATTAGTTGATGACTATGTAACTACTTGTGATGTCCTATATGATTGTAAAATAGAGGTTATAGGGCTACAGAGCTTAAGACGTTTTCTTAACTCCGATATTCCATGTTCTAAACAGATGATATTGCATACAAATATAGGGCTTAGAAATGTATGTGAGTTGTATATAACTCTAGATTTTAAATTGGAATTTTCCCCCAACATTATGCACAAAGTCCCCGACCTTTAAAAGAACATAAGTAGAATAGCAGTCACCCAATGATACAAAGCTCACGAGTCGGACGGTACAACTGGTACACGACAATGACATGTGGCTAGCACAACGACCAGCCGCATTTATTTCCCATCAAACTTTTGGTGTATGTGCCTTGGTTGGCTTAAATCCGCTTGATTACCAATCAATGGGACTCGACCTCGAATCCCGACTCGAGCCAAGCTGTGTATGCTGAGCACCTAAAATGCATCAAGAAAACCTCCCAAACATTCATTCTCAACAATCAACAAGACATTGAACCAAAGTGCGCTAAGTGTACTTTTAACATGAAAAATTTGCTAAACTAAAACGATTGTAAAAAAAAAATAAAAAAAAATAAATAATAAAGTTAATTTAAGGGGAAGAACTCTGCACTTACATCCATATCTCTAAAAATGTAGAAGTTATTTCCCTTATATGATACCAAACCAATAGTTAATGGACTAATTGGTTAATTTTCTTTAGTTAATTCTTGATTGTTTAAAGTTTTAACTTGACCTGAGAATGGGTGTGCTAGAAATAACTAGTACGATAACTAAGGGGACCAAACCCTACATATTTAACGGCTTTTTTTTTTCATCTCATCTGTGAGCACTGAAGGATTAATTTCCCTTATTTATACAATTAATTGTTAGTAGTTAATTGACTAATGAATAATTGTTTAAAGTTTCAACTTGATCCGAGATGGATGTGTGAGAAATAACGTGTACAAACTTTTTACCAAACAGACAGAGTGAGTTGATATAAACTTTGTAATAAACGATGGGTCTTGTTGGGTACCTGTACGCATTGATCAGCCCTAAAATATCCAATGAAAATCCCACCGATAACTAGATATCATTAGTTAGAAAGCCTGGCATCTTTCAACTTTCTCAAGAGTTTATATAAATGTTTCCAAAAACTGTGTTCCGCGGAACCCTAGGGTTCCTCGAGGCCTGAATGAGTGTTCCACGAACTACTGAAATAATTAAGTAGTCAGCCAGCACGTGAATTAATCTCTCTAGAAAATAATCAAAGTGATCCCCTAAATGCTCAGAATCTGCGAAAAGGTTTGGGAAGCACTGGTCTATAAAATCATTGTATACATATTGCAACGTTTTGTAGAAAGAATGTCAAGAACAGAAAGAGAGATAGCATTTTTTTCTTTATTATTTATGATTTCAATATATCTTCTTATTTTTCACAATATCGCTTACTCATCAGTTTTTTTTGTTGCTGGTGTTTTCCCCCTAGGTCCCAACTGCTGGGTGGAGAGCAGACTGATCCCAATGGGTAATGTGGTGAGCTTTCCTAACGGCACCACGTGTAACTGCATCTATGGTAGCTATCAAGTTGTGAGGACGCAGTGCAGCTACCTGTTGGAAGGGTAGAAGTGGACTACTTTCATGGCCCCGATTACGTGTCGTGGATGTAGGTCATGTATTGATGTGGAGTTTCCTGATTACGCATGCACAACGCACCACGTACCACGCTTAATTTGAATGTAGGCCCATAGTAAATTATAATTATATTGCAATTATATAAACCTTTTTATTTCTTGTTTATAATTTGGTTTCATTATCTTTAGATATCTTGTAAATATAATAAAATGTCTAAAACTTTAATACAATAAAATAAATAGATGTATCTATAACAAGCTTGAGATGTGTTCCTCTATGTGTCCAATGTTAATGTTAGACCTAGTTGTGTATTTGTCATATAACACATTGTGAGTTGAAGTTGTGGGATGGCTCCCGATATGTAGCTGCAAATGTTTCTTTTAATTTTTGTTCAAACTGTTTCATTACTATTTATCGTGCTGTTTATAGACTCTTGATTAGCAATGTGGTTACCAAGTTGGCTTGAGAAGGCTTTAGCCCAAGAGTTCGAGTTCAGGTTGTTCCCCATTTAAAAAAAAAAATACATTTAAAAAGCAATCACCCAGATACCCCGTTCTTTCTCCCCTACCCCTTTCCAACTGGTCCAGACAAGTGATAGTATCATAGCGTATTGAGAAAGCTAAAAGCATGAAAATTGCGCTAAACAAAAACGATTGGTCAAAATATATTTGTTATCGCACACATCTATTCTTGTCTGTTTAGATCTATTCAAAATGTAATTGCATGACTGATCCAAACTAATTGATACAACTACACTTTATATATATATATTTTTTTTTAAGGTATATTTTTTTTATTTTGCTTCTTACTTGTATCTAAGCAATTTAAAACTTTATGCGACAGAGAAGAGCTGTGAACAATTTAAAATAAGAAAGCCATTAGGACTATATCACTATTTCTAATTCCACAAAATGATTATTTCCATTGCAGAAAGACGCTAAATTCTTTTCTCAATTACCAAATTCGTGTTTAGAAATGACGTGTCCCAATCCTGATATCCAGTCCTTTTCTGAATGAGAAACAATGTTTGTCTATTAGATGTATTAAAAGTACTTCTGCATACACTCAGCTTTCAAATCACGAGATTTGGAGTTAACTTTACGGTCTGGGAAACAAATTCTAAAATCGACAGCTTCTCACAAACAGAATGAACGTAAGCTTCCTACGTTTATGCAAATTCCAAATCAGCAGACGTAACAGAAGTGCAAACATACAAATTTAACTTCGCAATATTGCTCCAATATTTCCATTCGTATTAAAATTTTTTACATTGTCTGTGAAATTGTTTTTACGAAGCTTTGTCTGTGTGATACAAATGTTGAACACGTTTTTTCTCCCATTTCCCATTCTTGAATCAAGTTGAAAGTTTGCATTGTCGATGAAAATATATGAATCAGTTAAAAATTAATGCGTCAATAATTAATGTGTGGTAATGAATTAATTTTGTTTTATATCAAGATAGATGGCAGTAATTGTGCGGTTCTTTCTCGTATACAATCTATATTTTTTTAAAGTATATTTTTAAAAAAAAAATATATTTTGCTTCTTTAGTAAGTTAGGTCTTTCGATATCTGGGTTTTTTAATGGTTCCATATCTTAACTAGCTTATAGACTTTTCAAGTCTCAATACAGCTCTAAATGTGCTAAATGTGTACGAACTGCTAACTTTCAAAGTGGTGGGGATGGGAAGGTGGGATATCAAATTTATGACATGAATAAACCATTTTTGTATCAATCGGATAGACGACATGCTGTTAATATGTAAGGTTTAGGCTCCACACAACTATCTCCCCTACAGCTAAAACCAATGGGGAACTGAATGTACAAATCGGCCCTAGCCCTACCATATAATCCGGCCGACAAATTTGTGCCTTATTATGGACATCTAGTCGTAACTGTCCTCACAAACTTTACAGTTGAAGACACTCTGATATATATATAAAACTGTATATGATACTACCCCATAACATTGTGAAAGTTGTTATTGGCCCATGTATAAATGATTCTTACTAATATGTTCCCAGTAACGCAAACCCAATGTCTATAAGAAATATGGATGTTTTGTTTATTTGTATTAAAGCCTACAAGAAGCACTGTACACGGCAATAGATGTGTACATGATTTAGGAATGTGTTTAAAGTTTAAGGCAAGAAGAATCTTTTTATAAGAAAATCTTTTTCAATTTAATATGAACCATTTCTAGGGCGTGGTGGGTGAATGGTACAGAGTTTGGCTTCCGAACCGAGGGGTGTCGGGTTCGAGTCTCGGTGAAGACTTGGATTCTTTTACTTCATGATTTTTAGGAAACCAAAGGGATACCTGACATTAGTGGTAGAGAATAAAAACGATTAGTCGTTGTGCTCGCTACATGACACCCTCGCTAACCGTCTTCCATAGAAACATGACCTTTCACCATCTGCTCTACAGAACGCAAGTCCTGAAAGGGCTGAACTTTACTTTTTTGTGTCATTTCTTGTGACCCGCTTGGCTACAGCCTCACAGGCTCATTGTGTCCCGGCATATACGTATGCAAGTCCGCCCCTGGCTAGAACCCTCTCAGAGGACGTGTCAACGCTCATGTTTGTGTTATTTTACTTTGTGACCTTACAGTGTTTACTTCCCTATCCATTGGCGCCACGTCTCTCTGGTAAAACATTCCCTTGACCTTTGAACTGCAACAATATATTTTATTTTAACGGTGTGTCTAGAAACCATAGGCTTTCGAAATAATTTATGACATTTTTCTGGTATATAGATCAGTGAACAGGTTCTCCTCGGATCCATGGACAGGATGTCTTTTATGAGCTGTTACTTGAAGTAAATCAAGACCGTGTAATCGTTGAGGTAAGTCTGCTTGCTAGAACTGAACAAACAGCTCACTGGCTAGAACTGAACAAACAGCCCACTTGTTAGAACTGAAACAACTAACAGCCCACTTGCTAGAACTGAAACAAGAAACAGCCCATTCGCTAGAACTGAAACAAGAAACAGCCCACTTGCTAGAACTGAAAAAAAAAAACATGCTGTTTCGATTCGCTTTTCTTTATTTTTGCACATTATTCATCGGGCTCACTAGGTCCGCACCTAAAAGAGACACAAGACTGAACTCTTGGTTGTCTGCCTCAGGAATAAGAAAATTCCGAAGCCCAGAGATCCAAGAAGGCACTCAAGCCCCTGAAATGAAGAGTGGGCTGTCTACTCGATGGGGAAACATGTGTAAGGTAATATTTTTTTTTGGTCTTCAAAAAAAAGGTAGCACTAATGACGCAATATATTTTGTTGATATCTTTGTATTCTTTTAAAATGCGAATAATTACATACAATTTATATTTGTAGGGACATTTTATGTGGATACGATTACTCACATAATGTTTTCATGGCAGTCTTTAGTTACTTTAAACAGTTATAATAACTTTTAACAGTTACAAAGTCTATTATAACTTTGAACAACTGAAATAACATCTAACAGTTACAATAACTTTTAACAGCTATAATAAATTTCAACTTTCATACTAGCTTTGAACAGCTTTGGACAGCTAGAACAGCTTTGGACAGCTTAGAACAGCTTTGGACAGCTTAGAACAGCTGGGTAGACCACTTTCAAATATATCTTCATCAATTACGTCAAGGACTATAGTCAATGTTTATTTTTTCAGTCTTGGGAGGCGCGGTGGCTGAGTGGTAAAGCGCTTGGCTTCAGAACCCAGGGTACTGGGTTCGAATCCTTGTAAAGACTGGTATTTATAATTTCGGGACTTTTGGGCGCCTCTGAGGCTACCCAGCTCTAAGGTCTACCAAGCACTAGTTGGGGAAAAGTAAAGGAGATTGGTCGTTGTGCTGGCCACATGACACTTTTGTTAATCGTGGGCCAAAGAAACAGATGACCTTTACATTATCTGCCATTTAGATCTCAAGGTCTGAAAGGGGAACTTCACTTTACTTTTACTACTTTACTTTACAATGCTGAGAGCTGAGAGCTGAAAGGCATCACGAAAATTTTTTACCAGATACAGGGCCGGTTTTAAGTAAGTGGAGGCCCCCGAGCAGGTTTTTTGTGGAGGCCCCCGAGCAGGTTTTTTGTGGAGGCCCCAACACTTTTTCGAAAGCTTGAATAAAAATCACTTAAAATAGTACTCTCTCTCTCTCTCTCCCTCTCTCTTTGTGTGGCTTTAGGTCTCGTGAGACGATCTTTCCCCTTTGCAACTTTTTGTGTCACTAAAGAGGTCAATCCTTGATCTAAAAGCATGCCAGATTTTAGCAGAAAGAAATGGAGCACTTATAAATTTAATCTTTTTCCTTCTTTTTAAAAAATATTTAATATGATAAATTTTGTCTAAAAAATTGTATATTTTGGCGGTTTCCACACTGCCTTAAATCAGGAGCTGATTTTATATATTAGGAGCACCCTACATTTCTTAAAAGCACGACAGTGTTGCCAACTGTAAGATTTAAATGTAAAACAAACACACACAAAAACAAAACAAAAAAAAAAAACCTAAAAAACTATAAGTTGCTGACCCTTCGAAATATGGATTAATTTTCTCTTATGTCGGGGCCCTGCCTGTCGTGCCTTAAATCCGGCCCCACTGGCGGATCCAGGGGGGGGGCGGTAGGGGCGATCGCCCCCCCCACTCGGCCGACCCCCCCCCCCCCAAAGGGGGGGGGGGGCTGGACGAACTTTAGTATAGGGTTCACACAATTTGTATACGAATTTATTACTTATGTTAAAAATATATACTAATTATTTATATTTCAACCTATTTTTAGATTATTTCGCCCCCCCCTCTAGTATGTTGGCCGATTTGGTGGGGTCGGGAGGGGGCTATGGTATCAATCCCGCCCCCCCCCCCTACACTTTCGAGTGGGGGGAGCGGTCCAATTTATTGGTAGAAATCACAGCCTGCTAACAAAATCAATTAAATATCTATATCTTTGTAATTTGTTATTGATATTTTCACCGATCTTTATATTATGTCGTTCCCTGTTTGCCGATTGGTGGGGGGGGGGGACGAATACCTCTTCTGCCCTTCCCACCTTCCCACCTAAACCCTTTGAGTGGGGGGGGGGCGGTCCGTTTTTATGGAGAAATCATAGTTTGTGAACAAAATTAGTTGAATTAATATATACATTTTATATTATGTCGCTCCCTTTCTGGTATTTTGGCCGATTCGGTGGGGTGAGGGGGGGGGGGGCGATTGCATGTACTGCCCTCCCCACTCTAGCCCTCTGAGTGCTGGGGGGGCGGTCCTATTTTTGTGGAGAATCATAGTTTGTGAATAAAATTAGTTGAATATCTATCTAATATAAACTACGTATTGATATGTGACCCATTGTAAATATGTCGTACCACACTCAAATTGTATCATTAGTAAATTTAAATTAAAAAGGGTTGTACCAGGTGGGAGGGGCGATACATGCAATCGCATTTCCCCCATCGGACAAATCAATACTTTTTCTTTTTGTATTATAGTTAAGAAATTACAAAATTAAAAAAATCTGTCACTAATATAATTTATATATACTATAAATTAAATTCTTATATCGAGTCGCCCCATACCTATTCTTTAATGACAAATGCAATCTTTAGCAGAAATTAGTAAAGGAGCGAGGATTAATCGTTTCCACTCTACCGCCATTCCCATTTCCAGACAGAGTTTTTGTAATTTCACATGAAGTTATCATAAGTATTTTAAGAAAGACTTTGCATTGGAAAAGTTAGAATTCAAATCAAATTTTTCAGTATAAGAGTCATGATTGAGATGAGTTATAAACTCAAATAACATTTTCATAGTCGCCTTTTCCCAACCTTTACTCAATCTGATATTTTTCTAGCTAAATAAATTTGGGACTATTACTCACAATTTATACTAGAGTTTTCTTGAATACTATTTATCGAATAAGTTTTTTTTTCGGCAGCGATCCTCAAAGCAAAAATCTAAATACGTGGGGTATCCTATCTTTTCAAGGAACAAATCGGTTTTATTTGCAATGTATTATGGGCCTATAAATTCAAATTAGAATATTTTTCAAGTACAACATTATTCGAAAGGTCGTTTTTTAATAGTATGAACAATGAGCTTTAGGTCAAGAGAATGCGTTTCTGCAGTGAAGAATGCAAGAAAACGCTTTTGGCGTCGGGGCTTCGCCCCGAACTCCATTTATGAGTAATGAGTTGTAGATGTCAGGAGAATGCGTTTCTGCAGAGAAGAATGCAAGAAAACGCTTTTGGCGTCGGGGCTTCGCCCCGAACTACATTGTGAAGAATGAGCTGTACTTGTCAGGAGAATGCGTTTCTGCAGTGAAAAAAGCAAGAAAACGCTTTTGGCGTCGGGGCTTCGCCCCGAACTACATTGTGAAGAATGAGCTGTACTTGTCAGGAGAATGCGTTTCTGCAGTGAAAAAAGCAAGAAAACGCTTTTGGTGTCGGGGCTTCGCCCCGAACTACATTGTGAAGAATGAGCTGTACTTGTCAGGAGAATGCGTTTCTGCAGTGAAAAAAGCAAGAAAACGCTTTTGGCGTCGGGGCTTCGCCCCGAACTACATTGTGAAGAATGAGCTGTACTCGCAGGAGAATGCGTATCTGCAGTCAAAAAAGCAAGAAAACGCTTATGGCGTCGGGGCTTTGCCCCGAACTCCATTGATGAATAATGAGCTGTACTTGTCAGGAGAATGCGTTTCTGCAGTGAAAAAAGCAAGAAAACGCTTATGGCGTCGGGGCTTCGCCCCGAACTTCACCAGAGAACCTTATAGCGCTGCCCAAGTTGTTTTGTTTTTCGCCGAAGGTTGAGAAATGCTGCTTTTTTTATTCTCATATTTATATATATATATATATATATATATATACATATATATGTGTGTGTGTGTGTGTGTGTGCGTGCGTGTGTGTGTGTGCGTGCGCGCGTGTGTGTGTGTTCGTGCTCGCGCGCGCTGTATGCACGTTTATGCGTAGGGTTAGGGTTTACTGGGCGTTAGGGTTAGGGTTTGGAAAAAAATCGCCCCCCCCCCACTCCAAAGTTCTGGATCCGCTAGTGTCCGGCCCTGTCTAGATATCTGCACGATTGGACATTATCGCACTGAACATGTTATAAGCTTGATCTTAAGTTGCGCAAAACACAAGCAATTTAAATAAAATATTGGTCATTTCAGCATGAATACCAATCCAACTACCCAGTGGCTTGCTACCTATGCGAAAACTGCTCACAGGTTGCGTCTGAGAACAATATATGCCTCGCCGGAGACTGTTCCAGCCAGCAGTGTGCTGACTTTGTCCTTAGGCCAGGAGATTGCTGTGCCTCCTGCCCAAACGGTAAGTGAATATGATCACGTGGTAATGTGATTGACAGGTGTTAGAGGGAGTGTGTATGTCTTATCTTCTTAAATAATACAGACGTTACTTAAAAAAAAAAAGATGATTACGTCCTATGCGTCATGCATTCAGTCATGCATATTAACCAATGACTTAAATTCTGCCAAGTAACTGGTTTTCCTGGCTAGCTCAGGCAACGCACTCCATGCTCTAATAGCACTAGGGAAGAAGGAGCATTTGTACAAATCTGTCCTAGCATATGGAACTGGGATTGTGCCTTTATCGTTGTGTCTTTCTGATTATTTTATTAAATTTTGTTTTTGTATTTGAAGATTATGGTTCAGTGTTTCAAGTATAATTGCTACTTTACTTTTGAGTCTTCTGTCCTGAAGGCTTTCTAAATTTATTGATTTTACTAAAGGTGTTACTCTAGTCAAATGTGAATATTCGTTTGTTATGAATCTCACTGCTCTATTTTGTATCTGTTCCAGTTTCTTAATGTTTTCTTGAGTTGAGGGGTCCCAAACAGAGGATGCATATTCTATTATTGGCCTAACCAAGGTTAAATAATATTTTAGTTTTATGTTCTTATTTGATTTATAGAAATCTCTTTTAATAAACCCTAATGCTTTGTTTGATTTTTTGATAGCTTCATCAATATGTGGATTCCATGACAGTTTTTCATTTATTATAACACCTAGGTATTTTGCGTTTTTAGTCTGTGTTACTGGTTTGCCATGATTAAGATAAGTGGAATTAATTTGTTTTAGTTTTTTTGTTAGTCTTAATAACTGACATTTTTCTGAGTGGAAAGACATGCTCCAATTTGATTCCTATTTCTGTAATTCATCTAATTCTCTTTGTAAAATGTCTTTATCCTGTGTTGTTTTTATTGTTTTACAATTATTTTTAATTTAAATCGATTCTTATGTGTATCATTAGCTTATCAGTGTTCTGGTTATTGTTTTTTTCCCCCTAGGTCCCAACTGCTGGGTGGAGAACAGACTGATCCCAATGGGTAATGTGGTGAGCTTTCCTAACGGTACCACATGTAACTGCATCTATGAAGGACGTCACCTTGTGAGGACGCAGTGCAGCTACCTGTTGAACGGGGAAGTCGTGGAGTACTTTCATGGCCCTGATTACGTGTCGTGGATTGATTAACTATGCCTCATGAACCCAGGAAGGTCATTCAGGCCGCCATATTTTTTTGTATAATTGTATACTAATTTTATACTTTCTAATATGTTTTTATTATATACAATGCCTATTATAATCTTTTTACATGGATGGAAACGGGGAAAAGGTGGAAATTGGAAATAAAATTTAATAATTTATTCCTATCAATAAAATCAGAATACATCATTCTGCTACTTGGCCAATATCTAGATCTAGCTCTAAATTATTAAAATTAGATTTATTTCCATGTTTCTTTAAGATTAGTGATTAGCTTTGCTTATATTGCTACACAAATGTGATCTAGAATTCTAGATCTAATCTAGAGCTTCGCTCGTAACAGAAGAGGAAAGAAGACCAGATCTATCTTGGACTATCTAAATTAGCTTTATAGAGGAATAATAACATAATAATACCATGTCGATCTACAATTCTTTTAATTGTTAAATTATTAAAAGTTCATTGATTTCATAATTTAAGTGTTGAATTTTGGAATTATTGTAGATTAACGTCAGGCGCATATCGACTAGTCAGTGCTGCGATGTCCTTCACCGTCACCTATCCATTAGTCCAGGGGTCGGCAACCTGCGGCTCGCGAGCCACATGCGGCTCTTTGGATGTTAAGCTGCGGCTCTTTAGTTCCATACTCAAATATTATTTATTTTATCGAAAAAAAAAATGAATCGATTAACTAAGATTAGGCACAGATTCAATCACTCAGACACTTGTACTTGATTTTCACCTCACCCTCCCCATGTCTTCAAATGTAACATATTTGCAGGTGGAAGATGTTCAACCTTCTTCTTCCTTATCAATAATATAGATAAGTCTTGCGACATAATAGACACGGTACAAGTTGATTTTCTGTCAGGTTTATGTCTTCCCAAGCATTGCTACCGCTCTCGTGACAAACTAGAAGAGAATGCCGAGCAAAAATGCTTTGAAGACAATAAGATCTATTTAAATTAACTCGTTTCAATAGCAACTGATGGAGCCAGAAGTATGAAAGGAAAAAATAAAGGAGAATCTGCGATTCTCCGCAAATTTCTTATACCAAGAAGCGCTTCTCAAAAGCACTCTACCATCGTCAGTTTAAAGAATTCTTTAACGAAATGGAGACTCAGTATTCCGACATTCTTCTTCCCAATAAAGTGCGATGGCTTTCTACAGGTATGGTGTTGAAACTTCCAGATTTGTGCTTGCATGAAATAAATACATTCCTAAATGAGAAAGGTATTAATCACCCAGAATTAGAGAACGACAATAATAATGTTACTTTATGATGGATATATAAGCGAAAGTGAAGGAGATGAATCTAAAGCTATAAGGAAATGAAAACCCAGCCGATGTTTTGGTAGAAGATAAGAGCGGTGGCTGAGCAGTAAAGCGCTTGGCTTCAGAACCGAAGTCCCGAGTTAGAATCTTGTCGAAGACTGGGATTTTTAGTCACTGGATATTTTTGGCGCTTCTAAATCCACCCAGCTTTAATGGGTACCTGACATTAATTGGGGAAAGTAAAGGCGGTTGGTCGTGGTGCTGGCCACATGACAATCTTGTTAACCGTGGGCCACAGAAAGAGATGACCTTTACATGATCTGCCCTTTAGATCGCAAGATCTGAAAGGGAAGCTTTATTTTAGTTATTCATAGCGGTAAATGACTTCATTTTCACTTTCTAAAGCAATATCGTGATAAAACCAGTGCAATTGTTGACAGGAATTACTTAAGCACCGTTATTTAAAAAGGATACAGATGAATTTGATGAGAGATTTGAGCATTTCAAAACCAACAAAACCATTCTAGCATTCATAGTAAATCCCCTCAACACAAATAGTATCGAAATCCACATTGAGCCATTTGGAATTGCTACTGGACTTTAAAAAGTAAAGTTTTCTGGAGCGAGAATTTGCAGATTTGAAAAGCAAGTTTGAAAAGTTGGAGGTCCAGAAATGTATGTACGTAACGCAACAAAAGTGGACAGGTTACAATGAAATAACGCGAGGCACTTATATTCGACGCATGGAATTGTCTTCCAGATTGCTACAGTGAAGTGAAAAGGTTGGCCATTGGAGTACTGATTATATTCGGATCGACATATTCATGCGAGCAAGCGTTCTCTTGTATGAATATAATTAAAAAGTAAAGTAAGATGCCAATTAACAAATGCAAATTTAGAGTCGTGTTTGAAACTAAAAACAAAAAGTGTTGAGCTAAATGTACCCAACCTTTCTAAAACCAAAGCCATCGCTGCCATTGAATTTGTTTGCTCAATTGTTTTGTTATTGAAATACAAGTTAGTTTACTTCATTTAATTTATTTACTTATATAATAAGTAATTATCTAATAATGCCATATATATGTTATCTAATTTATTGTTAAAAACACTAGTCATATATAAATAAATAGATATTTTTCTTTTGAATAAATATATTTTTTTTTTATCAAAGAACTTTATTTATGCTAGTAGTGCTACTATTTATAGTTGGCAAGAAAAAACTTAGTGGCTCTTCAAAAACCCTAAAATTGTGTTAATTGTAATTTTAGGCTCTTCCGACTCAAAAGGTTGCCAACCCCTGCCTTAGTCTGTTGAACCATTGGGGCACCACACAAGATATGTCAACCGTCTTTCTCCATTCCTCTCTATCCTTTGCCTTATATAGAATTTCATCCAATGACAGGACTGTCCATTCTTTGCTGGTGTCTTTCCATCGCCAATATGTATGTAATTTATTTTAAATACTTTCAACTAAATTGATGTTAGGATAAACAATTGTAAAAAAAAAACTTTTCAATTTTTGAATGAGCATTATGCTAAATAAGTTAATAAATTAATAAAAAAAGATCACTAATGAGTTATGAATAAATTTTTCAATTGTGACGTTACATGCATTTTTTTTTTACCGATGTTTGAATTCATTAGTGAAGCGAGAGTTATCAATGAAGAAGTCTCTGACCTTTATCTAAAAAGTAGTGCATTTTTATGAACAACTATTTGGTTTAATTAATTGAAACATTTAAAGAACAAAACTGCATTTTTTTTTGCAGAAGTTAAGAAATAGCCTTTACACTAGAACTTTTCGAGATCTTTAATATCATGATATCGGACTTTCTGTATCTTTTCCAGTTTGGGCGAACTAAACTGGACGGATGGACGGACAGGCCGCACAAATTTAATAACGGCTTTTCCCCTTTCGGAGGCCGCTAGTAAAATGAAAACATTTAAACAATATGATTTATACTGTTTTAGTCTATTTCTATAGTATAAAAATAGGAACAAGTACAGTCGAATCTGAAATTCTAATTGTAGGGTTATTACTGTGCGTTTAAATACAGAACTTGAAAATGCGTTGTCCGTAATGTGAGTTCCCCTATTTAAAATGACCTGTCCCTCTAAGAGGAGATCTAAAAAAAAAGTGCATAGGGATAGCTGCTTCATCCTTAGGTAGATTAAGCAAGTTCAGGTTTACATATGTCCTTAGCAGCCTACAGTACGATGACGAAACATGGAGCACATTTACGAAACAAGAGCGCAAATTATAAGCTCGTTTTATTTTCGTAGTATCTTATAAATTACATGTCAAGACAGAGACAGACTTATTTGCTCAGATTCCCCAAGTACAGGGGTGGGCAACCTTTTTGTATCGAGGGCCGCATTAAAAAAAAGTTTTGGAATGGCGGACCGCATATATATATATATATATATATATATATATATATATATATATATATATATATATATATCTTAGAACGATACGCTAGCTAACTGTGTAGAATGTCTTTTAACTCATATTGACACTATTTTATTCATGTTTCTTTCCTTTTTTTCACACTCCACGTTAAGGAATTACAAGAGTTAGCAATTTTTGAAAACAATTTTTTGATTTTTTAAAAATTGCTGTTGTCTTTTATATTACAATATCACCAAAAATATACTTTTGTACTTAATGTGCAGTATTTTACTTTTTTACACGCATAATGTTCCGGAACTGTGAAACTATCTTAGTAGTTGTTACCCTTGTGACTGCTGTCAAATTACAGTCAATCAACATTGACCAGTGATTATACTTGTTTAGTTTCAACAAAAAAAAAAAGCTTGTTCACTGAATGAGACAATATATGTTCCGTAAGTTAAATGTCGGGACGAGCGAAACCTGCCCTTGTGGAGCATCACCAGAGAATGCTGACCATGTCCTTCAATTGTGCATACTAAATCAAGACACCCGAACAAGGCTCTCCAAAGACTATTCGGAGAACTGCCTGATCTGGAAATCTCTGCTCGGTTCATCTCAGATCTAGGATTACTGATTTGAACCCTCCAACATGTACAATGAGAAAAAGGAAGAAGAAGATCTGATGTATGTGTACCCAAATAGTTTTTTTTAAAGTGTGGAAATACAGCTTTTGTACTTTTAATCATTTCACTAAAAATACTTTTGCTTGCCAGTAGAAATGGGAAAGCCTTGTTTGAAAAGATTTAACATGCATTTAGATTTCATATGTAAACAATCGATTGCAACTAGATCTGCATGAAAATATGAAATCTGTCTTCCACTCTTCATTAGAAATTTCGGTAACAAAGTCAAAGTCAATGCCCTTGAAGTAACAACAATTTCTTCCTTGAGATTGTATATCTCATTTGCCTTGCCCATGATAGGCTGGCGGATACATTGGATTATTTTGTTCATATATCGGAGCTACCCGTGGTTAAAACCTCTAACCCTAAAAAGTTCGATTACTATGAATTACTTCGTAGTGACAGTGTAATGATGAAAGTTTTGTGCACTTTTGTGGAAACTTTCCTGTTTAAAGTTTATGGTTGGGATATTTTTTTATTAAAAAAATATAATTGTCTCAGTCAAAGATCGAGCTCCATCAGTTGTTTCACTTGTCATCTTGTTCCAAGCCTACCCAACACTCAGAGATTGTGTCTTGGATTGAGTGTATTGATGCATAGCCAATAAGCATAATCTTTGTTTACTTAAAACGTTTTATAATCAGATTTATAATTTATATAGATATTATTTTTAATATTTGCATTTTAATATGTATATACTGTGGGTACACCTGGTTTCTGTAGGTGTCGGCGAGCCACATAAAACACTTCGACGGGCCGCATGTGGCCCGCGGTCCGTAATTTGCCCACCCCTGCCCAAGTATATACAGCACACGCATGAGAAGTCATCCTCTATGGACAACTTGCAACTGGTACTAGGAAAACTGGTCGAGCCAATCTCCGCTATGTGGATGTAATCAAAGGGATTCTCAAAGCGGTGGACATAGAGGTGAATGTCTGGGAAGAGATAGCTCTAGCCCGCACAATGTGGAGAGAACTGGTAGCAAGCCATTCAAGTGGTCAGTGAAGTAGCCGACAAAGAAAAGCGAGCCGAACGGAAAAAGATTTGCTCTTCCAAAGCAGGTTAGAGTATAATGCCTGTCCAATTTAGGGGTTTAAGAGTAACAGCAAGAAGCGCTCTACGAGATTAGCCATTGGCTTCCTTATAATGAAGGCGGCCAATGGAATATCAGGCCTATGGTTGCGAACTAAAGCATTCATTTGTGTGTGTTATTGTGTGTGTAGTCCTCTATATTGCATAATCTAAGAATATAAATACGACTTGTTTCAACGTTATTTTGCTCAGCCTTGTTAACACACAATTGTGCCTTGACGTTACCCAGTGTATACTTTCATTTGGCAAATTGCTATTCAAATTTTATTAATTAGGACATTGACAGAGAGAGAGAGAGAGAGAGAGAGAGAGATAGAGAGAGAGAGAGAGAGAGAGAGAGAAAACAAAAAAACAAAACCGTAAATGTGAAATTCCAGGTTTGTTGACTGGACATGCCTTCTCTTGCTGTTGACCCCTTGACATGATGTAAACTTTCTGAGGTGTCTTGCTGCTGAAGCAGTCGATACGCCCGCTATGACCTACTTGAGAGTACAAAAAGTTTGTGTACTAAATACTGTATGCATTATAAAATATGAATTTAAGGATTTTTTAGATCAATTTTTGTATCTTTAAGTTCCCAGCATTCTTTCAGAAAGCTCTTTCACATTCTGACACTCAGGAACATTAGTCGACATACCACAAACCAGGCGGCCATCAGACTTCATAAATTCAGGAGCTTTAAATCAGACATCTTAGACTGGTTATCAATAAAATAATAAGCAAAAAAATTCCGTACAATGTAATTCTTCAAAAGATATATAGATCCATACTGAGTGAACATCTCAAAGAGGGGGTCAAAGTCAGATCGATTAGGTCAAAGTCTTTCTCCACCAAAACGAATAATTGTTTATGTGTTTTTTTGTGTTTTTTTTTTAGCTTTGTTGGTTGTTGTTTACTGTAGTTGCAACGTGAGCATAAATATCTTCGCTCTCTTCAGCTCATCACGCTTGATCAAACTCTTAGATGGTAAAGAAAGTATTGAACAACCATTCCATTCTATTTGTATTTGTTTTACTGGTTGTAACTTTTATGATTCCCCCGAAATCTTTTTGATAAACCTTTTCATTCAAGTCTATACAGTGTTAAGCCTTACTGGTGGCTTAATCCTATAGAAGAAATAAAAGGCCGGCCCGTCACATGAAAGAATATTAATCTCATCTGTTCTTGTCGTCGATATTTCACTCAGCACGGCGCACACAAACATACGCACACAAAGGATAAATACAATAGGACTTTTGGTAGCTGATATAAGCCTGGCCCGAGACATTTTCTTTCATAGTCTGGCGTGAATGTTAAGCTTAACACACGACAGTGCAACCAGAGACAAAATGTTCAAGAGGTCTTCAATACTACCTATCATCGTTGGCGTCTGTCTCTTAGCAACGCAGTGTGATGCAGGGAAAGTCATCTCATGCAAGGTACGTGCATAAATTAAATTTATACCTATATAGAAGATGTTGGTGGCGCTGTGGCTGAGTTGTTAAGCGCTTGGCTTCCGGGGTTCGAATCTCGTTAAAAACTGTAATTTAGAATTTTGGGATTCTTAGAGTGCTCCTGAGTCCACCCAACTTTAATGGGTACCTGACTTAAGTTAGGGAAAGTAAAGGCGGCTTATCGATGTGCTGGCCACGTGATACCCTGTTCGTTAACCGTTGGCCAAAGAAACAGATGACCTTAGCACCATCTGCCCTATAGATCGCTGGGTCTGAAACGAGAAACTTTACTTTTATATAGAAAATGTTAGAATGTACAAAATGTTTAATAGTATACTAGATGTAAAAAAAATAATGTTTAGATATAACATAAAAAGAACATATCAATGGCCAAATGTAGGATCATAAATAATAAATAATAATAAATAATCCACCCAAGTAATCCACCCAAATTATCCAATTGGACTGGATGAAAAAAAAAAAAGATTATTTTTAAGTTTATTATTCTTAATTTTTAAAATGCTTTTGTATAGCGAAATGTTTATGCTTTCGTATGCGCGTGCTTTTATGGTCCAACCTCTTTTGTGGACCTTTGAGAGGGAGAGGGGGGTACTAGGGAGAAGGTTTCCGTGCTGTCTTGAGAAGCTCAGGAAATAAACTCAGCTCGAGTCGGGATTCGAACTCCAGCCCAATTGATAGGTACCTAAGCGATTTTTGCTGGAATTATGTTTCGGTCACGTGACATATTCATAATATATTACGGCACCATACTATTAGTTGGGCGTTTCTGAAGATTAAGAATCTATTCCGGAAAGGGCTTGTTGGCAGGTGCTACATTTTAGCTCAGTGCATTTCAATTTAAAAATATATAAATAAAACTTAAATAATTAGTTAAAATAGTTAAGCATTGACAAGAGCTGAATGGATTAGTTGTAACCAGGAGTGGCAAAAATAACCTCGACAGAGGCGTTGATTATTGGAGATTTTCACGATACACAAGACAATGTCAAGGACGTTTCATTGATTGTCACTGCTGCCAACTAAACAGAAAGAAAGAACTGAACAAATAATTGTAACACTATCACAATACATAGCTGTTCAAAATATACTGCTGAAGTACAGCTACGTAGTAGCCGTTTTATTTTTATAACGGTTTAGTACATTGAGTGAACGTAGAAGTACTGTCTCTATATGGAAACTATTTCGTGCTACAAGCAGAAGAGGTTAGAAAATGTGTTTTTGTAGTGCTACAAAGTGCAAATAGAAGTGTTATATACCTTTCAAAAAAAAAAACCTAGATTATCCACACTTCATTTATTTTGTACACCGGATACACCAACAATATTGATTCGGCCATGTATGAAACTCGGCTATGATGATGTAAGACTATTGTAAGCCAGCAGTATTAGCATCTCATGATGTCAACTGATTCTTGCAGAATGTAGCATGCCAAGAGCCACCGTGTATGGATAGTGTACTGAAGAGTGGGGAGTGCTGCAAATCTTGTCCAAATGGTTCGTAACTCTCTCTCTCTCTCTCTGACTGTCTGTCTGTCTGTCTATCTGTTTGTCTGTCTATCTATCTATCTATCTATCTATCTATCTATCTATCTATCTATCTATCTATCTATCTGTCTGTCTGTCTGTCTGTCTATCTGTCTGTCTGTCTGTCTGTCTGTCTGTCTATCTATCTATCTATCTATCTATCTATCTATCTATCTATCTATCTATCTATCTATCTGTCTGTCTGTCTGTCTATATGTCTGTCTGTCTGTCTGTCTGTCTGTCTATCTATCTATCTATCTATCTATCTATCTATCTATCTATCTATCTATCTATCTATCTACCTGTCTGTCTGTCTGTCTGTCTGTCTGTCTGTCTGCCTATCTATCTATCTATCTATCTATCTATCTATCTATCTATCTATCTATCTATCTATCTATCCATCTACCTGTCTGTATTTCTGTTTGTCTGTCTGTCTGTCTGCCCATCTATCTATCTATCTATCTATCTCTCCATCTCTCTATCTATCTATCTCTCTATCTATTAGTGTAATTAAACAACAACCAGTGATGCCGAACGCATCTTGTGTTTTATATCCCCAGGTCCCAACTGCAGTCTGGATGGTTTTCCCCTTGCACTGAACAGCATGGGACTAAGATCAGACGGTCTGTGGTGTGAATGTAGCTACACTTCATCCTTCGCCCAGCCTACGTTGGATTGTTTGCCCAACCCAGAGCCAAGTTAAGAAAATAACTATCGAATGACGATTGCATGTTCACTTTAAAAAGAATTGGTGAGATTGAGCTTAATTAAAGAAAAAAAAATTGTTTGTTGCAATATCCCTTTGTTACTTCTCTATTTTTTTTCTAAATAATACATGTTTCGTCTCATGATAGTATTATAAAATAACCAAAGCTGAGCTGTTACGGTCATATTGTAAGACATGTCTCACTGTCAAAAGTCATTCTTGAAGGTACAGTGCAAGGAGCACAAAGAATGGGCCGTCCAAAGAAAAACTGGATGGAGAACGTTAAAAGAATGGACCGGCCTCTCTCTTGATATTATGCTAAAAACGGGAAAAATGGAAGTGATTCGTTAAACGAACTGTCACAGCACCTGTACGATGAACTGTCACAGCACCCCTACAACAAAAGTGAAGGGTGTAGGCCTGTATGGTTGTTGTAAGACAGGGGTACTCAACCTGTGGGTCCAATGACCATTTGCCAAGGGTTGATGAGAACATCGGAATTTTTTTGTTGTTGTTTGTTTGTCGTTAAAAGATTTGAACTTTTGTTTCAGCGTTTTTAACGCCTTGCATAAACTATTTGATAGACATTTAGATTTCAAATTATACAGCAAAGGGACATTACTCTTTTAAATATTACTATCAAACGAAATATGATCGATCGTCAAGTTTGAACAAATTAAAAGTAAAATATGACAATATTTTAAAAAATAATTTTATTGAACAGAAAGTATGACATTTACAACTATATTTATTAATAGTAATAATAATAATAATAATAATAATTTTATATATTAAGCGCTGTTAACAAACAAAATGTAGGCTCAAGGCGCTGTAATAACATTACAAACACAAACCTGACAGTGGTAACCGTCAAATCATCTAAAAAAAAGTTTTAGAAAAGTAGATCTTAATGTTTTCCCTAACAGAGACACATGATATTATCTGTCTGAGATCAATGGGGAGTGAGTTCCAAACCTTTGCTCCGTGCACTGGAAAAGTCCGCAGACCGTAGCTTTTGAGGGAGAAACGTGGCACCACTAAAAGCGTTGAGTCCATTGAGCGCAGGGCTCTCTGAGGGACATATGGAGTGATCAGTTCGCTAAGGTTTAGGGGCATCTCATTGTTATAAATACACTGATGACAAAGTGTGGCGACCTTGTAATCGAGTCTCGCTTTCACGGGAATCCAATGGAGCGTGCGCAAGAGCGTAGTAGCAGAATCTTGTCTTGTTTTTCTAAGTACTATTCGAGCGGCGTTGTTCTGTATACGTTGCAGTTTGGATATTTTGTCATCAGGTATACCTGCTAGCACGGCGTTACAGTAGTCAAGGCGGGAGAGTATTAATGCCACAGCTAGCGTTTTTGTTTGACTTTATTGTTTAATATGGTCGGATCTGGCCTAATGTACGCAGCTGCAGATAAAGACCCTTGCAGAGCTGACTTATGTGAGCCATTTTTTCCCCCATTTTCGATATTAAGGAAAATAAGTAAATGACTCATTAATTATTATTTTTTTTACATTTTTATGTTTTGTTAGATAAAATAAACAATAATAATTGTGTAAAGTCTCAATTTGATCAGGGAATGAAGCTAAATTGGTAAAAAAAAAAAATGATCATGTTGCCAACCTTATCTGCGTTCTGTGAGGAAAATGGCATTGGATGTGACAGATGTAATAATACAATGATAATTGCTGTGAAAGAAAACAAAAGATGCTCGGAGACGTCACAAAGTTGAACGACAAAAAATGCTCGGAGACGTCACAAAGTTGAACGACAAAAGATGCTCGGAGACGTCACAAAGTTGAACGACAAAAGATGCACGGAGACGTCACAAAGTTGAACGACAAAAGATGCTCGGAGACGTCACAAAGTTGAACGACAAAAGATGCTCGGAGACGTCACAAAGTTGAACGACAAAAGATGCTCGGAGACGTCACAAAGTTGAACGACAAAAGATGCACGGAGACGTCACAAAGTTGAACGACAAAAGATGCTCGGAGACGTCACAAAGTTGAACGACAAAAGATGCTCGGAGACGTCACAAAGTTGAACGACAAAAGATGCTCGAAGACGTCACAAAGTTGAACGACAAAAGATGCTCGGAGACGTCACAAAGTTGAACGAACTCATCAGAAATTTTTTTGTTCTTTTCAATGTCAGTTCCACATTTCCGGAGTCAAGGCTCTGTTTGAGAACGTTTCGCACCTTCTTCTTGCGTTTTCAACAACATCTCTTGGCGAGGTTTCAACAACATCTCTTGGCGATGTTTCAACAACATCTCTTGACGAGGTTTCAACAACATTTCTTGGCGGGGTTTCAACAACATCTCTTAGCGAGGTTTCAACAACATCTCTTGGCGGGGTTTCAACAACATCTCTTGGCGGGGTTTCAACAACATCTCTTGGCGAGGTTTCAACAACATCTCTTGACGAGGTTTCAACAACATTTCTTGGTGGGGTTTCAACAACATCTCTTGGTGGGGTTTCAACAACATCTCTTGGCGAGGTTTCAACAACATCTCTTGGCGGGGTTTCAACAACATCTCTTGGCGAGGTTTCAACAACATCTCTTGGCGGGGTTTCAACAACATCTCTTGGCGAGGTTTCAACAACATCTTTTGGCGAGGTTTCAACAACATCTCTTGGCGAGGTTTCAACAACCTGCATTTTTTTCATTAAGCGTTATACAATAGTGTTTGCTTAATGTGGAGTGGTCAGCCAAGAAAATAACACACTGGCATGGCTAGTCGAGTATGTTCGTAGACATATCTTTACACTAAAATAGTTACACACCCTCCCTGCCCAGAAAGGAAATAGACGGTGTGTCCGACTGATTTTAACAACCTGGCCAGATAAACGTACACGTGTAGGAATATGTAGTGTAGACCTATTGAGTGTGCAGTCCATAACGACAAGACTCCCCTTGTGCGTTTAACGGTTATGCAATAGTGTTGTAGTTTTAGTGGTCAAGAAGTGGACAAGAAAATAGAACATCGGCATGGTTAGTCAAGCATGTATTTTACACTATAAAATAGTTATACAGGTAAAATGTTTCTTAAAACTCCAACGATTTCGTTTCTATTTCTTTGGTTACTAGCTCTACATTTGAAATCCTAAATCTGTTATTTAATGAGATTTTAAACTTTACCGGTATAAGTAAGATTTTCGGTTACATAATAATTTAATATAATTTGTAAAAAAAGGAGTACGATTCTTTTCTAATGGTTTTAATTCAAGGCAAAAATACAAGCACACATATTTATTTAGACATCTTTTATTTTATTGTGCATTAACGTTTATGTTAAGAAACATATTCCTTAATACTGATTTTATTATGGATAAATATTTCTATATTGTTAAAATAATAAGATCGAACTGTAGGCATACAGTCGGATGATTATATCTATATAGGTCTAGTTGATCCCCGCCCCCCCCCAAAAAAAAAATAAAAAAAGTTATGAAAAGTTTAATTAATTAAATTCATGATAAACGTTTAGTTTAACTACTTTATTTTAGTTGAAAACTAGTTTTAGTTTAACTTTTAAAAGTTAGTTTTGTTCCCATCACTCAACATTAGTAAAATTACATCTACTTAGGCTTATGGGCGTACATAATGTTACCGTTGGGGTTCGCAGCCTAACGAGGAATTGGTATTTAATTGTATTAAAAATCTCAGAAACTATGAGAATTAAGAACAGTTGCTTTAGGACAGAGGTTTTCAAACTTTTTTGACCCGGGACTCCTTTATATTGTCAAGAATGTCAAGATTCCCACACAGACAGAATGAAAAAAGCTACACTCATGTATTACACAAATTAAAATATTATCCCCTAACCCTATAAATGACAGACGGTGCTTTCTAATGGAAGATTGTCGCAAAAAAAAAAATAATTACTTCAGGTGTTCAACACTTCGAGCTGATATTCAGTGGTCTCGAAACTAAATCTCAATTTGGTTTTATTAATTGGTTTTGCTTATTTCGACTTTGTCTGGATCTACGTGTTTGAAAAAAAAAATAAAGGAAATATTTAGAATTTAAATTAAGCCTTAAGATGAAGCCAACAGGAATTAGATCTTTATAGCTATAAAAAAAGAAGTGCAAATTTTGAAAGAGATCGCTTTCAAAAAAAATATTGGGTCGAAATCTTTTTTGGTAAATTTAAACACTGCGGTTTGGATTATAAAATATCTTAATTGTTCTTGACTCAAGGTAAACAATAATAATTAAATTTTCGAATATATTCGTCCACAGCAGGTGGCCAAATTAGTGATAGGTGAGTGACTCTATTTGCGTGTGTATATAGATCTCTCTCTCTATAAACTTCACTTTGTTTTTGAAACAGCTTTATGAGGATTTTAAGATAAAGTAAAAAACAAGAGGTCATCGTTGAAGTTCTTAAAGTTTTCAAGCTGTTTAAAGGGCTCACTTTTAAAAAAAATAGAAGTCCAAAAGTTGTTTTTTTTTTAAGGATAGTTTCTTCCTTTTCCGGTGTAAATATTTCCATTAGCTTTCACTTGTTTATGGAGATACACGAATGCACCGATGATAATTGTCATGTATTTAGTCTTATACGAAAAGAAGTAGCAACGCTTGTTTGCATTTCTCCACCGTCACGACGGGCACGTTATCTAGTATCAATGCTGTTAGGTACAAACTACAAACTAAAGTGATTCACTACGACTACTCTCGAAAAGTACGTACATTATCTCAGATTCTCTTCTTGTTTGAGAACCTAGGATCACGTTTGATAAAGTACGTACATTATCTCAGATTCTCTTCTTGTTTGAGAACCTAGGATCACGTTTGATAAAGTACGTACATTATCTCAGATTCTCTTCTTGTTTGAGAACCTAGGATCACTTTTGATAAAGTACGTACATTATCTCAGATTCTCTTCTTGTTTGAGAACCTAGGATCACGTTTGATAAAGTAAGTAGTCCGACACAATCAGAGATTTGTCACGGATGATAACAAGGTCTTTTTTTTTCTTTTAGAAAACAATAAATTCTTGCACATATCTCACTAAAGCAATTGCTTCCCCCTCCCCCTTTTTAAGTATTCCAACAGTAAAGCGGCAACTGATGTTTTAACTGTTTTAGTCTTGGCAAGAGAGAGTGTGCTATACTGAGATCCTTGCGAGAACGGGCCTTCCCAGCATCTTTACAGTCCTCAGGCAACGCCGCCTGCGCTAGATCGGACATGTTCGCCGGATGGAGGATAATCGCATCCCGAAAGTCATTCTGTAAAGGCAACTCGCGTCTGGCTCAAGAAAAAACTGGTCGTCCCCACCTCCGTTATGTGGATGTAATAAAACGTGACCTCAAATCAGTGAACATCAATACTGACCATTGGGAAGACATAGCCCTAGACCGCACTAGTTGGAGAGAGACGGTGACCAAGAAAGCTATGGACAGTGAAAAAAACATGGGCCTCAGCTCTGGAAGCGTGACATACGAAAACTGGCCGGCTCCTCTACCACCAAAGTGAAAACCACCGTAACCTGTAATATATATGGACGGGAGTGTCTCTCCAAAATAGGGCTCCACAGTCACATGAAAAAGTGGCCGAGATGAACCATAGTCGGTCTACGACTGAAAGAGGCCAATTAGTCTTGATAGTCCAATCTATGTTAAACATAGTTCGAGTTCCATTGCGCCCGAAGGGGTTGCATGGTAGTGTACATATACCTCCCTGCTAAAAATCCTGTGGTCGCCCCTGTTCAAATTTGTTCCACTATTTTGTTTACATTGAACTTGTGGTAGAAATGTGTACATCAGAACGAGGCGCAGCTCGCATACATCATGGCCAGGGTTTTGGTGTTTTAGAATTTTAAGTTTCACTTTTTCAACTTTTCTTTGCTCTCTTTCAAGTTTGATAACCAATGGTCTAGACTACTCTAGACCATAAGCATTGCAGAAGTTCGAAACATATGGGTCAGTGACACGGGATAGTTTTACCCTGGTGTGCTGCAGTGGTTCTCGTGTTGTATGTTTCAATTCTGTAATGTTCTGTGATGTCTTTTGAATAATAATAATAATTTTAATAAAACATGAAATACATTTGTATGAGGCGACAAACCAATTGTATTTACTATCTGGATGTATTAACACTTGAAGTCATGTCAGACGCATTTTTTTGATTTCTTTAACAGTGTAAAAATGACAAACCAAAGAAGTTTGTGTTTATGACCAAACATATTTTAAATTTTCTCTTGGTCTGACCGGACGTAACGTGCTGGTTGAATAACCTTTCGCTTGGCTTCGTTGTGCTGGCCAGATAGCAACCATGTAAAACCGTCCGCCATAGAAACAGAAATCAGCTCAGTAAATCGCAAGGTCTGATAGGCGAACTTAACTTATATTTTAGCTGATTAGAACATTATAATGTTGTTGTTGTTTTTTTTTACATTTATAACCAATAGATATATTTCATATTTCAAACTGTGATTGCCATTTTCATTTTCGGCAATATTAGTGTCTACCTGGCAGCGGTTCTCTCAACTTTTCTATATGGATCCAAGACATGGGTACTATATAGAGACAGCAGCTAAGACTTCTTGAACGCTTTCACCAAAGATGTTTGCACTCCATCATGGATATACGATGGCAAGACCACACTACAAACAGATATTTTCTTGCGAATGACGTTATGAACAGTATAGAGAGGCTTCTTATAGTCCCGTATGGGTGACGAATGTGTATGTCAAAGGCAGTCTGCTTTGGTGATCGGCGTAACAGAGCTACCCTACGGAAACTCTTTAATGACCAGCTTAGGCGTCAACTTGATTTAACTGACGTAGATGAGTGCACCTGGAGATCACTAACAAAGGTCGCGAGATACACATTAAAGACCGAAAGAGAATCCTCTGCCTAGAACAGACTTAGACGGCGAATAGACAATCTAAATCGATCACCGGCGGACAATGGTTAAGTCTGCGCTGGTTCATTCTTGATTTTGTCAAAATATGTAGGTCACAGATGGGCCAGCGTATCTACGTAAAATACTGCACTCCTCATTAATCTTAAAAATCAAAGACAAGTCTCATTATTTGATTGTTTATTATATCCTAGATAAAACCAGTCCTTAAATACTCTCATGGTTTGAGACTGAGAATCCCGGCTAAATGACAAAGGCACACATACTTTCTGTGTCGCTACAAATGTAAATGCTCAGTCGACTCTTTTTTAATGATACAAATTGTGAAATGAGTTTGGCTTGGCTATTGATACTTCTCTCTTCATTCTACTGTGTCGCCTGGTCAGCACGCATAAAGTCATACCATCTTACCAAGACTAACGCAGATGAAGTGAGTCTGTATTGAAAAATACTTCTGAGAATGCGCGTTAATTTTTTAGAACACTACTTTTCATAGGTTACATTTGAAAAACAATTATTTCACTTATACTTTAATCTGGTGAATTTTACTTTCGATATACGGTAAGGCTTATAAGCGGTCCCTGAAATGAAAAAAAAAAGCTGCTCTTAGTTTTATGTTGCCTATCTGTCCGTCCGTCCGTCTGCCCGTACGTTTCGTTTAGATCTCAAAAACTAGAAAAAAATATTGAAAATCCGATATTTTAGATCTTGCAAAGTGTTTTTGCAACGGCTATTTTTTTTTATCTGAAAGAGAACCGTTTAATTATAAAAATTAAATAAGCAAAAAGGTTTTTTTTCCCCCAAAAAAATGCACCACTTTTTAAATGAAAGTCTTCATAATATGCCACTTATCGAGGGGGCGTGAGTTCGAATCCCAACTTTAAAAAAAACATTTTTGTACTGCTTTTGTAAAGACAGCAAAGACATCTTCTTCGAAATACTCCTTCCCCTCAGATTCACAAGAACATATTTGTATAAGCCTGTACGTTGTGCTATTTAAAAACAAAAATCCAAACGCATCAAATTTATCATTGTAATAAAAGCGGAGATATTCATTTTTTTTTGAAGGTCCAAAATCTTTAAGTCGGCGGTACTTGAAATAGCGTGCTTTCTGTGTACAAGGGGGGGGGGGGGCTATGTTAGCCCCAAAAAATAACTTAAGTGATCTGTAATTTAGATGAAAAGTTACCATTAATTTTGTGCCGTCTGTCTGTCAGTCTGTCACGTTTAGATAAAAAAAAAAGCTATTGAAAAGCTGATTTCTCACTTTGAAAAAAAAAAAATGTAAATATAAGTCAGAAACTCATTATCGATGATAGGTTCTGTTTGTTTTCCATTGAAAAACAATGTCATATGGTTCTTTAAAATTGATCTGTTGATCTTATTATTGATAATAGGTTGTTCAGTTAACTCTTTAAACTTGTATTACTTTAAACAATCCTAATAAGTCCATAACTTGACTATCCGATGGTGGACACCACTGAGTTTGTGTGAAAACATAAACTTTCTTTGTATTCTATTTTTTAATGATATTAGAAACAATGAGCGGTGGAAAAGTTCATCAATTTAAAAAAAGAACAACATTTTTTTCCCTTTAGAACAAATTGTAATCATCGATTTGCTGGTAGTACAAAGAAGTCATTTTCTTCAACATGTCATATCGATCTATGGATAGAAACTTTCAATCTTAAATAGTATACAACCTACGAAGGTGAATTAATGGACGTGAGCAGATAGCACTTCGACGTTGGCATTTTTGTAACATTAATATTAGTTTAAATTAAACCATTGGATACAAATGTTACTAGTTAAACTAAAAATAACCATTGCATACAAATGTTACAGACGGCTTAGCACGCATGGATTCATCAAACTAGAAAACAACAGGATTGTACACGCCATTTTTATCACATGTAAGGATCGCTGAACCTTGTGATTGCGCTGAAAGAGTGCAGCAACCAAGGTTCCCAACTCCTTTTGGCCAGTCCCCGTCCACAAGTATGTAGAAAAAAATGTTCTGTCTGCTCATTCTCGTAGTCCAAACTGGTCTCCTGTTCTTCTCTCATAAGCCTTTATACATTTCTCTTGTAGGTGCCGAGAGCATGTTAGTACTAGGAGAATAACGTATGTCGTGAAAAAAATGAGATAATCTAAGAGAAGGATAATCTAAGAGAAGGATAATCTAAGAGAAGGATAATCTAAGAGAAGGATAATCTGAGATAAGGATAATCTAAGAGAAGGATAATCTGAGAGAAGAATAATCTAAGAGAAGGATAATCTAAGAAAAGGATAATCTGAGAGAAGGATAATCTAAGAGAAGGATAATCTAAGAGAAGGATAATCTAAGAGAAAGATAATCTAAGAGAAGGATAATCTAAGAGAAAGATAATCTAAGAGAAGGATAATCTAAGAGAAGGATAATCTAAGGAAGATGTTTAACACATTTATGCAAACGGTTTTTAATTTTTTGTAAAAAAAAATAACTTTTCTTACATTTGTATTGCTAAATTAAGTAAGTTCTGTCATACTAACTACTACATTTACACGAAAAAAAAATGTTTACTATTTTTTTTAAAGAGAAAAAATCTATTTAGTATACATATAAGTTGGACATAATTTAAAACAACAATTAATAAGTAATTTTTCATATTATCGTGTGAACTGCAGTGTTGCAACCGTATATGGAACAATTAACAATAGGAATTTTTTTTTTTTTTTTTTTTACGAAATGGCTTTTTTTTTTTGAGGAATTAGAGATTGACCATTTACAAAGCAATTAGATAATTAGACATTCATTATAAGACATAAGTTAGGCCAGGTTCAAACTTAACTTCACATCCTTTGGTTTGCTGGACGCTGGACACGAGATCTGTCAACCTTCTTTCTCCATTCTTCTCTGTCATTTGTCGAATTTAATTCTGATGTTCTTTCTGAAAATATTGATACCTGCCTTTTTACCTGCCTGGGTGGACCACTTCGGGAGCCGATTTTGAGTTTGTGTTTCCACACAAACTGTCTTCGTAACCTTGCTTAAAATTATAATTAACTTTAAAGATTATTAGCATTATAAGAAGAATTAATTTCAATAAAAGGTCTTTTGGGTTAGATTTTAATGGAAATGTTTCAATCTATATCACCATAATGACAAAAAGAATAATTTAAGCTTTTATAACTTTCTTTGAAGAGAATAAAAATAAATATTCAATAAAAACATTAATATTAGAAACAATACTAACCCATAGTTATAACCAAAAAAGTTTTGCTTTTCTGGCCAATAAAGTTGCAAATTTATAGCATATGCAATTAATAACAGCAGAGATTTTAAAAAAAAAAAAAAAAAAAGATTAAATTTCAATTTTCGAAATTTGTGTCTGTCCCATTGTCCAGCAAAAATATTTTTTTTTATAGCTTCAGCTTTGGAAAGTTTGACACGACGCCATAGTGAAGATAAACGAGTTTCTCTGTTAAGATCAAGCAAAAAATTTTTTTTAGAAATAATACGAACATATTTTTACGCGTATTTATAGATACAATGTTTTAGTTACCAAAATGTTCACGATATTTTAAATTAGACTTACAATGAACATAACCCTACACAAATATAATTATTTTTGACTATGCATAATCTTAACGGATTATATATTCTTAATCACAAACACGCAGTCCGTAGCCCTTCCTATTTCACTCCATTCGATTCGACATAAATATACGATTCAAAGGCCATGCTTAAATCTTCCTTGCTTTTGACAGCTTATCTGTATGACCTTTTTTTTGAGTGAGTCTACGCAAAGGTTTGAACTTTCAGTAGTTAGTACTTATTGAAAAAAATATAAAGGATTGGTTTCTTCGTCAATTTTCGTTTTTAAACAGTAACCTTCTCTTTTCACGCAGTGTCTCAAGCAGTCGTAAGTATTGATCTGAATTTATTGTCAATATGAAGAGCAACGAAGTACTGCACATGAAAGGTTTCTGTTAGTCATATCAATAAAAAGAAAATGTAAATCTACATTGATCTAGAAGCTTTGACTTCTTTCACATTGGACTACTGGTTAGGCCAATATTAGAATATGTGTCCTCAGTTTAGAACCTTTCAACACAAGAAAACATTGATAAACTAGAATAGACACAGAAAAGAGCAGTGAGATTTGTAACATACGAACAGTCACATTTGAATAGAGTAAATGTAGAGACGCTAGATAGAAGAATAAGAAGAAAATATAAAAAGTAATAAAATAGTCAAAGTATAAAGGGGACTAATTGAACTTATACCACCGAGAATCACTATTGAAAATAGTTAGAGATATGGCATCCCAGAAAAATTCGTCCAGATCCTACGACACCTTTACAGTCAGTCTAGTTGCTGCATTAAAACAGAAGAAGGAACAACAGAGGTTTTTAGCATCGAGACAGGTGTGAGACAGGGGTGCATCTTATCTCCCTTCCTTTTCCTTCTAGGCATCGACTACATAATGAGGAGAGCAATGAACCAGACTGCCTTTGGTATTCCATGGCGTGAACAAAATCGAATAACGGACTTGGACTTTGCTGATGACGTTGCACTTCTCGGGGCTACAAATAAATGCATACAATAAATGACGGAGAGCCTAAATAGAGAAGCACCCAAAATTGGCCTCCGCATAAACTTGGATAAGACTAAAATTTTGCGAGTGGGATATAAGGCAAAGGGTGCCCCCGTCAGACTTGGCGAGTCAAAGCTTGAAGAGCTGGACAAGTTCACTTACCTTGGCAGCATCATAACAAATGATGGGGATGCCTACCATGATGTAGCGTGCCGAATAGAGAAGGCAGGGAGCATTTTCTAAAGCCTGCAGCCTATTCGGACAAGCCAAGCCATTGGGCTCGAGACAAAAATACACCTTTTCAACACTGTTGTCATCACAACTGCAACATATGCATGTGAGACATGGAAGTCATCTGTCAAAATTGAGAAAAGGCTAAATGTGGCTCAACAAAAATGGCTGAGACGGATTTTGGGAGTCAGTTACACAGATTGTGTCTCAAACAAGGAAATCCTTTGCCGAACTGGGAGTCGAACACTTAGAGAGGTTGTGACAGAGCGTCGCATGAGGTTTGCGGGACATGTTCTACCACAAAATGAACTACGTATACCAAGAGTTGCGATGACATGGAGGCCAATACGAGGAAAGCTCAAACAGGGACGTCCTCGTATTACTTGGCGCCACACCTTCATGGAGGACCTCAGAACAGTGGACACCAGGTGGGAGGAGGCTTCAGACATTGCCAACGACAGATCTTTATGGAGACAGCCCAATGCGCCGAACGGCGCGGGAGGACCTAAGTCTAAGTCTGAGTAAGTCACCACATCTGTCAAGTAATTTTTTTCCCCTTGTTTAAGATACCAAGTCATTTTCCGAGAAGAATGCATACAAAAATACTTGCTGGCTATGATGAAAGAAATGTGTCCTGAAAGGAACAATACTGTTGGAGCCGTACGTTTTTCTCATCACGATTAGAAGTCGATTGAAAGATATGGGTAAAAATCTCCATTCATTCAAAACCATCACAAAATTTATATTTCGAAATGTTTACAGTTGCCACTTACGAGTCTTGCAGTATATCTGATTTCTCTCTTTAAAAATCTAGCTATTTATTCACAGTACAAACAGCAGTTTTTAAATCATAGAAGTAAGTAGCTATGAGGAGCATGCATGGAATCACCACTAACGTAGTCCTGTCGAAGAAGCTTCAACCTTCGCAGAGGATCTTTCTCTTCCTTGGAAAAACTAGTGGATACGACTTTGGATAGTGCCAGACATAAACATTTGTAGGGATGAATCGCACGAAACCAGTGCTACGTCATCATCTCAGGGACGAACATCTACAATTCTAGATTAAGTGCAGCGACTTGGCGTCTCATCTATGCAGCCGTATATTTGAAAATTTGTTTAGAATAAACCTCTTTATGAATTAAGGTAAGCACTTGATTCACGGGCTCGTAAAAAAAAAATAGTTTATTGTCGTTTTTTTTCTATTTTTAAAAAAAAAAAATTGTTGATGTGGACTGTCGGAAATTAAAATGGCTCGCCGGCCGAATAAGGATGAGCATCACGGCCTTAGCTTAACTAAAAAAAAACTCAATAAGGAACACATTTTTTCGGTTTTGTTTTCAGAATCGTAGTAACCTATTAGCCCAGCCTGTATAACACGGTAACAGGATGTATGTTCAATTCACAGGCCATTTTTAGCAACGAACTCGTACGCATATGTATTTCGTCATCTCACATTAAAATATTTTTAATGGAGCAACGACAGATGGAAGAAAAAAAAAATCAACCAGGGATAGTCTCTCTTTGTTCAATAATGGATTCAATACATTTAAAGTTGGCAGCTGTTTAGACAGACATTTAAATGTTGGTTTCCGTGTTTGTATCCGATTGGCTTGATACATCATCAAGTCATTTAACTTATAAATCCTGTGTACCAGTGGCGTAGATAGGGATTTGGGGACCCGGGGATGGGGGGGGGGATTGGACCTCTTAGGGGGCCCCTGCATTTTGACATTCGACGTCACGCCATGAGATAATGGCGTAATATTTAATGTAAAAACAAATTTCGAACACTCATTTGGGTGAACATCAAGAGAGGGTCCGGGGGATTTTCAAATTTGTCCCCCACCCCCCCACCCCCATCCTAGCTACGCCGCTGATTTGTACAGATCTCTGTTACGCTTGATAGTCATCTTGGAAGGACATTATGGGTCCCGTTATTGAAATAGGTTGACCTCTTTTTATTTTTTTATTTCTTTCTTTGTTGAGGCGTTTAATGGCACATTACTTTCGACTCGTCTGGATCCTTCAGAGTTCTTAGCGGCTTTTCATCTGCATACATACAGCGTTTCAGCATTGCTGATCGCCTAATCCGCGGGTAATACACAACACTAGCCGTTTCGTCCGCGCTTTTAATGTCTGCTTACGGATCGTCAATATTTCTGATCGTATGACGTCGTAACATGAAAGGAGAGACTAACACGTACGCCTGCACACACACACACACACATTTTTTATCCCTAATCCTTTATACTAATGCCGTAATGACGGTAGCCTATATATACATGACACAAAGCCTTACCTTTCCATGTGCTGGTCCAGGTTGTCAGCATTACCCTTAGAGTGAACATTTGTTAAATCACTTAAGTCGGTGCGACCACACACACGCACGCCCGCAGCTAGCCTCATACTCTTCAGCGAAATGTTGCCAAGCTTCTTCTTCACAGCTTTCGTGGCAGGAGTCTGTCTCATTGCATCGTTGTGCGATCTTACCAGAGCTGCTAACTGCGAGGTTAGTCAATGGCAGCTTAATGCCTTTAAGTCAGTAGTTCGTTACAGTTATACTATTCTTGATAGTGATTATGCTTAAAATACATTTAATACTATATTTTTTGTTGTGTGTGTAGCGTTCTTAAAACCACTCCAGAGAGTTGGATGTAGTTGCTGTTTTAAATAAGTGTTTTTTAAAGAGATTAATTGAAATGCTGGCCTAATTATTAATTATTCCAGTAGTTCGTAGAACACCTATTCAGGCCTCGCGGAACTGTTCCGCGGTACTCAGTTTGAAAAACACTGTTTTAAATGAACGGGATAGATCGGAATTTTCAATTCTGAACAATGTCAGTGGTGCTATATTACAAGTTCACTAATAACAGTTGTATTGTACTAGAGGCGAACGAACCTAGACATTTAAACTTTCAGGCTAAAAAGTGGACTTTATTTATCGTATACGACGTGTACCAGTGGTCGCTACATGTCTATGGTATAGGTGCCACGATTTATATAATGCTGATGTTTTATATCCTAAATATGCCTTAATTTAACTTACTTTATATGAAAAAAATTTTGTACCTACTTAAGTCTATATAAAGATAATATTTATTTGGTAAAAATAGAACAAAATTGAATAATATTAAAGGTATATTATATATAATAATATAAATATTATAAAATTATAATATAATATTAACGGTATCCTTTCTTTAAAAATTCCGAGATACTACATTGATGTTAACAATGTCTATTGTATTTTCTTGAAAAGTAAGGGTAAGTTTACTTTGCTATTACCAACGGCATGCACTTCGGGCACGTTTGCAAGCTCCCTTCTATAATTCGATTTCGTAATTAGCTCTGGATTAGTTCACGCTTGACTGCATAAATATGTTGACTCTCATATACTAAAAGAACAGCCAACGCTTCTAGTTTCTTCGTCTGATCATAAGAGTCAGGTATACATTTCTTTCCTCTCCAAATCTTTCAGAAAAATGTTTCTGTCAAACTTCATTCATATTTTTTTCCCACTAGATCGTCACGAAGACGATCGTATTTAAATTCAGGAACTGATTTTAAAGATACCAAGATCAATATTAATAGACAAATATACATATATATATATATATAACAGTTGTACAGAGAAGTCTGTCAACAAAGACTAACGTCGATTTGCGGTTTCTAAAGTCTTTAGACTGTTGAGAATAGCTCCCTTTCATATGTAAAAGTTATGTCCTGAGGTAGAAAATATCAATAATAGAATTATTTTTAGCGGCCCCCGCTAATAGACGCTATTAGTTTTGTGTGGTCTGTCCATCCGTCCGTCCGTCCCGTTTAGAACTCAGAAACCAGAAACTAGAAGAGAGATGAAAATCGGACATCATATTTTACATCATTGAAAGGTCTAATGCAACGGCTACTTTTTTCTTTACCGAAAGTGAACCATTTAATTTTTAAAATTATCTCTGCAAGAAGATTTGTTTTTAAAAATTTGAATAAATTTGAACAAATGTCATAAACAGTGGGATTTTACGATCGAATTGACACTCATTTTACATGTGAGTAAAAATTAATAAAAGTAGGCTATCAGCTCACTGTATTGGTTCAAACAATAAGAACTAACTAGCGGTAGTGTTGTTGTTTTTGTTTTTTGGAACATTTGAAGAAAGTTAATGGGGGAGGGGTGACACCCTGAGCTACCGCACCAGATGCCACCGACACAGTCTGGGAGGTTTCCATGCTTTTTTTTTTTAGGTGATCAACTTACGTTACTCTACTAAACTCTACTTATTCCAGAAGAGTTAGAAGAGTCATATCAAAGACGAAATGCTATCCTGTCTTCCTTGATGTGAAAAATAACGCCAAATGATTTTTAAAATGTTACCACTTTAAACAATTAAAACAAGACTATGGCTTGAATATTACTGGTCCATTGGTGAATTTGATGGGGGCCGCCTCTTTGTAATCTTGTTTTCTACATTATTGAGATATATAGCTGTAAATGTGGAGTTCTCATTTGATAAGCATTGTTGTTTTTTTCTAAGTATTTTACTTGTAACAGAGAGAGAGAGAGAGAGAGAGAGAGAGAGAGAGTTACCGCCCATGTGTTATCTCAAGACATATTTTGTTATTACATAGCTATTGGTTGAGAATGTTGAAAGAGAGAGGGGGAACTAATGGGTGACATATTTAATATACTTTGTTATGAAGTCATAACGATTGGATACCTCGCTTGTCACGTGTCAGATTGAACAATGATATATGTTTAATTAGTGCAATAGTAATTAGGGCACGTCGAATCAGCAGCAGACGTCATCTGTTGATTGGTGGTTTTTACATTTCATCAAGTGTGCCTGCCTCTATATTTCCGTTAATCTTTCCCCGATTCTCTCTCTTTTTCTCACTCCTCTCTCTTTTCCTCACTCTTTCTCTCTTTCTCTCTCTCTCTCTTTAGTTTGTTTGTTTCACTTGTCTATCTGTCTGTCTCTTTTTTTCTCTCTCTCTCTCTTTCTGTCTCTCTCTTTATCACTCTTTTTTTTTCTCTCTAGCTTTTTCGTTTCACATGTCTGTCTATTTTTTTTCTCTCTCTCTTTCTCTCTCTTAGTTCTCTCTTTCTTTCTCTCTCTTTTTTGTACTCTGATCTCTGTCTCTCTTTTCTTTTCTTTTCACTTATTTGTGTGTAATAATAATAATAATAATAATAATAATAATAATAACCGCTACCATTATCGATATCGCCGTACCACTGTCTCATAATTTGAGAAAAACTGAGATAGAAAAACAAAGAAAATATGGGAATCTAGGCTTGGAGATTAAGCGTCTATGGAAATTGTCCAAAATAACAATATACCCCATTGTTATATCAACCGAGGGGATAATAACAACTGACCTCACAGACACCTTCAAGGCCCTTAACATTCCTAGGAACATCTTCGTTGCCTGTCAGAGGGCGGTACTGCTGCAGACCTGCCACATCACCAGAAAATTCCTCAGTGGAAACTGTTAAAGGGACTACGATGAATTTTGTTTCTCTTTAGCGAAACTCGACCCTGGCAGTGCCAGAGAATGACTACTCGTTCATTTCTAACATAATAATAATAATAAAAATAATATAAGGGGATAGGCATATTTCCAAAATAACAATATACCCCATTGTTAGATCAACCGAGGGGATAATAACAACTGACCTCACAGATACCCTCAAGGCCCATAACATTCCTAGGAACATTCTCGTTGCCTGTCAGAGGGTGGTACTGCTGCAGACCTGCCACGTCACCAGAAAATTCCTCAGTGGAAACTGTTAAAGGGACTAAAGGTACTACGATGAATTTTGTTTCTCGACCCTGGCAGTGCCATAGAATGAATACTCGTTCGTTTCTGACATAATAATAATAAATATTAGTATTATTGTGTCAGGTCTCAAAGCAGGTCGTCTCTAACCTGAAACTAAAAGATTTGTCACAGCAATAGAGGTACGGGTTATTATGACTAACAATTATGAAAAGAATATCCTTAAACTGGATTTATTGGCAAATGCCAGAATTAAAACTCATCTTCTCCGACTGTTTTAAAAATTAGTGTATATATCAATATTTTATTATATAACATCTTTAGATATACGATAAAATGTATCTTAAACTTAAAGAACTATTAGTTTTAATAATAATTATAATATCTACTCTACTGGGTCAGACCTATCTACTGACAAGACGGTGGATTTAAGACGACCAGATTTACTCTTTAGTAGACGTACAGGAAACTCTGCAATGAGCATCGGCATCGCGGTACATCTATCCCACAATGCAAGAACAACTAAAAAAAAACGAGAACAAAAGATAAAAACCTAACTTTAGAGATAAAGCGACTATGGAAATGGTATATCAACTGATGGAATAGTGACAAATGAACTCGCAAACACATTCGAGTGCCTTAAAACCCTAACAAGATTCTCGATACCTGCCGAAAGGCACTAATGCTGCAGAACCTGCACATCATCAAAAAAATTCTCAGTCGACACTCTTAAGAGGACTGCACTGAATTTGGTTTCCCTTTAACAAAGCTCGACCCTGGTAGTCCCAGGGGATGATAATTATTGAGAATGATAATAGTTTAAACAAGGTCAATACATCTATTATTGACAGGGTGTAGGATGCCGTGAAGCTCCATGTGCAGACCAAGTTCTAATTGAAGGGGATTGTTGCTATTCGTGCCCTAATGGTAAGTACTATTTATTTGTCCATTGGTATGTCATCTATTGGTCATCTAGTGTTATGTCATCTATTGGTCATCTAGTGGTATGTTATCTATTGGTCATCTAGTGTTGTGTCATCTATTGGTCATCTAGTGGTATGTTATCTATTTGTCATCTAGTGGTATGTTATCTATCAGTAGGTAATTTATTTCTTATGTCATACTTGTGCGACTCTAGGTAACAACCTTTTTTCTTTAGAAGAGGAGATAAAAAACGCATAGGGAAGGCTGCCTTGACCTTCGCTAGACTCGGGTCAAGAGTATGGGAAAATTAGAAGCTCACTACAGCGAACAAAATGGAGGCCTACAATGCATGCATTCTAAGTACGCTACCGTAAGGCAGTGAGTCGTGGACCACCTACGCAAAGCAAGAGAGAAAACTAAACTCATTCCGTTTGTCTCCGAAGGATCTTGTCAATCACATGGAAAGAAAGAGTGTGCAATACTGAGATCCGTGCGCGAATAGGACAACGCCGCCTGCGCTGGCTTGGACATGTTCGCCAGATCGATGACAATCGCATCCCGAAAGCCATTCTTTTCTGGCAACTCGCGTCTGGTTCAAGAAAAACTGTTTGCCCTCACCTACGTTACGTGAATGTAATAAAACGGGACCTCAAATCAGTGAACATCAATACTGAGCATTGGGAAGACCGCACTTGATGGAGAGAGACAGTGACCAAGAAAGCTAAGGACAGCGAAAAAACATGGATCTTAGCTCTGGAAGAAAAGCGTGTCATGCAACAAAAATGGCCAGCTCCTCTACTACCAAAGCGAAAGCCACTTTAACCTGCGATTTTTGTGGACGGGAGTATCTCTCCAAAATAGGGCTCCACAGTCATATGAAAAAGTGTTTGAGATGAACCATAGTCGTTCTACGACTGAAGGAGGCCAACAATATCATACTTAAACTTGGCCCATTAAGACAACGTGGATGTTATTCTTGGGTAACTTAAATGTATTTGTATTTTAATCAGTTTGACTATCAGCCTATTTGTATGTCCTCTGTTCTTAAGCAATGTGTATTGGCGCGTAGTTTACTTGTGTATCTGTCATTGTTTCTATGGCCGACGGTTAACGAGGGTGCAATATGGCCAGCTTAACTTCCTAACGCCTTTACTTTGCCCAACCTGTGTCAGGCAACCTTTTGAGATTGCTGGTCTCAGGGGAGTCCTATAAATCCCGACATACGAAATTTCAGTCCTCACCGACATTTGAACCTTAAATGCTTCGGTTTGAAGGCCAAGCACTTTACCACTAAGCCAACACACCTCTCCCGTTTGTAAGTTGGTCAGTATAATTGTCCACCTATTAATTCGTATTCTTAGAGAGTTAGATATCCCATTCATATTTTTTTCCGGCATTCATGTTCGAATTTATTCCTCTTTTAAAAACCTGTTGTGAAATAAATAAATGCCAGACATAAACGGAGATTACTAAGCATCTTTGTTTATGGACAACGTTGCAATTATTCAAAAAAAAAAGTGACACAAGACAACACCATTCTTAGCTTTACAAAAACATGAGATTCTCTAGTCATTACTAATTTTGTCACAAAGATTACTTCACCAAAAGCACTCAATCAAGGATGAATATATAATAAAGACGAAAGAAAAACTACAACAACTGATAAACAATATTGCAAAGTGCTGTTGAGTTACTACAGTAACACAAAATACAGACGTTCATTCTATAAGGATGACTTCGTCCTGCGTGTTTTTAGGTCAATCTATAGATACAATATGACATGGCGCGCGATTTGGAAGCATGAACCAAATGTTCATGACTTAGAAATGAGACTTGGCTACGAGCTATTGGTCTGAACTGCCGACAAAGTTACAATTTATCAATTTATTTGAACAATTTTATTTGTTTTGCCACAAAGCACAAGTGTCACACTAGTGCGATGTGGCAAGTCAGTGTTCGGGCCGACTGGTCTGGGTTTAAAGCACCGATAAGTTGGGGAGAAGGAGGTGACGAGCTTATAACAGGATCCAGTTAGTTCACACGTCTCATTCTGCTTGTTAAGTCTACATTTGTGATTCCGTTATTGAAGTCAAATTATGACGTGTTGTATTGCTTCATGTAAAATGTGTCTTCAATCTTGACTTGATTTCTACTTGAGGGGCTAAACAATTTGAAATCAAAGGGAGGAAGTGTTATCTCTTCACGTCATCAAGAATCGCTGCTAACTGTTGGATAATGTGTCATCAGATTTCACTTACCGCCATACCTGTAGACTATTCAATTCTATTTTGTCATTGTCATCTCCTTTGTCTGCGATTGTTCTGCAGCAACGAGACATGATATTATCAAATGTCGCTTTGTGTTCAACATCAAAGCTTTGAAGTAGCGTCAGATAAAAAATGTATCGCTTGGATAGGAAAGCGCCCACAAGATGGAAAAAAAAAACGCTTCAGGGACACCCTCAAAGCTTCTTGAAAGCCTTCAGCATTGACCAACCCACCGGGGAGACAGAAGCACATGATAGAACATCAAGGCGTCGAGCTGCGAAAACTGGGGGCACAAATTGCAGAGAAAAAAAAGCGTCAGAAAAAAAAAAAGGAAGACCAATGACACTAGCTCCAGCTGGAATAACTGCCCAGTGTGCAGCCGAACATTCGGGGCTCACATAGGTCTCACCAGCCACACGAAGAGGCACAAAGCGCCAGTGCTAAGCCCTCAGCACCTTGGAAGATAAAAGTTGTTATCATCGAACACCACACACACACACGCACGCACACACACACACATTATATAGCAAGATAATATAGTATGCTGCGTTCAACGAAACTAGACCTTTACATAATTTTTTTTATTAAAAAAAAATAATTTTTCACTCCTTTTCTTATGCTAAAAGTAAAGTCAATTTTTTTTTGTGTGACTAAAGAAAAACAGATTTGCATATCAGCTGATGTAGTCCTATTTTATGTGTGTTTGATTGTTAAATCGATCAACACTACATTTAAGAATAATAACAAAAAGTTTACAACACATTTTGAAACATGCCTAATTAGAATTCAGCCAAAAGCATGCATTTAGGCGACAGGTTGCTCACGATGTTTCAAAACGTCAATCAGTTTTCCAATAAAGTATTCAGTAGCTAAAGCTACACTTTTTGGTGGTGCATAGTGGCCTCGCAACTACACCTTTTGGTGGTGCATAGTGGCCTCGCAACTACACCTTTTTGTGGTACATAGTGGCCTCGCAACTACACCTTTTTGTGGTACATAGTGGCCTCGCAACTACACCTTTTGGTGGTACATAGTGGCCTCGCAACTACACCTTTTGGTGGTACATAGTGGCCTCGCAACTACACCTTTTGGTGGTACATAGTGGCCTCGCAACTACACCTTTTGGTGGTACATAGTGGCCTCGCAACTACACCTTTTGGCGGTACATAGTGGCCTCGCAACTACACCTTTTGGTGGTACATAGTGGCCTCGCAACTACACCTTTTGGTGGTACATAGTGGCCTCGCAACTACACCTTTTGGTGGTACATAGTGGCCTCGCAACTACACCTTTTGGTGGTGCTTAGTGGCCTCGCAACTACACCTTTTGGTGGTGCATAGTGGCCTCGCAACTACACCTTTTGGTAGTGCTTAGTGGCCTCGCAACTACACCTTTTGGTGGTACATAGTGGCCTCGCAACTACACCTTTTGGTGGTACATAGTGGCCTCGCAACTACACCTTTTGGTGGTGCTTAGTGGCCTCGCAACTACACCTTTTGGTGGTGCTTAGTGGCCTCGCAACTACACCTTTTGGTGGTGCATAGTGGCCTCGCAACTACACCTTTTGGTGGTGCATAGCGGCCTCGCAACTACACCTTTTGGTGGTGCATAGTGGCCTGGCAACTACACCTTTTGATGGTGCATAGTGGCCTCGCAACTACACCTTTTGGTGGTGCATAGTGGCCTGGCAACTACATATTTTGGTGGTGCATAGTGACCTGGCAACTACACCTTTTGGTGGTGCATAGTGGCCTGGCAACTACACCTTTTGATGGTGCATAGTGGCCTCGCAACTACACCTTTTGGTGGTGCATAGTGGCCTCGCAACTACACCTTTTGGTGGTGCATAGTGGCCTCGCAACTACACCTTTTGGTGGTGCATAGTGGCCTCGCAACTACACCTTTTGAGTGGTGCATAGTGGCCTCGCAACTACATCTTTTGGTGGTGCATAGTGGCCTCGCAACTACACCTTTTGGTGGTGCATAGTGGCCTGGCAACTACATATTTTGGTGGTTCCTTGAGGAATTCTCCCAACTGACAATGGTCGAAAATGAACACGGCTATTTTTATCACGAGTATAGCACTAAATCATTTGTTTAGTAATATTGCGTTTTCTGTTTGTCTGTTGTTGTTTTTTTTAAATCAAGGCTGTTTCTAGAGTATTCCCATCTCACAGACCGTAACAGCATGGTTGAGCTCTCTACAAATAAGTTTTTTGAAGTAACGTCTATATTTCATAAGATAGGAAGATTATATATGTGAATACCTAGACATGTATGCTATAAAACTTGTCTTGAACTAGCACTGTAATATCAACTCAATGGGCTATTTTACAAAAAAAGAAAATCATTATAATAAGGTATTTTCTCATTTTAATTTTTGCCATCTGTTTGATCTAATTGACTTCATTTTCCCTGCAGATAACAATAAGAACATTACATTGCCTAATTAAAAGCTCTTTTTTTCAAGAAAAATTTTTGGAAAAAATTGTCGAACACGGAGTTGCATATTTTTGTTTTGTTTTGTGCGAATGACTTACTAACATTTTTTCGTTCAATACTTTGTAATTCAAGTTTTTAACGTTCACTTTGTCTTGTTTGGGGGGATGGGGGCACGGCGACTGAGCAATGTAGCGCTTGGCTTCCGAACGAGTTCGAATCCGGGTGAAGACTAGGATTTTTTTCAGGATCTTTGGGCGCCTCTGAGTCAACCCAGCTCTAATGGGTACTTGACATTAGTTGGGTAAAGTAAACGCGGTTGGTCGTTGTGCTGGCCACATCTTCTGTCACATAGATCACAAAGTCTGAAAGAGGAAACTTTTTTTTTGGTTGTCTTCTTTTTAATTTGTTCCTCCTTTTGTAAAACTTTATCTCAAAAGAGATAAGTCCTCCTATTGGAGGGAAGGTGTCCAGTAAGCCTCAGTGGGTAAAAAACTTGGGAATTGAAATAAAAACGAGTATAAATAGACAATGTGATAGACAAGACTTTCCTTTTGCTTTAACGGCAATTTAGTTTTTTTTTAAATTACTTTTTCGTTATATTCGTCATGAGATCACATTGGACCAAGTTATATTTGTATTTAAGTTAATCTGATACAATTATTTTTGAAAGGACAACGTTTAAGAATAGTATGAATTTATTTCATCCCTGTTTAGCAGTGGCATATAGACGGTTTAGCTTTTAAATTCTTATTTGAGTTTAGTTTGAAGAAAGGAAACAATTTTATAGTCACCAGTAATGTGTATTGGTATTTAAAAATACGATTAGTTTGGTCGAAGAATTATGTATTTAATAAACGTCATTCACCAATCGTAACTAAACAACACTGAGCCACGTGTTTCCCTATCTCTTTTATACAAATTACGATATAATTTTAATAAATAATAGTTATCACGTGACAGATTTTTTTTCGTCGTTTTATCAATATTATCAGGTTACCATGAATGAGGTCCATTGAAACTTGAAATAGCTTAGCACAGGGTAAAGAAGACATTGGCCTACTATGTTCTTGTCTTTTTTAAACTTATTCTTTTTAGCGGCCTACGTAAGGGGAAAAGCCGCAATTAGGTTCGACAAAACGTCCGTCTGTCCGTCTGTCACACTCAGATCTCAAAATCTAGAAAAGAAATAAAAAATCTTATTTCACCTTACGTTGTGGCTTGCAAAATTTAGGTTCAACGCCTTTTTTTTTTTTTTTTGGTTCTGAAAGCCAACCTTTAGTTTATACAATTGATTATGGAAGTTGTTTTTTTTTTTGTTTTTTTTTACAAAAATACACCAATTCTGCACCAAATAAATGTAATGAAGATTATAATCGCACTTCTATCTTACACTACAGTTAACTTTCTAGGATTTTGGCACAATTAGGAATTAGTTATTTGTTTCGGAAATAGGTTAAGTTTTGACTTAGTGACAATGACGTGACTAGTAAAAAACGAGAATTGGTTTTAGAGATAGAACGAAAAATCAGCCGACGTAAACAGACTACTTCCAGAACAACGTAGAGATAACGTTTTATGAATGTATACTCAATGTATAGAGTTAGCTGACATTCGACGGTTCCCTTCATAGCTATTAAACTTGTTCGACATTCAATATCAGCGTCGAGCCTTCGACTATTTGCTATTGATTGTATGACCTTTCGCCGGTGTTAGTAGACTACGTTGAGTGTTACCTACATTTGGTTTGTTTACATTAGACATTATCTATCTATCTGTCTGTTTGTCTATCTATCTATCTATCTATCTATCTATCTATCTATCTATCTATCTATCCATCTCTCTCTCTCTATCTTTCTCTCTCTCTCTCTCTTTCTCTCTTTCTCTCTCTCTCTCTCTCTCTCTGTATCTATCTATCTATCTATCTATCTATCTATCTATCTATCTATCTATCTATCTATCTATCTATCTATCTATCTATCTGTCTCTCTCTCTCTCTATCTATCTATCTATCTATCTATCTATCTATCTATCTATCTATCTATCTATCTATCTATCTATCTATCAGTCTATGTATGTATGTATGTATGTATGTATGTATGTATCTATCTATCTATCTATCTATCTATCTATCATCTATCTATCTATCTATCTATCTATCTATCTATCTATCTATATATCTGTCTGTCTGTCTGTCTGTCTGTCTGTCTATCTATCTATATATCTATCTATCTATCTATCTATCTATCTATCTATCTGTCTGTCTGTCTGTCTGTCTGTCTGCCTGTCTATCTATCTATCTATCTATCTATCTATCTATCTATCTATCTATCTATCTATCTATCTGTCTGTCTATCTATCTATCTATCTATCTATTTGTCTGTCTATCTCTCTCTCTCTGTATATAGATAGATAGAGAGAGAGAGAGAGAGAGAGAGAGAGAGACAGATATATATATATACATCTGTCTGTCTGTCTGTCTGTCTATCGTTCTCAGTTTCACATTTCATTCTAATACTTTGAACTTCACACAGGCCCAAACTGTGCCATGGATGATACATATCTGAAACTGGATGATCTGGCATTTGATTCAAGAGGCTACCAATGCAGCTGTAGCTATACGTCTTCATTCCGCAAACCTGAACTCGATTGTGTTCCTCCTCCCCCCGTTGAGGATTATTATACCACCAATGGAGAAGTTGATTATCCTCTGCCTTGAGTTATCAGCCAACAGAACGTGTACAAATAGGTTGCAATAAAGTGTAGATCAAAGCAGTTGCTTTTGTTGCTTGTAGATGTACTTTTGTTGTTTTTTTTAAATGGTGCTGCACTTGAATTCAATTCTGGTAGTAATGCACAAAAGTTGAATATTTAAGAAAACAAAAATCGAATAAAATTTTTCAGCTGTTCACATCGTTCTTCAAGTGTATTTCCGGTAGAAGAGAATTGTGGGGGCATGTGTGGGCATGTGGGGGCGTGTGAATGCTTTGTACCGTTTGTTGGAAAAGGTTTCAAATTGATTCCTCATAAAATCATAAGATGTAATAAATAAAAAAAAAGAACATAAATTAAGGCTAGAAATCATTTACATGGGTCTCATTGATTGACGCTTTGTTTATTAAATAAGAGAAAATTGATCAATGAATTTTTACTGGCTGAAATAAAGAGATTGCGAAATTATAATTTTTTTTTTTTTTTGGAAGTCCGAGACTTTTGGTATAAAGTTACACAACTAGCGAATACTTTCATGTTTGATTATGGACTTGGTACTTCTGGTGACAGTGCTGGTAGGTTTAGTCGCCTCAGCACCAAAACCTCAGAATTTGGAAGCAATCGGGGAGACATGAAAGGTAATAATTGAAACATTGAGTTGTCATTTCATTTTTTATATTTATTCTAAGTTTTATTACATTTTTTACTGACTTTTTTTTTTTCCTGAAGTTTTTAGATAAAATTTGTGATGATTTCTTATTAAATGAACGAATTGTGGTGAAATAAAAACATGTAAATTTTATTGTCTCATAGATAAAGTAAGTTTAAAAACGTCAACTTACTTGTCATGGGGGTTTTAGCCCAACAGATCAGACATTATGTGACATCACGTGGTACCATTTCTCACCTCTTATCAATGTTTAGTCTGTTGGACTGCTGGGACGCCACAAGTTTTTTGTTCGCCAGTTCACGCATATTTGCATTACCGCTGCTTTAAAATCTCTCACTAAGCAAACGCAAAAATTCTCTACCCTGAAGAAATAAAGTTTTTCGCATTTACGGAATAACTGACATCTCTATGTATAGATAACACATTAAGAAGCCATGTTTAGGACTTGAGGTGAAACGTCTTGAGTTCAAAACTTATTTAAATAAAATCAAACAAGGTTTTGATGAAGTGTATTGTTTTCGCTGTTATTAAACTTGAAAGCACCAAAGATCACTAACTTGGAAATTACGTTACAAATATCCAGTCTTATCTTATCTTTTCTTATCTTATGTACTTCAGACGTTACTTTACGCGTCAGGCATCTAGTCATGTATGTTAACCAATGACTTAAATTCTGCCAAGTCACTGGTTTTCCTGGCTGGCTCAGGCAACCCATTCCGTGCTCTAATAGCAGTAGGGAAGAAGGAGCATTTGTACAAGTCTGATAGTGAAGAGTTGAAGAAATATGCTATCTCGTGTTTCATGCCATTAAGACATTGTGAAGAAACAAGTCCTTTTAAGTTTAAAGTGCTTTTAATTGTGAAGCATTTCAACATAACATATATACACGGCAGACATTATCTACAGATCTCAAACTTCACTAGCTGACTTTCTCTCTTCTTGTTTACACATTCGTCACTTCCCCCAAGTCCCCTAACTCTCGATACCCAACACTTGACCGTGTGTCACGGTTGACCACACAGTAACCGTGTCACAATAGACATCATAACTAATTGAGTGTACTTCACAGCCTACCAGTATAGATCTTTGAGCTAATGTTTCTTTGGTTTCGGTTTTGTATACAGGATGCTCTGAAACCACCTACACACCCGTGTATCAGCTGCCCCGAATGCGTTCAAGGCAATTGGGTTTGCTACACCAGAGAGTGCCCTGATGAATGCGTAGATGCCCTCGTCTTGTCTGATCAATGCTGCCCCGTTTGTCCTAATGGTAATAACAAAAGAATGATGCTACTGAACTAGAAAAACATTTAAAATAGTTGTTTTAAAAAATCTTATATTATATTGCATCAATTAGCTTGGATCTGCAATGTGATTAAATTTGTAACAGATCTAGACTAACAGTAATCAATCTTTGCCATTAGAAATATTTTTATCAATTGTTCTGTTTAGCGCGATTTTATGCTTTTAAGTAGCTTTAACTTTTTCACTGCGCTATGATCCTATCACTGTCTGGACCAGTTGGGGAAAATGGGGGTGGGGTGGGAGGGAAAGGAGAAGGGGGTATCTGGGTGAATGTTATCGTGACAGCTTTTTTAAACGCATGAAAAAAAAAAACGTGTTTACTCTGGGCACAAGGCATCTCAAGGGGACTAGTTCAACTCATACCACCACATCTGTCAAGTAAGATTTATTTCCCTTGTTTAATACCGAAGAGAATATTTAATTACCAATAGTTATTTTAATAATTTTTTTTTTAAAATTGATTCCTGTTTTGTCATGTGCAAGAAATAATTGTGCGAAATTTCCACTAGATCTAAGATTGTGTGGGGGAGAACAAACGTGTACAAACATATTACCAGATAGTCAGTTGATACTTGATATAAGCAACATAACGATTTTCTCAAGTTATATTTCTCTTTTCCAGGTCCCAACTGCCAACATGCTGACGTCATCATTCCTTATGGACAAGTGGTCACGCTAACCACTGGAATGCAATGCAGCTGTAGAAAAAGCGAATGGGGGTGGGGCGGCCTGGAGGCGTTCTGCCAATGACGGATGCCCACTGTCTCAGTTCTCATGCCTTCGCCATTTTTTCTTGTCATCCAACATTTTTGTTTTTCGATTTTTTTTTTTTAAGGACTTAAACATATCAGACTATACAACATTATATAAACATTTGTTCAAATCAATGCTCATGACATCATTATATTGCTATTGATTGTTTGGTCAAATGTTTGATGTAAATCAGTATATTATCAAAGAGCAATCTGTTTGTGTTGCATAAATAAAATCGAATTTATTTTTTTTTTCAATCATGTGTTGCATGCCTTGATTAGCGTGAGAGATTCTTGATTTGTTAGCAATGTGAAAATGTGCAACCAATCTTAAGCGTCATAATGAGCCGAATGTCGACCAGTTCAAAGTTGATGTAATGTTTATATATATATATTTATATATACAATGCTATATTTTGACGGTAGGCACCTGTAAGGCATACTGACACTTTTTTCAATGTGGGTAAAAAATTATTACTTTTCTTGTATTTTAATATTTATTATTAATTTATTAGTAGTTAAAAGTTGGACAATGCGGCAATCCATCACTGAGTACCGGCACTGTATATATATATATATTCCTATGAAGCCGCTAAGAACGCACACATCAAAATTCATCATGGTTGGAGACTAGAAGTTCAGGAAATAGATCTAACACAAGTACTCAGACGGATGACGGAGGTCCTCGAAGAGTATAAGCCAAGCCGGTCACATTGCTGGAACTGTGGTGGATATATATATATTGTTATAAACCTGGTGGTGGCACAAATGGGGGTAGTGGTGTGTGTGTAGTCAGCCGACGCAAATCGCCCCAGGCCAGCGCTAGACGAGCGGTCAACCGTGACGAGTTACGACTGTCAGCCGAGACGAGTGTCAACACGGCGGTTCGGGAAGGATCGACGGCGGTCCGGGAAGGATCGACGTCGTGAACAGAGCTCAGGAGCGTCACGAGAGTTGTAGTCATCTGACCACCTAGAAACGTCGAGCGGCGTTCTGTCCGGTTCGAGAAGGACAGTAGGGACCCTATATAAGAGCGGAGGTGTCGCAGTCAAGACGGTTCACGGCAGGGGTTCAGAGCCCGGTTCACTACAGTCCGGTCGACTACAGCACAGTTCAGCGGTGTGGTTCTGTACGAAGCATTACGACGGTTCAGTGCGGAGTACTGTCAAGTACAGTTGAGACGGCTGGCGTCTTGATCTTGGTCTGCGATCGAGTCCGACACAACGAGCTTAGTGTGTGAAGTCAGTCCTGAACTGTTGAACCCAGTGCAAGCCCGGAACGAGACGGAGAGGCCAGTGCAAGAGTTGATATTGCGGAACGCTGTTATCGGAGAGATATTTGTACAGTGTACGTGTTGCCAATTGTACAGTATTGGCTGTTATTTATTCAACTATTAAAGTGTTACGTTACTTTGGAGCCCTGAGTTGTCAAGTTCTTTAAGTTGGTGGTGTATGGTGCAGTTTGCAGAGAGCCTGGATAGTGAGATTCGTAACAATATATATATAGTCTGTGGCATTTTACGTCTCGAGAGACAATCTTTTCTCTTTGCAACTTCTTGTGTGACTAAATAGGCCAATCAAATCCTTGATTCACAGCTGCGGTCACAGGTTGCTCATATGTAATCACCAGGCACCGTTGCATTTTCACCCTTCTATCTAGTACTGTGTGTATGGCATCTACAATCCGGGACCTTTCCTTTATGCTCGCTTTCCATGTGGATCTATGTTGTGTCGATTGTGAAGAGCTTCAATTCGCGTTCGCATACATCCGTATATATTAATCTTAACTGCGCTTAGAAGTGTACGAATTTATTGGGTCAAGACATTAACATAAATATTTTTTAGTTCAATGGTTGACGACAAAGTTTTTGGTTTATTTACATCAGAGCTGGATCTTTTTGTGTTTGGTGAACCACTGTTTAAAAACGCAGGACTGTGCGACCATGTAATGAGAGCCTCGGGGCTCGTAAAGACTTTTCTGCAGGAGACAGTACCAGGGAAAAAGAAAGGGGGCAGACAAAAGAAGTCATGGAAGGACAACATAAAGGAATGGAAGAGCTTTTCTATGGAAGAGACTCAAATCACTAATCCTAACAAAAGACAGAAGGAAATGGAGAAAGACGTTCGACTTATCATATGTGGTGCCTCAAACATCTAACAGAGTAAGGAATGGGTAAAGTCGATGTCCTTAGTATTTCTATACATACGTATTTCTCTTTGATAGAATTTCATTCGCTGTTAATTCTTTGATGTTGATGGCTGGTTTTATGGAGGTGACAGGAAGGAGTGCTGCCTTGTAGTAACTGTCCTGAAAATTATTTTAGTTTATTTCAAAAATGCAAAGGAAATCTTGTAGCCCATATATTTTACAACCGAAAATTTTTTAATTTTTTTTTAAACTTTTAGTGCCAGAGCTAGAACAAGAATAATATAAAAAATACTTTTAAAAAAAGACAATACCTCCTTTTGACATAATAGCCTACATCTTATATAGCAATTTTTTTTGCCTTATAACAAATTAGTTTTAAGTTTTAAAAAAGGAACATTTTTACCAACATATCTCCGTTTAGCAACAACAAACGTCTAAATCTCCATCGATCTGAAAAGAAAATAAAAAGCTAGAAAGCTCGGTAACGGTGAAAAGATTTCTTTCAAAAGGTTGACTTGACCTTGTAACACCCTGAGAACAGATGTGCCCGAAATGTCAATATTGTTTAAAAGTGTTAACATTTAGCATATAAGTAAGATGAATGAGACGCCCCTGGATAAGTGGTAGACGTGTAGATTTCTAAACAAATAGTCACGAGTTTCACTATGAGTTTACACAGTTATTATAAGATACGGATAATGTTCAGATAGAGACCTGGCGACTTATACCAAACATGTTATATAATCTAATCTTACTAGGGGCAGCTTGGATGTCAAAGTCGACCCTGGCATAACCATACGATCCGTCCCAAAACATGTTGGCTTATGATATGTATCTGTTGTTATCTGCTCTCAGAGTAATTAAATTTCAGTGCTGGATTAGCTATCGGTAGCATAAGCAATAGTTTAGGGCCCCCTTCTTGCCCCCCCCTAAAAAAACCCCAATAAAACGTTCAAGGGATATATTCAATCATTTGAAGCGAGATTTCAAAATAAAATTCCGTTATGCTGATTACTAGAGCCCCCCAACACTTAATGGCTACCTGTTCGTGTGGTTTGCGCTCTGGAGTGGTCCCGGGTTCGAACCCTGCTCGCCGGGAGGTTTGGACTAGGGAGTTATAATCTTCAATTTAGAAGAAACATCCACAACAAGGAATACACAAAAAAAAGTCTTAAAATGAAGGCGACACGAAACAAATCAATTTATTCTATTTTAAGGGATTAAACAGATCCAGTGGCGTAGCTAGAAATGTGCCATCTTTTGGGAGCCCAGGAGGGGGGCTTGACCTCGTTGGGGGATCCTGCATTTTACGTAATATTTAATATTTAATGTAAAAAACGCTAATTAGGGCCCCCTTCAAGTGGGGGCACGGGAGGGGGGGGGGGTTCAATGTTTAATATGTAGAAAAAAATGTCAATACCATTATTTCTAAATTTACTTATGTACATTACAGCGAAAGCACTAAATCGAAAGCCTAGCTGACGATTTCATCCCCTTCCCCCCCCCCCCCGGGGTTAATAAATTGTACCTCTAAGACCGTAATAGTTATCTGGACAGTTATTACAAGACAGCACTCCTTGCTATCCCCTGCAAAAAACCAGCCATCAACATCAAAGAATGGACAGGCCTGCCAGTGAATGAAATTTTATCAAAGACAAAGGTTAGAGAGGAATGGAGAAAGACGGTAGACAGATCTCTTGTGGTGCCCCAAAGGTCCAACAGACCAAGAGATAGATGAAGGTTACGGTGAAGACATCTTACTGCTCAAATTCTTTGTCACCCACAGAAAAGGACGTCATTAACGTCATCAATATTTGGGTTAAAAAAAAAAAAAAAGTTGCATGACTCAAATAAGTGTGTTAGCACAGGAAACAAAACAAATAGAACTAGGTAGTGTGTAATACTAAGACACTGTGGCGTAGCGTATCAAAGAGGTGGGGTCCCGTTCCTGTATATTGTGGTCAACCTTTTTTGAAACTCGAATGTTGTCACACACAGACATACATAAATGATTCCAAATAATTGAGCTATCCTATATTTATTACTAAAAGAAATAAGAGTCACGTTTACCTTTCAGACCATACGATATATAGGGCAGATGATGTAAAGGCCATCTGTTACAGTGGCCCACGGTTAACGAGGATGTCATGTAGCCAGCACAACGGCCAACCACCTTTACTTTTGCCCAACTAATATCAGGCACTCATTAGAGCTGGGTGGACTCAGAGGCGCCCTAAAGATCCCGAAGTTGAAAACCCCAGTCTTCACCTTGATTCAAACCCGGGGTATCTCGGTTCGGAAGTCAAGAGCTTTACCACTCAGCCACCGCGCATTAACATGTATCAGTACCTTTTCAAAAGACATTCTGATGATTGCACAACCAAGTGGTAAAGTCATGATACTTTATTCAGTCATGTTTTGTTTATAAGTAAAAGCGCATGCCACTCAGTACTTGTAGGTCTTCTTACGTATAGTTGTGTAATATAGAAAGCTGATTTTTTTTTTTTTGGGGGGGGGGGGTCTATACCCCAGACGGAACCACGGGCAGAGATAAGATGCTGAAATAATCACATGTTAGAACTATCAAACACTAAAATAAATATAGTATTATGCCTATTATTTATCAGTAGATATCAACTATCTGTAGTCTCGATAAATATGATTGCGTTTTATCTGGCCTTAAGTCACAGACAAGTGGATCTAGATCTAGCGTTTTATCTGGCCTTATGTGGAGCAAGTCAGAGAAAAGTGGATCTAGATCTAGCGTTTTTTTCAGGCCTTATTGGAGCAAGTCAGATACAACTGGATCTAGATCTAGTTCTAAAGCTTTGGGAAACAAGTAAAAAACGAAAACACTTCTAGAATAAGACGATAAACAGTCGTTTTGTTTTGCGTGTCCGAGTAGGTCTTCTAAGTTGCTTGGATCTGTCATTGAAAAAAAAAGTACAACTATTAGTATCAAGGAAAGTTACAACAAAAAATCCGACAAAAAAGAGTTATTAACATTAGAACAGAGGCGTGATAGTTGAGGGATAAAGAGCTTGGATTTTGAACCCAAGACTCTTGAGTTCGAATCCTGCGTTTTTTATTTGGGGTTTTTAGAACAGCCATTAGTCCAGCCATCTGTAAAGACGGTGGGTCGTTTGTGGGCCCCTGGTCAATCTGGTTAAACTGTCGGACGTAGAAAATATCTGCTCCTATAGATCGCAAGGTTTGAAAGGGCTACCCATAACATAACAACAGTTCGTTCTTACGTAGATGGACAACGAAACATACTTTTGAGATACTAAAGAAAGTTTTGAAAAAAATAAACACATTTAAAGTTATAGAGTTAACTGTGTGTGTGTTTCTTTCAATATGAAGGTCATATCGGTCAAGAGACCGGATGCAACGAACCCTTTCGCCTCCTGGTTGTTACACCACTGTAAGAAAATTAATTGTACTAGCATTCAGCCAAGAATATAAAGAAAGGTGAGATACAGTCAATTATTGACAAACCCGCACACACACACACACACACACACACTCACACATACGCACGCACGCACACATGTATATATTGGTATAAACTGAAACGGACAACCAGGGCATGAAGTATTAATGTTTGTTTAATTAATTTCTCTCCACCCCTCCCCCCTCGTGTACTTTCTAGCCGCTCTTAGTGTAAGGTGATACTTACAGAAACAATGCACAATGCTAATCCGCTTAGAGATGCAGAGACAGAGGCGTCACCAAGGCAAAATATCTTATATAAAGATGCTAATATAGGTTGTTGTTTTTTAAACTAATTGTAAATAACCTTAAAGGAAAAATAAAAGGTCGGGTCGCCAAAATGAGAGTTTCAGAAAACTTTGTTGTATTTTTATTGTCTCTCTATAATTACAAATGAGTTGATTTTATGCTTATACTAAAAGAATATTGATATAGAATTAAACCCTCCAACATTAGGTTGTTTTTTAAAATGGTCTTTACAAACCTTGTCCCAAACATGACTTACTTAAGTCTTAGATCCTCCCGCGCATTTCGGCGAAATATTTCTCCACAAAGATAGATCATAGGTGACATTCTACCGAGACCAAGCGTCATCGAAGGCCTGAACACTGAAGTGCAACGTCGCAGCCTGTGGGCAGTGGAGACCAATAGTTCGTTGCCACGTCACAGGTCTGTACAATGTGGCGACGAGCCATTGATCTCCACTGCCCACAGGTGGCGACGTCACAGATCGGTGTTCAAGCCTTCTATAATGAACGGTCTCGCTTCTACAGCCGCTCCTCAACTGGTGCCCACGGATTCTGGGTCTTCCAAGAAGCTGCGACGCCATGTTTTACTTTTGCGTCCTTCCTTTCGTATTCTTCTTTTCGGCTTCCATGTTATGTCCGAGTTTAGTTAACGTGTTTCGTCTCGCCAATGGATAAGTCTCACGAATCTCAAACCTCTAGCAGACGAGCCCATCTTCGTCTACGCCTTCGTCGTGAACATCTCCGCCTCTATATGATGTACTCTGTCATGATGTCCAAAGTAGTATTGATAAAATAATTCCTGGTATTAAAAAAAAAGTATTGATTTAAAATTGGTATCCAATAGCTCATTGTTATGATGCAGTCACTGGTTCGCTTCACGGCATGGCAAGTTTGAAAATGATTTCGGCTCGTATGATCGTCATTATGTTGACCACAACAGGGCTGGTCATTACCGAGACTCTTCAGAGCAACCCTTGCGATGTAAGTATCTATCCTTATTTTGTGATTAAATCATTGTGTCTGTGATTGTCCTTTTAAATTGGTTTTATAAGACTAATCCTAACCGATGGAGTGATGTCTTTAGAGCTTACTATAGCTATACTAACAACAGTTTGTGGTAGAAAGGTACATGGGATTTTTTAATTTTTATCTGTGACATTGTTAAGATTGCCCGTTTCACTCCTTCAATATGTATGTAAATTATGTGTTCAACTAAACAGTTAAAATGTGTTTATTTTTTTCTTTTATATCTTTACGCTGTTTTAAAATCCCTTTATCGATGTCAGGCAGTAAAATTTAACATAATGGGAATAAAATTATTTAAACCAATTCAGTTGCACTTATAAATCAAACCTACCCTAATAACTGTATGCTCTATTTATGAACCTGGATGGTAATTGAGAACATTCACTATCCTTTTCTCGATTATTCTAAAAAAACAACAACAGTGACCTCAAATACAACTTAACGACGACAGTACAACGATGAAAGACTTTTCCTTGTTGATCCCAAAGATTCCTTAAAGAGCTGAGCCCGTTCGGATGACTAGTTGAGACCACCCCTATCCTCTAGCAAACAATGACCATCCATGATCCATGAAACTAGCTTGGAACGGTCTGGGTCTGCAAGTAAATAAAAATTATATAACTGTCAGATGCAGATGTTGCATTAAGTTTATTTTTAGATTGTATTTCTACAGCGCGAAGTCATGATTATATGTTGTTGACGAACTTCACGGAACGGAAGCGTGCAAGTCAATTTAGATTTTTAAAAATTATTAATGCTTTCATTGGTTGAATAGCTGCATCACAAGGTCATGGCGGCAAGTTAATTCCAGACCATAAAAGGAGCGGTGGAGAAATTCAGAGGGTGAGAGTGAGAAGATTGGTTGTTTTCGAATTGCGGAAAGAGGTAGATCGTAAAAAAATATTTTAAGGATGGATACACTCAGTTGGGAGCTTGAAACACGATAGTAAATTTGTTTCAATAAAATTGTATTATACCGTGTAAATATATATAGTTCGTCCATCGTTGTTCGATGATGACCACTTTTGTCATCCAGGGGGCTGAGGGCTTTGCACTGGGGCTTTATGCCTCCTCGTGTGGCTGGTGAGACCTATGTGAGCCCGGAAGGTTCGGCTGTACACTGGGTAGGTTATTCCAGCTGGAGCTAGTGTCGTGGGCCTTGCTTTTCTTCTTTGGCGTTTTTCTTCTGCCAACGTTGTTCTCTTTTCCTCAGCAACCTGTGCACCAGTTTTCACAGAGCGACGCCATGATGCTCTGTCATGTACCTATGTCTCCCAGGTGGCTGGGTCTATGCTGAACGCCTTCAGAGAAGCTTTGAGGGTGTCCATGAAGCGCTTTCTTTGACCACCTTGCGAGCGCTTTCCTTCCCTTAATTGGCCATACAGGAGTCGTTTAGGGATGCGGCGGATCTTCCATTCTGCAAACGTGTCCTGTACATTGCTGCTGGGACTGTATCAGGATTGTGTGAATGCGTATTTTCAGATGATAAACCGTACTCGCGTATTTTCGTGTCCGTTTGCGTACAAAATACGCAAGATGCGTACTTGTAGGCAATTCTGCCTTTAACATTTGACCGTTTACGAAGCCGAAGAAACCTCAAGTGGACTCAAGTGGACTCAAGTGGACTCTGAATTCAGAATCTACCAGGAAAAGTGAAAAGGTTTGCCAACAATTTGATTTGTCCAGAAATCATAAGGCTGTTTGAACAAAATAAAACAAAATATAAACGGAATTTTAAACCAAATATGGTGGGCGGCAGTTTTGGTTTAAGCCGCGACTTATAATTAAGCTACGCCTAGAGATTGGAGGATTGATGGGAATAGTTTACAAACAGAGAAGAGAAAATGAGTCGGTGGTAAAGCAGCTAAAATGTTGCTCCTATTTCAGGTAGAGATATAAAGTAGAGAAATGAAGTAGAGAAATGAAGCCGTTTTCTTCGATGCGTTAAAAAACAAAAGATAAACTTCCAATGTCTAATTAAGTAACGTAAGGAACGAAATTCACAGATTTCTAAAAAAAAAAAAAAAATGTTTCAGGTCAATTTCATTTCGTTTTCTTTTTGTACCTTTTAGGTCCAGTGGCCCTCGACAAGGGTGTCTGAAATTGAAAGGGCCCGCAGGTCGAACTAGGTTGAGCATCACTGTGTTATATTATGTCAATATGTTAAATTATGTCCAAATGTTTAATTATGTCAATATGTAAAATTATGTCCAAATGTTAAATTATGTTAATATGTTATATTATGTCAATATGTTATATTATGTCAATATGTTATATTATGTCAATATGTTATACTAGGTCGATTTGTTACATTAGGTCGATATGTTATATTATGTCAATATATTATATCATGTCTATATATATAATTCTCTTCGTGACCTAACCATGCGGGACACCACGATGAAAAAGTCATGGAAAGATAACTCTTTTATTTCTGCAAGTCGGACTGAGTTACCCCACGTAACTTTCGCGGTGTCATAGAGCGAGTCTCAGAAAAAAAAAAAACGAGGGGAACGCGGGTCAGCTCGTATGTTATGTTATGTCAATAAGTTACATTATGTTTTGAGATAATATTTCAAAGTAACAACACTAAGATAAATAACACACAACATTCCGAAATCAGTAATATATTATCAAGATACCAATCATTGACTGACTGATTTAATCACTAATTTTGAAAAGAAAACTATGGAACCACCCACAAGACTTGCACGACATGTGTACACAGGGCTGCTTGTACCTTCTAGTCGTGTGAAATATGTACGGGGGGAAAACTTGTTTAAAAAATACAATCGAAATAAACAATCAAGTTTATATTTTCTCTGAACAAAGCCTATATAAACCCAGTCTGGCTGTCTGTCTGTCTGTGTGGTACGACTCATGTACACGTCATTTCTCCAACTTCCCATTCCTTGATCAAGTTTAAACTTTGCACAATTATTCATTCGAAAACAAATCTGAATCAATTAGTTAGTTTATTGTAATAATTAGTAATTTTTTTAAATATAGAAAAAAAAGTGGCGGGGGGGGAAGGTCTTGCAGCATTGCGATATATTGCAGTAATCGTGCGGCTCTTTCCTTATTTAAGCTTTGTATTTTGTATTTTTTTTTTATCTTTCTTTTTTCTTTTTTTCGAAAACACGAAATGTCTAAATGAAATCTTTAGTTTTGTAAGCACCGTCTAGATTAGATCGACAAGTGTTCTAGATCTTAAACTAAAATGCATTGAATATTCATAGAGAATATGAGTTTTAATGGACATATAAGGTTTTATTGTTACTATATCTGTTTAAGGCTTATGGGATGATGTTACCATGAGATTGTGTTGATCAGACAATGCGTTTCTGATGTTATTGTTTAGTATATATTTCTCCATTAAAACAATTACTGAGCACTCAAACAATATCGGGATGCAGGAGATACAAATGTAAACTATAAATTTCAAAACTAAGATCCTTCAACAATAAATACAAAGCTTTAATTCTGTTCTTATCTAAGAAACATCATTGCTGAGACCTGTTCTTGTCTCTCCAGGGCGTAGTCAAGCCGGTGGCACCTCCCTGTCACACATGTGACAGATGTGACCACGGTCATTGGGTGTGTGACCCGATCGAATGTCAAGATGACCAGTGCGTTGACGGCTACTTCACAGAGACCAATAAGTGCTGCCTGACCTGTCCAAACGGTAAATTAGGACCTAATCCTTATCAACACTTACATATTTATTCATTGGTTGCATCGGTTCTTCTTTCAAAATCTTATCTTCATCATTTACTGTAGCTTTTTTTTTTATTATAAAGCTTCTATCCACTCACTCTGTCTGTCTGGTAAAAAGTTTGTACAGGTTATTTCTCCCCCACCCAATCTCGGGTCAAGCTGAAATTTTGCAATACTATTTCCTTTATCTGACAACACAAGAATCAATAAAAAGAAATTTACCAATTAGTTATATAATTATTGGTAATTAATTATTTTGTTTTCGGTATCTTTAACAAGGGAAAGAAATCGTACTTGACAGATGTGGTGGTATATAAGTTAAACTAGTCCCCTTGAGGAATCTTGAGACCTGCGTGAAACATTTTTTGATGCATTTTGAAACGATCATCGTCTTACCTTCACCAACCCCCCCCCCCTTTCTTCTCTCTTTTTTTCACAACTGGCCCAGACAAGTGATAGCGAACGAAGAGAGCTAATAGAGCTAATAGCTAAACAAAAACAATTGGTAAAAATATTTCCATCGCACTGATTTATATGTCTAGGTCAGTTGCATGTGTGACATACAAACTTATTCATACAATTACACTTATTGTGAGCTTTGTATTTTTTTAAAGAGCTTTTTTTTAATGTTATTCTTGTTATCACTATTTAGGCGAGAACTGCAAATTCATTGACGTCATCATTCCCAAAAATAAAACTATTTCCGTGGGCGGCGGCATATGCGCCTGCGTCGAAAGTGAGGACGGGACAGGAGCCTTGGTAGCCAAGTGCATGTGACGGAGCAACAGCGAGATGGTGCTCTGATGCAATCTGCGAGCAAATGAAATACATTAAATGTAGATGTCTTTACCTAATTATGTCTACTGTTATGTTTGGTTGTTTCAATTTGTGTGTAGGAATCAATATAAAATTAGCATAAAAACTAATGCAGCTAACACAAGGGCCGGACCGTCTTTACTTCCACTTATAAACGTCAGGTACACTCAGTGGCGTAGCTAGGGTGGGGGGAGAGGGGGAGAATTAGAAAATCTCTCCGAGTGTCATTTTACATAAAAAATGAAATATTACGCAAATAGCAAGGGCCACCCCAAAGAGGTCAAGTCCCCCGGGCCCCCAAACTATGGAAAATTCCTAGCTACGCCCCTGGGTACACTCACTAACACACACAAACAAATAGAAAAACATACAAGAACACACCAACACCCACTATACACAAACATAGACACATTAACACTCCCAAACATGCACAATATACAAACACAGACACATAAACACACTAGCCTAATACGTACAAACAAACACAATCTGAGACACCCCAGCACTAAAAAAGAAATACTAGATCTAGCACACACAAACACCAATACTTAAACAAACCTTATATACACACATATTCTTACACACAAAAACACATGCACAACTTAAACACATCCAAACACACACTAACACATACACATGTTATCATGCCCAAACTGTTCTAAACACACACACACTTAAACACACGAATCGACGTTTCTTAAATGTAACAAAAATTAAAGATCTTGGAGTAAACTCACCACACATTACTGCCGACCTAGGTTTCCTCTCCATAGTTTCCTCTCTGTTAGCCACTGAACTATAGTCTTCAATGACCCCCTAAATTTGTTCATTCAGATAATCCGCTTATGTGTTACAGGGGCGTGGAAACATAAGAAAAACAATAAGAAAAAAACATGAAATGAAATAGGGACAACCCTTCTAGTTTTCAAGACAGAAAGGACCATTAGTATCGTTCGATGACCGAAACACGTTTATAATGAACTTCAATCATTGAAATCTACAGTTTGAAACTACGATTTTTATAGTTTCGTATTTTCTAGTCTTAAAAAATTCTGTGACACTCGAAACAATTCATTTCACAAGCCCACATTAGCCTCCGCCTTGTATTTGAAAACATCTGTAATTGGTGTTCGCTACTGCTTCTATCTTAAATACTTTGTTTATCGTGTATATTCTTAAGTCAGTGGTGACGAGTGTACGTATCATTTAGAGTTGATGATGATTTGTGGTAGAATAATATCTTGGCATGGAGTTATCATTTTACTAATGGGCGCATGGTTGGCTATTACCATCACTGCCAGCCAGGACGAGTCTTGTAAGGTAAGAATTCGCCCAGTTCCCCACCCCCCACTTTTTCATTTTACAATTACCTTTCAGATTAAAAATAATTTGCTAATTTGGTTTCGTAGACCACTGCAGTGAAAGCTCTAGAGTCTATGATATTACTTTTTACAGAATTTTTGAAATTGTTTTTTTTTTGTCTCACATAATCCAAAGAATCAACTTGCAAGAATAAAATTAACAAAATAATCACATAAATACAATTTCGTTACAATTTGTAACTTGAAGGATATAAATTGTCAAAAATTGTTAGCGTAAATCGTTAGAGACGTTTTCGAGATCCTTGTTCAACCACACACCCAACCAGTGTCCACCACGAACGCAGATTTTGTAAGCTGATAAGAGGAATTTTAAAGATGATAAATTTTAATATTTTTACATAAAGCGATGAGCCAAGCATAAACTTGGCATAGATTCGCTGATTCACAATAGGGTATTTCTTCTGCTTCTTGATTTAATTATAATTTTTTAAAAACAAATGTAATCGGTTTGTTTCCTTTATTTTTTTTCTTCCGAATTTTGTAATAATCAACAGAGATATACAGGCGACCGTCACATTTGGTATTAGGATTTAAAGAATGCCTCTAAGTTAGTTTTTATCTTTAGGTGTCTGGAGTGATAATTTAATAATCTGATGGAAACACACACAAAAACACATTTAGTGTCACTTGCACTATATTTTATTACAATGCCTTGTAATATAGTCAAGTTCCTCTTTCAGACCTTTTGGTGTATGGGGCAGATAATGTAAACGTTATCTGTTTCTGTGGCCAGCACAACGACCGACCGACATTACTTTTCCCCAACTAATGTCAGATACCCATTACAGCTGAGTGGACCTAGAGGCGCCCAAATTCCCAGTCTTCACAAGGATTCGAACCCGGGACCCTGGTTCGGAAGCCAGGCGCTTTGCAGATCAGCCACCGCGCCTCCTAATGTAATAGGCCTTAACATTGACCTGCAACTTCACAACCTGTGACGTGGCAACGAGCTATTGGTTTTAAACTGCCCATAGGTTGTGACGTTGCAAGTCAGTGTTGAGGCCTTCTATAACACTTGGTCTCGGTAGCAGACGTACAAGCACGTGCGTGTCTGGTTACCTTTCTAAGGAAACTAAAATTCTTGTGGTACATGAACTTTTATCTAGGTTATTTCAACCAAAAGGCAAGAGAAGTTTTTGTTGGTTTTTTTTTTTTTTTTGCCCGGCAGACGGCACTTTCTTTTGAGGCTCCGACATATTTTTGTTTAGAAGAGATGCATAGGGTGGCTAGAGGAGAAATAGATTCTATTTTCTTTGGAAACACCAGACATGAATCAACTTGATCTAAGGGACACAACTTGTTCCGAATATGATTTTATACTTATATAATAATACAGACGTTACTTCAAAAAAGAAGATGATTACGTCCTACGCGTCATGCATTTAGTCATGCATATTAACCAATGACTTAAATTCTGCCAAGTCACTGGTTTTCCTGGCTAGCTCAGGCAACCCATTCCATGCTCTAATAGCACTAGGGAAGAAGGAGTATTTGTACAAATTTGTCCTAGCATATGGGACGAGGAATGTGCCTTTATCTTTGTGTCTTTCAGAGTATTTTATTAAATTTTGTTTTTGTATTTGAAGATTATGGTTCAGTGTTTTATGTATTTTACGCTAATGGGAACTCGTAAAGACCCCTCTGTCTCTCTCTCTCTCTCTCTCTCTCTCACACAGACACACACACACACACACACAGAGAAAGAGAGAAAGAGAGAGAGAGAGCTCAACAAGCTTTCGTCACGTTTTGGCCAAATAACAAAAAAAGAAAGCAAGAAAGAAAAATAACTACTGAACTAACTCACATAGTCCGAGAAATCTCGAGATCAGCAATTCTCACAGAATGACTTGCTATGACTTGCTAGAGGTTCTCAACGAGTATCTCGGTAGAGTCAAGGGCAATGTTTTGATCAAAACAAAATTGATACATAAGCTGTTTGTCACAGGAAGATTACGAGGAGAGAGAGATATGTACAAAAAACACAGAGCCGGATTTAAGGCAGGGCAGGCGTGGGTACTGTCCCGATGACTCAACAGGGGGTCTATTTACTTAAATCCTGTCCAGGGGCCTCTATTTACTTAAATCCTGTCTAGGGGCTTCTATTTACTTAAATACTGTCCAAGGGCCTCTATTTAATTAGATCCTATCCAGAGGCCTCTATTAACTGAAATCATGTCATTGAGCCCCCATTCACTTAAATCCTGCCCCGTATAATTGTTCTACTCATCTTAGTACGTAGGTGCAAATAGATTGAGAACTGCTGTACCAGTCTCGTGACAAACTATTTTTCAACTGTAGCAGACGTGAAGCGTCGTGTTGTAAGTCAATGTGTTACAGTCCTAATTAGACATGTTCCATTAACTCGGGCTACAGCAGATTAAGATTTCAAGATGAATGGGTTTGGGTTCGATACTAGATCAGCTGTCATCGAGTACTTTTCAGCTTGATCCAAAACATTTTCATTATATATATACATACTAACCTAGATAAATGTAAATACTGACGTAGTTAGATATGATTACTGACCTAGTTAGATATGAATACTGACCTACTTAGACATAAATACTGACCTAGTAGGATATTAGTACTAGACTACTTTGATTTGAAAGCTGACCTATTGTGTAGTTGCAGAATGAACTCTTTATGTTGTATCTGTTCTATTTATGTGTATGTTTCTATTGTGTTGTCTTTATATGAGAAAAGAGTCCTTGTAATCACAACAAATTTCAATAAAATCAATAAAGCAGTCTTAGTCTCAGTCTTAGTTAGATATGTATACTGACCTTTTTAGTAATGAACAATGACCTAGTTAGATATGAATACTGACCTAGTTAGATATGAATATTGTTGGTTTTGAATGCTTACCTAGTTAGATATGAATATAAATATATAATATATATTATAATATGAATACTGACCTAGTTAAATATTAATACTGACCTAGTTAGCTATGAGTAATAACTTAGTTACGTTTGAATACTGACCTTGTTGGCTATGAATATTGAGCTACCTAGTTACGAACACTGACATAGTTAGATATGAATACTGACTTAGTTTGTTATGAATGCTGACCTAGTAAGTTATGAATAATGACCTAATTACAGGTACATACTGACCTAGCAAGATATGAAACTGACCTAGTTAGATATGAATATAAAGAAAAAAGAAATGGTGTAGATATCAAACATACAAATAATTTATATGTATATTCTATCTGATGAATGTTGTTTCTACTGGAGATTTTTCAACTGTTCTTCTTTTTAATGTGTAAGTATCAAACTCTGTCAGAGTTTATTACAATTCTTTTTTTTTTAAATATGTCATCGCATGGGCTAATGACGTAGCAACATAAACATTTTTTTTAAAAATTATATTGATTAGTCGCAAGCATCGTCGCCATCATCATCATCATCGTCTTGATAAACATCTTCAAATTTCGTCTAAATGAGGATATTAAATAATTAAGACGTTCGTTTAAAAAAAAAAAAAAAACTTGGATTAAAACTCGAGGATTTCAACAAGTGCATAGTTTCATACGGACAAAATGCCAAAGTCCTTCCCGACAATTGAATAGAAAATGATTAAAAGTAGGTGAGGGGGGGGGGCAGTGTCCTCTACCTCCTTGTAGCAGGGGCGGCCCCGTGAATGAGAATGTGGCTGTATTAAGCAGTAGAACAAGAGAAGAACCGATAGAGAGTAAAAACGTCTCTAGCACCCTGTAGTATAATAGTTTTTATCTCTGCATGGAGAGCCTTCGCCTAGTCCAATGAATTTTGATCGATATTTAATGTTTTATACTCAACTAATGATGTGACTATTTTATGAAATGTTTATGACATTGATACAAGATTGTGTTCAGCTAAATGAGTAGCTCTTCGAATCGATGTTACAGGAGCGTTGATGATAATAAGTTGTTTTTTTTTTCAACAATTTTTAGAATGTCGCGAAGCCAGTGGCACCTCCCTGCTGGACATGTGACCGATGTGAGAATGGCCAGTGGGAATGTGATCCTGTCACGTGTACGAGTGACCAGTGTGTTGATGGCTACTTCACCGAGACTAATATGTGTTGCCAAACGTGCCCCAATGGTAAGTGTGTTCCTTTTCGTTCTATGTCTCTGCAAATTAGAGAATATGAAACACAAAGAGTTGTCAAAACCATCGGAGTTTCCCTTTAAGGTCTTGCGAGAAAGTTAATTAGTTTGTGTATTTAAAAACTATGTATAGTAAAATTTACACTACACTAAATATTTATCAAAATGTTTTTAAAACCAAATGTTCTATGTAATTAGGGTTAATCCTCAGTTTACATTTAATAATTATTAATTTGTATAATAATAATATGTGAGTACTTGTGAGAGCGAAAGGTAGTTCCCCTTTATTAATCCTGATCTATTTTTAAATGTATCTTTTTTATGTTAAAGGTGAGAACTGTAAATTCACTGACGTCATCATTCCAATAAATCGGACTGTTTCCGTGGGTGGCGTCTGGTGCGCATGTGTAGAAAGCGAAGACGGAAGTGGACTTTTGATGGCCAAATGCATCTGACCAACCAGATTGGTGACCTTTAAGAAAAGACTCTTCCATCCGTCATGTTTAGCTTATTGCGTGGCTTTGTTAATACGTTTGTTTGTTACCATGGGATTTGATTCTATGAAGAGACAAAACTACAGAACTTCTATTATAAAGTAATAAATAAAACAAAATTATACGATTGCATAGTACTTTGTGTCATGTATCTGATTAACAAGCCAATCTGAACACTGATCTGACATACAATTAACTCAATATTTTTCTGTGTCTGTGGTATTTTACGACTCGAGAGACGATCTTTTCCCTTTGCAACTTCTTGTGTGACTAAAGAGGCCAATCCTTGATACACAGCTGCGGTCGCAGGTTGGGCATATGTAATCACCAGGCGCCATTGCATTTTCACCCTTCTTTCTGCTTCTGTTGTGTATGACATCTGCAATCCGTGACCCTTCCTTTATGCTTTCTCTCCATTTGGATCTATCCAGTTCCACTTTTTTCCCAGCTAATAGTGTCGATTTTGAAGAGCTTAATGTCGCGTTTGCATGCATCCGTATACCGTAAAATTGAGCGACCAGAGGATCTCCTGCCTTCTGTTAGATCTTCATACAAAATGTCATGTGAAAGTCGACCTACTGTCATTCTACGAAAGTGGCCAAACCAGCCAAGGCGTCTGCTGCTGATAGCACAGCGGATGTCCTGGCACACTGCTCTTCTTAGCACTTCCTCATTGGTTATCTTATCTTGCCACCTTATTTTAAAGACTTGCCTTAGCCATCGGAGGTGAAAGACATTTCCTGACATGAGTAGGTTGACCATGTTTCACTTTCGTATATCAAAGTGCTCATCATACAGGTCCGGTAGACTAAGGCTTTAGTATTGTTAGTTAGAAAAGTGTTGTCCCACACTCTTTTCTGCAACCGTGTCAATGTTATTATTATTATGAGAAACAACGTGATCGAGACTTTTCAACTGTCATCCTCAACTGTACTGAGATGAGGATTAGAACATCGGCAATCATTGGTTACCAAGGCATGTTTAAAACTAAATTATACAAGGTTACAAAGACAGTTTGTGTGGAAACACAAGCTCTAAATCGGCCCCCGAAGTTGTCCACCCAGGCAGGTAAAAAGGCAGGTATCAATATTTTCACAAAGAACATCATAATTAAATTCTATCAGACAAATGACAGAGAAGAATGGAGAAAGAAGGTTGACAGATCTTGTGTGGTGCCCCAACAGTTCAGCAGACCAAAGGATAGGTGAAAGTGAATGTGAAATTAAATGTCAATATGCCCTAACTGATGTCTTATGATGAATATCTAAACGGGACGGACGGACAGACGGACAGACATTTCACACTAAACTAATAGTGTCTTTTCCCCTTTCGGGGGCCGCTAAAAATGAAATATGGAAACGAAGTAGATCGGTGTAAGTTCTATCTATTCTAGAATATCAGACTGGGAAGTAGAGCAAGAGAAACTTCACGCCAACATTAACAAGCCAAATATTTTTTTAAACATTTTCTAAGGGGAAGAACTCCACACTTACGCCTAAGTCTCTCAATAATGAAGAAGTTATTTCCCTTTTTCGATTATCAAGCGAAAATAATAATTATCAATAATTAAATGACTAAATGGTTTTTATTTGATCCTACTTTGTGAGGTACACTATATAATTGTTTAAAGTTTCAAATTTACCCGAAAATGTGTGTGCGATAAATAACGTGTACAATTATATTTAGCCATAGATGTGACTACTGAAGGCTTTCTTTCTTTTGTCGGTATCAAACAAAATAATGAAATACCATTACATGATTGATGATTGGTTCGGTTTTATTTTTATTGATTCATGTAGTGCAGGGGTGGGCAAATTACGACACGCGGGCCATATGCGGCCCGCCGAAGTGTTTTATGCCCGCCAACACCTACAGAAATCAGGTGTGCTCACAGTATATAAAAATGCAAATATTAAAAATATTATCTCTATAAATTATTGAAACTGTTTCATTATAAAAATTGTTAAGTAAACTAAGATTATGCTTATTGCCTATGCATCAATACACTCAATTCAAGACACAATCTCTCTGTGTTGGGTAGGCTTGGAACAAAATGGCAAGTGTAACAACTGATGGAGCTCGATCTTTGACTGAGAAAAAAAGTTTGTTTTTTTTTAATTTAAAAAATATACCAACCATGAACTCTAAACTGGAAAGTTTGCACAAAGCTAAAAAAAAACAACATTGTATTGGTACACAAGAGACACATGTGTCAACCACAGGTAGTTCCAATTTATGAAGAAAGTGATCCAATGTATTCGCTAGCTTAGCATGGGCAAGGCAAATGAGAAGAATATAATATCTCAAGGAAGAAATTGTTATGTTACTTGAATTGTCGACATTGACTGTGACTTTGTCAGCAATATTTCTATTTATAATTGCTATTGCAATTGGTTGTTTACACATGAAATGTAAATGCATGTTAAATCTTTTCAAATAAAGCTTTCCCTTTTTTTACAGGGAAGCAAAAGAAAATAGTATGTCATTTTCCTTTGCTGAAAGGTGAGACTATTTTTAGTGAAATGTTTAAAAGTACAACACTTATTAAAATTCCTTAATTGTGCAATTTATAAAAGCAAATTGTAAGACGTCAAGAGCCAGTTTTCAATACCATCATCTCACCCTTTATCGCAAAAGCTGATTCAGCTCCAGAAGACATAACTCCAAGCAAAGAGAAGTTCCAGTCAGTACATCCACGGGAGTCTCATGGGTGCCAGAAGCTGCATTTCCACAATTAAAGAAAACTTGCTGCTTTTCATACTATTTGGATACACATACATCAGTTCTTCTTCTTCGTTCTCATTTTACATGTTGCAGGTTTCAGATCAGTAATTCTACATCTGATATGAACCGCGCAGTGGCTTCCAGATCAGGCAATTCTCCGAATAGTCTTTGGAGAGTCTTGTTCGGGTCTCTTGATTTAGTATGCATCATTGAAGGACATGGTCAGCATTTTCTGGTGATGCTCCACAAGGCCAGGTTTCGCTCGTCCCGACATTTAACTTCCGGAACATATATTGTCTCATTCAGTGAGCAAGAACTTTTGGGTGGAAACTAAACAAGTATAATCACTGGTCAATTTTGACTGACTGTAATTTGACAGCAGTCACATGGGTAACAACTAGTAAGATAGTTTCACAGTTCCGGTACATTATGCACGAGCGTAAAAAGTATAATACTGGACATTAAGTACAACTGTATATTTGTGGGTATATTGTGATATAAAAAGACAACAGTGATTAAAAAAATCGTAAAATTGGTTTCAAAAATTGCTAACTCTTGTTGAAATTGTTCAGTGTGGATTGCGAATATAATACTGTGTAAATATGAGTAAAGACATTCTACACAGTTAGCTAGCGTATCTTTCAAGATATATATATATATATGGCCCGCCATTCCCAAACTTTTCTTAATGCGGCCCTCGACACGAAAAGGTTGCCCACCCCTGATGTAGTGTCTTTGCCAATGACTAATGGTGCAAAGTTTGAACTTGATCCGAGAATAGGAAGTGGTAGAAATAAAGTATTCAAACTTTTTACCCGACATCCATACAGAAAGGATATTTTTTTTTTCAAAGAAAATCTGCACAATTATCTATCTATCTATCTATCTATCTATCTATCTATCTATCTATCTGTCTGTCTGTCTGTCTGTCTGTCTGTCTATCTATCTATCTATCTATCTATCTGTCTGTCTGTCTGTCTGTCTGTCTGTCTATTTATCTATCTATCTATCTATCTATCTATCTATCTATCTATCTATCTAGTCTATCTATCTATCTATCTAGTCTATCTATCTATCTATTTAAATCATTAAAATGATTTTAAAAATTTAAACAAACTTCTTTGTTTAAACACAACTTAATATAACTTATAGTAATAATAGATACAAATTTACCTTGAGACGAGATATAATCTAGTCTCTCGTTCAATTATCTCTCACGCGAGTTCCTAAAATAAATTAGGACAGACCAGCTTATGGTTTCATCCTTCTAAATCACAACACCTCACTTCGCCGTTACATATAAAGACAAATCATACACTACATAACACCTGTCTAGTCCTGGTTAAATCATGTCACACATGATATCAAATAGTACTGTCAATGATATCATGTTCAGTGTCAAACCACCCGTAGAGATATGTCATGGTGCTAATAAAAGCGAGAATTCTTCCTAGAGCAATCGCCCTAAGCTGCCATCTACACGACTCACTGAAACTCTCCCTATCTTGGATCGTTTTGATTATACGCCTTTGTGGGCGCCCCGCTTTACCGGCTCACCCTCCAACTTTGACAGGTTTCACGCCATGTTGAACTCCTGGATCTTCAGTCCTTATGACTTTTTGTCCGAGTTGCGTCCGGTCAAGCGAAATGGTCTAAAATTGCAAATTTTTTTTTATTAAGACGCACGAGCGCAGATATAAACACAACTATTTCCTTGACGCTCTTCCTCTTCCTCTCTCTCTCTCTCTCTCCTTTTCCCTCCTTATCTTTCTCTCTTTCTCTTTTCTTCTCTATCTCTCTCTCTCTCTCTATATATATATATACATATATACATTTTTCTCTCTATTTTTCTCTCTATCTCTTTTCTTTGTCCATCTCTTCCTTGCTCTCTCCATCTCTCTTTTTTTTTCTCTCTTTCCTTATTTCTCTTGTTTATCTGTCTCTCTATCTTTCTTCCTCTCTGCCGCTCTCTTTCACCTTTTCTCACTTTTCTCTCTCTCTCTTCCCCTCTCTTCTTCTCTCTTTTATCTCTCTCTCTCTTTCTATTTGACCCCTCTTTTTCTCCTCTCATCCTAGCTTTCTCTCTCTGCCTTTCTCTCACTCTCTCTCTCTTTCTCTCTCTTTCCCTATTTGTCTTCCTCTTTTTCTCTCTTTCTCTTTCTGTCTTTCTCTCCCTTTCTTTTTGTTTTACATTCTTTCTTTCACTATTACACACACACACACACACAGACAGTTTCCTGAGCCCATAACCCTGCTCCATCAAAGACTATCAGCATCTATTGAGGACAAGACACTCACGACACCGTCATGTCACATACAACTCACTCGCGGGTGCTTTTTGACATAGTGGCGCCCTCCGCCAGGAAGTGCAGATCTCTACTCCATCCTTCCTTCGTCGACCTCAGACCTTAATGGACCATGGACCTTTCTTCTCTAACCGCCCTACCTCTCTGTTTCCTCCACCGACAAAAAGGTCCACTCTAGAGAACAAATGACCTCATCTACCAGGTAATGACCATAAAGAAAGGTAACCCAAGAATAATGTCACGTCGTTAAGACAAGATCAAAGGGAGACCAGCGTGCTATCCTGACAGTGTCAGTGATACGAGTAACGCATTAGGCGTAAGAATTTTTTTTTCTTGTATCATAGTGAAATCATGGAGGCCGAGTTTCCTTTGAAGTTCTTGGAGATACAGACACTGCTTTTAAAACACACCAACAAAATAAAAAAAAAAACAAACTAATAATACTATGGAGTGGTGTTTTTTAAACTATTTATTTCATAACCAATATATTTTGCATCTTTAGGAATGATTATAGAGACCAATGTATATGGTCTATATCGGTTACCGGAAGTCCGACAAAGTACTAACATATCCTTTTTTTCATATCGCAGTCTTCGTTCGAAAGTAAAAATTGAGATTCTCCTTTTCAGATCTTGCGATCTATAGGGCAGATGATGTAAAGGCGACCTGTTTCTGTGGAACAAAGCTAACGAGGGTGTCATATGGCCAGCACAACGACAGACCGCCTGTACCTTTCCCCAACTAATGTTAGGTAACCATTAGAAATGGGTGGACTCAGAGGCGCCCTAAAATTCCCGAGATTTGAAATCCCAGAGCTCTTGGTTTGGAAGCACAGCGCCTTAACACTCAGCCACCTTCCGTTCGACAAGCCGTGACCTAAAATATGAAAAATGCCCGGCTTTTACTCGGTTACTTGGAGTAATTGCCTATATCAGTTGTATGTAAATCTTTATATCTTTCGACACCAACTCATATTAAAATGATATGGGCATGCGTGCAGTTCCTTTAAAAAATGTGGGTTTGTGTAATGATGCTCAGTTGTTTGACCAGTCATAAAAATTATTTGTAAGTCAGAAAGACACTTTTTCTTATCAAGCTTTATCAAGCTTATATTAGCAGCTGTCTGTCTGTCTGTCTGGTCAACATCTTGGACACATTATTGCTCTCTCCTTTCCGGTCTCGGATCAACTTGTAACCTGCACCATTATTCATTATCGATGACAACACAGGAATTACTCAAAAAATGAACAAATCAATTAATCAGATTGTCGTTATTAGTTAATTTTGTTGTATATAAAAAATGTACTAAGCTAAGGGGAGATATGATAATGAGAGATATGGTAGTGATTGAGTGGTGTCAGTGGCGTAGCTAGTGTGGGGGAGGAGGGGGAGAATTTGAACCCCCCCCCCCGGGCCCGCACTTGAAAGGGGCCTTCAAATCAGTGTTTTTTTTACATTAAAAATTTAATATTACTCAAAACGTAGGGGTCCCCAAAGAGGTCAAGCTCCCGCGCCCCCAAACGATGGAAAATTCCTAGCTACGCCTTTGAGTGGTGCTATTCTCTCTAAGCACAGCCGCAACTATTGACAATAATCACGCACTGTTCACTCAATGTAAGCGATTTTTATTTTTTTATTTATTTTTTTAAAAAGGATTTTTTTTTAAACATATAACTATTTTTTTTTTTAGTTTTTTTTTTTTTTTTTAACCTCTTTCATGGACAGTGGTGTATATATTCCATTTGAAAAGATATTTGGACAGTCGCGGAACAGTGGTCAAGAGACAGAAGAAGACTGCACATTGATCCAGTCAGAAGCATTCTTCTCCGCAATGACAATCTGAGGAAAATGTCATTATGTCTGAGAAATATGACAGGGCAACCAAATTAAAATTTAGGTTTAATTGATTATGATTCATTGTCAATTTTCATTAATTAAATTATAAGCCTATTTATACAATTTCTCTAATTAGCTAGCAAACTCGAAAACGGCTTTAACAATTTTTCTTTGAAATTCGTAGTTTTTTTTTTGGATGAAAAGATACTTACGGACGACCACATATGAGAAATTGTGGCTTGACAGCTTTAATTTAAATATCTTAAAAGTAAATATGGTCTAGGGATCTACCTATATTTTGAACTCACGTCAATGGGAAATTCCGACAAAAAGTTAATCCAACATTTAGACATTCATAAACATTTAGCGCACATTCTTATATAGAAATCAGCATGGAATCTATATCACCAAACTAAAATCTTCTATAACACATCTCTATTGAGATTAAGTATTCTACTCTTGAATACTGTCTCTAAATGTCTGGCAGACTTTTTGGCAGTATTCTACTCTGAATACTGGTCCAAGTGATAGGGTCAAAAAGTAATGAGAATGCTAAATACATGAAATTGAGCTAAACAAAAACTATCAGTAAAAAATATTTCTAATCGCACAAATTTATTATTGTTAGTCTAGATCTATGACAAATAAAATTATATGACTGATCCAAACTAATTGATAGACATTAATAAAAGCTTTGTTTTTAAAAAGTATCGTTGTTTCTTAAATCACAGCTCTAAGATAAGCGCCACTTTCTCTTACAAGTTAGTACTTTGGTTTCACTACCCACCACTCTCACTCCTCTAGCGACGCCACTGTTTAGGATTGACACATTCTCATTTTTTAGGCATTCTCTTGTCAGATACTTGTCGGATGAATGCTTACAATGTAAATATACTACACCATTTGTTTCTGGGTGTTATACAATGTTGTCGGAGGTGCGGCTATGGCTTTACAAAGTAGCACAAAAGAAAGGAGGGGGGGGGGAGAATCGTTATTCCATTTAATGGTGTAGCTTTAAAGATTCTGAATTAAAAAGCAATTTAATTTTATGTCCAGATGTTACAGGGTATACAGTAACAGCCTGTTTCATTATTTGTATTATTAGCAATGACCAGACTCTAGAAGGTGCGACATCACTGATCTGGGAGAATCGATCCTGTTATTTTGCTAATTAAGATCAATATTTTTTTTAGTTTTCAAAATGAGCTGTGGGGTATTTCAGAAAAAATAACTGTTTTCAGCATTGCTTCCCTTGTATTGCGGTTTTAATGAATTTTGCAATAGTTGGTGGTGCTCGCCTCATTTTGATTGCCTAGTTTAGTAGTTGGGTTTGAAGGTCAATAAACATCAATGCTACAATAGCTATGCCCTTTAGAAACCCATTCACAAAATAACGTTGGGTCTAAATGTTGATCTACAATTGTATAACACATTGTGTTTCAAAGTCTCTCACACCCTTTACCGTTGCTCCCCCCCCCCCCCCTTTCCCACAACACGACAGTATGTCTTTCCCTCCTGTCACGTATCGCCCGTATGGAGTCATGGATGATTGCTTGTCGAGGTGTATAACTAGGTCTAGGTCTAAAAAAAAAAAAGCTAATTAGTGCTCTCAAGTCAATGAGTGCGACATTGTTGTTTTTTTTTTTTTTTTTTGTTTTTTGTTCAACCCGAAACGATGGCTATAATAACAATTGATATGAACGCGTTGGTTCAAAAATAATTCTTTCCAAGGCCTGGAAAGGAGAGAGGCGCTAAAAATAAAGTCCATGGGTGTCCCTGCAGAGTTGTTTCTATGGCCGGCTAACGAGGGGTCTCATCCAGCAAGTCAAACGTTATTTTTCATTTTATAAACAAAATGTGTGCATTGTTAACTTGTCAGCGTTTATAGAATAGAGGCATAATTCAGCATCGGACTCTTTGTAATAATAATATAATAATAATAATATAATAATAATATCTTTATTGTCCTTAAGGAAATTTGTCTTACAATTTGTGCATTACACCAAACAAAAAACATTATGACTATAAGAAACCAAAGTGTACATTCACACCAGACTCACTCATAATTTACTCGTGAAAAGTTTATATCAGTTTCTATTTAATGATTTGATTGCCAGGGCAACAAAAGAGTTTTTGTGTCTGTTTGTCTTTTGCTGTCGGTGTCTTGTATCTCTTTTGTGATGGTAAAATCACAAAATCCTGACCCAAAGGCTGCGCCATGATGGTGCTTGGACGATATGAGTAACGTGGGCTTTCCAGCCACCTGGCCAGACGCAATTGGAGGTATTCGCTTCCAGTAGTCTCAACGTGGCGCCTCTGTAGAAACGCCTAATAGTGGAATTAGATAGACCAATGACGAGTAGCGAACAAAGCCTCTTCCGGGATACCTTGGGTGAAGTTTTTTTTTCATCTCACTCTGTGTGGGTGTGGAGCAAATAGCCCGGTGACCAGGGGCGGACTGGCTATATGGGCAAACGGGCAAATGCCCGGTGGGCCGGTACCAAATGGGCCGGTCTGGTCGCGACCAAAGAAAAAAAATCAATGCAGACAACTTAAAAAAAAATAATAGCAGCAAGACACAAAGGCCCGAACACGTTTTCTTGTTGTTGTTGTTTTTTTTAAATTATTATTACAATTAATTTTGTTTGAAATTCAACAAGAATATAATTTTAAGAATTACACTGTACATTGTACGTATTATCATTTGTAAAACGTTAGACCGTACTTTCTGCTATGCATGAGCGGCATGGCCTTCAACACTACTTTGATGTCTTCGAGACTGTGTTTGGCCTGATCATTTTGCTGGTCGGCATGGGCCTTTGATGGCACTCCTATTTTGTTTTGCTCCTTCCCTCACCCGTCTTTTGATGGTTCCATGAAAGTTAACGAAAAAGAGGGATGGGAAAAGATGATTTAGAAAACATTGATATAACGCGGCAAAAGGGGAGACAATTGGACAAAACACATACACACAGCCGCGAAATTGCAAACCAACCAACTTATTCACAGCTCAATATGGGTATAAAGATAAGATAATTTTTATTGATTCAATGTAATGGAAATTCAGTTTGACTACAATTGACAACCTCAGCGTAACTACTGTACAAAAACAGTAGTTCTACTTTCTGAGATTTGAAAAGAAAAAGTAAGTTTCTTGTTGTTTATTTGTAATAACATAGATCTAAAAATACTACACTTATGGCTTACAAAAAAAAATAATTATTTAATTAAAACATATATCTAGATCTAAATCATTTTATAACGTTGTAATTAACGGCAAACTTATGCTTAGTATGAAGTCATTGATGATGAAAATTATTACAATAATTTATATAGCGCTGTCACATCCGATATTTAATGAAAGGAGATTTAGAATCATTTATATTTTAAATAATATATTGATATACAAATCTCGTTTTTGAGGATGTACTAGGACGAAGCAAGAGCTTTTCACATTTAGAAGTACCTCTCTGACCGTTCTGCTTTCTCTTATCTTTTAAAGCAGTGATGCCCAACCTTATTCGCCCAGCGGGCCATTTTCATTTCCGACACTCGTGTCGCGGGCCACATCGTCGAATAGATGAAAAAAATGAAATAGAGAATAATTCTATTTGAAATAGTTTTATTAGAAACCTGTAGCACTACTAGGCCAACTTACACACGTAGGACGATTACCTAAGATCGGTCTCATCCGTTTTATTACTGAAAGGTTTGTCTACTCAATGAAGTGCTAGTAAACTTTCTGATCGTCCTTCAAACTTCATTTCGGACATTTGAAAAGTTTGGCCAGGCAACACGGCGAAATAAATGAACTGTCTGCATCATTCTAAATTTTTCAAACAAGGATGTCTGGCTTTGTAAGTCAATCAATTTCAGTTGCAGAGCTATTGGAGTAATTCTCAGTGGCAATAGAAAATATTCAAAATCTGCTGCTCTGTCATTTAGTTTTGCACTGCGTTAACTGCTTTTTTACCCAGGACTAATTCTTTCACCACTGCTAGAAAGCAATTTTTTACGCATCATGTCTCATACTTTGAGCAGCTTTGTAACTTGTCCTTACCGTGGACTCATTTCTTTTTTATCGTCAGTCACTTTACTCATTCAACTAGGCGCAGCTTAGCGATCTTTTTCTTGGCGGTTATAACCAACAATGCTGCCATATTTATTTTAATGTTTTGATGTTTTGCTTATGACTTTTTGTTATAAGTTTTGAAAACAGCAACATTTCGGAATCTTGTTGGCATATGTTCCACAAAAGCAAAGATGTCTTCACTTTTTTCCGAAGTTTCTACATTTACATTCTAGTTTTCGTTCCTATGGCTCTCTCATTTCATTAACGCTCAAATATTAAATGATACTAACCATTCTCTTTGATATCAAAAGAACTTTACCAAAAAATGATGCAAAATTGATGCCCTGTGTTACACACAATATAATACACGACTAGATCAGCAGAGGAATTATTCAAGAACCTTAAACAACTGTCAACACTTGTCACCAAAAAATAAACGTCGTGTTCATTAAAAAAAAAATAATAATATGACTTTAGAATGCCGTGGATTAGAATGAAATCCACCAAAGAAAAAGTGAGAGTCCTAACGTAGGAAAAAATACATTTTCAACCTTTTTAAACATTTTCTTCACTTTGTGCCGAGGTTTAGGCGGGCCGGATGGAAACACGTCGCGGGCCGAATCTGGCCCGCGGGCCGTAGTTTGGGCATCGCTGTTTTAAAGGAATATAAATAGTTCGTCCATCGTAGTTCGATTATGACCACTTTGTCATCCAAGGGGTTGAGGGCTTTGCACTGGGGTTTTATGTCTCCTCGTGTGGCTGGTGAGACCTATGTGAGCCCGGAATGTTCGGCAGCACACTGGGCAAGTTATTCCATCTGGAGCTAGTGTCGTTTGTCTTGCTTTTCTTCTCTGGCGTTTTTTCTTCTGCCAGCTTTGTTCTCTTTTCCTCAGCAACCTGTGTGCCAATTTTCACAGCGCGACGTCATGATGCTCTGCCATGTGCCTCTGTCTCCCAGGTGGATGGGTCTATGCTGAACGCCTTCAGAGAAGCTTTGAGGGTGTCCCTGAAGCGTTTTCTTTGACCACATTGAGAGCGCTTTCCTTCGCTTAGTTGGCCATACAAGAGTCGTTTAGGGATGCGGTGGTCTTCCATTCTGCATACGTGTCCAGCCGATCGCAGCTGGGATTGCATCAGGGTGTGTGAATGCTTTGCAGACCGGCTCTTGGAAAGACTTCAGTATTTGGTATTTTGTCTTGCCATTTGACATTCAGTATTTTTCACAGACATGTCATGTGGAAGTGATTCAGTTTCTTTGCATGTTAACTGTACACTATCCATGTTTCTGAGGCACAGAGCAATGTAGATGAGGATGACGGCTCGATAAACTCCTAGTTTTGTATTTGTGGTGATACCACTTTAAAGGAATGGGTTGTCAGGCAGGAAAAACAATGATTTAGCATATTTTAAGTCACAGATCAACATGCATGACTAGATTGACACGCGAAATGCGTAGGACCTAAGTATTTTATTTTTTTGAAGAAACGTCTGTAATCTATAAGTAATACCAAAAAGTTTGAAACTCATTAAGGCTGCTGTTGTAGTGTCTATAGTTTTCAGACTACATACATGTAGATCTATAAATAGAATACATTATGTAAGCCTACGAAAGCATACATGCAGTTTTCGATGCGTTATCAAACTTTATATATTTTGAATAGAATTAGGCTTACACCTATGATAAAACATATGGGCGTAGCCGAGAGGGGAGGAGTTCAAACCATCACCGGCCTTAGATCTTATTGTCTGAAAGGGAAACTTTACTTACTTCCCCAGTGCAGCCAACTTAAGCAAACTACAGTCACCAAATTTCATGAGCGTAGCCAAAAGGGGTTTTGTGGTTTCCCCCCCCCCCCTTTTTCCAGTACAAAAGTAAAGCATTTTACCATTTTTTAACAGTCGCTGGACTCCAGTGAATAGAAGATTTAGTTTTTGATTTTTTTAGCGGAAGAATAGCAGGCTAATTGCACTGCAGATACCTCAGAATATGAATTTTTTAAAGCTTAAAATAACGGAAATAATGATTGGATCCGCCCACTGGGGGAGCTTACGGCGCTCCCCCAGTCTTCCTAGCTGTAGCTGTCCCTTGGCGGTGTGTACTACCTTTCACTAATTAAAGGAAGAGAATATTCTAGAGTAGAAAAAACGTTTAAAAGAATGAAAGGTAAGAATGTAATGAAGATTAATTACATATACACACACTAATATATATATATATATATATATATATATATATATATATATATATATATATATATATATATATATATATATATATATATATATATATATATTTATATATAAATTGCGGAGGGGGGGTTACCCCCCCCCACACACACACACACCAAAAGTACATGACATGACATTTGTGGGCCGGTTTATATGGTGATGCCCGGGCCGATTTTGATACCCAGTCCGCCCCTGCCGGTGACCCAGTCCAAAAAGTTTACCACGCTGTCATTAGTACTGGCAGCTGGATAGGCGACCCTTGCACGCCCTGTGGTGGTCACGGTATAGGAATTGAGGCAAATTTCTAGTGGTTAGCACTGCCCGCGGCCGACTATATCTAGCGGGCCGGATACGAGCGCCTTGCCCTGCGTACACTGTATGATCACCTTTCGTTGAGTGTGGTCGTATCGTTTGGAACCCTCAGACAAGGGCAAGTGGTGTAGACCTCCGGGTCCGCGCCTGTTCGCTGGACAGAATCCTTCCCAGCGATCAATTGTGATAATAAAAGCGCCTTTACTTTCTTGAAGGCTAGACGCAATCTGCAATAGCGCCTCTGTGGAGATCAAGCCTATTTTATTTTTGTTTAACTTCTTGTATAATCTGTTCACTTTTCTATGTGTATGTATGTTTTTCAAAACATCTATATGTACATTGCACATTGCATAATGCTTTCTTTGGAGAGTCCACCCAGCTCTAATTGGTACCTGGCCTCAGTTGGGAAGAAGTAAATGTGGTTGGTCGTTGTGCTGGCTACATGTCACCCTCTTTAACCGTGGGCCACAGAAAGAGATGACCTTTACGTCATCTGCCCTGTAGATTGCAAGCTCTGAAAGGGGAACTTTTACTTTTACTTTATATCGTAATAATGAATTTCATGTGTATCTTTGAATATGCTTTACTTAACATAAAATTTATTTCACGTGGCTTGGGCTTTCCAAAATTTAATATCATTTTTTTTTTTATTGTTAAATGAACAAGGGTGTTAGGGCGTATACGCCTTATTGGACCATCCCACCGTTCTGTCAAAGTTGAACTCTTGAGGCGGGAAGCGTAAACATGTAAGGTGAAACTTTCTTCATCAGTCTTTCATTAAGTAAGTTTTTTTATTACTTAGAAGTGTATTATACTGTCTTCCCCGAGAGTTTTTTTTTTTTTTTATGCTTGTTTTTTCTAATGATCAAGATTTGTTTTTAATGAATTAGAGGTTATACCGTCGTCATCACAATAGCGTCATTAAAACGTGAGGATTGGAGTTCAGCTAGGTAAGTCATACAATTTCTTGCAGATCTTTGTATTGCTACAGAATGAATGTTTCTCAATCTGGATTGCACGTACCCTGGACAGAGTACTGACGTAACTTTGGGGACATCTCATCTCTGCATGTGGTTCCGTCTGAAGGCCACCAACCAGTTTCCTCTAGTAGTCTAGGTTCTTGGCGAGTCTCTCCAACTGTACCCACGTCTTTTCCATCTGCTTGGGATCTGCTTCCAAATCTCTGCGTCGCCCCCTCTTCCAGGTGAGGGCTTGTCTTGTAGGTGAAGATTTATAGGCCACAACTTTCTCAAGGCTGTGCTCAACATTCCAAGATAATAAAACTATGGGGTCTACTGGACATTAATTTCGTGTATTGAAAAATGTTTTTTACTTGTTTAAAACAAAAGTGGCAGGAGGTAGGAAGATCTTAAAAAAAGAGTTCACCCAAAGACAAATATTATATTTATACAAAAGGGCCGCCCAAGACCAACCTATAGTGATGTTTGCAAGAGAGACATGAGAACCACAGGCATCAACGAAAGCATGTGGAAGTACATAGCCCAAGACCGAACAGCATGGAGACAATAGATGCTGAGAGCAAAAGAAACGAAGATGCCTTAGTCAAGAGAAAGAAAAAGTAAGAGAGCCCTATTAGAGAGCCCTAAAACAGATACATACACAAACTGTGGCAAGACGAAGCCAAGGCCATTGACTCATGCGGGCGCAGCCACTGTCTTCTGAGATCGAAGGAGCATATATAGAAGATATAAGAAGAGAAGATATATATATACAGAGAGAGAGAGAGAGATCTATCTGTCTATCTATCTATCTGTCTATCTATCTATCTATCTATCTATCTATCTCTCTCTCTCTCTCTCTCTATATATATATATATATATATATATATATATATATATATATATATATATATATATATATATATATTAGAGTGTATGGTCAACCGTCAATGAAGCAGTCTTGAAACATAAAAGCTATATCATACATCCATTCTGTTCAATAAGAAAGAGTACAGCTTTACTTTCAGACCTTGAGATCTATAGAGCAGCTGATGTAAAGGTCATATGTATTTGTGGTGCCAAAGTAGCAAGAGCGTTCCGTTTAGTGTATACCTGCACAATTATAGCCAGTTTTCAGTCATATATATATATATATATCAATACAAAGTCAATATTTCCATAATTGTTATAACTCTTCCTTTCTCTGCTCTATAACCTCTCTATATCTTCTCCTAGCTAATTTTAGTCCTTTACTCTTTATTTCCTCTCTTATTTCTTCTCATTTACTCTCTCTCTCTCTCTCTCTCTCTCTCTCTCTCTCTCTCTCTCTCAAAATGTCTAGAAAATAAATATAACAAGGTTTTACAGGCTCAACATTCAGAATTTTCCTGGTTATCGCCCTTACGCCATTTTTTTTCCCCGCTGAGACGAAACAGCTACCGAGGATTTGTCTCCGTGTTTTTTTCATTTACTGTTGTCTTTTAATTGCTTTTTAGAAATTAATGTGGGTTTTTTTTATACATTAAATAATTTTTAGTTGTTTGGCTTCTTTGAGAAATTATTATTTTTTTAACTTTAAACTACGAAACAGGTAAATTGTTAAAGCAATAATTGCGTGTGTAGTGTTTATAATATCAGGTTATTAAAGATATCATTGATAACTCTAATTTTGTATTATATAAATATACTAAATAATACACATACTTATATGGGTGTTTAGGTGTGCTAATGTTTGTGTTACCACCATTTGTAAATTTAATAAACTTAGAGATACTTCTGTGCAGAAGCAAAGGATAAAACACTGAACTATATCTCATTGATCAATTAGAAAATAAAATGGTATTGTTATAACTTGGCTAAATAACCTCAACGAAAAGATGATAAAACAACACATTTAATCATAAATAAGAAAATTGAGTCAAACCAGTAGCAGCCAAAGCGTTCCTTGTTTACATCTTCAACATCCTCTGTTTCTCTGTTGTGTAGTGTACCATGGTGTACAATCACAGTGCACAATGCAGGGTCATATCCGTATGACTACAACAAAAGTTTATATTCGTACTGAACGTATTCGAGAGCAAAAAAATTATGTAAAAACTTAAAAACATTTTAAACATAAAAAAAGGGTTACGTGTCGAGTTTGTGTTTGACACACACTCAGAGACGGCCCCAATGTGTCCGCCAATAGGTCTGCGTCAGGTAAAATTAGCCGCTGCCAATTTTCCTGTGGTGCACAATTTTATCATTTTATCATTCACAGAGAAGATAAAAGTCACCGATCACTAAAACAAAGACTCGAACTGTGTCTTTCCATTGCAAATGTCATGACGGTAATGCAGAGAGCATACCACACTGCAGCCATCCATGTAATCTGAGAAATAAACTGTTGCATGAACAAAGTTATTTTATTTAAATTATTGTAACATTTAGTGATACGTACTGCACTATCGTAGAACTAATTTCCTCCAGCATAATAAATATATTTTGTTTAGTTGTGGTTGTAGTAGTGATACTATATACACGCAAATATTCATCCCAGTGGCGCTACAGCCCATGGAGAGCTCTGGCCTGCTTTAGCACATCTCTCCATTCTGAACCATTCTTGTTCCGGAAGCTAAAATTGAGACTAGTGAAACAAGCCCATGAAGAGTTTGACCAGAGGATACTGACCATATCCTGCAAAACTGCAAACATTGTCAAGAAGACCGTACAAGACACTGGCCCCCTAAATACTTACATAGAATAAAATTTGGAGAGCTGCCTGGTCTGGAAGGTATTCATTTCAGATATAGGATTATTTATCTAAAAAGAAAAAGAAGAAATGGATATATAGTGTGCAGGGCCGGTCTTAGGCCACTGCAACCTGTGCTGCCTCAGTGGGCCCCGCACTTCCATAGGCCCCGCGCGAAGTCTAGGTGTAAATTATTACAATAAACCATTTTAACTTATTATTAAAAGGTTTCTAGAATTCTCCTGAAATTGTGAAACATACGAAAAAGTCATGAAAATCTCCTGAAATTATTAAAATCTTCTAAAAACTGATACAAATCTCCTTAAAAACAGACAAAATTTTTATTTCTAAGTGTCATTCAATATGGAAAACGTCAATCCTACTAGCAATAAAAAAAAACGACATTGTCAGCTTTCATTTAATAAAAATGTAATTATAAGACGAATTTTAACCAAACTAAGAAGTTCAAATTCTTAATTTACTTAAATAGTCACTGACATATAAGTATATACATAAATGTATCTCGACTTCTTAAAAAAACAACACAAAAGCGATATTTTGCTAGTCTATAGTAAATCTAAAATTCAGATCTGAATGTTTATCGGCTTTTTGTTGGAAAACTACTATCTACTGTAGATGGCTCGTAAAGTTAATTTGAAAGTGATTTTGTACTTAGTAAAGTATGAATAAAATGCAAAGACGAATTTATTTTCTAATACAAAATCTTAATTTTCACTTATTATCCTTATCACAACCCAGAATAGGCCCGCGCTATAAGTTTTGCATAGGGCTTCGCAATCTGTAGGACCGGCCCTGATTAGTGTGAATATACACTTTCTGCTTAGACTCCCTGTCTCTTTCCAAGACATCGTCATCAGCGGCGTCATGGTGGGGCCCAAATCTCCAGGTTTATCTGCCGGTGAGGTCAGCGAGTGGAAAAAAAAAACCGTCAAGCATGTCTTGCTCTGTTAGCTAACACACCACGTCACACCGGCGTGCCGACGTCATACCAGCGTGCACGTTTCGTGTCGGATCGTTAGAGATCTGATAACAAGAAGGGGGGGGGGACACAGTTCTCACGTCTGCTTCTTCTCCCCCTCTTCCTCTTCTTCCCTCCCCCCTCCCTTTTCACATTTTCCTTTCGCTCTATCTCTCATTCGAATCGCTTGTTCTGGCCTCGTTTTGGTCGCGAGCATTTAACGTCATGCGCAGTTGACACGGCCAACGCGGCTTTGAAGGGGTTGATTCTGGTCCTTGTTTTCGGAACACTTCTTGCATGACTTTACATTATGGGGGCCTAAGTTTTGAATGAGACTAAGAGGAGGGGCCCATTAATCCCCCCCCTTTTTTTGTTGATGAAGTGGATCGCACTGAGTGAGCATAGTTGGCAGTTGAAGGCAAATGAAAGGGTTGGCAAGGGATAATATTAAAATTGACTAAAACGAGCCTTTTGGCAGCACTCATTCAAATCATATTTTACAAAGCTTATACCAATTCACTCTGTCTGTCTGTATGTCAGTCTGTCAGGTAAAAAGTTTGTACACACAATTTTTCCCTCACCCATTTTTGGACCAAAGTTGAAACTTTTGCATAATTATTCAATGGCATATATAAAATATGAATTAACCTGTTGGTCAATTAATTACTGGAATTTAATTATTTTGTTTGATTCCAACAGTGAAAATTAATTCTTGAGTATTCACAGATACCGCTAAATATGTAGGGTTTCGTCCACTTGGAGAATTGAACACGTTATTTCTCCAACACCAGTTCCCGGATTCAGTTCAAACTTTAAACAATTTTTAACTGTCCTCAACAAAATATGAATAAAGTAACAAATTAACCTAAACAGTCATTTAACTATTTGTAACTATCTTTTAAATATCAAATAAGGGAAATAACTTCGATAATTATAACTTCGATATAGATGTAAGTGAGGAGTTCTTTCCCTTAGATAAGCAAAAAAGAATTTTTACATTTTGCTTGTTATATAAAACTTTTTTTTGTTTAGATCATAAGTACAAGTGAATAATTATCTATCTACCTTAAGTGTCTGGTGTTTCTCTGTGCATCGATTACAAATATATATCACTGTAAATGTATTTTCGAATAGTTCGTGACTGTTTTCTGAAGAAAAGATAAAAATATGATGGCCAGGAGGGGCAGGAGGGTTTGTGCTGGATGACTGGAAAAGCATTTGACTTTCGAACCGATGGAGGTCTCGGGTTCGAAGACTGTTTTGAATTTCATGATTTTTTTTTAATACGTCCAACGGTTCAAGCCAACCCAAATGGGTACCTGGCATTAGTTGCAGAAAATAAAGGCGGTTGGTCATATGATACCATCATAGGCCGTTGGCCATAGAAAGTTGAAAAAGATGACCTTTACATCATTAGTCAGGCCAGTTGAATCATATCGATACAGCAATAGTGCTTTGAATACATGTATCCCGTGGTATCAAATCGTCAGTCGGTCAAACAATTCAACAGTGTCGGCAACACTTTGAATAGGTGTACGTCTCTTTTTTTTGTCTTGGTCGATGTTGGGTTGTGGTTGTTTTAGTTGGTAGTTCATAGTTTCAGATATTCATGCTGAAAATATTGAAACCTGAGTTTTAACCTGAGTGGACCACTTTAGAGGCCAATTCTGAGTTTGTGTTTCCACAAAAAAAAACTATCTTTCTAACCTTGTTTTTCATATATGTTACGGAGGATTAAATTTTAAATTCCTGTTGAAAAATAAAACCGCCTCTGAGTTTGTGTGATAACACAAACTCTCTTTGTAATTTGTTTTTAATTAAAAATCTTTAAGAATCTTTCAAGAACCAGTTTTCCTGAAAATCTGATTCGGTTCTTACCTTACAGATGTTTTTTTCTCTTAAGGTACATGGATTTGAAAGAGAGACAACTGGTTCGTGTACTGCATTTGGTCTGTCCATGTACGGGGACAAGGCGACCTTAAAACTCACTTCACGCTTCCTTTGCTCTAAGGGAGTTATCTCAACATGGTTCGTTACTAATGGGGTTTCTGATTCTCTTAAGAAAAAGCTGTTTATATTTTAAAGTCCGAATATATGTCAATAATGATGAAATTGTTTCCGAAGATTAATGAAGAGTACAGTATTTCACGTGAATTTGCAATCCCAGCTGCGACCTAAATATACTGCCACATGATACACAGATATAACCGTTGTCCTTCCTACATTAGTGCGTAATATTACACGCAGGGAGACGTGTTGTATTAAATATTGTGGGCTTTTTTTTTCCCGCTGTATTATGATGCATTTTCGATTCTTCTAGATCCGAGAGTTCGAAGCCAGTTCGAAGTAAGTTCATCGGGTACAAATATTTTGTCTGGTTTTGTGTTTCAATGCTTTGAACAAAAAATGAATCAAAAGAAATTAGGAATGACATCTTCAAAATTAAATCCACACTGGCCTTTTTTTCCCTCGTCGCTATCCGAGCACTCTTCATACCAGACTGACAGACAGACAGACAGAGACACTAGCCAAGCGTAACTGTCATGTGAAATGTCACATGGCGCAAGATTACAACAAAAAAAAAAAGTTCCGGTCCTTGTTGTTCTTGGCAGAAACAATTTAAAAAGAAACAAAAAACGTTTGAGACATTTCGAACATTTTGGCGCGAAATTATTGAATGAAGGCAGACGAGAATGGGTGGTGAGAATAATGTCTGTCGGAAAGTGTCGTCTGTGTCACAGTTTCAGTGTTTGTGACACTACAGTGACACGTTTTGAGGACAACGAAGACCCCGTGAAGCGAATCTTTGGCGGAAAATTTTTGTTAAGAATTTAAAAAAAAAAATTAAATTGTGGCGAGCCATTTTCTCGTCAACAGTTGTGGTACAAGAGTCCGCTTAGAGAAAACCTAACGTCTGATACATAGAGAGTAAGGAGGTCACGCTTGACCCCTAAGCACCTTAAGTATTTTTTTTTTAAAAGTGGTGTTAGTGTGAAAAGGCGTACGGAGGAGGGAGATTGGTGCTGTTGAGGAATGGGGGAGAGGAGGGGGGGGGTTGTCCTGTGTCACAATTGGTGTCACACTTCATACAAAAAAACATAATGATAATAATTAACTTGACTCGAGTGTTGGCTTCTTAACGCGTGGCGACAAGACAAGAGATGTGACATTCTGAATGTGACACATGCAGAGTGTCACACTTGTGTGTGTGTGTGTGTGTATTATGCAGGGGAGGACCCACTGACAACATTTTGAAGATGCCATTAAAAACGTATTCTCTACACGAGATGTCGCAAAGTGCAAACCTATTTGGGATAAGGAGATTAAGATCTTTTATATCAGGTCAAAAAATGCTTCTTTTCGTACTCAGTAAACCACAGATCTTAAATCTTGAAGACCTGGTGACGGAGTGATAAAACCCTTGGGTGTCGAGTTTAAGTTCTCGAGTTTAAATCTCGGTAATATTTTTATTTTTTAAAATTTAAACACATTTCTGAATTCAGACAGTTCTGTTTATTTGCTAACAAATGAATCGTATTGACTCAAACAAAGTCTAGAAGACGACCTTTCTCACTAGAATAGATTTCTGGACATTTCTTATTTGATAGACCTTATTTCTGGACCGACCATTACTTTCTGTTCCTTTTGAAATTGAAAAGAAATTTCAAACTTCACACAGCTACTCGGTGAAAGGACATCTTTACTCAGACCCATTTAAAGGTCATCTCTTTCTGTGGCCCACGGTTAACGAGAGTGTCATGTGGCCAGCACAACGACCAACCGCCTTTACGTTTCCCCAACTACTGTCAGGTATCCACTAGAGCTGTGTGAAACTAGAGGCACCCAAAGATCCTGAAATTAAAAATCCCAGTCTTCAACTGGATTCGAACCCAGGACCCCGGTTCACTCAGCCACCGCGCTTCTCTCTCTCTCTCTCTCTCTCTCTCTCTATATATATATATATATATATATATATATATATATAAAGAGAGAGAGAGAGGCAGACAGGCAGAGAGGCAGATAGATAGATAGATAGATAGATAGATAGATAGATAGATAGATAGATAGATAGATAGATAGATTGATAGATAGATAGATAGATAGATAGATAGATAGATAGATAGATAGATAGATAGATAGATAGATAGATAGATAGATAGATAGATAGACTCTACTGAAATACTCTAGCCTGCTTGACTGCTGTCCTTATAGACATGTCAACAACAAAAGCCTTCACACTTCAGAACTTGAAGCACGGCTAAGTCAAGCAGAACAAAAGATGACTTTAAACGCCCCCGCTGTGATCCATAGAAACACGACCAACTCCTTGAAGTAGGGTTTAACTGCTTTATATTTACCCACTTACCCTTCCCTACCCCCATAGTGCCTGCCTTTTTTGTGTTGGCGCCTGACATCGTTCCGTCACCAAAGTGGCACCCTGTGTACGTCGACTTCCAACATCAGGAGTCCTGTCTCTTCAAATAAAAGGTTGTAAATGTGCAGTTACTTCCCTCAGTTGAGCTTTGTATTTTTTCAAAGCTTATATCAACTCACTCTGTCCGTCTGTCTGGTAAAACGTTTGTACACGTTATTTCTCCCACACACAATCTCGGAACAAGCTAAAATTTTGAGCTTCCAAAAAAAAATAAATTTGGATCTTTTTCATGTCGACGCTGTGTCATGTATAAAACTAAATTAAAATATGTTTTTCATCTAGATACTAAAATAATAAAATAATACGTCCTATGTATTTCATATTTCAATCTAAGTCATGCATGTTAATCAATGACTTTAACTCTGCCAAGTCATTGGTTTTCCTGGCTGATTCAGGCAACCCATCCCATTTTATTCTCTAATGGTACTAGGGTACAAGAAGCACTTGTACGAATTTTGTTCTAGCGTATGGAATAAGAAATGTGCCACTTTGTGTCTTTCTGAGTGTTTCATTAAGTTTTGTTTTTCTATTTGTAAGTTATTGTTTAGTGTTTTTTAGCGACCCCCGAAAGGGGAAAAGACGCTATTAGTTTTGTGTGGCCTGTCTGTCCGTCTGTCTGTCCTTCCGTCTGTCCGTCCGTCCGTCCGTCCCGTTTAGATCTCGTAAACTAGAAGAGAAAATGAAAATCGGACATCATGATATTTTAGATCATTCCAAGTTCTGATGCAACGGCTACTTCTTTCTTTTCTGAAAGCGAAAAATCTCATTTTTAAAATCGCATATGCAAGCAGTTTTTTTTCATAAAAATACACCACTTTTACAACTATTAACTATTAAACACTCTATCACTTCAGGCTCTTTAACTGGAGAAGTTTATCATATTTTTAACACATTTATGCAAACGGTTGTAGATTTTTTGTAAAAATATTTTGTTTTTATATTTGTATTGTTAAGTTATGTAAGTTCTGTTTTACTAAGTACTACATTTACACACAAACAAAAGTTTACTATTTTTTAAAGAGAAAAAACTATTTAGTATGCATTATAAGTTAGACATAATTTAAAACAATTAATAATCTTGTAAACTGCATTTTGTTATATTTATCATATACATAACAGCCAAACCACTAACGTCTTTTTTTCTTAAGGATTCGAATTAGAGATTGAGACTTTTTAGAATTAGATCAATTATAAGACGTAAGTTAGGCCAGGTTCACATCTAACTTTACATTCACTTTCACCTATCATTTGATCTGCTGACCGCTGGGGCACTACACAAGATCTGTCAACCTTCCTTCTCCATTCTTATCTGTCATTTGTCTTTAATATAATTTCATTCGGATGTTCTTTCTGAAAATATTGAAGCCTGCCTGGGTGGACAACTTCGGGGGCCGATTTTGAGTTTGTGTTCCCACACAAACTGTCTTTGTAACCTTGCTTTGTTTAGTGTTTTTCTCCATTTCTCCCTGTCTGTTGCCTTAGGTAGAACCTCCTTCACTGGCAGGCCCGTCCTTTCCTTCATGTTGACTTCCCATCGCTTTCTCTCTCAGCCTCTTCTTTTTGCCTGGCACTGTTCCCTGAAGGAAGGTCTTTGCGAGCCCCGAAGACCTTGTAATATGGCCATAGGGTATTAGTTTGCGTTTTTGATTTTTTCAATAGTTAGGAGATAACCGTGGGGGGTCCAATGGCTGTATTAACCCTGACAGACTTACTAACATGATTGGTCTTAGAAAACGTTCACTTTAAACCATGTCTAAATTTAGAACTTTTTGTTTTGTGTTTCTTCTTGTCTTGTATGTCTCAAGAAGTAGGACGCTGGAGACTTTGACTATTATACTTATATTTGGATAATAGCTCTAGACTTGTCAATAGAGAAAGTTATTATTGCAATCAATACGTTTTATGACTTAGACATGTGGGGTGGACCTGGCTAAAGCATCAAAGGGGCGCGAGTCTGTGGGGCTAGACACGTGAAGGGGTCTGGGGCGACTGAGGAGATTTAGTTCACCATTGAAGTGACACATTTACAAAAAAAAAAAAAAAAAACTTAGCAGAAGACGATGTGTGTGTGTTTGTGTTACACATGTTATGTTAATGTATGTGTGTGTGTTTGTGTTACACATGTTATGTTAATGTATGTGTGTGTGTGTGTGTGTGCGTGTTTGCGCGCACTTGAAAGGGAACAAAACTCTACCCAAAAAAAAAAGGGTCTACCACTGCTCAGGCGGACATTCATCAAGAATGAGGCTTTCTCGTACTAAGCCCAGTGGGGGCTTATTGAATTCTCTGGCAGGTTTCCCGTGGGCTTCACATTTTGACAAACGACAATTTGAAGTGAGCAGACGAACGCTCAGCAATTCCTAAGAGGAAAAGAAGGGAGGGGGAGGAGGTCTGGAACCATGCGTACTGAGCGCCCCGATTTCGTTGAGAGACATACCCTGTGTTTAAACACAAGCTAATGTGTTTGTGTACTGCTACCACTGGGTTTAAACCTAGACATTTTACGTGGAGCACTTCTTTGGTTTAACGTCGCCACACTGTCCATTCCCAATGCCGCCCCCCCCCCATCCACCTTCTTACTGTAATCTCTAGTAGTGCTGTGTTTATTGTCAACTTTACATTTAAAAAAAAAAAAAAAGCTTTCCAAAAACTCAGAGGCGGTGTAAACTTCAAACTTACAAGGGAGCCGCCTAAAGTTTACCTTCATCCCCCACCCCTTACCCCACCTCATGTGCGTGCCTTTGTTTAATTGACGTTGCTAAGTCTGACTTTAACAGAGGGGGGGGGGGGGGAAAGGGGGGGAATCTCTTTGTACTAACCCGGAATCGTTATAACGAATTTGTGAAAAGTTGACCTTTAAAAGACTTTCTGGTGGCGCTGTCCACTTCACGGCGATATTTGACGTGGACAAGTGACCACTGGTCAGTGTATTAGAAAAGAGGTTGCTTTTTTTCCCCCTGCTGTGCCAAGTCTGTCAACACTTAAGAGCGTAAGCCAGCCACTTCTAATGAGACTGGGCCGTGGGGCTCTTCATAACTTTTCAGTGGTCAGTTTATTTTGTTTGAAGTATCAGATTAGATCCAAAGAATTGACCACTACGTTAATCAAGTGACCAAACGAACGGATGAAAAGCGAGGTTACGTTAGAAGAGAAGGGGCGACGGAGACGCTAACGAAAAAAAGAAAAGACCCAGAAAGGGAGAAGGGCGTGCCGCACAAAGGGATAAAACGGCGCCCCGCTCGTGAATGTGATTTTGAGTAGTTTCGGAGTAATGAGGCAAGGGGAGATAAGTGTTTACTTGCTTAAGTCCGCCGTGCCGAAATAGTCCAAAAACTTAAAGAAGCGCGACTGTTAGATGAGAGAGAGGTCTGAACAGACGGGCTCGGCATTAGACACGAATCTGGGCGAAAAGAAAAGACAAAAAATAATAAAACGAGGGAAAGAGAGGGCGCCTCGTAACCCTCTCCTAGAAACCAGTTCAAACACTTTATTCAAAAGTCAAGTTACTGTAAATTATTGTTTGAGAACGCTTCCGCTGATGAAAGAATTGTATAAAAAAAACAACAAAAAAAACAAAAAAACTAAAACCGTTACGATATTGCGGGGAAGTTTAGGTAACTTTCACCCGTTATTGTTCTTCTGTTTATTTTGATTCTTAGCAAAGAGGTCCATGACGCGGTATTCATTGATCCTACGAGATAAAAATTATAAAAAAAAAAAAATTGATGCAGAACAGAGCTTTCGTCTCCTCACAGGTTTGGTTTAACTTTAAGGATGTATTGTCTTTTAGAAAAAACACAACGTATTTTAAATGTTTTTCTTGTTTGGAAATATAGACACCAAAAGACGTAATGTAGATTCCATTTAGATATCATTTAGGCGTCCTATTGACATACACATAGTGGAGGTTCTCCTATGTGGTCTGTCATAAGTCATATATGTGATAGTGGAGGGGTTTTTCATAAGACCTGACTCTGGACTTCCATTGTGACTTCCATTTTGCTGAAATATCATGTCCTTTACTACTAGATCGTCCTCTCCAATTCAAGTTGAATGTATTTTGATAAATAAAAAGTTGAGGTTTTTGTTTTTAACAAAGAAAGTGTATTCAAGTTTATTTAAAGTTATCTTCTTAAGAAGAGTTATTTCGATCTAGGATTTTCGGAACATCATCGTAATGGAAACTAACAGGCAATGTATTTATTTCATGAATTTGCGTAAATATGTACTTCTGTGATTAATACATAACAATGTATATAACTTTTCCTGAAGATTAATTTTACGAAACTCTTGAACATAGACTTAAATATATTATACCTAGACTGGAAACCGGAAACAAATTCTTATCCGCGATTGATCGATTCACAGACCAATATATATAGATTTTTATATACATAACTCTTTTTCAAGCTCTAAGGGAAGTCGCCCAATCAATCTTTTCTGCCTTAGAAAAGTAATTATCTTTAGTTTTCAAAGTTTAGAAATAATGCAAAATCATTTCACAGAACTATATACCGTATTCACGCAAATATATGAAACAAAGCCATATCCTATTAAGTTTCCACTGAGATAATGTTTTAAAAATCTACCTGGAGTGCCCCATACAAATATGTTACAGGTCATAGAGTATTAGTGTTGAGGCAGCAGTTCAGACTTGATCTGTTAGACTCAGGAACTAGTTTTACCGCTAAAGGTCCCACACATTGTGAAATTCTTTTCACTTAACGCCAGAAAATGTGGCAGCAAACATTGACTCTTGTCTAGAAGCAGCTAATCCTGTTACGGGTAGCTTGAATGTCATGTGGTCAGCGCAAGGTCCAACCCTTACTTTACAGATTTCAAGTTACCATTGGAGAGGGGTACACTATGAAGGTACTAAAAAAAAAAATCCGTTGACAGGATTAGAACACTGGATTTTAAAACGGCAAGCCATCACTCAAAGTGATTGTACTTTTTCAACATTGATGGGCGTCCATAAGTCTGCCCTTGATATTCGAAATCCTCGCCCACGAGCAGGAAATGCAGGATACCGGACGCCATTTCTGTTGAAAAAAAAAAAAAAACAACTCTTTTACTGCCGCTGCTGACTTCTCACTGAACTCTGATTTCCGAACCTTCGCCAAGTACTCAGTAACTCGATTCTAGATCTTTAGTCAATACCACAACAGAATTGATGCTAACTTAAACCTGTGTGGCTTTTTTTTTTTTTGGTTCATTTCCAACAACTATGTCGTTTAGGGAAGCGAAATCGAATATGCCATTGTTTTTCTATGAAAATCCTAGACGACGACATCAGATAAAGTAAACTTTGAAAAAAAAAAAAAAGGTTAAAGTGGGGAGGAAGAATAGATAGAATGGCCAGAGTGAGTTAGTCAAGTTTACTTTGCCCCTCTGTCTACAGATCACTAAGGTTCGCGTAGTATTGTGTGTCTGGAGGAAGCAGAAGGGACCAATCAGATGGGGCAGCAGGGAATGTTGATTCGGAGAATCATCCTCCGCCTTATAAATAGTTTTTTTTTTCTTGTTTATTCTGTCTCTTCCCAGTGTCCTATTGCTCAAGTATTCTCTTCCTTTTTCTAATCTTGTCTTTCTCTCTCTTTCTCTCTCTCTCTCTCTCCTGCTTCTGTCTGTGAAACGGACACCCTTATTTCGGGCCAGCGATGCGGCCACTTCGCTTGGTCCCGACGTCTGCATGCTATGTCCGGCTAATGGACCGGGTTAATTTGTTAACGCGATATATTTGAGAACCACTTGATTCTAATAGTAGAGGCGGGAGCAGACGGCGCCCGGATTCGCGCCACCGGCATCCATTTGTCGCATACCAATTTTTGAAATGGACAACTTTTTGATTTGAATATGCTCTCTGGATGGTGTGGTCAAAGCTCTCTGATATTTTTTTTTTGTCGTCTGTATCCGGTTAAACGTTTCCCGCCAAACTAAATATTGACACGACATTCTTGTCAAGTGAAAATATTTTGACATGGCGGATTAAAAATGACTTTCTATATTAGACTGTTGTTACTAACAAAATAATGAATGATTATAATTTGTGACATTTTAAAACATGAAATAGTTATTTTGATAGCTTTTAATATAAGACTCAGGTCCCATATTTAGCACTAGTTAGCACTAAGGTGACTTATGGTCACCATCTTGGAACAAACTTTGGAAACCCATGACGACTGAAAGAATCAATACACAGCAAACACTTCAAAAGTAAATATCCGAGCATTCGTCGGGATTCGAACCGAGGACTATTCAACAAACCTCGTGTTTCTCCACTTAGCAATCATGCCCATATTACTGTCGTATATAACTGATTCTAAAAGTATATGAAAATGGGTTATCTACTGGAATTAAAAAACCAACAAACGTATACCAACTCACGCTGTTTGTCTCTCTGCTTGGGACAAATATTGTACACGTTAGTTCTCTTATTTCTGATTCTTAAATCAAATTGAAACTTTTCACAATTATTCATTGTCACTAACTAATAAGTTAATTAGTGGTAATTATTATTTTTTGTTATATTGAAAAAAGAAAAAAAATCTTACAGTATTGTAGGATATAGCTATAAATGTGTAGTGATTCCCATTAGATATCTTCAAGTAAAGGTAGTTTAAGCAAATATGTTGCTTGATAAAATACTGTATCGGCTACTGTTTTTCGGTAGAATGGTTATGAACCCTTGAAAAAAATTGGTCAAATTCTAACACTTGTAAGTTTCAAAACAGTCTTCATGACACTTTATGTGACACAAGGTCAATAATTCAAACAGTTACACAGCTTACTATTTCCACAATAGTCTTGGTGTAAAGTCGACTGCACTACCTTTCATGGGTCAATTCAATGTTGTTGTTTTTTTTAAATAAATTTCCCTCTGCCAACCTTTTCTTTGTGCTATTTCAATCTTTTCCAGAAGAGACTTGTTTTAAGTTTGTTTTTTGTTTTTGTTGTTGTTTTACAAGTTTATGATGTCCCTTCAGATTTGTGAAGATAGATACATCATAGCCCAAAAATTGTCTCGTCGAAAAGCGACAGGGATTGGTAGCGGCCAGGTTTCAAACCCGTGGCCATCGACACCACCGAACGACAGGATCAAGGTCTCTATTCTTATAAATATATACGTTTAGTATTTCTTTTTGATTGAATATATGGTTCCAGATGATATAAAACTTATCAGGTTCTATGACAGACGGTTAATGAGGGTGTCGTGTAGCCAGCACAAACACCTATTGCTACTTTACCCGACCAACATAAGGTGTGTTTTTTTTTTAAATATTGAATTTTAAGATCCTGGTCCTCAAGAATAGGAAGCCATGGTCTTTACCACTCATACCATGTTCCACGAATGAATTTATGAAATCAAATAATGACTCGACAAAGACAATGCTCGATAAATAAATATCTTTACTTCAGTTAACATTAAAACAAAAATAAAATGAAGCTAAATGTTTATAGATGTCTACATGTTATTGCAGTGTTGTTTTTTATTCAAATATAAATAATAGAATTGTACAAATCAATCATGGCGAAAAAAATCAAAACAACAAATAAAAAAATGTTAACATAAAAAATTATCACCAAAATATTTTTGACACCATTTTTCCCTCCAGAAAACATAAATGCATGCTCCCATTGTGCTATTATAGAGTACAACATTGTGAGGAATCGAACAAACTAAAACCGGCACGTAATACTAACGAAAAGGCCACAGGGGGTAAGATATGCGGTTTCTATGTGGAATAGAGGGTAACATTTTTTTGCTAGTTTTAAATCAACGGAGTTTCATGGCAAAGGAAAAGGTTGGAGGTTTTGCGCGCGGGAGAAACATCACCAAACTTGAAGACCAGCAGAAGAGAAGTAGGTTTATCGCTTCAGGACCGGACACAACAGAATATGACCAAAAAAATTGTTCCGGAAGTTAAAAATTGAAACTAGCGAAATCTGCCTTTGTGCTGACCATGTCATTCAAAACTGCATTCTTTATGAAGAGGCCCGAAAAAGACACTGGCCCCAAAATAGAAAGAAAACTATATGGAGAGCTCCATGATTTGAAACCACTGTGCAGTTCATCTCGTATATCGGTTTAGTTATCTGAACGTTCCGACATAACAATCGGAACGAGGAACAAGAAGAAATACCAGAAAACAAAATTGAAGTCAGTAGGATTGAACACATCTCTTAGATATCTAGTGATTAATGTCTAGCTCCGAAATAGAGTTGCAAGAGCACACTTACTCTCAATAGGAAGTTTTTTTGTGTTTTTTTAGGGGGGGGGGGAGGGGGTAAGCACTTTTTGCCATTTTGATTTCCAGGACGAGGCAGGTTATGCTAATGTCTATATATAATACATTCAAAACAAAATACTGTACTGCAAAACTTGTATTTGTATTCACTTCCTCGTGTTCAAAGATACACTGAACCCCCCACCTTTTAGTTTTTGTTTGACAGATTGATAACCTTATTTTAAACACTTGTACATTCATATTCCAACTTCCGGATCAGATGATGTGTTTAAACATTGTTTGGGACTAAGGACTATTTTGTCCTTACAAAAACATAAATAGGCAACAAACAGGTTTATTTATAGCGCGAATTTTTGGCGAGCTCAATAATAATACTGATGTTTTTATGATTACATTAATCAGAGAACGTTTTTAATATACAAAAAAACATGTTTAAAACCAACAAAAAACAAAAAAAAAAAAAACAGATCATAGTTCAAAGCGACAAAAGAAGCATAAAATTAAAAGTGGATAAAATGACGAAATAATTTGATACTAAAATGAAAACGTTATGGGACAGAACATGAAAGCGTTTGAGTGGCAATCTGGGGATTAGAATTATTGAACTGTATTCTAAACACATTAGTACAAATAATGTAATATGAATTAAATTCTGAAGTGTTTCTATGAATGATAACTTTTCATATCAGTCAATAAAACAAAAAAAAAAAACAGGCTGTGAGACCATCTATTAAGAAAACAGTGCAGCACTTCATGTGGCCCAGCTATGACCTATATATATTGAGTCAGGATCAGTGAAAAAAAATGCACCACTGACTTGTTTTTGTTCAATTAAGTTTTAATGAATAAGGTGACAAATGAAATAACATTTTCCAGTCGACTCCCACAGGTTGAGGTTAACAAAAGTTTACATAAACTATGTTGTCACTCTGCCTTTCTACCTTATTCCTTTTTTTTTTTTTTATAAATTATATTGTTTCACATTGACCAGCTTTAGTTCTATCAGAGGAAGTGACGTATGCACGTCACCGCGGAAACTTGTCATTCATTTTAAAGTCTGCAATTGTCTAAGAAATTATAGACTCCTGAATTTTAAGTATAGGAGAGAAGAAGCAGGCCTATCTGTAATTGACCAAAACCTACTCATGCCACGCATGTAGCCGGCTTTTCAAAGCGACGATTGGAATTTATAGACGTGCTTATGGGATATAATTAATGAGCTCTTATTCGAGCACGAAGGAGGAGCTAAATACAATAATGGGATATACTATTATTTAATTATCCTGTTAATAATAATAATCTTTTATTATCTATTCTATATGGAAATTATTCTTACAATTTGTGCATTACACCAAACAAAACATGGTCACTATAGAAAACCAAACTCTCTATAAGTTTCGACTAAGGGGAGACAATATGTAATTAGTTCACAAACATGATTGCCTCCTTTTCAGTTTTGGTCTTTTGTGATAATTTTGAAAAAGATATATATATATGTGCATGCGTTCAATTATCAATACATCATCAAACTTAACAAATTGATTTTTAGGACAAGTAGAACTAGAATTGGATGCCTATTACATGATATTCAAGTTTTGGGCCGAATGGTATAGAAATGCCGGGGCCGATTTTGACAGTCAGTCCGCCCGCGTATATATATATATATATATATTCTAAACTGTATATATATATATATATTATTTACACACTTTTTTAAAAAGATTAAGTATGGTCGTGGGAAAAATTAGAAAAAAAAAGGGGGGGGGGTAATTTCTGGGACTTTTGAGTGCCACTAATACTAATAGTGCAATTGTCTTACTTAGACATTAGCATAGAAATACTTATCTAGATGAATAACTCCGTACAGGGAAGCTAAAACTATCGGATCTGATATTAGTTTTGTTGGATACTTTGCTAGTATACATTGACTAAACTCTCAGTCATTCAAAAAGCCAAAATGTCAGTTAAACTTTAGAGCTTCGAATTTCGTCCTATCTCATCTGAGTATGTAATTAATTGTCCCCACATTCAAATTCTATATAAATATCTAATAAAATTAAACTATATTAAGTTTAACATACAAAAATGTTTAGTGATATACAGGTAAAGAAAAGCAATAATGAAGAAGAGTGCAAATAATAACAATGAAGGTGTGTAAATCTTTGGTGTAAGAAGTGAATCAGGGTTTGGGGGGGGGGTATGGCCTTGTGGTTGGAAGGGAATGGAGCGGATGTACACTTTACTTCAACCTGTAATCCCATTTCTTTACATATATTTCGCATGTCCAACAAAGGTTTATTAGTTATTAATAAAATAAAATTAAATCTTACTTGAACTATAGACTTGGTTTTAGAGTAACACTATTTAGTGCTATATAAATATATAAACATGAGCAAAAAAAAAAAAATAATAAAACCATTTAAGATATAAATTATTGACAAATTTAAAAAATTACCATAAATTATGGAAGTATCACCAAAAGTTAGAGCTAATAATTTGCCAAACGTATGACGAAATATAAAACACAAAATCATGATTTTAGACCAGAGACCTAGTAGTCAGAATTCTAGGTCAGAGACGTCGTGGGCAGGGCTCTAGACCAACGACCTCGTGGCTTTTTACAACGAAACAACCTGAATCGTTTTAAAATCATATTCCAGAAGTTTTGGATAAATGACGTCACATATGAAATAACATTTCCAGGTAAACTTTTGTCGTTTTAAAGACACAAAAATATTACGCTTAGAAACATCTTCATTTCCAATACTGTGGCAATGTCCAACAGGCTAAAGAGGAAAGTTCATAGCAGTAAACATCCCAATTATTTTGTAAAGAACCACAAGATTGAAAGTTCAGAAAGTTATCCACGTGACAAAAAAAGTGTCAATACATTGTCTTGAACGTGAAATGGATTTTTTTTTCATTTCTCGAGGTCTTCAGTCATTGGACGAGTTTTTACAACAAACGAAAATTATCACAAAAGTTGAGCTAAAGCGAATCAAGAATGGTGATTGCCCGAACTTGGTTTCAGTCCACGGAGCATTAGCTGCATATTTCTAATTTGGCTGCCACCTTGCTCGCCTGGGGTGTGGTCTTCAGAACTATCTCGTTGGACGGGTTTAGGGAAGTGGGTCTTTTGCTGCTGGTCTGAAAGAGATTTTTCTGAATGTTCTCCAGGCCTGTCTTCCGGAGCGGAGTTTGGGTGCGCTTTAGAGAAGCGGTCCAAAGCCTCGGCCGACGATGATGACATTTCCGTCAAAGATTTCCTGCTCATGGAGTCAGCGGCGAGCATCAGCTGGTGACGATAATAGTGATGATGAAAATGATGATGCTGGTGAAGAGACGACATGGGCGCGGTCGAATGTTGCTTTTGGAACCCGGCAGGTAATGCGGACAACGAAGCTTTATCTCGCTGCAATTGCAGCAATGCTGCCTTCTGCAAGTCCTCGCCACTGTAGATTTGTGCTTCCGAATGATCGCTCCCCTTGCTGCATTCGTCCGGCTTGATGATAGAATTAATGTCATAGGATTTCTTTACTGGTTCAAGTTTAATGTCAGACTTAAGATGCAAGTGAGCGCCGTGCTGTTTATTGCTAGTTTCCTCCTCGTTTTGACGTTGGGGTTCTTGTCTGCCCAAAGTCGCGTGACTTTTTTCTTTATGCGATGTATCTCGAAGTAGTGGTGATCGGAGGCTAAATCCGGCAGTTAAAGTATGGCGGTGTTTGTCTCTGTATTCACCGGAAGACCAGTTTGGCGATTCATCTTCTCGGTTGGCAAGAGCTCGAGACGCTCCAGATGTTTGAAAGTTTGAGCTGTTTCCAGTGGTAGGTGAGCAATGTTTCGAACCAGTGAATTGGTAACGATGACTGGCCGAGATCGTAGGATCTCGATGAGCTAAGCTGTGAGCTAAGGGCGACGAATGATTGAACTCTGCTTCTCTGGACGAAGACTCACCTGGGGATCTTTGAATAATGTTGACCGTTGCAGCTGCAGCAGCTGCCGCCGCGTCAGCTGCCGCTTTAGCAGCGGCGGCGGCAGCAACAGCCCCGGGTGGCGTTCCGCCATGCACGAACTGATACCGAGGCTGAGGCGGTTTGGGCGAAGAGGCAGAGAAGGAACTTTTGAAGATTGATTCTGGGAAGTGACACGGAGACTCATGAAGGGAATAAGGAAAATGTGGGAATGGGAGATACAGAGGATAGCGTTTGCTCATTAGTTCTGGGTCTGCCAAGCTGTAAGGTGGAGAGCCGAATAGCGGCGGTAGAGGGATAGAGAAAGGGTTCAACCCCCCTGAAGATGAGTGAGAAAATGCTGATGCACCTGAAGATGAGAAGATATTATTGCTGAAGTCATGTTTGGTGTAGAGAAGGGGATTGTACAAGCCTCCTTGAAAATGGTGAGAGGGCTCGAGGTGATTGTTTCCAGGCCCATAACTCAGTGAATTTCCTGAAAATAGTCTTCCAGTAGAGGCTACGTTGAAAGCGCTTTTATCCGTAAGTGAAGAGGCTAGAGTAGAGTCTATCTCTCCAGGTTCAGAGCTCTCGCTTTTTCTCGAGACGCTGGCTAAGTCACGAGATCTCGGCGTACTCCTCGGAGAGTCTATCTCGTCGTCCACAACATCGATTCTGCCCCCGGGCGATTCTCCGCCTCCGGTGTTTTCTTTTCTAATATCCATCGTCTTGGCTGGGGAGTCCGATTCCCTGGTATCGATTTTTTCCCCGTAATGAGTAACCACCGCGGGGCCGTGATTCGATTGGGGCAGCGGTCGAAAATTGTCGGCCTCCGTCGGGCGGTAGTCGGTGGTGGTCAGCCCCTTCTCTTCCGGATTGAGTGTCCAGCGTTTACTCGTCGAACCATCGCCGCGGCCCGCGTCCGCCGTCCCCTTCAGCGTAATGTAAGCTCTGTTGTCCTCCGTGCCCGCTTTTGATCCACACGGGGACTCGCTTTCTGGATCGATTCCCGGCACGTGAGTGTGGCCTGTTGGTAGAAACACAAAGAAACAAAATTGACATTGGGTATCGGATAATTGTATATAATGTTTAGTCTGGGAGACCCAGAGGCTGGGGGGAAAAGAATGCGCATCTAGAGCTTGTTTAAGACGATAAATTATAGTTTTCGATTGTTTTCTCCGTCAAATAAAATCAAAGAAAGCAAAAAGTAACATTAAAGGACATCTTTGTATAAAGATATAAAGGACACCTTTGCATAGATATAAAAAGGACATCTCTGTATAAATATATAAAGGACATCTTTGTATAAAAATATAAAGGACATTTTTGTATAAAGATATAAAGGATATCTTTGTATAAAGATATGTTGGACATACTTGTATAACGATATAAAGGACATCTTTGTATCAAGAAATAAAGAACATCTTTGTGTCATGATAAAAGGACATCTTTGTATAAAGATATAAAGGACATCTTTGTATCAAGAAATAAAGAACATCTTTGTGTCATGATAAAAGGACAATTTGTATAAAGATATAAAGGACATCTTTGTGTTGATCTTCATATCGACATTATTATAACGAAAACGATATAATGCAATACAACAATACAACAATACAACAATACAGCAATACAACAATACAGCAATACAACAATACAGCAATACAACAATACAACAATACAACAATACAGCAATACAACAATACAACAATACAGCAATACAACAATACAGCAATACAGCAATACAACAATACAACAATACAACAATACAACAATACAACAATACAACAATACAGCAATACAGCAATACAACAATACAGCAATACAGCAATACAACAATACAACAATACAACAATACAGCAATACAGCAATACAACAATACAGCAATACAGCAATACAACAATACAGCAATACAGCAATACAGCAATACAACAATACAACAATACAACAATACAGCAATACAGCAATACAACAATACAACAATACAGCAATACAACAATACAACAATACAGCAATACAACAATACAACAATACAACAATACAACAATACAACAATACAGCAATACAACAATACAGCAATACAACAATACAACAATACAACAATACAACAATACAACAATACAGCAATACAGCAATACAGCAATACAGCAATACAACAATACAACAATACAACAATACAACAATACAACAATACAACAATACAACAATACAGCAATACAACAATACAACAATACAGCAATACAACAATACAGCAATACAACAATACAACAATACAGCAATACAACAATACAACAGAAGACCGTTCCTCTCTCAGATCTTGCGATCTATAGGGCAGATGATGTTAAGGTCATCTGTTTCTGTGACCCACGGTTAACGGGAAAAGCGTTATGTGGCCAGCACAACGACCAACCGCCTTTACTTTCCCCCAAATTAAATCAGGTATCCATTAGAGTTGGGGCGTCCTTAAACTCCCGGCATTCGAAATCCCAGTCTTTACTGAGATTCGAACCCAGAACACTAAGCCACCGCTCCTCAAATACAACAAAAATGTACGCAAATCTTTTTAAACGATCCATATTCATCGTTCTCTTAGTAATGTTTTAATACAAGCTTACATATGATTGGATTTAAATTATAAATAAAAAAAATAATATTTTTTTCTTATAAGATAAAATGAAATTAATTAAGTGAAAAAATACATTAAAATAATTGTATTTAGATTTAGGGCCGATACAAATTACAAATTTGTATTTAAGTAAATAGGAAGCATAGAAAAAATGCATTTAAGATTAAAGTAATACTCAAAAATATCCAACCCACCAATAAAAAAAAACCAACAACTTAATGACTGCAAAAACAAAAATGTGTTTATGTTTTTATTAGGCGGGTACAGAAGACGAAAAGAGAACGTAAATAGACCGCCGGCAGACAACGGTTTTGTCTGCAGGAGGTGCGGGAAAATATGTAGGTCGCAACTGGGTTTGCGTAGTGCTGTGAACCGATGCACTCGTCTTTAAACCTCGGAATTGAAGACATTGCCATTCATGTGCTTCAGGATGTGTTCAGAGACAACCTCTGTGGATGGTCAGTGGGTCACCCACCTAGAGCCCCGAGACATTGCCATTCATGTGCAAGGTACTTCAGGATGTGTTCAGAGACAACCTCTGTGGATGGTCAGTGGGTCACCCACCTAGAGCCCCGAGACATTGCCATTCATGTGCAAGGTACTTCAGGATGTGTTCAGAGACAACCTCTGTGGATGGTCAGTGGGTCACCCACCTAGAGCCCCGAGACATTGCCATTCATGTGCAAGGTACTTCAGGATGTGTTCAGAGACAACCTCTGTGGATGGTCAGTGGGTCACCCACCTAGAGCCCCGAGACATTGCCATTCATGTGCAAGGTACTTCAGGATGTGTTCAGAGACAACCTCTGTGGATGGTCAGTGGGTCACCCACCTAGAGCCCCGAGACATTGCCATTCATGTACTTCAGGATGTGTTCAGAGACAACCTCTGTGGATGGTCAGTGGGTCACCCACCTAGAGCCCCGAGACATTGCCATTCATGTGCAAGGTACTTCAGGATGTGTTCAGAGACAACCTCTGTGGATGGTCAGTGGGTCACCCACCTAGAGCCCCGAGACATTGCCATTCATGTGCAAGGTACTTCAGGATGTGTTCAGAGACAACCTCTGTGGATGGTCAGTGGGTCACCCACCTAGAGCCCCGAGACATTGCCATTCATGTGCAAGGTACTTCAGGATGTGTTCAGAGACAACCTCTGTGGATGGTCAGTTGGTCACCCACCTAGAGCCCCGCGCCTTAGAGGGGCCTGTGGTAAAGAGAATGTTTAACTCACCGTCAGCCAATCGCACACCTATTCGTACACATGACTATTGATACTCCCCCAGGCCCCGCGCACTGCTAAGGCCCCCTTCTTATCTGTTAAATACATTACCACGGTTTTTGACTGCACAAAAAGAAAATTGAATTTCTTTTCTATGTGAAGAGTAAAAGTCAGGGCGGACTTAGGCCATTGCAACCTATGCGGTCGCAGTGGGCCCCGCACTTTCATAGGCCCCGCGCTAATTCTAGGTGTAAATTATGAAATTAAAGCATTATAACTTTTATATAATAACAAGTTTTGCTCGACTTCTGGTTATCCAGGGGCTAGTGGAAATCTCTTGCAATTGTAAAGTATGCCAAAAAGTTCTGGAAATCTCCTGAAATGAAAAATCTCCTGAAAAATAGACAAAATTGTCTTTTTGATGTGCCATTCCTATGCGCGTTTAAAAAAAAACGGCATTGTCAGTTTTCATTTAATAAAAATTTATTGTAAATAGGCCTATGAATGTGTTTTATAATACAAAATCTTAATGTTGACATTATGCTTATCACTACCCAGACTTGGCCCCGCGCTATTCTTTCCGCATAGGGCCCCGCAATTGTTAGGACCGGCCCTGCTAAAAGTTGTTTGTGTAGAGTAGACATAGGCTTTTTTTTTGTTCTTCTTCTTGTTTATCTCGCACAGACTACAGACTAGTGTTAAATGTAACTCATTAGGGTGAAAGATAAAACAGAACTAGTTTTATTCCGTAAAGTGTTGGACTTATCTTTGTAGTAGGCATTGGCGTAACTTAAGTTGGGGGAGGAGGGGAAATTTGAACCCCCCCACCCAACCCCCACTTGAGGGAGCCCCCAAATGAGTGTTTTCTACATTAAAAATTAAATATTTCACAAAACGCAGGGGCTCCAAAAGAGGAACCCCCCCCCGGGTCCCCAAAGGATGGAAAATTCATAGCTACGCCCCTGGTAATAGGTAACCATAGTGAACGAACGCGCACCTCTGCGTCACACTAAACTACAGCAGCTGAGAGAGCACTCAACAACTTACACGCCAGAGTGGTCTCATGATGTCGACCAGGGACGACAGCCTCTTGGGCTCCCTTGGCCCCTTCTTGGCCCCGGCTATCTTCCTCGTCATCAGTCCGGTCCACCTCGATGTCGTTGTCCTCCGGGTCGTCGTCGTAATCGTCCTCGTCCCTGGTGTCCTCTTCGGTATCTCCTCCCCGGGTCATTTCCCGGACTTCGATTGCCGACGTGACGTCTTCGGTGATTCTCGGCTCGTTGGATTTTTGACGGATCATCTTTGACGGTGAGCTCTCGTGTGCTGCTTGACTTGCCAACCGCCTGTGAAAAAAAATTACTCATCAATAAAACTTTAAAAACAAAACTCACCAAGGGATGGTGGTCAATACACTTGGACCGAAGTTAAAAGAAAGAAAAGATAACGTGTTACCTTTTTTTTTCCCTAACGGGCAATTTATGGTAAACATTTGAGAGACGTTGTAGAATGTGTTGAACTACTCTGGCTTCTGTTGCCTATTCTTGCTTTTATAAGTATAGATTTATTCAGCATCTGATAGAGCTTTAATTAGCCCCTCATATAGACTAGTTCATTTATAGCTCATACAGACTAGTTCATTTATAGCTCATACAGACTAGTTCATTTATAGCTCATACAGACTAGTTCATTTATAGCTCATACAGACTAGTTCATTTATAGCTCATACAGACTAGTTCATTAAAACCCTCATATAGACTAGTTCATTTATAGCTCATACAGACTAGTTCATTAAAACCCTCATATAGACTAGTTCATTAGGCCCCTAATATAGACTAGATCATTAAGCCACTCATATAGACTAGTTCATTTAGCCCCTCATATAAACTACTTATTAAGTCTCTCATATAGACTAGTCATTTAGTCTCTCATATAGACTAGTCATTTAGTCTCTCATATAGACTAGTTCATTTAGCCCCTAATATAGACTAGTTCATTTAGCCCCTCATATAGACTAGTCATTTAGCCTCTCATATAGACTAGTTCATTTAGCCTCTCATATAGACTAGTTCATTTAGCCTCTCATATAGACTAGTTCATTTAGCCTCTCATATAGACTAGTTCATTTAGCCTCTCATATAGACTAGTTCATTTAGTCTCTCATATAGACTAGTTCATTTAGCCTCTCATATAGACTAGTTCATTTAGCCTCTCATATAGACTAGTTCATTTAGTCTCTCATATAGACTAGTTCATTTAGCCTCTCATATAGACTAGTTCATTTAGCCCCTCATATAGACTAGTCATTTAGTCTCTCATATAGACTAGTTCATTTAGCCTCTCATATAGACTAGTTCATTTAGCCTCTCATATAGACTAGTTCATTTAGCCTCTCATATAGACTAGTTCATTTAGCCTCTCATATAGACTAGTACATTTAGCCTCTCATATTGACTAGTTCATTTAGCCTATCATATAGACTAGTTCATTTAGCCTCTCATATAGACTAGTTCATTTAGCCTATCATATAGACTAGTACATTTAGTCTCTCATATAATCTAGTCATTTAGTCTCTCATATAGACTAGTTCATTTATCCTATCATATAGACTAGTACATTTAGTCTCTCATATAATCTAGTCATTTAGTCTCTCATATAGACTAGTTCATTTAGTCTCTCATATAGACTAGTTCATTTAGTCTCTCATATAGACTAGTCATTTAGTCTCTCATATAGACTAGTTCATTTAGCCCTTAATATAGACTAGTCATTTAGTCTCTCATATAGACTAATCATTTAGCCCTTTATATAGACTAGTTCATTTATCCCTTCATATAGACTAGTTCATTTAGCCCCTCATATACTAGTTCATTTTGCCCCTCAAATAATAGTAACACCCAGTTGTCTGGGACCCAAATACTTTTGGAGGCGGGCCTGCTGATTCCAGGATTCTTTGTGTCGTTAGCTGGGTATATTTAAATTTTCAGACACAATTAAAAAGCACAATCCGAAACAATTAAAGATCAGTGTGCATCTAATGATTAATCCACATTGACTAAAAATTTATGTGCACCTAACGACTAACTCACATTAACTAAAATTAATGTGTCCCGAATGACTAATTGATATTAACTAAAATTAATGTGCGCCTAATGACTAATTGATATACACTAAGATCAATGTGCAGTGCACTTCATAGAGACTAAGATCAATCTTAAAACTCCAGACCAGACCACAAAAGAGTGGCGGCAGAAAAAGAAAAGAAAAGGGAGGTGGAAGGGAATCACCGAATTCTTCCAAAAAAAAAAAAAAAAAAGGAGCAAACCTTCTATCGTGCAACTTTTTGCGTGTGTCGAGCTCCGCCTAACTATCTCTGCCCTCCCCCCCGATTCTTCCGTTACCGTTCCGACCCCCCCCCCCCTTTCCCGAATCCCCATACGCGAAATGAATTGAGACAAGATCGTGAGTGATTCGAGCTTCATAACACAACTCATCAAGATTTCCATCTAAGGGCGGGGGGGGGGAGGCGGGTGGTCGGGCCTGACGTTTAAAGGGCTCATTTAAAGTCAGTTTTCTAAAAGGGAGATGTCAAAAGGGGGATAATTCCATCTAATTTTGCGGAAGCTGGAAGTTAAAAGAGGAGAATTATCTGCTGGTGTTTGCATAGTGTTGAGCCGGTCTCTGGTCACAAGGGCAGCCTTGTAATAATTGCACCCGCTCCCACATAGCTTAGATGTAAAGCTTAGCCAAACAGGGCGCTTAGAAGATGGGGCGCCAGGATCATAATATATGATTATCATCATGAAAACGTTGGGCTCCAATGTGGGGGTCGTGATTTTTTGGGAGTTTTTTTTTTCTATCATTATTTATCATATTTCCTTTTCTCTTCCCCTCTGCGCGGGTGGGAGGTGGGAGTAGGAGTCACGGGGACATTGTCCAGTCTGACCAGTTAAAGAGCCAAGACACTGATCATTTCCTCTTTGGGGGGTCAAGGGGAGTCAATCAGTGCTGCATTCAACCACAATCAGCTGTTCCAATAAAGGTCTTTTTGGGGGGGAGACCTCAGGCTTTGAAAGATGGAAAAGGCGACAAAGAAATACGAAATTAACGCGTGACCTTTCATGTTTCCTCGCTTTATTCAATGACCATCACCCTTTCCCCCCCCTTTCGCCCGCATCCCGTCCCTTCATATACTCTATTGACCCCAGACACATGTTTACTTATGGGCAGTGCAATCGTAGCACCCAGGCTCAAACTGAAATCCTCATTACGAAATTTTGTTTCAAGGTTTTCATTAGACCGAAAGGAAGAAAAAGAGAAGAGAGGACGCTGGCAGTACTGTTCATGAACAGAGAAGAGTACGCTGGTAGTACTGTTCATGAACAGAGAAGAGTACGCTGGTAGTACTGTTCATGAACAGAGAATTTCGTTTTCATTGTTCATGTTCACTCTAAAGTTTGCCACTCTGCTTTCATTTGTAAAAACACGAGCAGGCGAAATGACAGACAGAGAAGGTAAAGAAAATCGAGAAGACTCGCAGGCGGCAGGGGAGACAAACAGAAAAGGAAGATTATCTAATAGATGTAAATTTACTTACTTTTTCTCTCTTTTTCCTCCTCCTGTGTCCCTGAAGCCCTTGGCGAACGGGTTGTTGTCGATTTTCAATTGCGTTATCTGGATAGAATGAAAGTATGTTGTAGAAAGTAAAACAAGATTTTGATCGATCTTTTTCTTTTTGTTGTAACTTTATTGTGGTTTCCATGATCTATCATTTAATAATCCGCAGTCCGGACAACACGGGGAGTAACCTATAAAGTATCTCTCCCCCACCCACCGTGTCTTCATATAAACTAAAACATCAGCCAATAAGAGTATTATCTTCACCTTCACCTATCCCTTAAACTGTTGAACCATTGGGGCACCACACAAGATCTGTCAACCTTATTCGTTTTTCCCCTTCCTTCGCCTTAATTAGATTCTCCTTCCATGACAAGCCCGTCTATTCTCTGTTGTTTTTCCATGGTGGCCTACTAGTTAATTATTCCATTAGTTCTATGAAATACAGTTTGGGAAACACTGCCTGTCTTTGTTTAACGGTAATGGGGAAGTTCCTCACTTGCTTATTCCCAAAGAAACAAGATCTACAAGAACTATTCTGTATGTTCTATATTTTTCTTGTTTAACCCTACCAGCCCATAGCCCCATGGAACAAACAAACTGTCCTCTATGTCCTGAGCTACTGGGCGGGGGGGGGGGGGGGTAGCAGAGCAGCTAATCTTTGCTTTATATTATTAAATCATTAGTTCTAATGAGCATAATAATTATTTTCATACTACATGATTTCTCACAGTATCTTTCAATGGAAGTCTAAATTAACAAAATTTCGATTAATTTTAGGTGTATTACAAGCATATACCGAATTTATAAGTGCCTTATTCATGTTTTTTTGAAATTTTAGAATATTTTCATGTTAAAACTATGTAAACCTCATTCCAGATAACCCAGCAAGTTCACAAACTTGGGCACCCTCCAGACGATATTAGTGAGGACTTTTCAGGAATCTACTGCAATAACTTAATTGCTATTATGGAAACTAATCTTATCTTATATTATAGATTACAGACGTTACTTCACAAGAGGAGAGCAATACGTGCTACGAATTTCATATGTCAATCTATGTTAATTTATGTTAATCAGTGACATACTCTCTTAATAGTAGTTGGTTATCCTGGCTCCTGGCTGATTCAGAATAAAACATTGTTTCTGGGTTTAATATTTACCTAATAAAGGTTAAGATTTTATCAGTGTCATAGATGTCCAAAGATTTAAAGCACTTTTCTTGTTAATTACCTTTTCGTTTTGGTAAGCGGTGACCGCTATGAAGGCCGTCTCCTCGAAGGCAATGGTCTTCCAGGCAGAGAAAGGTAGGGACAGGAAGTCAGCGGCTCTCACAATGTGAAGTCTGGGCTGATACTTGTGCATAGAGTTGAGAATCGTCTGCTTGGGAAAACAAAAACAAACAAAAAACAATCGTTATTAATTAACACTGACATGGTTAGCACGATAAGGATGGTAAGCTCAGTAAGCGTGATAATAGTGGTAAAAAGGTAAGCGAGGTAAGAATGGTAAGAAAAGTAAGGGCGGTAATAGAGGTAAGCAAATGGTAAGCGTCTTAAATTACTGCCCAATAAAGATATCTGTGACAAAGTAAAATTGCATAAGTAATTGAATAAATAAACAACAACAAACACACAAACTTTAAAAAATGCACGACCAACAAAGATTTGAGAAAGAAGAAAAGATCTCCATGACGCTATCAAGATGTAAGGAAACACTTTTGACCTCCACATTCAAATCAAAGGCAGAATACAATTGAAGCAAATAACATTGGAATCTAGAGACCGCATAAGTGTGTTACTCAATGTTTCATAAGTATTACACTTTTGGTACTTGCACAATAATGTCATACGTAGTTACTACATTCTCCCATTTTCTCTCTCTATCTCTCCCTTTCTGTCTCTCTCTCTCTCTCTCTCTCTCTCTCTCTCTCTATCTATCTATCTATCTGTCACCAGTTCTATATTTAAAAGTTTATTTTCAGCTTATTCTTTAAAAAAATTATTTTCTTTCTTTGAAAAACAAGCACGCCTATCCATCCAACAGAACAGTCTCCGAGCACCAATATTGGTTCTTCCATTATTTTTACACTATCTGCCTTGGCCCTTTGCTGATGTAAACAATCTTGTAAACGTTAGGGGATAGTGTTTTGTTTGTCACGCCAACCACCCGAATAATTTTCATTTGATATCTTCACTTTGTCATTCACTTTTGACTGTGTTCTGTAGAAGTTATTTCAAATACATAGTGATCTTAAGAGTTTAACTCTTTCTCTCCTAACCGACGATACCAGCGTTGATTCCACTAGAATGTGGTAAATAATTACGGAGAGAAAGAGTTAATACACTACCATAAGTGTAGCCTTATGCTGATTGGCTAATCATGAACTTCTCCTGACCTTTCCTACCCCTCACACACCCCGATCCTAACCCTTCTTCCACACATACTTCACACATTTCTCCATTCTCCCCCTAAAAGCGAAGCACTTCACTAAAAGGAAATGGGGTTACGCTAAGGAAACAAAAACTTGCAATCATATCACGTTATAATGCTACATCTTCATTTCACGCCACCGCAGGCGGCGACCCCGTGCATTCTCGCCAACCTTTTAACATTCCTCTATAAGTAAACCTCCCCACCCCCCGGAAAAGTGTGCCCCTTTACGCTTCGTTATGACCCGAATGCAAACATTAGCACGCGCAATGGGGGTACAATTAACACCCCGTCAAAATGGAGTGAGGATCATAAGTACTCACACAACATACCATACAAGAAGTCGCGTGCCTTTCCTCTGTCCCTGGAACTCTTGTGTTAAGTGCAGGGTGCGAAAAGCGCAAATTAGTTTGTTACATCTCTCTTACCCCGTAGGGGAGTTCCATTTCCCAAAGGCAGCTGATAGAATTATTTGAATATTGTAGTCCTCTTAACAGGCTTTTAACAAACGATTCTCAAAATATAAGAACAAGTGTTTGTAGAGGAAGTATGGGTAAAAGTTGGAATGAATTCTATCTAATCAGTATATCTATCTATCTATCTATCTATCTATCTATCTATCTATCTATCTATCTATCTATCTATCTATCTATCTATCTACCTACCTACCTACCTACCTCCCTAACTAACTAACTACCTACCTACCTACCTACCTACCTATCTATCTATCTATCTATCTATCTATCTATCTATCTATCTATCTATCTATCTATCTATCTATCTATCTATCTATCTATTTATCTATCTATCTATCTATCTATCTACCTACCTACCTACATACCTACCTACCTCCCTAACTACCTACCTACCTACCTACCTACCTACCTATCTATCTATCTATCTATCTATCTATCTATCTATCTATCTATCTATCTATCTATCTATCTATCTATCTATCTACCTATCTACCTACCTACCTACCTACCTGCCTACCTACCTACCTATCTATCTACCTATATCTATCTATCTATCTATCTATCTATCTATCTATCTATCTATCTATCTATCTATCTATCTATCTATCTATCTATCTATCTACCTACCTATCTACCTACCTACCTACCTACCTGCCTACCTACCTGCCTACCTATCTATCTACCTATATTTATCTATCTATCTATCTATCTATCTATCTATCTATCTATCTATCTATCTATCTATCTATCTATCTATCTATCTATTTTATATTAACTGCTTTGATTGTTTCTCTTCTTTAAGTTTTATTTGTTGATCAGCTTTGAGAACGTTAAGCATTAGACATTTGGTCCAGGCCTCCACAGTTTTAGAACCGCTGTATATCAAACACCTACTCTCACCTACAAACGCGCTCCCCAACCAAAGGATGCTCGGCTAATCCCACTCAGTGCCAGAATTTCGCCACTAAAACTGTTGTTGGCGTTAGAAAAGGGGGGAAGCAGCATTTAAAATAAGGGAGGGAGGAGGGGGCTCTCTGAAGTCTGCACTCCTCGGTGGTCCATCGTTTAGTCTGTGTCGCTCACCTGGGTGACTCAGAGACTCCGGGGAAAAGAGATGCTCCCGATGCCAGATTGTCGCCAGCAGCCTTCCCCACTCCTGCTCTCAACTTCCTTCCAGTACAAGAGTGGCCGGGCGGCCATAAAATGAGGTGGGAGAGAGAAGGGAAGTGTCTTGCACAGTGAACACAAGATCGAGGGAACACAAGACAAGAACGAAAGGACGAGAGAAAATGAAAAGAAAGAAAAAATAATTGTGAAGAAAACAAAACAATAGTCAGAGTTAAGAAAGAAAAAACAAAACAATAGTCAGAGTTAAGAAAGAAAAAACAAAACAATAGTCAGAGTTTAGAAAGAAAAAACAAAACAATAGTCAGAGTTAAGAAAGAAAAAACAAAACAATAGTCAGAGTTTAGAAAGAAAAAACAAAACAATAGTCAGAGTTTAGAAAGAAAAAAGAACGAGATTTAATTGAAGATTTATTTTGATTCTAAGATGTGAAAGATCAATTTAAAGGAACAATAAAAATTAAAACTAAAAGACAGAAGTATAGACATTCACAAACTCAGAAAAAAATAGTGAATGAGAGAGAGAGAGAGACAGAGAGAGTCCAAATGGAGCAGGTGAAACGAGAGAGAGACAGACAGAGACAGACAGACAGAGAGAGACAGACAGACAGAGAAACAGAGAGAGATAGAGACCTAAAAGGGGAGTGATATGAAAGAGAGACAGACAGAGAGACAGAGAGAGAGACAGACAAACAGAGAGAGAGATAGAGACCTCAGGGGGGATTTGTTATGAAAGACAGACAGACAGAAAGAGAGAGAGAGAGAGAGAGAGACCAAAGGAGGGGGAGGAGTTGATATGAGAGAGACGTTAAAGTTAAACAGAGTGAGAGATATGGTGTTTGTGTGTGGGGGGGGGGGAATAAAAGAATTCAAACGAGCGAGAAGCTAATCATGCTAGAATTAAGATATCAAACATGGCAGAGAATAAAAGGAGGATGAGGTAATGATAACAGGAAAAATACACAAGCACAAGAAAGAAAGAAAGAAAGAAAAGAAAGAAAGAAGGAAAGAAAAACAGATAAAAAAATATATTAAGTTGAAGGAATCTTTGGAAAAAAGGAAGAATGAAAATAAACAAATGAAAGTAAAAGCAAAGAGAAATAAGAAGCAAGAAAAAAAAAGAACCAGAGAAAGAGAGTTTAAAAAATTAAGAATGAAAAAAAACAGACAAAAAAAAGAAAGAACAAATTTTAAAAGAACAAGGTTACAAAGACAGTATGTGTGGGAACACAAACTCAAAATCGGCCCCCGAAGTGGTCTACCCAGGCAGGTAAAAAAGCAGGTTTGAATATTTACAGAAAGTATCAGAAAGAAATTATATCAAACGCAAATGAAAGAGAAGAATGGAGAAAGAAAATGACAGATCTTGTGTGGTGCCCCAATGGTCCAGCAGCATTTAATAATTTATAAACCTAGAATTAGCGCGGGTCCTATTAAAGTGCGGCGCCCGCTGCGGTCGCATAAGTGCGGAGCCCACTGCGTGTCACCTAAGGCCGGCCCTGCAAAATAGCGGCGAATGCTACGCCGCCGGTCGACTAGTAAAATAGATTTTTTTCTCTTCAAAAATAAAAGTAAACATTTCTTTTTGTAAATGTAGTAGTTAGTGTGACAGAACGTACTTAGCTTAACAATACAATTGTATAAACAATTTTTTTTGGACAAAAAATCTAAAATAGTTTGCATAAATTATGTTAAAAACATCTTCTATGGTCTTCTCCCTTACTAATGCGCGTCCTGTGTTTGTTACTATTAATTGTGAATAGTTGTAAAAATGAAAAATGGTGTAATTTTATGAAAAAAAAAAACTGCTTGCATAGTTGATTTTAAAAATTAAATTTTTCAATTTCAGACAAGAAAAAAGTAGCCTTTGCATCAGAACTTTGAATGTTCTAAAATATCTTGATGTCGGATTTTCAATTTCTTTTCTAGTTTACGAGATCTTAACGGGACGGAAGGACGGACGGACAGAGAAGTAAATAATTAAAGAATGAAAAGACAAATAAAGTAAGAAAGAAATAAGGAAGAGAAGTTTTTAAAGTCAAGGAAAAAAATTATTTAAAAAAAACAACAACAAACAAACAGACAGACAAATGCTGTCCAAAAAAATTATAATCCAAAAAAAAACACACAAAAATGTCGAAATGCAGGAGATAATGAGTACGAGATCAAACGGTTGTGTAGTGTTATTGACTTCACTGTTGCAAAAGTCAAGCAATTGAGCTGTACTGGAATCAACCTATACATCATGTTGATAAATTGGATGCTACGTATAACACGACCGTCGTCAGCATCATCATTACGTGACCTCAGCAATTAAAGCTTTCCAGGGTGGGGAGGGTGAGACAGTGGCGGGCGGTGCGGGTCGCGCGAGCTCAGAAAAAATCAGTTTCTCATAATAACATAGTTTTAATGTAGAGCTATAGATTCATGTCATTAACAAGCCATGAGATCCACGGGGCGGAACTCCTGGAAGCTTCCAGAAGTTTCTAAATAGTTTTCGAAACAAAAAAAAAAAGGGAAAACATTTGTTCAGCTGGAATTATTGGAATGCTTATTCCAGGTCTTTGAGTTGCGTGAGCTGGTCGAGAGATAGAGTTGTGAACTTGTGAAGACTAGAAATTTCGAACATTCCCCAAGTACACTCAGCTCTAATTGGTCTTTGTAGGAGAGAGAGAGGGTGATTAGTAGGGAAGACAATTGTTTTATCTATTTTGTCACCCATTTGCTTATCATAAAAAACACGCAAGACCCCACAAGGAACTTGACCCCACAAGGAACTTGACCCCACAAGGAACTTGACCCCACAAGGAACTTGCCAGGGCCGCTACTGGACATGGAACTAGAAATACCAGACAAAAGATGAGTTTGACAGTGCAATAGGATTACAATTTATACAAGGCAATGGTCGACCATTAAACCATCTGACCTTGTAGCAGTGGACATCTATATTTAAATGACTTTCCCAAATTTTAGCACTATCCTATCTCTGGTATTACTGAAATGATAAAATATTATAACAACAGAGCTATTTTCATATATGACCAAAGTACAAAATAGATCTATGAACATATGCTGAAGTTATGTACATCAAACTTGATGACAATAATATACTACCCGCATTTACACGAATGATAGTATTGTTTGCATTGATGGTGAAATTCGCGCCTCGGGGTAAGACCAGATTTAGAACCTTTGAATTAAAAAAAAAAAACATCACATAGATGTAAGCATATGTTTAGCGCGACCTTTTGCTTGCCCCCAAGAGATTGCTGGGTCATGATATGTCGGGGGCACTACAGACAAGAGGCTGCAATTAGGTTTTGCACTCAACTAATTATGTGAAATTTCTTAGCAAATTTCTGCGCAGTCCAATCCATAGAGCTAGACCTGTTGGTTGCAGCAATTAATATCTGCACGTCACTACGGCTTCAGAACTATTTTAACACACATCGCTGTCCCTCTTTTTACTTCTTGGTATAGATTTCTCCCTTGGGGCGGGAAGAGAAAAAAACGTAGAAATTTCTTTGGATAAGTTAAGACAAATTAAGATGAAGTATGGCTTCGAGGGTGGGGTGGGAGGTGGGGGGTTGAAAACATGCGAACTTTCAGGGATGGAAATTATTATTATTATAGCTTTTATGTATATATATATATAGAGAGAGAGCTACTTTTATGTTTATAGCATGCTTAGAGCGCCATGGTCCAATCTCAGTTGTGGACCAGTGGGGGGGAGGGGGTATCTGGAAGAAGGTTTCCCGTGCTGCCTTTAGGCGCTCATTGAGCACAACTCTGCTCGAGTCGAGTGTCGAACCTCGAGCCCCCTTCAGAGGTAGCCAAGCCAAGCATATTGCAAAGTACTTAGCCTATTGACCACGCTTCCTGCTAATCATAGAATTCTCTATAGGTAGTAATGCTTGCCCTGGGTGTGGCAAAATATGTAGGTCACAGCTTGAACTGCGTTGCCAAGGAAAATACTGCATTTCCTCATTAATCTTCGGACTCGAAGACAAGCCTTATTATTATTATTATGTTAGAAATGAACGAGTAGTCATTCTCTGGCGCTGCCAGGGTCGAGTTTCGCTAAAGAGAAACAAAATTCATCGTTGTCCCTTTAACAGTTTTATCTGAGAAATTTTCTTGTGATGTGGCAGGTCTGCAGTAGTACCGCCCTCTGACAGGCAACGAGAATGTTCCTAGAAATGTTAAGGGTCTTGAAGGTGTCTGTGAGGTCAGTTGTTATTATCCCCTCGGTTGATATAACAATGGGGTATATTGTTATTTTGGACAATTTCCATATACGCTTAATCTCCAAGCCTAGGTTCCCATATTTTCTTTGTTTTTCTATCTCAGTTTTTCTTAAGTTATTATTATTATTATTATTAGTTTTCTCGTTATGTTTTAATCTATATGATGAAGCAAGGCTGAAAAATGCATAGAACTATTTATTTATTATAGATATGTTATAGGGAGAAGAAGCAGATGATTTATGACATTTTGTCAGGATAGTTCAGTGACTAAACGTAGCTATAGGATTTGATCACGTGACATGCCCACAGAGCATTCCATAACGTTACTAGAGAATATAATTTCCACGATTTCCATTACAATGACATTTGAAATAAAATGCTGATGATGTTCAAGTTGTGTTGTTTTAATATTATTCGACTGTCTGTCTCTAATGGGAGTGGTGGCTCTGAAGCGCTTGACGCGAAACGAGAGGGTCCCGAGTTTGAATCTCAGTGAAAACTTGGATTTTGAACTTCAGGTTTATTAGAACCGATTTGACCAAACTCTGCTGGACACCTGACATCAGTTGGTCAAAGTAAACGGAGATAAGTAGTTGTGCTGGCCACACGAAACCCTAATTAACCGCCGGCTATTTCAACAGATAAGCTATACATCATCTGCTCTACTAGATTTCGAAGTCAGAAATGGTGTACTTTAACTAACTTGTGTGTATGTCTAGACTCATCTGGTTTTAAAAAAAGTGTGTAAAAGTGTATAGCGTCAGGAGGGTTCAAATCCACTTTCGTTTATATTGAACCATGGAGAAAAAAAATCCATATTCACAGGATCCCGATTGTAACATATTTCGATCACAAAAAGGATACAAGACACAGCTCTTAAAAAACAGACACAATAACTTTTTAGTCCACTTTGCTATTAAAGCGTTGAATTAAATCCATCCCTTTCTGTTTTGGTGCAGTGTTTACATTTAATATATTTACTAGTTGTTTTTTTATAACAATACTTAGTTGACAATTTGTTATAATTTTTTTTTTTAGGGATGCTTTAAACTTCACTTTAGGAAAGAAGGTTCTCTTTGGACAATGTCAAACGAGCTCTACAACAAACGACTTTCAAACCATCTAGAGCCTGCACTCATTACCAGACGTTTATTATTTTTTGAAAGCAAAGTTCTAGACTATTAGACAAGGAACTTGCTTGCTTGACACTGTATGATCTTGTGTAATATAAACCAGTGGTGTCTATAAACTGTCGGGTTGAGCACCAAAAGAAGTTCCACATGCGTGTCAAAAAAAAAGGACTTCTGCGGATTCTTATTTTTTTTTTTTTTGTACAGTGTGGGGATGAGAGTCGTGGGACAGAATAGCACTATGTTGGAATGGGCTCACAGTTTGAGGATCACTTATTGAAACCTTAAGCTTGCCCAAAATACGGCCTAGAAACAATGCCATTGTATTTTTAGTACTAAACCATTCTGTTTTACTTTGAGCATTAGTTAGAAAGACAGCTCAACCCCCCCACTTTTGTGTTGGACATTTCCATGACCCGTTGACCTTTCACGACCATCTCAGAAATTACAAGTTGTCTCCAACAACACACGTCCCGACAATCAGACAAGATTCAGATACTCTATGACACCAAATTGCTGGCAATTAAAACAAACAAACCGTTAGAGAGTATTGTTTTCTGCATGTTCTAGAACTTTCCAGAAACGTTCTTGATCATTGGCTCCATTATGATTTCTCTTACAATAAAAAAAAGACTTTTAAAAATGCCAGAAGAATCACTTAGACTTGTATTGGTTATGATGCCAGAAGTGTTGGCTTTTTTTAGTACATTCACTCGTAGATCTTCCTATACTCTCACCATTTCTAATGTAGCAATGTGTGAAATTAGTAGATAGCGTGTATTTGTGTGTGTGCGTGTATGTGAGAAAGAGAGAAAGGGGGAGGGGTGAAGAGAGAGCGTGTTGATTTGTCTTGCTTTGCGGCCCTCGGGGCGGGAAAGGGGGGTTGGGGGTTGGGATGGAGTGTCGGTGGCAAATTGTTGATCATAATTAGCGGGCGGTTATAGCCAGATTAAATATGATTATAAAGAAGGGAGATAACAAAAAAAAAAGTCGGAGTCTGAAAATGTGGCAGAACAACAAGGGAGAGAATAAGGTCAATTATGAAGATGCTGCTTATTTAGTCATTTTTCCCCTACAACTTGTACAGCCAGATATTCAAACATAATACGCTGTGTTACAAACTTTGTGATACACTGAGAAGAGTGAGGGGTGGGGGTGTAGAGCGTAAACAATATATTTATTGAACGGCACCCCATTAAGACAACGGTGTAATAGGCCACAGTCTTGGAGTGGTGGTGGGGTGTGTGTGCTATGCTAGGGGCGCCTTAAACAAAGTAAAAAGTCACACATATTCCTTTAAATTTAATATTGGTTTAAATCCGTGGTTACGTTCGACATTTCCTAATTTAACACATTAAAAGCTTATCTTAATAATATGTTATATTTGTAACAGATGCCATAAAATAGATCATAGTACTTTAAAACACTTGTCACTGTATCAAAACTATCATTCCCATCAGTAATATATAAAGCATTTTTTAAACCGATAAACTCTTAGTATATTTTTTTTTATTTTGTATCTTATTATTGCCTTGCACTGTTTAAACCACACCATCTTTCTGTATGTTATAAAGGTGCACATTGAACTTACTTTAAAATATTATTTTTTTCATTGCTACATTACTAGCTTGTCGGGTGTGTTTTCTGGACAGAGGTATTCGCCCATGTCACAAGTTTTAACTTTGAACTTTCAGAGCAGACGTCGTGCAAAGGGTCGCGCTCAGACGAGCGCCAAATTTTCGCAGTGGTGGCCTCAGACGACAGATGCAAGCATCACTGCTGCAGCGTTTGATATACTTGGTAAGATTTATCTCCCCATGTGATCAGTTTTTCTCCCTTATTATCCACCCCTTGATCGTCCTGGACTGAAGCTGCCAACTGAGAAACTCTACACCTAGAATTGGCGGGAGAGCTATTACATCAGAAGCAGAAGGTTAACAGAGTGACAAGAAGGGGCGACAAACTTCTCTCCTTTATGAATGTTTAGTTTTTTTAAGACTTCCAAATAGTAAATCTAAAACAAGAGCAATGGAGTTATAGTGGTCAGTGAATTCTCATTCTATTCATATATTGAATGTTTTAAATACCGTCTAGAACTTTCACTGCTGCATGATCTGAATATCACCATCAAGGCCGGTCCTAACAATTGCGGGGCCCTATGTGAAACAGATTGCGTGGGGCCCAGTCTTGGTATGGATAAGAATAATAAGGGAAAACTGAAGTTTTGTATTAGAAAATAAATTCGTCTTTGAATTTTAGTCATTCTACACTGAGTAGGAGCCTTGCGTGTAGCGAAGTCAACATTTTGTTTCCTGCATAGATCTTAGATTTTAATAATTTCAGGAGATTAACATGATTTTTGTTGTTGTATATTTGGAATTCCATGAGATTCAGTTATAATTGTTTAATCTAATAATTTACACCTAGAATTAGCGCGGGGCCTATGAAAGTGAGGGGCCCACTGCTGCCGCATAGGTTGCAGTGGCCCAGGGCCGGCCCTGGTCACCATTAATTAATAATACAAAACATTTTCTGAATGTGTCGATTTCCTTAATTTCCTTGCAGTTCAAGCCATTCCTTCATGGAGTGTGGACGACGCTGACCTAAAAAATGTATCTCACGATTTTCCTAGAAATTTAACAGTTGATGTATATCGCTGAGAAAAAAAACTACTAGCTCGTTGACCACATGGGGGAAAATCTAGTTTGACCGTTATAATTTTGCAAAGTAAAAAAAAATAAAACAAATGTAAATTTGGCTAGAGACAAAATCTAGGTCTAGATCCTACGTCGGTTTTGAAAGGGCTATCGCGTTCTTTAAAAGACTAACGTACTCAGGAATTTCCGAATGTAAGACTTAACTGAGTTTGATAAATGAAAAATGTTCAGGAAAATTTGGCGCATTGCCTTCTAAGTCTAGATCTGAATGCTTATCATTGGAATACTTAAAAATGTACTAGATCCATACATTTGCTTAACCAGGATTTTTTCCTGGGAGAAGGGGGCGGGGTAAAAAAATGTTTTAAATCTGACATTATTTAATTTTTAAAGAGGAAAACAATCCCTGAATAAGTTGCATAAAGGAGGTATTGTCTTTCGTTTTTTTTAAACAAAGTATTAAAGTATTTTTAAATTCAACACGCATTTGCACCTTTCTACTTTCTCACTTATCAGCTCATTTTAACCAACTTTCACATTTGGCCCTTTCTCCATCAAGATAGTGTACTCTAAGAGTAAGTATTGTAAACAATAAAAAGATTATTATTAGTGAGTGATGTAATATTTGGGAAAAATAATGGCCCTCAAGAGTAACAATTGTTACAAAATGAATGGAAAAACTTACTTTCAAAACATAATCTCTAATATAAATCAACTTGAAGTGAGTCTGTTACAGACAAGTTACATGCCACTCAATTTAGATTTTTTAAATTTTTATTTTTTTTGTTAATTGAAAAAAAAAATTTTTTTTATAAATTATTAAATTCCCCTTTCAGATCTATAGGGCAGCTGATGTAAAGGTCATATGTTTCTAGGGCCTACGGTTAAGGGGGGGGGGGTGGTGTCATATGGCCAGCACAACGACCAACCGCCTTTATATATTTTCCTAACTAATTTCAGGCACCCTTTAGAGCTGGGTGGACTCAGGGGCGCCATGAAGATCCCGAAATTAAAAATCCTAGTCTTCACCAGGATTCGAACCCGGGGCTCCCGATTCAAAAGCCAAGCTTTACCACTCAGCTACCGCGACTCCTGTTTAAAACTACAATAATTCATGTCTATTGTCTTTGTCTCGATAATGTTAATATTAGGTTCAAAAATAAATGCGCTACAAGGTAAAAGGCTTCTGATGCATGATAGCAATTTCAGAACATTCTCCAACTAGATTGATTAACTGGTTCTCAATTCTAAACCCACCGCCCCAGCTTTCGGCCAATTCTAATGTACATACTCATAGGCAGCTTTGATTACACTTAGGCCGGTGTTTTAATATCTCAAGGTGTTTTTATTTGAAATGGAAATACTCATGAAGAACTTATGTATAGTTCGTCCATCGTGGTTCGATCATGACAACTTTTGTCATCCATGGGGCTGAGGGCTTTGCACTGGGGTTTTGTGCCTCCTCAAGTGGCAGGTGAGACCCATGTTCGGCTTAACACTGGGCAGGTTATTCTAGCTGGAACTGAAAAACAAACCCATGATTCAATTTTTAAATTGCTATTTCGGCAGACACCTTTGCAATGCATGTTTCGCGTGACCTGACTGCTGTTGGGGGTTGCTGCAGCAAGCCACGTGACGTCACAGAGCCAGGTTTGCTCTGTACGAAGCCAGCCAGCCAGCCAGCCAGCCGATGGAATCGCTTTACTCTCCCTCCAAAAAAAAATGTACTCCCGCGGTAGACAATTGGTTTACCCTCGTCTTATATCCGCGGCGACTAAGTAGCTGTGATACCATCGACACTGTCGCAGCTCGTGCATCCTGCCTAAATACCACCACCCTTCCTTACAGGTCCTCCCCCTTCCTCTTCTCCTTCTGAACTACCCCCATGTGCCCTACCCGCCAGATGAGCTTTCATTCACCAATTACTAAGTAACAATGCACACTAACTCCCAGACTTCGTGGGAGATTCAAAATGTGGGCATCTCAGGGGCGGCGAGCGTTTGAAAAAAAAAGTTTGCTTTTAAAAAAAAATGTGCACATTTTAAAACAGTTTAGAATTCCGATGAGATCTTTTTTTTTAATTTCAAAACCTTTGTGTGACAGTGTGTGTGTGTGTGTGTGTGTGTGTGTGACAGTAGTGTGTGTGTGTGTGTGTGTGTGTTGGCCCGCGGGGGAGGGGGTGGGGGAGTTTTAAAGGTTATAAAAATACGAAATTAATATTAGTATGAAATAATTGCTCATTATTGGAAACAAAAAACGTTCTTGAAAACTCAAAGTCCTATTTTAAAAATGAAAAAATAAACAAATAACACATTTTTAGCCTGTATAAAGAATATCTCTAAACGGACATAAAGACAATCTGATAAATATTTTTTTTGTGCATTGCATAAGTCTACTTTTTATATTGGCTGCATTTCTTCTTGGACAAACACCACCTTGGATCTGGGTCTGTCTTAAACAACTGTCTCCGACAAAAGCCTTGAACAACTGTCTCAGATAACTGTCTCAACTGTCTTAAACAACTGTTTCGGGCAACTGTCTTAGACAGCCTTCAGATAACTGTCCTAACCGTCTTAAGCAACTATCTCAGGCAACTGTCCTGTCTTATACAACTGTGTCAGACATTGTCTTAAAACAACTGTCATAATTGTTTTTAAGCAACTATCTCAAACAACTGTCTTAACTTCCAGACACTTTTGTCTTAGATAATCTTCTTACTACGAACGTCGGTGCTGCAAGAATTCTAGAACAATCTTAATTTAGCGCTAGACTTCTTTTTCTTATTCACTTCAGCAGGTAAGCAATGGGATTGGGGAGTGGGGCGGGGGTCTGTACATCTAAAACTTTGAACTTGCTACCGACCATTTTCCCCAATTCGTATTTTGTGTTGAATAGCCTAACCCCCCACCTCACAATAACTTTATTTACCCTACAGGCTCCCAATGAAGGTGGGTGGCAACGGGCGCCAGTAACTAAGGTAAACGATTAAAAAGAAGAAAAAAAAAGGGGGGGGGGTAGTTAGGGATCCTCCATTGTGCGCGATCGCCGAGTCATTATTGTATTAAATCAACAAAGTTTGCCGTTTTATGTCTCAGCGCTCAATAGCTGATGGTCGCGTGTTTGGTTACAGTGATAAGAGGACAAACATGGCGTCACCTGTTTGCTATTCTTGCGTCTGCTGCTCCTGCAGTAATGGTGTGCCTCCCCGCTTCCCTAAACTAAGAAAGAATGTTTACTTAAGCTATCAGAGGCGTCGGGTAATGCGTGGAGACCTAACTAATCATTTGAGTGTAGATTTAGGCGAGGAAACTGACATGGGGCAGATTGACAGCAACAGTGAAATAGAGAGGAGAACGACTACCCTACTGCTAAGACGTCGTTAGAATGTTTTAATGACACTTACAAGATTACATTAGTAAGAAGCATGATGCAGATTTAAGGCTGGGTGGTTGGGTGGTCAAGGAATGAACATTCCCTCAAGTTAGATGTTCTCAATCAGAAGCATCATTTAAGGGTTTGAGAGGTTCAAACCTCTCTTGCAAAAAGGTCTCTCTACCGCTTGGCTTCCGAAACGAGGGGTCCTGGGTTCGAATCTCGGTGAAGGATGGGATTTTGTATTTAGAGAATCTTAGGACGTCCCTGAGTCCATCCATATTCATACGTTGGTGAAGTAAGAAGCGGTGGGTCGTTGTGCTGGCCACATGACATCCTCGATAACGTAGAAACAGATGAGCCTTACATCTCCCCCCCCCCCCTTTACACTGTAGGGTCTGAACGGGATACTTACCATTTTGTTTTTTAACTTTGGTGGGCCAAATTGTTTGGAATGACTTAGTTGTAACTTTACGTTATAATACCCAATACCACCACAACTATTTTGAATAACATGAAAGTATACAAAAATACTTTAAAAGTATAAAACAAAGCTTATATTAAGTATAATGTATTAATTCGTTTGGATCAGTCATGTAATTAAATTTGTAACAGATCTAGACTAACAATAAAAAGCATTGATAAAAATACCAAAAGGGGTATGGGGGGGACCAACTGAATTAGAACTCATGGCTCAAACCTTCTCAGGGATCTCAATCCAACAAGGTAACCACTCTTCTAGTGGAGAGCCTATGAACATGGAAGATTGTTTAGCTGTCTATTGTTTCTATAGCGTCGTCCTGTTTTTCATGTTGTGTTCACTAAAACTCAGACGACGACCTATAAGGGGGACTAATTCAGAATATAACACCACCTCAGTCAAGTACATTGTCTTTCCCTAGCTTGAGATACCCCCCCACACACACACACACACAAATTACTAATAGTAAATTAACTAATTGGCTAATTTATTTTTATAAAAGAAATTATTGTGCAAAATTTCAACTTGACCCGGATTGGGTTAGGGAGAAATAACGTGTATAAACTTTTTACCAGACAGACATACAAACGGACAGAGTTGATATAAACTTTGTAAAAAATAGACTCGACTTCTTTACAAGTCGGGATTTCCCTTTCCAGGACCCGAGAGAAGTAATGAGCCGAGAATCCCTGGTGTAGTGAGCTATCTCAGTTTGTGCCTGTGTGGGACGGGTGCTATTTAAATACATTGGGGTTGTGAGTATGTCTGAATAAGCGAGTCAGTTTCGAGAGGAGGGCAGGGAGAAAGGGAGCCTACCAGACCGCCACTTGTCGGCTAGTGTTTGCGCCTAAATTGGCTGAGTATATTACGGAGGAGACATCCAGTCGCGCGCGGAGCGCCTCGTTTTTACCCATAGTGCTGTTTGAAGCATTTAGAATAAATCCTGGCTTATCATTGGGCGTTTTGGTGGTTGTCACTTTCTCTCTCTCTCTCCCTTTCTCGTTCTCTCTTTCATTCTGTCACCTCTCACACCACTAAGCGTTCTTCTCTCTTTTTTTCTCTCTCCCTCTCTTACTATTTCATTCTCTCATTCTCTCTCATTCTCTATATCTGTCATTCTCTCTCATTCTCTCTATCTCTCTCATTCTCTCGATTTCTCTCATTCTCGATCTCATTTTCTCTATATCTCACATTCTCTCATTCTCTCTCATTTTTTCTATCTCTCTCTATCTCTCTCTATCTCTCTCATTCTCTCTCATTCTCGCTCCCATTCTCTCTCATTCTCGCTCTCATTCTCTCTCACTCTCGCTCTCATTCTCTCTCATTTTCTCTTTTTCTCGCTTTCATTCTCTCTCATTCTCGCTCTCATTCTCTCTATCTCTCTCATTCTCTCGATTTCTCTCATTCTCGATCTCATTTTCTCTATATCTCACATTCTCTCATTCTCTCTCATTTTTCATCTCTCTCTATCTCTCTCATTCTCTCTCATTCTCGCTCCCATTCTCTCTCATTCTCGCTTTCATTCTCTCTCATTCTCGCTCTCATTCTCTCTATCTCTCTCATTCTCTCTATCTCTCTCATTCTCTCGATTTCTCTCATTTTCTTTCATTCTCTCTAATTCTCGCTCTCATTCTCTCTCATTCTCTCTATATCTCACATTCTCTAATTCTCTCTCATTCTCTCTTATTCTCGCTCTCATTATATCTCATTCTCGCTCTCATTCTCACTCTCATTCTCACTCTCATTCTCTCTATCTCTCACATTCTCTCTCATTCTCGCTCTTATTCTCTCTCATTCTTTGATTCTCTCTCATTCTCGCTCTCATTCTCTCTCTCTAATTCTATTTCATTCTATCTTTCTCTCTCTCTCTCTCTCTCATTTTCTCTGTCTCTCTAAATCTCTCTCATTCTCTCTGTCTCTCTAATTCTCTCTCATTCTCTCACAATTCATTTGCCCTTTCCCTCTTTGTAGCTACTTTGTTACGCACTGTTGGCGAAATCTCGAAGCACCGAATAGCACCGCGTCACGTTTCCGGATATGACTCTCGTGACTTAGTTTTGACCTTACTGTCTTTTTATTTATATACATTCGATATAGACAAACAAGATGATCTAACGTTTTCAATTCAAATGTTAAGTTTTCATGGATAGTTTATGTTCTCTCCTTTTTCTCTTTCTCTCTCTCTCTCTCTTTCTCTCTCTCTCTCTTTCTCTCTCTCTCTCTTTCTCTCCCTCTTTCTCTTTACTTTGTCTATCAGCCCCTCATATTCTTTTCTCTTTCTACCTCTCCATAAATCTTTCTTTCACCATCTTCTCCTTCTCCCGACTCCACTACTCACTCTATGTTTCTGAACACCCCAAAGTTCGTCTTCCAATTAACCCCATCTTGAGCCTGCTACTAATCATTATGGTCAACGCCTTTTTTTTTTTTTTTTTTCCCTGATGTCGTGTCAGTCTGAAGAAATACAAAAAAAAACACGAGAGAGAGACGGCCAGAATAAACCGAATCGACAGCGGCGGAAAGCAAAGAGACTCGAGCGAGTAGTAAAATAAGACAAGGGCATTCAAAGAGGAACGGCACTTATTTAAGTTTTAAATATTCTAGGCGCCCTCGCTCTTGTTGACGGGGCCAGTCTTGGAATTCCGAGACTCTTTAGTCTTCTCTCATTAATCCGCCTTTCAAAGGATCGGGTCAAAATTTATGGCGAGGTAACGAGGTCGTCGCAAAACAAGCAGAATCCCCAAAACGCGAAATAGTTTTATTGCCGTGGTTTTGGCATATGAGCGAATACTTGATTTAATTACAATGTAAGCTCGTTATTGAGGTAATAGCCATGCTCTGATGTACGAGCAGTAGCCTACTGGTTGTATCATGAGAAACGGTACACCCGCTTTCATTTTTACAAAGCTTATATCAACTCACTCTGTCTGTCTGTCTGTCTGGTAAAACTTTTGAACACGTTAATATTCCCTCTTTCCGCTCTTGGATCAACTTAAAACTTTTCATAACTATTTATTGTTCTTAACAAAACTTGAAACAATTAAAAAAACAAACCACCAATTAGTTAATTAAAAAGTGGTAATTAATGTATTTTGTTTCATAACGAAAAAGGGCATTATCTCCTAGATGTAAATGTGGGGTTCTTTCCCTTATAATTAAAAAAAAAAAGTTTTGCTTGTTCAAGTAAAGGCGGTTGGTTGTTGTGCTGTAAACATGACACCCTCATTAACCATGGGTCAGAGAAACAGTTGACCTTTACATCATCTGCCCCATTGATCACAAGGTCTGAAAGGGGGAACTTTACTTTTGATGTAATATCACAATAATAAGACGAAAATGGTGAGTTAATACATTCAGTAAAAATTGAATGAAGGGAAATACATATATACATAAATATATCAAACTATTTTAAAAACCTTGCTTATATTGGACAGTGTCACGATAAATTAAATGTCAAGGACGCGAAATAGATTTTTTATATTATTGCAAACGAACAAAAAAAAAGAATTAAGCTATAAATTCAGCAATATCTTAATGCACTGCAATATCTCTCAATACTGCAAGAACTCCTTTTTCTATATAAAACAAAGCTAAGAAATTACCATTGATAGAATAGATAATTGGTAAATTTATTGATTGGTTCATGTATTGTCATGGACTATGAATAATGGCGCACAATTTCAACTTGATCCGAGATTGGGAAACGGGAGGACTAATGGTGTACAAAATTGAAACCAGATAGACTGACGGATAACTCTGTAAAAATGGCATGTCAATTATTACTACAAGTATATACATATATACAAGAGCGAGTATTGCAGACAGTGAATCCTCTGACAGAAAAACGGCTCACCGTTTGGCTAACCGAGTGGAACTACTTTTGTGAGAGTTTTATTTAAGGGGTTGTGAGGTTCTGCAGCGTGCTACGTGAGAGTGCCAAGGCGTATCCTTCCACCGCGTGTACTAATTGCCGACGAGCTTGTACCCCTGGCCGGGTTTATTTACTTGGGAGAAATTAACGCCGGCAAGTGCGGCGCCAAATGAAAAGGAAAAGAATGAGAGGGGTGAGACTATCACAGTGGTTCTCAAAACTAAAAGTAGGACGAGAACTTATTCTTCTTTAGGGGACTGAATAACTAGTTGTTGAAATACGTGGTCAGCAGTTAGTCAGAGATATCTTCCTTTATCTTGGTCCCGAAATTGAAAGACAAAAAATGAAAGGAGACAAAATCTGGACTCAATGATCCAGAAGGAGGGTGAGAGTGGGAGGAAAGATGAGAGAGTGAGAGAGTGAGAGAAGAGAAGGAGAGAGAACAAGAGTGACAGAAAGTGAGAGTGAGATGGGTAGATAGATAGATAGATAGATAGATAGATAGATAGATAGATAGATAGATAGATAGATAGATAGATAGATAGATAGATATAGATTAGATAGATAGATAGATAGATAGATAGATATAGATAGATAGATAGATAGATAGATAGATATAGATTAGATTAGATTAGATTAGATTAGATTAGATTAGATAGATAGATAGATATAGATAGATAGATATAGATAGATAGATAGATAGATAGATAGATAGATAGATAGATAGATAGATAGATAGATAGATAGATAGAGAGAGAGAGAGAGACAGAGAGAGCATATGAAAGAGAAAGGACGTTACGGTGTGTTATAATACAAACAAAAAGCACTATATGTTACATTATTTATAGTGTCTGTAAATGATTACAGTATCTCTCTTCAACTCGTAACTGGGTGGAACCTGCACACGGAAACAACTCTAACGATTTTCCTAGAAATTTGTCAGCCGATGTATATCGTTGGGAAAAAAATTACTAGCTCAGTCATTGGCCTCATTGGGAAAACTCTAGTTTAAGTTTATATTTTTCAAAATATAAAAAGAAATTAATTTACATTTGGCTTGAGAACTAGAAAATATTTATCTTTAACGGCCATTGCGTCTTCGGGTATTTCAGCATGTAGGTATTATTTATTGAAGAGTTTAATACATTTTGCGCATAGTTTTCAAAGTCTAGATCTAAAGCACTATCTTTAGAATAGTATAAAGTGTACTAGATTTTTGCATTCGCTTAACCAGAATTGTTCTCGCGCGGGTTGAGGAATGGGGTAAAATGTTCCTGTTTTTTCAATCTATCATTCATTAGTTATTAAGAGCTAAAAATTCTTTTTATAACTTGTAGAAAAGAAGTGTTCTTTTTTTTTTTTTTTACACAATGTTTTTCTTGTTTTTAACAAATGAGTCTTACAATTACTTATAAGTGTACTTATAATTATTTAAAAAAAAAATATATTAAAAATTTAAAGTAGGCCGTACACCTACGTTCTTTGACCCCAACACTCATGACCAAGTGTCACTTCTGGGCTTTCATCATAAATGCAAGAACAGAAGTGTACCACTGGTCAGACTTGCGTCCAACAATACGCTGGCAGACCAAGGCGAGATTTTAAGAAGAGAACTATTGTCACCGGAAGTAAGGTTGGTCCCAGAACTCGTAACAAAAGAAAAATAACTAGCTGGTTACCAAGTAAGCTGCCAACCCAGAGTGCAAACAACAGAACTTATTCAGGCTTTATGCACATGTTCTCCGAGGCTGCAAAACGATTTAAGTTTATTTTGGAAGAGCCTCCATTTATCAGAAAGATCAATTATTTGAAGCCTCTTTCTGTTAAGTGAGACAAAGGATGTGCCCAGATGAGTCACTGGTGTCATCTTCTCGCAGAAGTACCAAAGTCTCTTCTCCGGTGAGGGTGGGAGGGGGTGGTGCATTCTAGGTATAAAGACATGACGATGGATTTCCCATGCTTAATGGAGACCCTCTTCCACTGCCCTCTTCCACTGTCTTGGCGTGTTCTAAGGGAAGGCTAAGCTTGGCACAAGTTTGGAGACTATTCTGCTAGGATCCGAGAGAATTTCGAAGCCAGATGTCTACACTGCCATGATTTCACGGAAACAGTGGCGCATTTACTCTACGGTGGCAGGAGGCTACAACAGAACATGACAGGTTTCAAAGGTACGACAGGTCTTGAGAAGGTCTGGGCTGGTGCATGCAAGGGTCTTCCCTGAACAGAGACAGCAAAAAACCTAAGGAACACAGCTAGGAACATGGATCCTTTCTACAGAAGATTTAAATTTCAGCCTTTGGGCTGGGGGGGGGGGGGCTAACAAAAGATGCCCTAAAGAGCGCCACTCGTGATTTTTCTAACTAAGGTATCAAACACCAGATTTTCAAGTGGCAAAATCTAAAGACACAAGTAATCTTTTAAAATCTTTAATCTGTCAATAAAAGATGTTCTACACGGCTACTTAAACTAAGCTCTACTGGAAAACTAAGTACTGGACTTGGTCTATATCTATAGGAAGTTTTTACCGCAGGGTTATCATTCTATATGTTTTTAAAGGTTGTTACGGCAAGGGGTTGACAATAGTGACTTCCAGTACCGAAGTGTCATTGTATCAATTATTTTGGATCAGTCATGTAATTCAAGTTGTACTAGATCTGGACCAACAACAATAAACATGTTCGATTAGAAATATTTTGACCAATTGTTTTTGTTTAGCGTATATGCTATTAGCTTTCTCACTACGCTATGACCCTATCACTTGTCTGGACCAGTTGGGAAAATGGTAGTGGGGATAAGAAAGGTTTATCTGGGGGAATTTTACATAATTGGTTTTGAAAAACATTTAGAAAGAAGAAAAAAAAGGGGGAGGGGTGAGGACGACATGAATTTGAACTCGTGGTTCACTCTTCCTTGGGCCGACGTGCTAACCAGAGCACTAGTGAGGAGCTTATGACTAGAGAAGATTGTATAGTTATATATTGTGTGTTTCAATTTAGAGCGGCGACCTATAAAGGGGACTAATTCACCCCTTCAGTCAAGTACAATTTCCTTCCTTTGTTCGATATACCAAGCATTATAATTAATTACAAATAGTTAATTAACTAGTTTTGTTAATCTTTTAAAAATTGATTTTGTTTTGTCAGGTAAAAGAAATAATTGTGCAAAATTTCAGTTTGATCCGAGATTGGGTGTGGGAGAAACAACATGGACTAACTTTTGACCAGACAGACGGACTGACGGACGGAGTGAGTTAATTTATATAAGCTTTGTAAAAACAATAAAAAAAAAAACAACAACAGGAGTTTGTTCCTCTCCTCTTAAGTTCCAACAACAAAGAAATACCCTCTGTTGTGCCACGAACGGGCACTGTGAACATTTCCCCAAGCAATGAACCAATGTTATAAAGCTGACGATTCAATCTCTATATATAAGTATATATTGAACTAAGTCAGAATGCATTTATCCTCTCCGCTTCTGTTATATTGCAGATTTTCATACATGGAGTCAATTGCATAAAGAGAAAATTAATGCGATTAACTTTTTAGTTTAAATATTCAAAAAAATATTGTATTATATGAGATGATATGTTTAAAAAATAAAGTACTTTCAAATATATTTCTTAGTCAGTCTCTTGGACTTAGAGGCTAAATACCAGTATCTTCCGCGCCTCGTGAACAAGGCAAAGCTGTGGTTTGAGAAACATCGAACTTAGGGTTTTGTCTATGACTGCAGGGGTCGAAGACATACCTATTCCCCCCCTCCTGCCTCTGACTCCCTTCCTCGTCTACACCTGCCTCCCCACTCCCACCCCCCGGTCTATCCTTTCGCCCCTTTCACTTGTGTGAATTTAAGTGAGACTGTGTGTGGAACGGCACGAGACGACCAGTCGCGAAACCGAGTCTCCTCATGTCATATATAATTATGGTCCACCACTGGTACCTGGCGGGGGCTTTATGACCAAATGGAGCCCGGTTTCTAAATCTCTTGACTCTCTCCCTCTTTCTCTCTCTCTCTCTTTGTTTAAATGGGTTGGACTTCCTTGTTATAGGACAGACTCTTAGAGAAAACCAGTGCTAACACATATTTCTTCCCAAAAGGAGAAAAAGCCAATCTGTCTTTCAGTAAACAAAAAACAAAAAAAAAAAAGACTTGTCTCAATACAAAACAAACTTAGATTTTTTATTTTTACGCATAAGTCTTCACCAGGTTGTGTACTATTCTATTTGGAAATGTTGCGGTTCGATCCCCTGCCAATCAGGTGTCGATGGTGGTAAGACTGTTATGACACAGACGAAATTATAAGATAAGATTATGACATACAGAAAATATGACGTAGGGGAATTTAAAAAGATGGTGGTGTAGAAACTATCGTCTCAGAACAAAAATAAAAAGATAAGTAAAACTCAGTCAAGTCTATGAAGTAACATCCCACAGATAACTAGACATAAAACTATGATATCTCTTTTACAGTTGCACCATGTATATATACAGTAAAGTAAAGTTCCTCTTTCAGACCTTGTGATCTATAGGTAGATGATGCAAACGCCATCTGTTTCTGTGGCCTACGGTTAACGAGGGTGTCATGTGGCCAGCACAACGACCAACCGCCTTTACTTTTCCCCAACCAACGTCAGGTACCCATTAGAGCTGGGTGGACTCAGAGGCGCCCCAAAGATCCCGAAATTAAAAATCCCAGTCATCACCAGGATTCGAACTCGGGACCCCCCCTTCCCGGCTCGGAAGCCAAGCCAATGCGCCTCACTATATATATATATGGCATTACCTGACATTAGTTTGGGAAAAGAAAAGGCGGTTGGTCTTTCTGCTGGCCACATGATACCCTCGTTAACAGTGGGCCACAGGAACAGATTAACTTTACATCATTTGCTTCATAGATCGCGAGATCTAAAAGAGGGAACTTTTTAACTTTTTATTTTATATACAAAGCAAGTATATATCATAAGTATAAACTATCAATTCGGATATACAAAGTATATATAGACCGAATACAGACCTAGCTGATATACAAAGTTTATACAAACCAATCAGATAGATAAAGACAGTTCATCAGTTTTGTGCTAATCCTTGCATTTTGATGTCTGGCAATACTTTAACAAGTCTAAACTGATTGGTAAATCGATTAAATAGATTATCATGATTTTACAAATCTATCCCACTTATATCAGTGGCATATGTATGGTGGGGGGGGGGGGGGAGGAGAGAGTTTGAAATCCTCCAGGCCCCCACTTGGTGGCGGCCCCAAAATGAGTGTTTTTTTACAAAAAAAAAAAAAATCAAATATTATGCAAAATGCAGAGGTCAAGCTCCCCCCCCCCCCGGACCCCCAAAATAATGGAAAATTCCTAGCTACGCCCCTGCCCACTTTATCCCTAGCTCTATTCCGCTTTATCCCTAAGTCTATCCTATTCTATTAGTTGGTCTATCCTACTCTATCCATATCTCTATCTCTATCTCACTATCTATGTTCCTCTTTCCTTAAATCTATTCCACTATTTCCTTAAGTCTATCCTACTCTATCCCAACTCTTTCCCTAACTCTATTCCACTCTTTCAACGTGACCTCACATCCAACCCCCCCCCCCCCCCACACCTTAGCTGTATAAATGTGTCTACTCTGCCCCACTGTAAGACAGAGAGGGGAGGGGTACTGTCGCGCCGCGCGGCTTATATAAATACTAAGTATGTAGGTCGGAGTGGGGCATCCAGTACTTTTGCCCCAAGGGGGCAGTTTCTTTTACACTCCTGAGTTTGTGTGGGGTCAGTTTGTGACAGGTAAGAAACACTTCAAAAATATTTTTTTGAGCCGACGTTGAAGTCAAACTGAGTTATAATGAGCCTTTTTGGGATATGTAGTAATCCCCCTTTTATGCGACCAAGAGGAGATAATGAACAGGTCAAAGAGTGCTTGGCCCCTGCTTCTTCTATCTCGCTTGGTTACTTTACCGCCTTAGATCTTTGAAGTAAGATGCAGAGCTTGGTGATAAATCCTTTCCAAATTGATTTTCTGCACCTAGTTACAGCTAGACTAGATCTACCTCTGTAATACTAAACATCGACCAAGCGTTACACTACATATGGGGACATTGAAGAAGAAGAGAACATAAAATGCTAAAGCGCATTCTGTATTAAGCACATTCTAGGAAGTTCGCAACATTTAAGGTTTTCAAGTCTAGAGATGGGATTGGAATCCTGCATTTGTTTTTTTAAGGAAATGGCGCTATGGGTAGAGATAAAAATAAAATATTTTATTTTATCAAGTTTGCTTAGTACATTAAAAGTACATAAGGTACATTAAAAATGATAAAAGTTCCGGTTTGGTAACGTTCGGATATTACGTAACGACAAAGGGGTGAGGGCTATAAACATTTGTTACGATTTGTTACAAGCGGTAGTGACGAGTCTGAAGATTTGTTGCCTAACAAAATAATAAAATATTCAACTAAATTAACATGTACAGTGAACCCCCTGACTTTTGCAGGTCTGACTTTCGAGGTTTGCAGCTTTCGCGGGTTTTCAAAAATTATTGACGCAAAAAATTACCCACGTTTGTTATGAACACCACGGGTTTTCTGGCGGTCACCCGATGTGTATGTACAGTCTCTAGTAAAACAACTGAATATGTCATCGACGCGCCGAAAAAACAAAGTAGTCGATACTTCTACCATAATTGATATCGATACCATGATGACAATTGTGAATTGGGAAATTGATAATGAATAGGTAAGTTTTACGTAAAACTCGAATATTCTAGTTATGTTACTCTGCCAAATGTAGAGGGGTGGTTGAAACCTGTTATGATTTGTTACAAGGGGGGGGGGGTTAAAAAAGATGAGCAATAATAAAAAAAAAAACACTAAGCTATGCACATACTTACATCAAGAAAAATATATAAAATATTTAAAAAAAAAGCTTATATTAAAAGTAGTTATATCAATGAGGTTGGATCAGTCATTTAATTAAATTTGTTATAGATATTGACTATCAAAAAGAAATCTGTGGGAATAGAAATATTTTTACCAATTCTTTTCGTTTAGCGCTATTTCATGCTTTTAGCTTTCTGTATCTGCTATGATCATGTCTCTTGTCTGGACCAGTTGGGTAAAGGAAAGGGAGAGGGTGAGAAAAAATGGGACATTTGGATGAATATAAACTGTGATCGCTTTCTAAATGCATTTATGTTTTGAAAAGCTGAACGACTTTGATTTGAAATCGAGGGATCTAGCCTCCTCAAGCCAACACACTAACCACTGTGCCAGGTTATGAAACAAGAAGGGTATATAATTTTCTATTGTTATGTTCAAATTTGAAAGCAAAGTATAAAAGGGGACTAATTCAACTTATATCACCTTGTCAGTCAAGTACAATGTCTTTCAGAGAAGATACACGATCTAGTCTCTGAGAGGTGATGGACTATTCATCCAGCATGAGAAGATACACGATCTAGTCTCTGAGAGGTGATGGACTATTCATCCAGCATGAGAAGATACGTGATATAGTCTCTGAGAGGTGATGGACTATTCATCCAGCATGAGCAGATACACGATCTAGTCTCTGAGAGGTGATGGACTGTTCATCCAGCATGAGAAGATACGTGATATAGTCTCTGAGAGGTGATGGACTATTCATCCAGCATGAGAAGATACGTGATATAGTGTCTGAGAGGTGATGGACTGTTCATCCAGCATGAGAAGATACACGATATAGTCTCTGAGAGGTGATGGACTATTCATCCAGCATGAGAAGATACGTGATATAGTCTCTGAGAGGTGATGGACTATTCATCCAGCATGAGAAGATACGTGATATAGTCTCTGAGAGGTGATGGACTATTCATCCAGCATGAGAAGATACGTGATATAGTCTCTGAGAGGTGATGGACTGTTCATCCAGCATGAGAAGATACACGATCTAGTCTCTGAGAGGTGATGGACTATTCATCCAGCATGAGAAGATACGTGATCTAGTCTCTGAGAGGTGATGGACTGTTCATGTCTTCAGGTTTGTGTCTCTGTGTGTGTGTTTGTGATCAACGCGGAGGGAGGGGGGGGGGGAGTGCGGTACACTTTTATGATTCATTTTAAATCTCTTACCCAAAAGGCACAATTCTCTTTTAGATACCCTCCTTTAAAACCAGTTTAGCCTCCCCACATCGCCCTTCCCCCCCCCCCCATATTTATATCTTTTATGTATATCTATATTTTTTCCCTGTCACACCCACCGTATCGCACATAAAAAAAAAATACGGCTGTTAAAAAATCAAATTCTCACACCTCGAGTTTTTCTAATCATACAAAGGGAAACAAATCTACTACCTCATCAAAGTCGGCCCCCACTTGTCATGCATTGAAGGGACTTAGCACATAATAAAAAAAATTATGTTTTGAATAGGAACATTCATAAAAGACACGGTAAAAAAATAATAATTCTTTCTTAGCAGGTTAATGGTGGATATAAAAAAAAGGGGGGGGGGGGGAATAAAAAATGGGACGTTACCCATTCAGCCTTTCATCTGGAGTTGTCCTTTTTTTTATTTTAAAGTGATAAACCTTGATTTTTATCACCTCATTGTATTCTTTCCCTGTCTTTCTGAACCTTCTCTAAGCCACCCAAATGGATGCAGAGTTCAAAGAAAAACTGCCGCAACTTGAAGGGATCTACCCGACGCTTCGCAGCTTACGTCTGCCGGCGTTTGAAATCAGAAGTAACAATGGCGCGGATTAACTCTAGCCTCGTTTTGAATCACTTGCTGTTCTTGGGCCAAGGCGCACAACCGAGCGTTTAGAAAAGGGGGAAATAATTCAGCACTTTTCTATTTAGTGTAAGTTTAGAAATCATGTACTTTGTCGCCTTTTTTTTTTTCTTTAAAAATATTTTTTGTAGTCCCTCGCTTGTTCTACGGAAAAGCAGCCATTTAGTTTTAATCCCATTTACCCAGGTTTCTTTTTCACACCATTAACCCTACAAAAGGCGTTCTCGATGAAGGCATTGGCACACCTACTAATAAACAGCGCCACAACAGAAGATGTTTTTATGAGCCGCTTTGTAGCGACGTCAACCCCATCGTCTCATATTCAAACCACCACATTTATAAATACTACATTATAGCAGTGGCGTAACTTAGAATTTACCATCAGTTGGGGGCAATGGGGGGGGGGGCTTGACCTCTTTAGGGGCCATGCATTTTGACATTCGACATCATGACATGAGATAATAGCGTAATATTTAATGTACCGTAATAAAAAAAAATTCGAACACTCATTTGGGGGCCTGGGGGTGATTTTCTAATTCCCCCCTCCCAACTATAGCTACGACACTGCTTTATAGACACAGACGGTGCTGGATTTACCTAAACGCAACACAAGCTATAGCATAGGGTCCCCCAAGAAATGCTTTTAACATATAATATTTGGACTTATTAAGGGCCCCATCTCTCAAATTGCTTAGGGCCTTTTCAAGTCTTAATAAAGCACGGACACCAGAGCTGAATGTATGCACACAATTTATTAACATTTAAGATTTCTGTACAGTTAATTTAGAAACAAGAGGAACATTAAGAATAGTCTTGTAAAAAGTTAAGTTTTGTAACTTACAGAGCGATTGTTTTTCTCTTTAAAAATTTTTTTTTACCCCGCCCCCCCCCCCTTCCTTTCGCCCCAAGAAAGAATCTTGTTAAGCGAATGTATACATATCTAATACACTTTATAATAGTCACATGACTGCATTGCAAGACGGTGTGCAAAATGTTCATGAAAATTAATTTATTAAACTCTTCAAGGAATGCGGAAATACCCGAAGACTTATAGTTGCGTTCAAGATAAAATATTTTCTAGTTCCTTAGCCAAATCTAAAAATAGGGTTTTTCCCGTGTGGCCAACATCTTGTAACTCTTTTCTCAGCTAGATACATCAACTATTACATTTCTAGGAAAATCATCACTACGCAAAGTTCCACCCAGGTTCCTCCAGGTAGTTCTGACTTCAATAGAATTATTCTAAACAACAAAAACATTAAAAATACTTTTTCAAAAAAACATGACCTGCTTTATGTAACTTATAGAGCGATAGTTTTTCTGTTAAAAATTAATGTTTGTTACATTATAAAAACAATGGAACATTTTTACCCCCTTCCCTACCCTCTCACACTTCGCCTCTAGAAAGACTCCTGGTTAAGCGAATATATAGATCTAGTACAATTAATAATATTCCAATAATAAGCTTTTAGCTCTAGACCTAGAAGACTATGCGCAAAATACTCCTGAATATTAACTAATTAAACTCTTAAATCAATAAAGCCTACTGAAAGCGATAGTCCATTCAAAACCGATGTTGGATCTAGACCTAGAATGCTAGATTTAAAGCTCTAGTCAAATTTAAATTTATTTCCTTTTTTTTTACTTGAAAAATGATAATAGTCAAACTATAGTTTTCCCCATGTGGCCAACGAGCTTGTAATTCTTTTCTCAGCGATATACATGAACTGTTTAATTTCTTGAAAAATCGCCCTCTATAAAGTTCTTACTTGAATAGAGGTATTGAAAAAAAAAAATCCTATACATACGGAAGTGATTGTATCCTTTATCTTAAAAAAAACACAAAAAAACAGAAGTCCTTCAAAAGAGAATTTAGTTACGTCCTATGCATTAGAGACTTGACCCTAAGCTCTTCTAAGTCATTGGTTTTTCATGCTGATTGAACCAAACCGTTCCATAATCTAATGGGAACAAGGAAAAAGGAGCACTTGTGTGAATTTGTCCTAGTATACGGGGCAAGAATTGTGCCTTTATTTTTGTGTCTTTCCGAGTATTGAATGACATTATGTTAAAATATGTATTTGTTATTGCTCAGTATTATCGTTAAGGTCTTATCAATTCTTCGCTGTTACGTCAATATCTTCAGCAGTAAACATGATACATCTGTTATGTAAACTGTTTGGGGCAAGATTTTCAAACATAAACGATATAAATTTGGTTACATTTTATGTGTCTGTTTACTGGTTTATAAAAGGTGTTTGGAAAAAAAAATCAATTAATTTAAATTAATTTAAATTAAAAAAAATGGCCTGTATCAGAATAAATATCTGTAATTAAATCTGCATGCTCGGTTTATTACACTTTTATTATTATTAGCCTGGATTTTCATAACTCATGTGCAAATATATATATATAAAAGGGGGAGGACATTTTTTATTAATAAGGGAGGTGATTTTTATGTACATTTATGCCAACCTTTTTTTTTTCTTTTCTAAAATAATGTTTCCAAAAAAATATACTTATTAGTAAATGAGTCCGCGATTATATGCTATGAAAACTATTAACATTTAAAATAAAACATTTACTATTTTTTTAAAAGAGAAAGAACGCATTTAGTATGTATGTAGAACAGATTTTAAAACTAAATTTAATAAGCAATGTCCATTTAACATTTATAATCCACACTGGCAAAGGTATACCCTTGTAGGTTCACATTGGACAATATCTTACAATCCGTCAGTTTATAGAATATTATTAATTTAATAATAATAACATTAATATATCTCCGTACCTTGTTGTATGATTGTATTATGTCGTTAGTCGGAATAACAGTACAACAATATCGGCAACATTTTCGATAAGTACGCGTCTCTTCTTTTTGGCGGAGATGGGGTTGTGGATGTTGATAGTTTGTAGTTCATAGCCTTGTTATATGCTGCTGAAAATATTAAAACTATTTAAAACCTGCCTTTTTACCTGCCCGACTAGACCGCTTCGGGGGCCGATTCTGAGTTTGTGTTTCCACACAAACAATCTTTGTAATTTTTTTTTTCGCGAAAGGTTTATAAGCGTTAAGGTAAACATTCTAACAGTGACAATAGTTCGAGAGAGAGAGAGAGAGAGAGAGAGAGAGATCGATGCCACGCTCATATCGTGTCGTTCTTCAAGTCCGTGGGACTATTGCATCATAGGGCATCATAACGGTCGCGAGTCGCACGGCGGAATCCTATTAGCTGTCCAAGTAAGGTATTGGGAATAGAATTGTGGTTGTAGTCAGACAGATGTGGCGACATGGTGGCTAGGAGGAGAGAGAGTGGGGGGGGGGGGGAGGAGGTAAGAGAGGGGTGAAGTGAAGAGTGAAAAGTTGGGAAATAGGAGAAAAAAATAAACATTTCCAAAGCCATAGGAATCTGTCAGTAAGCATACATTGAGAATTAATCTGTTTCCACTCCAGGGCCGGCCTAACGAATTGCGGGTCCCAATTTAATGGATGCTTGCGAGGCCTATTTTCTATTTTTTTTTTTACAATAACAACTATCAATATTAATTAGATCATTATATCCTCATTTATTATACAACATGCTTAGGAAGCAACTCAAACGCAATAGGCGCCAGTGGGTTAATTAAGGATCGTACGATACACTGAATATGTTAACCCTTTAAGTCCTACATCTTTAAAAGCCTGTTACAAGAGCCGTGACTAATAGTGGTATGCTAAATGTAAATTGCGGAGCCTCTGCCAGGCGCGGGGCCCAATTGGAGCAATCGGCCTAAGGCCAGTCCTGCTCCAATCAATACAATAGAGTGCATTTTATCCAGACTTCCATTTTTTTCTCATTTCATCATACCAGAATTCATAGATTTATCTGTGTATTTTTTTTAAATCAAGATTTACTAGCTATGTTGACTCTTGCTACAGCAGTAATTGATGAATTGTGTATCTAGGCTCAGGGGAGGTGCGAGGTGGTCTCGGATTTATTTATAATAGGTTTCAAATTGATAGTCTACTTATAATTGTAAAACTGAAATCCAAAAGTGTTTTTAGAAAAGTGAAAAACGTGACTGCGATATCTGGGGAGGGGGGTCAGTCAGTCGAAGGTATCTTCCATGCCTCAGCGTGGCACCCCTATGGAAACGTCCGTTTGGTGAGACGGATAAGCTTGCTGGGATAGAACACTGTCTCCAATGGGTTCCCGCAGCACCCTCTAGCGAACAAGAATTGTACGTGGAGAGGATGTAATAAAAGCCCCCCTAACCAGTTCCACGCCTTTCTCCAGTGGGGGGTCATACTCGTGGTGATGGCCCTCCCACGGCTAGTGGCTGTACATTATAGGAATACGTAGGGACTCGTAGCTTTAGCTCAATGAGTCGTGCCCATGAAAACGAATCTGATTTAATGATCCTCTAGTTGACGGAGGTCCTCCGGACAGAGGGATCGATGAAGAGCTAATCTCTATTAGCTAGCCACTGGGTTAAATCCTTCCCGTTGGTTAAAGGGCCATAAATGTACACTCACCGAGGGGGTCATTCAGTCAGTCCGTTAGCAAAGTTCTCTTATACAGTTCTCTCATCATCGACCCAATAAGTCTTTCTCCTATATGAGTGGAGGTTTGTGTCCGTTGTCCAACTCGTCTCAAAGGAAAAACTCAACAATCTATATAAAATTTGCCACGTCTGACCAGTCCAGTTTTCACGAAAACAGCAGCTCTGAATATGCAATTTATTTATCTTCTAAAATATATTTTGAAAACAAAATATTCTAAGGCTTGCTTCGGTGTTAATCGCTTGACTAATACGTATATCCCGACCATTTCGTGTCAAGCCTAGATCTAATAACAATGTTTTGCTGAATGTTTTAGCTCAAAATGAAAATGTGTCAAGATAAGGATAACCCAGGGCCGACGCTTAGGTTTTGTGTCATACGTGTGCAAGGTGAGTTTGTCTCTTTCTAACAAGATTTAATCCGCCTTTTATTCCAGGACAATATCGGTTCGAAAGCCCCATTAGACTGAGGCCTGAATCGCGTGGCACGACTCGAAAGTGCTACCAGATAACCGTGTCATGCATTAGAAAAGTTAAAGATTGGTTATCGTTACTGACCCGACATCCATAGTTGCGGCCGCTGATGTAGTACTTGTTAGGGGGGACGCGCGCTACTAGCCGCAGGTGTTTCAGTTGTGTTTGGAGAGCCACTGGACTGTTTAGATTAAAAGTAAAATGGCATGATGTCTCAACGACCTAAAGTGATTCGGGCATATTATTGTGGACCACGCTTACCATTTCGTGACAATCTATTCACAATAATTATTTTGATTTTAGGAGCTTGAAGAAGAAGTTGAGTACTCTGAGGACAACAACAAGGATGCTTAGAAGGATGTGCACGCCATCGAGGTCGAGAAGCAGGTTGATGGCATTGAGGACGCCCTCAGAGATGGAGATTGTCGATGGTCTCAGAGATGGACATTGGGGATGGTCTCAGAGATGGCGATTGTGGATGGTCTCAATGTCGATGGTCTCAGAGATGGAGATTGTCGATGGTCTCAGAGATGGAGATTGGGGATGGTCTCAGAGATGGCGATTGTGGATGGTCTCAATGTCGATGGTCTCAGAGATGGAGATTGTCGATGGTCTCAGAGATGTAGATTGTCGATGGTCTCAGAGATGGAGAGTGCCGATGGTCTCAGAGATGGAGATTGTCGATGGTCTCAGAGATGGAGATTGTGGATGGTCTCAATGTCGATGGTCTCAGAGATGGCGATTATGGATGGTCTCAATGTCGATGGTCTCAGAGATGGAGATTGTCGATGGTCTCAGAGATGTAGATTGTCGATGGTCTCAGAGATGGAGAGTGCCCATGGAGGCGTCTCTTGAGCGCAGCTTTCTCGCAAGAGGGGAAGGGGCATGCCACAAAACATCAATTCACTGTCCTCCAAAAAATCAAATATTGAAACACATACATGAATCTTGGTAAAAGTTCTATTTAAGCAATGGTAGAAAAATAGAAAAACAACAACAACAACAACAAAAACTGTTTTAATACTATAGAAGGGGTTCCTCCGGATGGGAGAAGAATTGGGTCGTCCCTTTGAGCAAGTGTTGAAAACAGTCCAGACAGAATTGCAGAATTTTTGAAGGCAAATGAGGCCTTTGAGGGTGAATACGTTTTTTAGGGTTAAGTCTGTTATGAAGAGTAGAGTAAGTATTTGGCTTGTGTTTGTATTTGTTGGTATGTTTTTGTATGTGTAGCTCTTCAAACACTATAATTGAAAATGGACACAATGAAACGAAGTAGTTCGAATGCAAGTTGTTAACTAGGAGGTCACTATATAACTTCATACGTAAGTAGGTTTGGTAGGTAGGTTGGAAGGTAGATATTACAAGGTATGTTAGTATGTAAGTTGTTAGGTTGGTTGATAGGTTGGTAGGTTGTTATGGAGTGTGTGTGTGTGTGTGTTTATAAGGTGACGGAGAGAAGAGGTTAGCGATAGGTTTTGAATAATGCAACATATGTGGCAGTATCGTCACTTGGTCTGAGTTAGGGGAGACGACTCCAGAACGTAAGACTGAAAGGCTGTGTTATTGCAGTGAGTTAGATTTTGTTAAGAAATATTATTACTAAAGTCTACTACATTTATTTCATTGATGACAAGTTGACTTTTTCTATATTATAAATAAAGTGTTATTTGTGTTTGTACACAGAATGAAGTTATTCAAGTTATTTGAAGTCTTATTAGTTAAGATAAATTACGCCTACAACGGTTTATTGGTCTACCAGCAGTTTGGTGCTGCAATTAAACAATCGATAACAACATAGTTTTCAGTTGTGAGTAGAAAGTAGTTAGGTAGATGGGTTTCTACTTTCTACCTCTGCCGAAAGGTACAACAGAAATGCATGAAATAAACAGGCATGCGGGTATATTTCCAATAAACACATATATGCTAAGTCTTGTAGTTTAGTTTAGTCTCAGATCTGCAGACAGATAACAGATTAGACGACGCTGTTGTGTTTCTCCCGTGAGACAAGGCGTCTGCACTTTCGACTCGTTAGACCAGGGGTTCTGAACCTGTGGGTCGCGACCCCTATGGGGTCGATTAACGATTTGCCAGGGGTCGCCAAAGACTATCAAAAAACTGGATTGTTTTGTCTATTCTTCTATTCCTCTGTGTGTGTGTGTGTGTGTGTGTGTGTGTGTGCAAGGGGGGGGGGGTCACGTCAGAGTGGGCAATTGTAAAAAGGGGTCGCCGATATTATAAGGTTGAGAACCGCTGCGTTAGACTATTAGTAAGCGCCATACACCTCAAAGTGACCGTAAGGTACAGATATTAGCTGAATAGATCTACATAAACGTCTAGAAGGAGCTCTTTTATGTGCGTGTGCTGAGATCTGACAATGAACCATCGAGACTATGAACGAGGGTGATAACATTCTGCAAGCCGATTCCTTTAGAGTGATAGTTACGTCGGACCATACACTATGCGACGCCGAGACGACTAACTAGCGATATCAGCTGTATCAATAAAAAAAAAATATAGCATATCAGTAAGTTTTCTAAATATGACAAAAACATTTTTTTTTCTCTAAGCCATATGTTGTCAGTGTGTTTGTCCAAGCGGTCTGATACGACTTCCAATAATTATAATAATCGCAAAGACATAGAAAAATCTAGAATGTCAATTATGATTCTATAAACTGTTGCCCAGACAAGGCGACGTCCCAGATAAATGACAGACAGGTTTCTAGGGAACTAGTATGGCTGCAACATGGCTGCAATATGGCTGCAATATTCTTTGGTACGAGAAATAAATTCTTAATTCCAACAGTGACTAGCGTCTGCTCTGGTTCTTACGAATCTTGCTCAGGGTTTTAATAAAATTCATTACGGTAGCATAAATAAACAAAATTACAAAAGAGAGATTGTGTTATCACACAAACTCAGAAGCGGCACGCATCGAATCCGCCAAATCGGCAAGGAATATTCAAATCCTTTTTCTTTAAATAACGTCTGTAATTTTTATTATCTAAAGTAATAGAATTTCAAAGAATCATTTGGCATTACTTTAAACTTGGAAACAAACTGAATATCTTAATAATATATAAATACATGAATAAATAAATACATATATATAATATATAAAGAAGGGTGCAAAAGTAGGTATAATAGATAAAAAAAAAAAAGAAAACATATTTATATATATATCACTAGCGGATCTAGAACTTTGAAGTGGGGGGGGGCGATTTTTTCAAAACCCTAACCCTTACGCCCAGTAAACCCTAACCCTAAGCATAAACGCGCGTACAGCATATATATATATATATATATATATATATATATATATATATATATATATATATATATATATATATATATATATGATATATATGATGATAGCAATGATGATATATATATAAATATTAGAATTTAAAAAGCATTGTTTCTCAACCTTCAGCGGAAAAAAAACAAACAAAAAAAAACCCAGTCATGTTGAGACCTTACTCTTGACAGCTTGGGTGTCCTGGGGAGTGCCATAAGCTGACCCAATGGGGTCCGGGGCGAAGCCCGACGCCGAAAGCGTTTTCTTGCATTCTTTACTGCAGAAACCCATCTACAGCTTCTTATTCATCCTATTAAAAAAGTACCTTTTGAATAATGTTTTACTTGAAAAATATTCTAATATGAATTTACAGGCTCTTACTACATCGCAAATAAAACCGATTTGTTCTTTGAAAAGATAAGATACCCCATATATTCAGATGAAGGCTTTGAGGATCGCCGCCGAAAAAAAAATTATTTTAAAAATAATAATAATAAAACAGCCATGTTTAGACCTTTCTGACAGCTATGTTGTCTGGGGTAGCGCTGTAAGCTCAGCCAGTGGTGTCCGGGGCGAAGCCCCGACGACAAAAACGTTTTCTTGCACTTCACTGCAGAAACGCATCCTCCTGATCTCAGCATCGAAAAATAATAATTTAAAAAAAAGCTCATTTGTAAGTGATACACTTTGTTCAATAGACATGTTTGTAACTCTGTTTTCTTACAGAACTATAATGCAAAGCTTTAAACAAAAAAAAAATTCGGAAATGGGAGAAGAAATTAAGTCGACCAATTAGGTTCTACTCTAAATTTATTGCATTTTTAAGATTCAAGTATATATTTTGAGTTATTGTCCCAATTTTTTTTTATACAATAGAAAAATATCAGTATGAGTAAAGGTTGGAAAAAGGTGACTAGGAAAATAATATTTGGGTTTAGAACTCATCTCAATTGTTACTCTTATAATGAAAAATTTCGTATGAATTCTAAATTTTCCAAAACAAAGTCTTTCTTAAAATAAAAGTAACAGATAAATTCTTGTGCAATTACATTAACTCTGTCGCCATATTTGACAATTCTGTTTTAAAACGTCATGTGTTCATCTGGAAAGGGGAGAGGGTGGTAGAGTGAAAACGATTACTCCTTGCTCCTTTTTATAATTTCTGCTAATGATTGCATTTGGCATTAAAGAATAGGAGGTGGGGCGACTCGATATGAGAATTTAATTTAAAGCATATATAAATTATATTGGTGACAACTTTGTTTAAATTTTGTAATTTCTTAACTAAAATACAAAAAGAAAAAGTAATACCATGGTAATGATATAATAACATACCTGTTATAACCAAAATTCTTTTAGAGTTTTAAACAAGATGAGAAATAATCTTTATATTAACCACGACTTACTAAATCTGATACCTATAAAATGGCGGGAAGCTGCGCATTTCAGGAAAAGTTTCTGCTAACGAAGTACGTAAGAGACATACACTATTTAAACAATTGTTGCAATTAACAATGACTTAATCATCTTTTTTTCTTCTGGAATACTTAGACAGAAACTAAAGTTGAGTTACTTCCCCGCTCCCCCTTCCTTCCACCCAATGCCAAAAAACAAAATCTCAATAGCCTATATATCGAAGCAAATTTATTTGGCTGAGGAAAGCCAAATACTGTCAAATTTTGGCGCCGAAGTCTTCAAAATCAATAGATTAGCTCTATCCGTTAGTCTTTCAAAAGTCAATTATTTACGTTATCGCAAGGCAGAGCCAAAGTTTTCACCCAAACATCTCTACCGCAGCGAGCCGTATTTACCAAGGTAAACATTCGCGGGCCGGAGCTAAGAGCATTCTGAAAGGGCCGCGCTCTATTCAGAAGTTGGCCGTAGTCGTCGCATCAACTGTGACAGTTTTGACGGAACCAGATAGCAGGTTGTTGGACCGCAGGGTGGAAATGTTTGCTGTTTGTTTGCTGGCGTTGATGTGGCGGATGGGGTGGATTTCTCCTCCACAGTTTTCATCTAGGCGCCAAGATTATAGCTTTTTTTTTTCTTGTGTTTATAGTTTGTCTCGAAGAGATCGTTTGGAACTATGGGAAATGGAATTATGGGAATGGAATTATGGGAATGGAATTATGAAGCTTAACATAGGAAAAAAAAAAAGAATTAATCGTGGGGCACACGACAAAATCTTGGTGGTTCGGTGAAGGACTGACGTCTGCTATCGAATTCTCAGTTACGTTAAAGATGGAGGAACATAAAAAGTTATTTCACGTCCCGGAAAAGTTTTAATAAGATAATTTAATTAGAAAGCTAATGCTATAGCCCCTGGCTATAAATATAACAATTTAAAGCATGTACGTTGTTGGTTAAGGAAACACCGGTACTGAAACGAAGGTATTGGGCTTGGATGAACCCAATGCTAATGAAAAACTGACAATTCGTTGTTCTTTTTCTAAAAGTTATCGCAGTGGACATTGTGCTGGCCACATCCCGTTCTCGTTATTCGTTGGTAGTAGGAACGGATAGGCCTATACTTTGAGTGCATATTAAAATCTTTCGGACCTCTGGTTCGAAAATATTAATTTTTTTGTGTACTGTCCACACTATTGTATGCATCTGTTTACACACCTGTTATAAATACAAAAGAAATGTCCCTATAGAAATACGAAATAGCCGTATTCCACTGCCTCAGGCGCACAAAAACACATAATGCCATAACAGCGACCAACCGAAGCTAGATTCTAGTAACGTTCCTCTTTTTTCCGACCTTGCGATGCATGGGGCAGATGATTTTCATGTCATCTGTTTCTTTGACCAATGGTTAGCGAGCAGGGTGTCACGTGGCTAACTTAACAACCAACCGAATTTACTTTCCCCAATTTAAATTCAGGTACCCCTTAGAGCCTTGCTGGACTCAGGCGCGCCCTAAAAAAATCCCATTCTTCAACAAGATTCGAGCCCAGGACATCAAGTTCGGAAGCCAAGCGCTTAACCATTCAGCTACGCGCCTCGATGAAGCTAGATTCTTCTTTCAAGAAAAGACGTATATATATATTATAGCCGAAAATCTGCAGTCCAGCCTGTAGTGTGTTTACATCATTTGGACATCAACTCGGAAGCAAGGTCTTTGCCTCTAAGCTGTATCATTTCTTATCTTTTAAATAAGTTTACAAGAGAAGAAATTATCTGGGACACACCTCCCCAGCCCAGGCCAGTGTAGTGGTAAAAAGAATTTCATAAATCAAATTATTAAAGAATAAGCAAAAAAAAAATTACATGAACACCTAAGGGCTTAACTCTCTACGTGCATTAGTGATTTATTCATGTCGAGTTGTCAGTCCTTGAATGTGCAGAGACTTTGAATCTGCGTGTTGGCTTGGAAACTTTTCCGGAAAGAACACTAGATCCATCACATGGCATCGTCTGCTTTGATCTTACCAGTCACGTGATGGTATTGGGACTCGTCTCTCTACAGCGCCTCCCTTCTCCCCCCCCCTCCACTCCCCCAAACATGCAGGTGCCACGCTGTAGGTCTGGCTTCCTAGGCGCAGGTCAGGAGCTGTGTGGTACTCAATATAAATTATACAGATTGTGTGTAGTCTGCATGGAGGCCTCCAATTGAAAAAAGAAAAAGTGAAAGAATTAAAAAAAAATACAGATCTAGATCTATACATACAGACTTTAATCAAAGGCGTAACTATCTTTGTTTAAATGAGTTGTTTTTTAAAATTCCCTTTTACCTGTTTCATGATATTCAGTTGAAATATTTTTCTTATTTAGGATTCTATCTAGTATGTGTTGCGCAATCCCCCTACCAATTTCCAGAACCGGATTTAAATTTGATAAGGCCCCAAGCAAGCTCAGCAAGCTCAGTACGCACTGGTCTCCTCTCCTTACGGTCATGAGTTTGAGAGGTCATTAGAGCATTTCCGTGCTGCCCATGTGCGTTAACCAATCACAACTCAGCTCTAGCCAAAGATGGAATTTAAAATTCTTAGCCTACGCCGGGAATCCATCTCTAGGTTAGGTAACCAAGTCTTAAACTTTTTTTTCATTTTTGTTTTATTATTAATTTTTTTTTTTTTGTCATTTAGACGAACATGCGGCGCGGTGGCCAAGTGGTAAAGCGCTTGGCTTCCGAACCGAGGGTTCCGGTTCGAATCCTAGTGAACACCTAGATTTTGAATTTAAGGGATTTTATGGCACCCCTGAATCCATCCAGCCCTAATGGGTACCTGACATTAGTTAGGGAAAGTAAAGGCGGTTGGTCACATGACACCATGCTTGTTAACAGTTGATCTGCCCCATAGATCGCAAGATCTGAAAGGGAAACTTTTACTATTTTTTTTATTCAGACGAAGGTACCAACTGAACGAGTTAGAAGTGAATATAAAAATTCTGGTTGTTCGTTTCTGTATCACTGTGTAAGTCTGAAGTAGGCCTACACCTGTCTTTGACTATATACCGGTCAGCTACTTCCCTATACTTATTTTTATAAGTTTTCCTTGGGCCCTAAAAGGCCAGACAACGAACTAAATTTAGATTAAATCTGCCACTATCCTTTATGTTCACACCTCCACTGTACAGCAGTGACATAATAAAACATATATTTGGGAACTTCATATCTTGCAGCAGAGGGATTGAAACAAATGGGACAGTGGGCTACTAACAGGTCCGGCCCTAACAATTGCGGGGCCCTATGCCAAACGGATTGAGCGGGACCTATTCTAGGTAGGGATAAGGATAATAAGTGAAAATTAACATTTATAGTAGGAAATAAATAAGTTTATGCATCACATTTTCATTAAATGAATTCAGTCAATGCCTTTTTTTTTTTAAATCGTGCGTTCGATAGGCGTTTTTCATATTGAATGACACCCCAAAATAAAAATTTTGTCTATTTTCAGGAGATTTTTAAGAGCTCCTGGAAAATCAGGAGGCCACGGGACCCCTTAGAAGTTATACAGATTTAATTTAATAGTTTACACTCAGAATTAGCGCGGGGCATATGTAAGTGCGGGGCCCACTGCGACCGCAAAGGTTGCAGTGGCCTAAACCCGGCCCTGGTTGCTAATGGAGCTTATAGAAACAGTAATTATGTCGAAATAATTTGGAGGAAAATAGTGTATCGAGTTTCGGCAGAAACTTGTTTGGAGGGGGGGGGGGGGAGAGGGGGAGAGGTCGAAAATTTTGAGACGGGAGCTTGGAGGAGGGGATGTTTGGGGCGTCGGTCATGATAAGGGCACCAGATGACCAACGGGGAAATTCTTGGGCGCTGATAACTGATATATGTTTACATTTAAAGGAAAGTCATTTGAAAGTAAGTGGCTGAGTGATTTGGCTACTCACAGAGAGAGGGGGGGGGGGTATAGTTAACTGGTGTCACGGAAAAGAAGGGGGGAGAAATGAGAAACGATAAAAAAAAAGAGAGAAAGAGAGTATGAAGAAAAAGAAGAGGACAAAGTCTAAAGAAGACATAAACAAACAAAAAGGCACGTTCAATTTGTGTAGTAACCATTTTACTGATAGGTGCGTCCCATTCTTTGGTTTGTAGAATCGAGTTGAAAACTGACGAACTTAAACACTTCCACGTTCAAGCATGGCATTGTATGCATAGGACAGGGGCGTCATGAACCCAAACACGATTTACTTTTTTTTATTATACAAAGCACAGGCGCACTGGCGGATCCAGAACTTTGGAGTGGGGGGGGTCGATTTTTTTCCAAACCCTAACCCTAACGCCCAGTAAACCCTAACCCTATGCATAAACGTGCCTACAGCTTATATATATATATATATATGAGAATAAAATAAGACTGTTTCTCAATCTTCGGCGAAAAAAAAACAGGAAAAAAAATGTTGAGGCCTTTCTCTTGCACGCTTTGGGGTCTGGGAAAGCGCTGTAACCTCAGTGGGGTTCGGGCTTTCATGCATTTTTCACCGCAGAAACGCATTCTCCTGACATCTACAGCTCATTGTTTATCAGTGGGGTTCGGGGTGAAGCTCCGACGCCAAAAGCGTTTTCTTCCATTTTTCACGGCAGAAACGCATTCTCCTGACATCTACAGCTCATTACTTATTAGTGGGGTTCGGGGCGAAGCCCCGACGTTTTCTTGCATTTTTCACATCTACAGCTCATCGTTTATCAGTGGGGTTCGGGGCGAAGCCCCGACGCCAAAAGCGTTTTCTTCAATCTTTCACGACTGAAACGCATTCTCTTGACATCTACAGCTCATTATTTATTAGTGGGGTTCGGGGCGAAGCCCCGACTCCAAAAGCGTTTTCTTGCATTCTTCACTGCAGAAACGCATTCTCCTGACATCTACAGCTTATTATTCATCAGCTAAAAGTGTTTTTTGTCATTCTTCACTGCAGTAACGCATTCTCCTGACCTACAGCTCATTATTCATTCTATTACAAATGAATAATGTGGAAAAATATTCTAATATGAATTTATAGTCCCTTAATACATTGCAAATACAGCCGATTTGTTCTTTGAAAAGATAAGATACCCAACATATTTAGATTAATGCTTTGAGGATCGCCGCCGAAAAAAAAAATTCGATTAATAATATTCAATAAAATGTAAGCATAAATTGTGAGTTATAGTCCTAAATTTATTTAACTAGAAAAATATGAGATAGAGTAAAGGTTGGAATAAGTCGACTAGGAAAAGATTATCTGGCTTTTGAACTCATCTCAACCGTGACTGTTATATTGAAAAAATTCGTTTGAATTATAACTTTTCCAAAGCAAAGTCTTTCTTAAAATAGTTATGATAAATTCATGTGAAATTACACAAACTCTGTCTGGAAAGGGGAAGGGCGGTAAAATGAAAATGATTAATCCTCCCTCCTTTTTATAATTTCTGCTAATGATTGCATTTTGCATTAAAGAATATAGGTTGGGAGACTCGATATAAGAATCTACTTTATAGCATATATAAATTATATTAGTGACAGATTTTTTTTATTTTGTAATTTCTTACTATAATACAAAAAGAAAAAGTATTGGTTTCTCCGATGGCGGGGGGAGGGGGGGGGAAGGCGATTGCATGTATCGCCCTTCCACCTGTTTATATTATATAGACATTCGACTAATTTTGTTCACATATTATGATTTCTCCATAAAAGTAGGACCCCCCCCCACTCAAAGGGTTTAGATGGGAAGGGCAGTAGAGGTATTCGATCCTTCCCTTCCAATCGGCCAACAGGTGAAAGACATAATATAAATCCCTGTTAAATACCAATAAAAAGTTTTAATCATATAGATATTTAATTGATTCTGTTAGCAAGCTGTGATTTCTAAAAATAAATAGGACCGCCCCCCCCACTCAAAAGTTTATGGTGGGTGGGGCGGGGGGGGGCGGATTGATGCCATCGCCCCCTCCCGACCCTACCAAATCGGCCAAAATACTAGAAAGGGGGGGGCGAAATAATCTAAAAATAGGTTGAAATATAAATAATTAGTATATATTATTAACATAAGTAATAAATTCGTATACAAATTGTGTGAATTCTATACTAAAATTCGTCCGCCCCCCCCCAAGGGGGGGGGGTCGGCCGAGTGGGGGGGGGGCGATCGCCCCTACCGCCCCCCCCCCATGGATCCGCCAGTGCGTGGCGTAGCTATGATGGGGGAGGAGGGGGGAGAATTTGAAAATCCCCCTGGCCTCCACTTGACAGGGGCCCCCAAATGAGTGTTTTTCACATTAAAAATTAAATATTACGCAAAATACAGGGGCCCCCAAAGAGGTCAAGCCCCCCCACCCCGGCCCCCAAATGATGGAAAAATCCTAGCTTCGCCCCTGATACAAAGCTTAGCCTATATTAACTCCGTCTGTCCAAGACCATTCCTTATAGAAGGCCTGTAGAGTGACCAGAAGGCAGACCATTCCTTATAGAAGGCCTGTAGAGTGACCAGAAGGCAGACCATTCCTTATAGAAGGCCTGTAGAGTGACCAGAAGGCCTGTAGAGTGACCAGAAGGCCTGTAGAGTGACCAGAAGGCCTGTAGAGTGACCAGAAGGCAGACCATTCCTTATAGAAGGCCTGTAGAGTGACCAGAAGGCATGTAGAGTGACCAGAATGCAGACCATTCCTTATAGAAGGCCTGTACAGTGACCAGAATGCAGACCATTCCTTATAGAAGGCCTGTACAGTGACCAGAAGGCCTGTAGAGTGACCAGAAGGCCTGTACAGTGACCAGAAGGCCTGTAGAGTGACCAGAAGGCTTGTACAGTGACCAGAAGGCAGACCATTCCTTATAGAAGGCCTGTACAGTGACCAGAAGGCCTGTAGAGTGACCAGAAGGCCTGTACAGTGAGTTGATATAAGCTTTGTAGAAACTTAAGCGTTCCTTGGTCTGTACTAACACTAAGTCACTAATATATCTAGACAAGAAAAACAATATATTCTTAAATTAAAGATATAGTATATCGGGAGAGGGAGGGGCAGGGTTGATTGCGAAGAAAAAATGGCGTCAATGTTACCCCCCAGCCCAAAAAAAAAAAAAAGCGTTGACCTCCTTGACATGGGCTCAAGACCAACTCTGATGTTACGATGTTCTCCATTCGTGTCAAAGATAACTACTAATTGCAACATGTTATGTTACCACAGTCGCCCCCCCCCCTGATATTGCCACGAACTATGCCTCTAAAAGCATGTCCTCCATTATCAAACCAATCTGATAGTTTGCACCTGGTTCGCACTTATCAGGTCTAGCCTTTGAATATATACAGTCTACATAACACGCTCATATACATAAGACAAACACACACACACACACATTTAACACAACCAAAAGTACACACACACACACAGAGTTAAACCCAAAACATGCTTCTGTACAATCCTTCCCATCAGCCAGTCTCTTCTCTCAGGCCCACAATGCAAAGCCACAGGAACAGATTTGTTTCGCTGACTTCCGGCGATCAACTCCGAGAAACCGGAAGGCGGAGCAGCGCTTCTGTCTACAAATATTTTGAACGAATGGCGCCTGTAACTGTCCTGACCTTTAACCCACACACTCTTCTCCCCCTCCCATGACGCCACATGACGCCACTAGCGCACTCCTTACATCTCTGGTCTAACATATAGTGTTCAACTAATGGTGCACATTCCTTTCAAAGGTATAACGCTGTGCATGGAGTGGATAAGGCTGTGCTCTAACGGTCTATGGTTGACCACATTCCCACTTTAAAGGGAAACCCCAATGGTTTTTCACATATGAATAATTAACTTATTTAAATTCTGCGAAAAAGTTTGTAATACTAGACATTGTACCATTTTTTATTTATATGCGTAGAAACATTTGTATTTCATAAATTAGACAGTAAAATTTTTAACATCTTAAAAAACAAAAACAAAACTGAAATATATGAGATTTTGTATTTAGGCATAAATGCCTACTCTTTAACAAATCGCATCGCTTCGACATATACGAAATTGGTCACAAAGATTACGATGGCTTCATTGTTACAGTGACTGCTAGTGCTAGCCTTTGGCCATAGGCAATGATAGTCTTTGGTATAGTCTTTTTTTTTTAAAAAAAAAAAAAAAGCAATAGACCTAGATAACTATCTAAATCTAGACTCTAATTTTGACTTGATCTCTTTCCGCTTCCCCCCCCCCCCTAAAAAAAAGTAAATAGGCTGAATGTCTGACTTATTTTAACAACATGGTCAGATATAGTCTACATACATACGTAGGCCAAACCTGGTCATCTATAGTATGTAATCAACATTTCTGATGTCTCATAGAAACCCGGTTAAAATCTGATGTGGATGCTCAGATAAATTGCGTCAGAAAAACATCAATTACTAAGTTATTACATAAAATAAAAATAAAAAAAGAATAATATATTCATTATTTGTAAACCAAAACACATAACTATATGCAAAATTCTCAAAACCATCAGAGTTTCCCTTTAACTCTGCTTCCATCGCATAGTTACATAAAGTGTGTAAGTTTGTGTGTTTGTGTGTGCTCCGACATCTTAATCTCCTCCTGTAGTTCTAGACGATTCAACAGGACCACCCCGAGAACCCCTCCGCCCGTTAAAAAACTACAACTCACGTATCCATTCTTGTCCGCGATGTTATTGGTCAACTTCAGCTTCTGGAAGCTGATGGCCTTCTGCATCCACTGCTCGCCGGTGCACGGAGAATCTGGGTGGATGTACATCCTCCTGGGCATCTCGGGGTCAGCCTTTCCGGCCACTGACCACTTGCCGTTATGAAACTTATATCTGTCGGAACAGAAAGGAAACAAAAAACATTGAAAATGTGGACCAGGTCAAGCTGGACGTAACCATGTCCAAACAAGCCCAGTCTTCCTCAAGTCCCCCCCCCTCCACACACACACACACACATTTTTTAAGATAAAAAAATAAATTATTCATATAAATATAAGAGATGTATTTAATTTTAAAATGTCCAAAATAAAGTAACCCACAATTTACGTGCGAGTGGCGTAGCTAGGAATAAGCCATCATTTGGTGGCCCGGTGGAAGGGGGCTTGACCTCTTTGGGGGGGGGGGGCATGCATTTTGCTTAATATTAAATTTTTAATGTAAAAAAAAAAAAAAACCACTCATTTGGGGGCCCCCCTCAAGTGGGGGCTCGGGGGAGATTTTCAAATTCTCCCCCTCCCTCCCCCCCCCCCTAGCTACGCCTCTGTTACGTGCCAAATCTATTATTATCCCTAACATCGGGCACACTAAAAGGGCTAGCCGCTGATAGATATGCTTGCATCATGATAATCCCCCCGCCCCTTTCCCTCTATTGATCCCAACTCTATCCATCTCTATCTTTTTGTACCGACCTATTTCTTCTTCTATCTTCCATATGCCACTCACGACTGTTTCTTTCCGTTGGAGCCGGTCGATCTATTTTTAAACTCTTTTTATGGAAGAGCGTGTTCGAAATTACACAATAATGAAACAGAAGGTATTTATCTTAAACAAGGTGTGACATGGCTGATAAGTCAACACATGTTTTGAGAGGGTGGGTGGGTGTGGTATGTTGTGGGTGGGGATGGGGGGGCTTTTAGGTGAGGGCTCATTTAATCTCAAAATATTTCTCCCAGCAGTGACGGGTTGGTCGATACACTAATATTTTTTTTTTTACAAATTAATTTCGTCATAAGCATCGTTCGATAATGGAGTTTAAGTAAGACTACTGTAGTAACTGAATGTCACACTGATGATCGATAAATACAGAGGCGTTAGTATTTAGTAAGTGGTTGGGGGGGGGGGCTCTGGGTTAGTGTCTGCGGGGTACAACATTTGTAAGGATGGGCAGACTGTAAAATGTTTGTTTGTAAAATGTTTTACATGTTTCGGATGTTCCTTCAGAGTTGAAGATAGTTTACTTCCTAGTCCAAACCTCCCGCAGGACGACTGGGGATGGGAGCGGGCAGGGTTTGAACCCTCGACCGTCAATAAATCCAGTGAGCAAACCGCACGTCCAGGCAGCCATCCTGTGACAAGAGACGCTCTATATCAAGGGCCCAACTACGGCATGGGGCCGGAATCGCTAGCTCCACCCCAAAGGCCGGAGCAACGGCACATTCTTTAGTAACTATATTAAATATGAAAGGGAAAAATCAGTGGCGTAACTATGGTAGGGGGATGGGGGGAGAATTTGAAAACCCCCAGGGTCCTCAATTGAGGAGACCCCCACATGAGTGTTGGAATATTTTTTTTACATTAAATATTAAATATTATGCCATTATCTCATGTTATGGTATCGAATGCCAAAATGGAGGGGCCCCTAAAAAGATCAAGGCCCCCGAGCCCCCAAATGATGGCAGATCCTTAGCTACGCTACTTAAAAAAATTATGAAAAGGCACTCAGGCCTCGACATTATTTATATGAATAAGTCAGTTGAACGGGTAAACCCTTTTGTTACATTCTGCTTTTATTTTCTAGGCAAAATTTTTTAAAAAAATTAGGGAACATTCCAAATTTTTTTTTTTACATAGATCTAAATCCAATGTATTAGATCAGTTTTACGCAAACTAAGGTTTGCACAACGTGGTCACATCCAACTCCAACACAGTGTCTTAGTTATAGTGAAAAAGAAGAATCATTAAAAAAAAAATAGGAAAAGAAAAGAAAGAATGAGAGAAAAAGAGAGAGAAACAAGAAAAAGTAAAAAAAAATACATTTTTTATATAGAACTTGTAGAGCGATTAATTTTCTGTTAATAACCAAGGAATGTTAGGTTTAATAACAAACCGGAACATTTTCACAGTGTGGCCAACGATATACAGCAATTGTCAAATTTCGTTAGAGCCGTTTCCGAGATCCGTGTCCAGGTTTCTCCACACACCCAGAAAATTCCAGGTTTTATGAAGTTATAAATTGAATAGAGGCATTGTAATAAAAGGAGAGAGAGAAAATTATGAAGAAAGGGAGGGAAGCAGAGAGAAAGAGAGGGAAATAGATGGAGAGAAAGAGGGAGATAGAAAGAGAGAAAGAGGGAGATAGAAAGAGAGAAAGAGGGACATACAAAGAGAAAAAGAGGGAGATAGAAAGAGAGAAAGAGGGAGATAGAAAGAGAGAAAGAGGGAGATAGAAAGAGAGAAAGAGGGACATACAAAGAGAAAAAGAGGGAGATAGAAAGAGAAAAAGAGGGAGATAGAAAGAGAGAAAGAGGGAGATACAAAGAGAGGGAGATAGAAAGAGAGAAAGAGGGAGATAGAAAGAGAGAAAGAGGGAGATAGAAAAAGAGAAAGAGGGAGTTAGAAAGAGAAAAAGAAGCTTCAAGAAGTTATGAGATTTATAGATTTAAAATGTCTACAGATTTCGTTTGTCTGTTTGTAAACACGTGACCTTACTTGAATGACAGTATTAAGCATTTGTTTAGAGTTCCCTTAGATTACGGCATTGTCAAGGCGTTTTAATCCCTTAATCAATGCAGCGACAGATGTACCACTACTCTACCTCTACAGTAGCCTCCCTTTGCCAACAGCTCTCAGTCTAAGCCATTGTTACTCTTGACCAATGTGAAAGTTCAAATAAAATATTGCTTTTGAAAAGTATTCGTTGCAATAGTGTGAAGTAGGACGTTTATTCAGCTTTTATTCAGCTTTCTAATGCAGGGAGCAGATAGAACATGAAGGCAAGGGGAGCTGGTTTGAGAAAATGGGGGCGCTGCTGTGGAAGAAATGGGCGCTATGAGGGAGGTTCCACGACAATTCGTTCACCGACAAATCGTTCACAAAAATTTTAATGCAAACAAAATAAACACGCGACGAGAATAAACAATATTATCGATAAGTCTGTAAACAATTTGTCGGTGAACAAATTGTCAGTGAACTTTTTGTCGTGTGAACGATTTGTCGTGAACCAACTGTCGGTGAACAAGCTGTCGTTGAACCAGTTGTCTGTGAGCAAGTTGTCGGTGAGCGATATTTCGGGTGAAGAAATTGTCGGGTGAACGAAATGTCATTGAACGAATTGTAGTGCCCCCCTTTGAGGGAAGCTTCTGTGAGGGAAGGGGTTTGATGGGAGTAAAGCGGAAAGCTTCTGTGAGGGAAATGGGCGATGGTGTGAGGGAAATGGGCGTTGGTGTGAGGGGCAATGGGCGCTGGTGTGAGGGAAATGGGCGATGGTGTGAGGGAAATGGGCGATGGTGTGAGGGAAATGGGCGATGGTGTGATGGGCAATGGGCGCTGGTGTGAGGGAAATGGGGCGATGGTGTGAGGGGCAGTTGTCGATGGTGTGAGGGGCAATGGGCGCTGGTGTGAGGGAAATGGGCGATGATGTAAGGGAAATGGGCATTGGTGTGAGAAGCAGTGGTCGATGTTGTGAGGGGCAATGGGCGCTGGTGTGAGGGGCAATGGGTGATAGTGTGAGGGGCAATGGGCGATGGTGTGAGGGGCAATGGGCGATGGTGTGAGGGGCAATGGGCGATGGTGTGAGGGGCAATGGGCGATGGTGTGAAGTGCAATGGGCGCTGGTGTGAGGGGCAATGGGTGATGGTGTGAGGGGCAATGGGCGCTGGTGTGAGGTAAATTGGCGATGGTGTGAGGGAAATGGGCAATGGTGTGAGGGAAATGGGCGCTGGTGTGAGGTAAATTGGCGATGGTGTGAGGGAAATGGGCAATGGTGTGAGGGAAATGGGCGCTGGTGTGAGTGACAAGGTGGGCTGATGCAATGTGTGTAGAGCAGAAAGCTTGTGTGATAAGAGGGGCTCTGGTAGGAGCTATAGGGAGCGCTGGAGTGAGAAGAGAAGCGTTTTTGTGAGAGGAATCGTTCGTTATAGGGGAGAAGGGTGCTGTGCGAGTATAGGAGGATATGGTATGAGGAAAGAGGCGACAGTGATTTGAGGGCTCTTGTTAAATAAAAAAAAAAGGGGGGGGGGAGGCCGGTATAAGAGTATTTCCAATATTTTTAAAATGTAAATTAATCTTCTTCTTATAAACAAAAGGTTTGGGTGGTAATTGTTACGTTTGGTAGAAGAGGAGCGTGAATCACTCATCACCTTTTCACTTTAATCTCCATTCATTGTTAAACTTGACCAAACAAAACAATTTAGTTTAACTTCTATACTAGAAATTACTAGAAGTAAGTTTTGTAATTAATGAAGAAAAAAAAGTGGGTCGGGGGTTAGATTTTATGACGTTATTAAAAAAATGTTAATGCTATAAAAATGAGTCAAAATTTATTTTTTTTTAATGATCAAATATTCTATACTTCTGGAGTATTCTACCAGTGCTAATGTGTTTTTTTTTTGTTTTTTTTTTTGTAGTCAAGGTATTACATTATTTCCTCATAATCTTAATTTAATTGCAAGTCGTCAGCTTTCAACCAGAGGCCGAAGGATCCTTACAACGGATATGGGACTAATATAATAATTGTATGTGTCGGGACACAGACCACCGCTTCCTGGCAGTCTGTGATACAGTTCACCTACAACTTTTCCAAAAGAACTCCGAACTTAACTCACGCCTGGCATCGTCTGCATAGCGGAATGTCACTATGACACTAGCTGAGCTACCAGACCACACATCCTAGAAGACTGGTGTCAAGACGGAACAGAAGAGGAACGAGTCCTAGGGAGGTGTGTATAAAGAAAAAAGCCGGGGGGGGGCGGGGGTGTGAATGTATTGAATTAGCACGCGCTTTGCATGTTCTGATATAAAAGGTTGGCCGAGGTGGATTGAGGGGGAAGGGGAAGGAGAGAGGGAGGGGGTGTGAGTAGTCTACAATGTAACTCTAAGCAGACACTAATTCCTATTTACTGTTATCTAATTCCAGACTCTATGATAACGCGGCGTGACACCATGATTAGCGTTGCAGACCTTTGCGCTATTTTTAGGGGGGGGGGGGGGTAAGGATATTAAATGAAGGATAGTGGTTTTGGGGGGACGGGGTGGGGTGGAGTATAGTGTGAATGCGCTGTGATTTGAACCCGATTTCGTGAGATGTTTCTCGTAATCTGGTTTTTTAATTTTTTTTTATTTTTTTTTGGGTTGGAGGGGGAGGTGTCTATTAGTTGTGATCCGTAATCATGGCTCGTGCATCAAGGAGGAGCGGAATGTGTGGCCGATAAGGTGACAAAGAGATAAGGAAACAAAGCAACAAGGTAAGGAAAAGGAGAGAGAGAGAGAGAGAGACGAAGAAAGTCGTGAAGAGAGAACGAGAAAAAGAGTTAGAAAAGGAGTTTAAAAATAGAAAAGCGAATGGTGAAATAAAGAGACGGAGAGAAAGAAATAAAGAGAAATCGAGAGAAAGAGACATAAAGAGAAAAAGATAGAGAGAGAGATGGAGAGAAAGAGAGCGACGAAGAGAAAGAGAGAGATTGAGAGAAAAAGAGAGAGAGACTGAGTGAAATAAAGAGAGATGGAGAAAAAGAGAGAGATGGAGATAAAGAGAAAAAGAGAGAGACACACACATAGAGAAAGAGAGAATTATTCTTCCGATATGCTTCATTGACTATTGTTCTTGCTTCCTCCTGCCGAGTTCGATGAGCCATCTTAATGTTTGCTAAGCCATGAAGCGACACAAAACTATACATATCTTTACATCCAGCTGTTTTCATTTGATAACCAACTGAGCAAATAAAAAAAAACAACAGTCACTTACCTACAGTCATCCACTGGGATAATGTCCATCAGCAATATGTATTTGGCCTTCTTGTCCAGACCGGTCACTTTGACCTTAAAGGAAGGAAACATCCGCCTGGTTGAAAGAAATAAAAAAAAAACAACAACAACGTTATACTTTAAGTCAGTGTTTCGCTAACTTTTGACCTGGGTTCCACTTTTATCAGTTTTGTAACGCTAATTACCTCTCGTTCCACCCCCCCCCCTTTTTTTTTTCTAATTGATTGCAGCTATGTGCTGAGATGACAGATCATACAACTTGGTTCCCTGGTTTTTAATTTGAATCTGAGATGCTGTTCCATGTCTAATAGTCTGTTCCTTTTTTTTTCAACTTAATGTTTACAAATGCTGAAAAAAGCAACTCCTCATAAATATGAAGTTGGAAAAGACAAGATGTATTTCAGGTATCAGAGAGTTAAAATGTGTGATGATTCTAACCTTTTTAAAACCCAACAAATGAAACATATATTTTGAGACGTGTAACGTTAACTTACTGCGTGGAAGTCGGAAGTCAATTCTCTAATGCCACTTCTGTACATCAGAAACTATAATTCCGTTAACAATTGAGAATTCCATTGGTGGGATTACTATTTGCATTACAAAAAGTTACGCACCATAATGAAATAAAATATAATCTTATTGACATTGAAAAACATCCTTTTTCATTACCCTATCTTTGTGAAATTTATTTTTTAACATGTAGAATAACACTGATTATGAGTTTGTATAAATATAAAATAAAATAATAGTCAAGAAAGTGAATTACAACTTATAGAGTGATTTATTTTAATTTAGTCTGTAGGGCGTTGCAAACCAATGTTTGACTGGGGCACCGTATTATAAGGTGTGCTGTAGCTATTGTAAATAGTTGTATTATGTGTACTTACTGTTGTAACTACCATTACGACTTCATCATTTTATCATAATATGTTATAAATCGCGAGTAGGATTGGCGTTTCCCATAAAGAATGACACCCCATAATGACAATTTGGTCTATTTTTTCCGGACATTTTTATGAGTTTTCAGGATATTTTGAATAATTTCAGGAGATTTTCATGACTGTTTTGAATAATTTAGGAGAATTCCAGGAGCTCCTGGAATATCAGGAGGCCGCGGAAACAATATTATAAGTAAAACTGGTTTAATTTAATAATTTAGTGCGGGACCCACTGCGGCCGCATAGGCTGCAGTGCCCTAAGGCCGGCCCTGTCTCTTTCTCTATCTATCGATCTCGCTTTCTCCGTCTCTTCCCCTTTTTCTCTCTTTTGTGTCTCTCTCTTTTTGTCACTCTTTCTCCCTCTCTATATTTCTCTCTTTCCCTCTCTGTCCCCAGTGTTTTGTTTTTCACCTGAACTACTAGTGACTTTAAAAAAAAAACACACAAAAAAAAAAACAAAAAAAAAAAACGTCCACATGACCGACGTCATAACTTCAAACCAAGGCGACGTCGCCAGGCCGCAACAGCCCCGACGTCGGTGACGCTGACGCCAGGCTAGACTATCCAAAGGGTACTATGAGGAATTGCTTAGCTGTGGCGGCGGTGGGGTGCAGGGCTGCTGTAAGTTGTAAAAAAAACAAAAAAAAGATAAATTATGACAAGTTACAAAAAAAAAAAGTTCTGGTCAAAGGCTAACCACACACACAGACACACACTCAGACAAAACACACACACAGACACACACACAAAGCTACTATGTCTACAAAAAAATCAGTTTGAGACAAGCTAGAAACAAAATGTCCATAATGACGCACAGCTGGTCTGGAGCAGTGTCGGGTTAAAAAGTCTCCGTGGGAAGGTAGAGAGTCCCCTCCCCCCAGAGAAATGTTAAGGTTTAAGAAAATGACCGAAGATGACAATCAACCAATCATAGCTATTTGCCAGGCCCGGAGTTAGGCAACATATGCGGTAGCAGTGGGCCCCGCACTTTCATTGGCCCCGGCGCTAAAATTCTAGGTGAAAATTATGAAATTCATTCATTATAACTCATATATAATAACATGGTTTACGCGGCCTACTGATTTTTAAGGGGCTTCTAGAAATATCCTGTAATAGTAAAATATATCAAAAAGTCATGGAAATTTCATGAAATCGCCTAAAAATTTTAAAAAATCTCTTGAAAAATAGTAAAAAATGTCATTTTGGTTTGCCTATCCTAGGCGCGATAAAAAAAAAGGCATCAATTTATTGCAAAGACGAATGTATTTTCTAATACAACATCTTCATTTTGAAATGATGCTTATCCCTACCATGACTGGGCCCCGCGCAATACGTTTCGCAATTGTAAGGGCTACAATACATGCCAGTTTAACCATCTTGGAAGAGGCCCAACCAAGATCAAGTTGATGCCTCTTAAAACTCTAGAGCACCCCTGGACCTAAGAGACCTCTGAGATCTAAAAGACCTCTGAGGCCTAACAGCCTCCTTAGACCCTATGGCCGACAGGAAAGATTTCTCTATATGAGCAAAATAAGGACAATATTCCCATACCATAACAATTAATAAAGTACTTTCTTTTATTAAAATAAAAAAAAAATGTAAAAATTTGGTGCAGGATACACCCTAACGAAAGTGTCTATGATAAGACGCCTCTGCTTTTCATATCACATGTCAGAAAATTGGGTTTGTTGAGTAGGGGGTTACGGCGGCAATGATGACCGTAGTCTGAAATTTGTAGTCTAGACGCTCCCGTCTGTCTCCCCCCCCCCCCCACGCCTCCATTTTCTTTCGAAACACACAAGATAGGGTCTTCCACCTAAAGCCTTGTTATCGCTCTACCTATGCATTTTATCTGTTGCTAGATGTAAGAGAAACACTTCAAGAAAGAGCAATACACGCGAAATAGCTCCAGAACTGGAGATTGATTGATCGTCGGCGCCCACTTCAGCCTGACTTGAAAACAAAGAACTATATTCTTGATGTCCTTTAGCTGAGCCTACATGTACGAGCAACTGGGCACTCAGTGTCATGTGATCGATTTACTGCTAATCGAACTGTATTGACACAAGATCTCAAGAAGGTTAACGTCTTGTTTTAGTCATAGCTCCAGTAGATACGCTATTTTTTTTTTTAAAAGATATATATTTTTTATTTTTACAAAGGCAGGTTAAATTAAGCAAGGGAGATAACCGTTGGTATTATCAGCCTTCGCCACTACATCGTTTTAAGGGCAGACAATTTATGATTTCTTAAAAAAAAACGTTTTATTGAGCCTTGCTTTATGATTGAATGTCTGGAAAGCGACATAGATGTCACACCGATCATTGATTCACCTGAGAGCGGGAGTACAGGATATCCACCAAAAGCAGGGCCGGACTTGAATTATTGGAGGGACTAAGCGAAGGGAATTTGGTGACCCCCAAATGCAATAGAATAAAAAAAAAAAAGAAGAAATAAACAGCAAAAAAATATAAAAATATCAATGCATCACACTATTTATTTAAAAACTAGTGTACTTCAATAATGACATTGGGAACATGTTTCGCAAGCGTCGTATAGTATATAGATTTAAAGCATCCTACTTATTCTTTATATACATTTACAGAACTTTTATTTAAAGGTTTTTTTTATAAAGGAGACCTCCGGACAATACGGACGAATTAAAACGATTTGACTAAATAAATATTTATAACACACTTTAAAGCTTATTACAAGCTTGCCTTATTTTTATAAGGGTTTTATATTTACTAATTTATCTATTTAGGTGTAATACAATCACATTTTGTCACCATGAAAATAAAATTTAAATAAAAGGAATTTGCTTTATTTCTCAACTAAACGGAATACTTCTGCTTAATTCATACGTCTTTCTCGTACGCTGAAGTCAAGTATAAGTTATTAATTACCTCCCTTATCTAATTCAAAGTGACATTTCATAGAATTCTATTGACATTTAATAAGCTATTATCTCTATATATATATAATTCTCTTCGTCGCTCAAGAGTTTGGACGAGAAGAAGAAGTATGGGAAAGATCACTCCCTTATTTCTGCGGATAGTCACCCCACGAGAAAAAACAAGACGGGGGGGGGGGGGGGGGGAGGAGGGAGAACACGTATTCACAAAATAGCAGGGCCGGACCGTTGTAACCAAGAAATATCACTTTTTAAATTTCTACCTCACGTAAAAAGGAGGGGAGGGGGAGCATCTACTCTCTAGGAACTATCGAGGCGACAGAGAGCACGCCTGTTTCAGATCTTGTAGAAGACTTGTGAATGTCTCTAGAGTTTCTATAATTTTTGAAAATTAAACCATCACCCAATATTACAATAAGTTCGTTTAAGGGGACATTCACTTATTCGGTCTGAAAACAGCTCAATTCGGATTACATGTTTTCTTAGGAGTGAATTTTGTCTTGGATAGTAATTTTACAAACTCCAAGAAAATACCCAGATTTTGTCTTCGCAATTCTTCTTCAACTTGTTCGCGATGTCTATTGACTGCCAGATTCTGTTTTGAGAGAAAAGAAATAATTTCCAAGATTCTTTTAAGGGGGTAGCACTATCAGATTTTTACCCGTGAGACCGTTTGATCCCTACAATCAACCATTTTAACCAGAGATAATAATCTCTCTGTCTGAGCTAGCACTATGCGCGACAACAGGACTTTTCAGTCTTGAGCAACGACCATAATATTGTTGACATTACAGTATTACGATTGACTGGTTGTTGATCATTGTCATTGTCTCAATGATCATTACAATTTACAAGAAACTAACAACAATCTAAGTGAAATGAAAATAAACAACGACAATTATTCTAGATTTAGAGTCTAGAGGTTTAAGCTCTAGAGCTAGAGCTAGATGACATCAGCATACCAAGCAATGAAGTAACCATGTGTCCCAGAAGAAAAAGGGCATGCAAAAGTACGTCGCCTTAATAAGAGATTTAAACAAATCTATTAAATTTGATACAACCTGGTCTGTAGCTGACATTTAATTTAGGAAAGAACATAGGTTATGAACAAAGTAGCAAAATAATTAAATTTTTAATTACCATTACCAAGTGTGCAATACTGAGATCCTTGTGCGATCAGGTATTCCCAGCATCTTTGCAGCCCTCAGACAACGCCGTTTGCGCTGGCTTGGACATGTTCGCTGGATGGAGGACAAGCGCATCCCGAAAGTCATCCTCTATGGACATCTCGCGACTGGCTCAAGAAAAACTGGTCGTCCCCACCTCCGTTACACAGATGTAATAAAACGTGACCTCAAATCAGTGAACATCAGTACTGACCATTGGGATGACATAGCTCTAGACCGCATCAGATGTAGAGAGACAGTGACCAAGAAAGCTATGAACAGCGAAACAACATGGGTCTCAGCTCTGGAATAAAAACGTACAATCCGAAAAATGGCCAGCTCCTCTACCACCGGAGCAAAAGCCACCTTAATCTGCGCTATCTGTGGACGGGAGTGTCTCTCCACAGCCACATAAGGAAGTGTGCTCTGAGATGAACCATAGTCGTTCTACGACTGAAGGAGGCCAATGAATTACCATTTCAAATACAGGTTTGTGTTTTTTCATATATGTACAATGTTTTGTTTTTACCGAGAAAGTTTATCCCTAGTTTGATGCCCTTCACCACTTGCTGCCCCGTGCGGCCCGCACCAACCGCAAATTGCTAGCTACGCCACTGGAGCTAGTACACACCAGTCAGGTAGACAAGTGGTATATTCCGCTGGACCACAATTTCTTATCTCTACACTTATGTTATTTCATGTACAGTGCATACTTTGTGTGTGTGTGTTTGCGTGCTTAATACGGGGGATGGAGAATGTGTCTCTTTTCAGTTGTAACTGTGGCAGCCTGTCAATTTTGATGCAGGAAGCTCACCAAACGACAAGCAGGCGATATCGTCTTTATAAGAATGGAGCGAAAGATGAATGGGGGGGGGGGACTTGAGGAGAGAGGGGTGCGCATGTAGGCGGGAAGGGGTTAAAGTGCAATTGCTGACATACTAGACCAGCAGACAGAAGGCTATCTTTAATTATTGCCGCAAAAAGAGAAGCAGAGCCACGCCATAAGCTCTTTGCCCGAGGTTAATAGTGTTGTCATTGGCGTACAAGTCCTGCGGTTAGCCAGGTCACTGATCTGAATGAGGCCAAACAGACGTCAAGTCGATAGAGCTGCTTTGGGAAGAACAACACAAAGACAACATAGAGAACGTCAGGAAGAGTGTTGGATTTTTTCCACTAGATCTGAATATTTTATATATTTTTTTAAAGTGGTAATAACAAGACAAATATTTTAAACATAAAGTTTATAAAACAAAGATTATATTGGGCGTAATGGTATCAATAAGTTTGGAGCGTTCATGTTGTTAAATTAGTAATAGGTCTAGACTCGAGACTAACAATAATAAATATGTGCTACTAGAAATATTTTTACCAATTGTTTTTGTTTAGCGCAGCTTCATGCTTTTAGCTTTCTCGATGCGCTAAAGACATTTAGAAACTAATGTGATTGTAAAATATAGAAAAAAGAACACAGTTTTATGAGTGCGAAATGCGTAGTTGCTGTTAAAGCCAAGTTTTTTGTTTTAGATGCGCTGAGTTTCTATTTCAACAAAGTATAATGTGCTGGATTGTTTACTCAAACATCTTTGAAATTTGTAACCTTCAAATTATTTTAACTTTTTAAGAAAATATGCACTTTTTGTTTTTTGGCAGCGCAGTAAGACGTATCATTGTAAGTATAACAACGCAAACACTGAGAGCAAGGATACACCTGTGATCAAGGGTTAAATTTGAATAATGATGGAACAGTGGCTGTGAGAACATTCGAGCATTGCCAAAATGTTAATGATGGTCTGAAATTCGATGCGAAACTAATGGAAGTGTGGGACGGCTGAGACTTTGTTCTGATTGGTTTCTAGATTTGCGGCTCTCTTGCGGAGAAGAAAACAATACTTGGTGACACGGTTATCTCCTTCGAATCGGTGAATGTAATTTTTGGTAATTAGCGACGAAAATGGGGGTACCGCCGAGTTTTAGCATGGGGGGGGGGGGGGAACGACCGCTTCCTGTGAGTGTGTGGGGTGTGTATGGGGAGGGGTTGGGGTGCATATGTTAAATAGGGAGCGATAGAGTGTGAGCAAGAGATAAGGTGAACGAGAGAGAGAGAGAGAGAGAACTATGTACCAGTAGACAAGGAGAATCTTAAACGCTAAAAAAAAATTAGATCAGAATCGTCTAGCTTTGCTTTTTCTGTCTCGCGAACCTCTCTCTCTCTCTCTCTCTCTCTCTCTCTCTCTCTCTCTCTCTGACTGTCTCACTCTGCTTTCTTTTTTTACTTTAAGTCTCTATCTCTCCTCGGTCTCTCTCTATCTCTCCTCGGTCTCTCTCTATCTCTCCTCTGTCTCTCTCTCTCGGTCTCTCTCTATCTCTCCTTTGTCTACGTCTATCTATCCTCTGTCTCTCTCTATCTCTCCTCTGTCTCTCTCTATCTCTCCTCTGTCTCTCTCATTATCTCCTCTGTCTCTTGGTCTTCTTGGCTAAAAGCGATAAACAGTGACAACGAATACATTACTAGTCATTTTGTTCCTCCTTCAATCGATCATGTAACACTTCAAAGATGTGACCACGTCAAAGGGTCAGCGCTGAGGTAGACATAAAACTGGAAGGGGCGCCGAAAAAAAAAATTACATTGAGCTGCGGTGGGTGGTGGATGCTGTGGGTGGTGGAGATGGTGGACGCTGTCGGTGGTGGAGATGGTGGAGGTTGTGGGTGGTGGAAGTGGTGGATGCATTGAACAGAAAAATCAAATCCTGTGATTTATTACTCCAGGATTAAAATGTCAAAAGCTGATCTCTTGGTTTAGTTTTGTTGAAGTAACCTACCATGTTCAAAGACACCAAACTTAACTCACCATCTAACTCCTTTCTGCTGGTTTGATAATTTTTTTTTACCCCCCCCCCCCTTTTTTTTCTCTAGCCTATTTTTTATCAGACATAGACAGATAACTTTTCTGAACCGTCTCTTGAACATCAAACTTTCTCCACAAATAAGGACATTTCATCAACCTTTTTTTTTTTCCTCCCAGTGTAACATGTGGTGCATGTTCGCATGCGCTCACTCACAAACAGATAGGGCCTATATACACACACTCAAAGCTACATTCACACTCACCATCAGATACACGTGCCTATTGAGGATCATTGACAATCACACATACACTCTCAATCACGCGCGCACACGCTAACTAACACACAAACTCAAACATACACTGTTGCACTCACACACACACACACACACTTGTCAATCCCCACTCACGCTCTCTTTGTAATATATAGAACAAACACGCCCCTACATATGTCTCTGTCTCGGTCTTTCTCTGTGTCTTTCCTTTGCTCTCTCTGCCTCTCTCTCTCTCTCTCTCTCTCTCTCTCTCTGCCTCGCTCTGCTCTCTCTTTCTCTCTCTCTCGCTGTCTCTCTGTCTCTTTTTTGTCTCGATCTGATCTCTGCCTTTCCCTGCTCTTTCTGTGTCTCTTTGTCTCTCGCTCTTCCTGTCTCTCTGCATGTTTCTCTGTGTCTATATATCTCTCTGTCTGTCTTTCTCTCGCTGTCTCTCTCTCCCTCTAACTCTATCTGTCTGTCTTTCTCGCTCTATCTGTCTGTCTCTCTTTGTGTCTTCCTATCTCTGTTTTTTTTGTCTCTCTTTCTTTCTGCCTGTCTCACTTTCTCTGTCTGTCTGTCTGTCTGTCACATTTAGACATACACTAGATGAAGCTCCTCACTCACACACAAGCACCATTCGACAGATACAGCGCTCACTCGGGCGACTCTAATCTCTTTCACGCGTTTCTTCTCTCACCCTATCCCCCTAATCCCCCCTCACACACACGCTCACTCACAAACACACACACACGTCTACGCAAACACTTATCCGCAATCCACACCTGGGTCCCAGCTAATCCCTTTAGAGAGTTTCGTCACTTCAACGGCCCGGCTTCCATCACGTGGGTATAAAGGACTCGACCCGGACACTAACACATTCGCTGAGAGATTGAAATGCCGAGAACATATTTTGTTGATGGCGGAATTAAAGAAAGATTATTGTGTCTTATAATCTCATCTCTTCTTTAAGCCTCTCCCCCCCCTACCAAACTTTTTTTTTTCTTAAATCCCTGGATCTGAACCTTTACCCCTCCATCCCCACCTTCGCTCTGATCTTGTATCCACCACATCCTTTGAAGGCGTGTTTGTTCTAAAAGGTTGGATTAGTTTTACGCAACAATACATTTTATTTATTTATTTATTTTAAAATGTGATCGATTTTTTTCCCCTTGTTGCTTATCTTTCAAAGAGAGAATGAACATCTCGAAGATGTGTATAGGCGTAGAGAGGAGGGGGGGTGAGGTGTATGTAAGGATATAGAGATGATATAGAAGTGCTAAGCCCCAGATGGTGGTAGCTTTCAAAACCGAGTCTGCTTAAGTGTTGCGGTTGTCTCCATCACAACGCTTTTACAGTATTAAGTTCAATTCTAATAATAGGAATGCATTTTCATCCTTAACAATGTCTTTTATTAAGAGGAAAACATGATATGGAACACTGTCCAGCCTTTAAAATAAACGGCATTTTAAAGACGTTAGGAGAATTCGGAGCGTGTGTGCGTTTGTGTCAATTGAATGTATTTTGTTAATTGATTGAAATAGATTTTCCAAATCTTGTTTAAAATGGTGTATGTAAATGTGCATAAATACGCAAACTTACATTTAGACACAAAATAACCAATTAATTTTGTTTTATATAGCAGAAATGGGAGCTAATCCCTGTAATTTAATCAGATAAATGGCAGTAATTAGCGGTTCTTTCCCTTATATAAGCTTTGTTTTTAAAAAGCATTCTTTTTTTTTTCTATTGCTTGTTAAACTTGTACTGAAAACTGTTCATTGTCTGGGCATACAATATTGTGTATTATACACTGCCATTATAGTGTATGCGACTTATGGATCGACAGCTCAAAAATTATCTGATTTTCACTACTTTGGTCGCTATACAAAAATAATTAAATAATCAAATACAAACCGACAATAATGAAACTGGCTATAATTCAAAAAAAACAGAAATGGTTTGAGTGCTGGGACAAGTCTCAAAAAGCCCGTGGAGTCTGGGAGCGCATGAGGCTCCCTGACCGCACTTCCCCGTGGTGGAGGCTGTCCAGGCCTGACCAGGCTATTATAGCACAGTGCAGGACAGGCCTCTGTCCTGTTGGCTCATATATCTCAGGGCTATGGCCAAATTTCGATTCACGGTGCCCCCGCTGCGGGGAAGAAGAGAAAACCGTGCCTCATATTCTGTTTGACTGCCCCAGACTTGCTGATCTCCGCATCGAAAGGTCTGGGACTCGAAAAATTCTCGGCCTGTATGGTGACGTGTATGCACTACGCAAGACAGCAGTGTTTCTGTCCAGGGCTTTTGCAAGAGAGGATTTGAGCCTCTCAAGTCCTCACTCAAATGGAGTTTGATGATGATGATGAATACAAACTATCAATAGTGAAACACATAAGTAGATTAAAAAAATTTTCTTTTAATAATACAAATTATAAACAGTGTGTAGTTTCTATATTTCTAAAACTTCAGGCGGAATTTAAAATCTATGACCTGGTATGTTCATGTCTCGTCTTCCTTTTAAATTCCGTTTAATCCAAATAAATAATTAAAGCAAGGTTTGGGGGGGGGGGGTTCTGGAAAAGGAAAAGTGTTAATAAATCAACAAAAATGTCACTTATTAGAAATGTATGCCTGATTGGTGAAAAAAATCCAGAAGGCGTTAATAATCGTTTCTACCTGAGCGGCCAAAAAAAATTGAACGCTGTTCGCCACTCTACGTTCCGTCCTGTACACTGTGTGGTCTGCCCCCGGGGCGCTAGACTCAGGGGGGGATAAGAAAGCTGTCGCCATCTAAGGCTTAGATAAGAGGAATGGAAGAAATGTTCAAACATAGAGATAGAAACTTGTGATTTTCTTGTGTTTTTTTTTTTATTCGTTTTTAAATGCAGTTTGAAAAGAAAAAAGGAGTTGGGGAGGGGGGGGGCTATATAGCAGTAACAGGGGCGGCGCTCAGAAATTAAAGTTTGTGTTATATTTTAACCTATTGATTGATATTAAAATCATTGCTGTCTTTAGATTATGGAATTAGTTGATAGGGCTTTTCAACAATAGCAATAATAATCACAACAACAGCAACAACAATAACAACATTAGTAACGATAACAACAACAGCAACAATGACAACAAAAAACAGCTAACCGTACAATAATAGCAACAATACAACTGCAACAACAACAACAAAAACAATAACAACAGCCATAACAATTGCTACAATAACAACATAAACAGCAACAATGACAACAACAGCAGCAACAATGACAACAACAGCAGCAACAATGACAACAACAGCAGCAACAAAAAACGTTTCTATTTTAGATTTAAGACATTCCACAACTGTGTTTGTGTTTGTGTGTCTTCAGACTTGGCCAGTCCAATCGAGATCACTCGTCATAGTAGACTTGAATACTATTGGTCTCCACAGACCACAGGTTGCCACGTCACAGGTCAGAGTTTAAGCCGAATAAGACGATTGCCACATCACAGGTCAGAGTTTAAGCCTACTGTGACGATTGCCACGTCACAGGTCAGAGTTTAAGCCTACTGTGACGATTGCCACGTCACAGGTAAGAGTTTAAGCCTACTGTGACGATTGCCACGTCACAGGTCAGAGTTTAAGCCTAATGTGACGATCGCCACGTCACAGATCAGAGTTTAAGCCTACTGTGACGATTGCCACATCACAGGTTAGAGTTTAAGCCTACTGTGACGATTGCCACGTCACAGGTCAGAGTTTAAGCCTAATGTGACGATTGCCACGTCACATGTCAGAGTTTAAGCCTACTGTGACGATTGCCACGTCACAGGTCAGAGTTTAAGCCTAATGTGACGATCGCCACGTCACAGATCAGAGTTTAAGCCTACTGTGACGATTGCCACATCACAGGTCAGAGTTTAAGCCTACTGTGACGATTGCCACGTCACATGTCAGAGTTTAAGCCTACTGTGACGATTGCCACGTCACATGTCAGAGTTTAAGCCTACTGTGACGATTATCACGTCACAGGTCAGAGTTTAAGCCTACTGTGACGATTGCCACGTCACAGGTCAGAGTTTAAGCCTACTGTGACGATTGCCACGTCACAGGTCAGAGTTTAAGCCTACTGTGACGATTGCCACGTCACAGGTCAGAGTGTAAGCCTAATGTGACGATTGCCACATCACAGGTCAGAGTTTAAGCCTAATGTGACGATTGCCACGTCACAGGTCAGAGTTTAAGCCTAATGTGACGATTGCCACATCACAGGTCAGAGTTTAAGCCTACTGTGACGATTGGTTTCGGTCCAGTAGATTCTGGACGGAGGGATTAGAAGAAAACAAGATAGAGTAGTTCTTACTAAAACAAACAAAAAAAAACCAACATGTCTAAACTTGACATACTTAAGGATTACGATACTAAATAGTAAAGTTCCCCTTCCAGACCTTGTGTTCTAAAGGGCAGATAATGTAAAAGTCATCTGTTTCTATGGTCTACGGTTAATGAGGGTGTCATGTGGCCAGCACAACGACCAACCGCCTTTTCCCCAACTAATGTCAGGTACCCATTAGAGCTGGGTGGACTCAGAGGCGCCCAAAGATCCCGAAATTAAAAATCCCAGTCTTCACCAGGATTAGAACCCCGGACCCCGGTTCGAAAGCCAAGCGCTTTACCGCAAGTGTAATAATAATTTCCACTATTTTTTTATTATAATTATTATTATTCAAAACATTATTCCAATATTCGTTAAACGGAAACCAATTGTAGTTCAATGGCGAACTTGCTAATCATCAGAGTCAGGTCAGTCTCGGTACCCTTAGATGAGGAGAAAAAATGTCACATTGTGTAGCTTCTGAAGCTACCAGAACATATTTATCGCGCAATTCTATTGTGACAGTATAAAAACTGTGAACTTCTGTGTCCTTCAAATGTTGTTTTTTTTGTTGTTGTTGTTTTTTAAGGAGACTGAACGGAAGTAAGAAAAACAACAACAGCCGTAATGTTGGTTTGGGAGACAGCGGTGATGTTGGTTTGGGAGACAGCGGTGATGTTGGTTTGGGAGACAGCGGTGATGTTGGTTTGGGAGACAGCGGTGATGTTGGTTTGGGAGACAGCGGTGATGTTGGTTTGGGAGACAGCCGTGATGTTGGTTTGGGAGACAGCTGTGATGTTGGTTTGGGAGACAGCGGTGATGTTGGTTTGGGAGACAGCGGTGATGTTGGTTTGGGAGACAGCTGTGATGTTGGTTTGGGAGACAGCGGTGATGTTGGTTTGGGAGACAGCCGTGGTGTTGGTTTGGGAGACAGCCGTAATGTTGGTTTGGGAGACAGCCGTGATGTTGGTTTGGGAGACAGCCGTGATGTTGGTTTGGGAGACAGCGGTGATGTTGGTTTGGGAGACAGCGGTGATGTTGGTTTGGGAGACAGCGGTGATGTTGGTTTGGGAGACAGCGGTGATGTTGGTTTGGGAGACAGCCGTGATGTTGGTTTGGGAGACAGCGGTGATGTTGGTTTGGGAGACAGCCGTGATGTTGGTTTGGGAGACAGCGGTGATGTTGGTTTGGGAGACAGCGGTGATGTTGGTTTGGGAGACAGCCGTGATGTTGGTTTGGGAGACAGCGGTGATGTTGGTTTGGGAGACAGCCGCGATGTTGGTTTGGGAGACAGCGGTGATGTTGGTTTGGGAGACAGCGGTGATGTTGGTTTGGGAGACAGCCGTGATGTTGGTTTGGGAGACAGCGGTGATGTTGGTTTGGGAGACAGCGGTGATGTTGGTTTGGGAGACAGCGGTGATGTTGGTTTGGGAGACAGCGGTGATGTTGGTTTGGGAGACAGCGGTGATGTTGGTTTGGGAGACAGCGGTGATGTTGGTTTGGGAGACAGCGGTGATGTTGGTTTGGGAGACAGCGGTGATGTTGGTTTGGGAGACAGCGGTGATGTTGGTTTGGGAGACAGCGGTGATGTTGGTTTGGGAGACAGCCGTGATGTTGGTTTGGGAGACAGCGGTGATGTTGGTTTGGGAGACAGCGGTGATGGTCGTCAGTGAAATGAAAAGTCATCGAAGACAAGATCAACTAAACCCTGTAATTATCGGGTTAAAAATCGATACCTAGATTTATACCTCCAATGCGGAAGTGAGTTGGCACGCATTACCCAGTTATCAAGACCAGAAACTATAGACAGAATACCCTTTGACAAGATCAAAATGTCATTGACAAATGTGGAAAAGTAAATAAATAAAAGAGTAGATTAGGCTCGTGAGTCCAGCGTTATCAGAATATACATATGAAGGTCGCAATAACCAGGGGAGAGTAATCCAACAACATCTGGCTTGAACATGTGACCTAATTAATCGCTAGCGAAATATTAAAATACTTTTTCAAAAATTCAACGAATGTGAAGAAATCCACAATTACAACTAAATCTCTCAATAAAGTAAAAGTTATTTCCCTTTTCAATATCAAACTAAATAATTAACTACCAATAATTAATTGACTTATTCATTGTCACTAGTAATGATGGTAGACATCGTCATAAGTTTCTTTGATTTTGAAATACAGGGAATAAATGCTACTCAATTATATACATATATATATATATATATATATATGTATATATATATATATATATATATATATATGTATATATATATATATATATATATTAATATATATATATATATATATATATATATATATATGGATTAAGTCCCCATTTAGAAATAATTAATTAATTTTGTTTATATAGCAGCGATCAACCCCCCGTAATTTTCAGATAAATGGCAGTACTTAGCGGTTCCTTCCCTTAGATAAGCTTTTTTTTAAAAAGTATTCTTTTTTTTTTCTATTGGTTGTTTTAAGGTTAGGACGTTCCTTCAGAAATGACGTCTTTTACGTCCTAGTCCAAACCTCCTGCAAGACGTCAAGGGATGAAAGCGGGAAAGGTTCAAACTCGAAACCATCGTGTGACAGTATGATGCGCTTATCACACAACCAGGTAGCCATTTAAGGCAGAAATGGAGTCAATGTCAATAATGTCCAGCAATATGAAAGTATTGCATGGCTACAATCTCAAGTATCACTTTATAACTAGTTATCTTATCCTAATGAATAGCTCTTATAAAGTGCAACTTTCATGCTTATAGCACGCTCACAGCGCTTTAATTCAATCTATTTTTATGGACCAGTGGGGAGAGAGGGTATCTAGGAGAAGGTTTTCCGTGCTGCCTTTAGGTGCTCGTTGAACACAGCTCTGCTCGGATCGGGTGTCGAACTCAATCCTTCTTGAGAGGTAGCCAAGTGGTTTAAGCCTCTCCACCACAAATCAGTTCGTCCTCGTTTTATGTTTTATTGTGTTGTTTTATTTAAGTTCTCTTCATCTTGCTTCATCTGGCTTCGTCTTGCTTCATATTGCTTCATCTTGCTTCATCTTGCATCGTTTGGCTTCATCTTGCTTCATTTTGCTTCGTTTGGCTTCATCTTGCTTCATCTTGCTTCATCTGGCTTCGTCTTGCTTCATTTTGCTTCATCTTGCTTCATTTTGCTTCATCTTGATTCATTTTGCATCGTTTGGCTTCATCTTGCTTCATTTTGCATCGTTTGGCTTCATCTTGCTTCATATTGCATCGTTTGGCTTCATCTTGCTTCCTTTTGCTTCATCTTGCTTCGTTTGGCTTCATCTGGCTTCATCTTGCTTCATCTTGCTTCATCTTGCTTCATCTGGCTTCGTCTTGCTTCATCTTGCTTCATTTTGCTTCATCTTGCTTCATCTTGCTTCATTTTGCATCGTTTGGCTTCATCTTGCTTCATATTGCTTCATCTTGCTTCATTTTGCATCGTTTGGCTTCATCTTGCTTCATTTTGCATCGTTTGGCTTCATCTTGCTTCATATTGCTTCATCTTGCTTCATCTGGCTTCGTCTTGCTTCATCTTGCTTCATTTTGCTTCATCTTGCTTCGTTTGGCTTCATCTGGCTTCATTTTGCTTCGTTTGGCTTCATCTTGCTTCATCTTGCTTCATCTGGCTTCGTCTTGCTTCATTTTTGCTTCATCTTGCTTCATTTTGCTTCATCTTGCTTCATTTTGCATCGTTTGGCTTCATCTTGCTTCATTTTGCATCGTTTGGCTTCATCTTGCTTCATATTGCATCGTTTGGCTTCATCTTGCTTCCTTTTGCTTCATCTTGCTTCGTTTGGCTTCATCTGGCTTCATCTTGCTTCATCTTGCTTCATCTGGCTTCATCTTGCTTCATTTTGCATCGTTTGGCTTCATCTTGCTTCATATTGCTTCATCTTGCTTCATTTTGCATCGTTTGGCTTCATCTTGCTTCATTTTGCATCGTTTGGCTTCATCTTGCTTCATATTGCTTCATCTTGCTTCATCTGGCTTCGTCTTGCTTCATCTTGCTTCATTTTGCTTCATCTTGCTTCGTTTGGCTTCATCTGGCTTCATCTTGCTTCATCTTGCTTCGTTTGGCTTCATCTGGCTTCATCTTGCTTCATCTTGCTTCGTTTGGCTTCATCTTGCTTCATTTTGTTTCATTTGGCTTCATCTTGCTTCATCTGGCTTCATCTTGCTTCGTTTCGCTTCATCTTGCTTCATCTTGCTTCATCTGGCTTCATCTTGCTTCATCTTGCTTCATTTTGCTTCGTTTGGCATCATCTTGCTTCATTTTGCTTCGTTTGGCTTCATCTTGCTTCATCTTGCTTCGTTTGGCTTCATCTTGCTTCGTTTGGCTTCATCTTGCTTCATCATGCTACATTTTGCTTCGTTTGGCTTCATCTGGCTTCATCTTGCTTCATCTTGCTTCGTTTGGCTTCATCTTGCTTCATCTGGCTTCATCTTGCTTCGTTTGGCTTCATCTTGCTTCATCTGGCTTCATCTTGCTTCATTTTGCTTCGTTTGGCTTCATCTTGCTTCATTTTGCTTCATTTGGCTTCATCTTGCTTCATCTTGCTTCGTTTGGCTTCATCTTGCTTCGTTTGGCTTCATCTTGCTTCGTTTGGCTTCATTTTGCTTCATCTGGCTTCATCTGGCTTCATCTTGCTTCATCTTGCTTCGTTTGGCTTCATCTTGCTTCATCTTGCTTCATTTTGCTTCGTTTGGCTTCATCTTGCTTCATTTTGCTTCATTTGGCTTCATCTTGCTTCATCTTGCTTCGTTTGGCTTCATCTTGCTTCATCTTGCTTCATTTTGCTTCGTTTGGCTTCATCTGGCTTCATCTTGCTTCATCTTGCTTCGTTTGGCTTCATCTTGCTTCATCTTGATTCGTTTGGCTTCATCTTGCTTCATCTTGCTTCATCTTGCTTCTTTGGCTTCATCTGGCTTCATCTTGCTTCATTTTGCTTCTTCTTGCTGCATTATAATAGATCCGATTAGCTCATCGAACTACTTGGCATTATGTCTACACACTGCTCTTCTGACTTGTCCATCTAATGTCACAAGCTGTAATGTCAATCTGTCACTACCCCCCTCCCCTTGCACCTCCCCTCCCGCTACTATCTTGCATGACATCTCCATGTATAAGCTTACATCGCCTTCAGGTCAGTTCATTAGAAAACAAACGGAAGAGAGTAAGGGGCGGCCTTTAAACGGGTGGAACAAATATAAGTAGGGGGGGCGGAGGGCGAATTCGTGCCTGGTGGGGAGTGTGTTGTCGAAAGGAAAAGAGATCCTTGACATTGGCAGTTTTCATACCGCTCAGACAGCAGACGTGACATCGGTGATGACATGTTTCGTTAATTGCAGACATTGTTAATTTTTTCTTTTCACTGAGCCATTTACTGAGGTTTTCGCTAGTTCCGAGGTCTCTACAGAGTGTCCCCTCGTCTTGTCTGTCTGAGTCTATTGTCTTACGTCTGTCAGGTATGGGTGTTAATAGACACGTGGTCCTGTCTGCGTGTTCCCGCTCTTTTGTTCGAGCTCATTGTTTTACAATGAAACGGGGAGTGTGTGGTGTCTTCCTCCTACCCCACCCCCCTCACCCCACCCCATCTAGTTTTCCCCACACTTTCTTTTCGTCATCTATTAATAGATTCAGGAACAAATCAGTATTGCCTGGCATGCGAGTATATCCTGCGTCCTAGACGTTCGTCCAAAAAGTTTTAGGGTGGACCTTTCGTTCCCTTTCTCTTTAAGCTATCCAGCCCCCTCCCCTCCATGATGGTCATAGATGGCTTCCTGGTGGTGGGATATGTGCGCTGGGCTGTCATTCGGCAACCCTGTCGACTGCGATCCCACGTCTTCCTGCGAAAGTCTTGTCCAAATGTCTCGGAGTTCAAAGCAGCCCAATTCCAATTGATACGCAAGACGAAACTGCTTTTGTATTTTCACAGATGTAAAAAAAAAAAAACTAAGAATTAATAAGGCTTGTCTTTTAGTTCGAAAAATAACGAGGAATGTAGTATTTCCCCAGGCTAGGTAGCCCCAGCTGCGACGTACATATTTTGCCACATCCAGCACAGACATAAGCTTTTTTTCGCCGTCTTCTTCTATTTTTATTTTGGACTCAAATGTGTATCCCGCGGCCTTTGTAAATGATCTTCAAGAGTAACCCTTAAGTAATTATCAGCTCACACACTGAGACTCTTACCTTCCTGACTTAGTGATGACCATTTCTGTCCCATGCTGGTAGAACATATCCCATAAATTTAATCCTTCCAAGTCAGCCTTTGGGTTATCTTTTACTCCATCGTCTTTGGGTTCAAATCCCGCTGCCGCCCTAGTGAGGACAAAAAAATATACGGTTAGTGAAATCCTTATAAAATAATACAATGTGTGGGCTCAATAGAGCGTTACAGTACCTCGTGATGGCTTATGAAAGGGCTGGTATCACAATCAAGTGATGCAATCTCTATTGAAGACAGGTTTTAGTCAAATCCTAACATTTATTTTAGGAGAGAGGTTTATCAAAAGCTTCTATTCAGTATTGTTAAAACATATATATTTTGTTTGTTCATAGTGGTTCTATGATAAACACGCTGTCGTCATCCAGGGGGCTGAGGGCTTTGCACTGGGGTTTTATGCCTCCTCATGTGACCTATTTACTGTGACGGAGCCAGACTGGAGAAGTATGGACACAAATAAAGGAATAAAGTTCGTGGATGCAAAGACATGACATGTATTTTGTTAATCTCTTGTATTTATTCATTACTTTCATTTTCTCTGGAGTTTTTAAAATCTAGAAACACTTTAATTTATCAAAGATTATTAATGCACATAAAAACCATTTTCGAAACTTAGATTCAAAACAATAATTCTAGACCTAAACATCGTAATACACGCTGAGGTACACATACACTTTTATATATATATATATATATATATATACAGAAGCTATTTTGCTTCACATTTCCATATCAACAATATAGTATGACTAAACACTTTAATCATAGAAGCCAAAGGGAGCTAAAATAAACTTCAATATTACGAGAAACCAGATGGTTCTAAAAACTTCTTAGGTCGCGAGTATTAAAATCTGGCATCTTTGAACATTTGGACCTATTTGTTTTTCTGTTTCATATCAACCCAATCACCGTGGATTCATGATTCTATGATACCACTAGATTTACGTCTTACAATGCTAGGCTGTAATTAAACACCCAATTCTAGTGTAACACCTAGATGTGACATTCAAACCTTAGCTAGACAAATGTCACAATATCAATCATATGCAAATAGAGAAAACTGTCGGACACAAACAGTAAACACATGTGGCAACATGTAAGTAAACATGCATCACCTCTACTGCTTACATCCCCTTTGTTCTTTATTATTCCACTTTCCCCCCACCCCTCTTCATCATAAGAAACAAAAGAAAGCTTAAGATTAACGACCCGTAGACTTGTATATAATCAGGTCGTCTGTTGTTGTACAAAGTTATCAAATGTTACGTGGCAGCTGTTACTAAGCCTGAAAACTAACACCTTATAACCCGGAAGTACATTCAGATCGATTTCATTTCGCTTTCTTTTTTTAAATTAACTTTCATGGAAATTGAAACTTGAGGAGGAAAAAAAACAACAACAAAGAATTTAAGCGAGAGATCGTGTTTTTTTTTCTTTTTTTTTGCTTCCAAAAATTTCAAAAATAAAGATTACAAAATATTCGTTTTATTTTGTATATAGCCTTAAATATTTGATCGCATTTTTATTACAACAATTGTCTTACTTATGTTATCATTATATGTGTCCATCCTATAGGTTTTAAATGTTCCTTTTAAGAATTAATCTTGAATAGTGTGAAACGGCCCCTTAGTGCTCATCAATGATAAGAACCATATTGACGCTTTACAAAACAGGAAGAGCGCATTCTTAGTTGTAGGCTACTGTGTACATGAAAGTGGGTTACGAAGCTCAGTCTGATTGGTGATAAGTGATTACGATTAAAGACCAGGGAGAAGGCTGTGTTGCTGTATTTTGGGCTCTCTCTTGTCTGTTGATTCTCTCACTTATTCATAGTCAAAATAATTTCGGGGCTGAAATTTTGAACATCGATTCGATCTCCGTGTCAACACATTTAATTGAAATTTCATAAAGCCTTGATTAATAGTTAAAGTTATTAAAATTCTATTGAAAGTCTCAACCTATTGGATTTAAGGTAGCTACCTATTATATTTTTCTGATTACTGACTAGTAGTAATACCTTTTGCATATGGCCACCCCCATGCTAACACAATTATATCTTTACTATATTAACTGAAAATAAAGTCGGAATTGATTATAATTTTATTATTTGTTGTTATAACCAGAAACGCCCACAGCTCCTAGCCAATAAGATATTAACTTGTCAAACGCAATAGAATCAACAGTAGAGAAACCGCAATTATCTAGATTCAAACCAATAAGATTGTAAGTAAAATAAGATTGAAATATTAGCAATAGAAGCAGATAGGTTTCTTTTGCAACCAACTGGAAATCTATTATCAATAAGTAAACATAAGAATGCAGTCACGGCTTTCAAGAATTTGTTAGGCCAATACTAGAGCATTCCCTCTATGACACATCACTAAAACTATAAATAGCTAGTGTTCAGCTATGTTTTTTAAAAGTTACTTATTTATTTACTGAATCTACCATTGTACTAAATCTAAGCTAGTAACTTTGTACGCTATTAATAATGTATATTAATACTTTATTTTGGTAAGGGGCAAATGTGTTGATTATGTTTGTATATAATATTGTAAACCACACTTGAGAGGATCTTGGGTGTAAGATTTAAGGAATTCTAGGTTTATTTATTATTATTTCACATGGCTTGGTTTTTTGTTATTGTTGTCAGAGGCCTGAGTTTTGGGATCCCAGTCGTATAGTATAAGTAATGTAGAAGTCAATTTGCATAATTATGTATATGCTTACTATCTAACATTTGTAGCGTTGTCTACAACTACAGTTATCCTGATTACAATTATTAAAGTTATATTTTGTTGTTAATTCATCTCTGGCGTCACTTTGAGTTATTGAAAGAAGTATGTTATGTGTCAGGTATAATCTAAGTAAGGAGATTCTGCACAGCAGAATCCAATTTTCTAAGCTCTACTTCTATTTTAATGAAGTTGTTATGATTGAAGTTTTTAACTGTACATCCTTGGCATTGCTTAGTGGTGAAACTCCTCGATATGTTCCTCTTGTTTTATTTCAAAGTGTAAATATTTACATTTAATTTCCATCTATTTGAAGTATGTTGTTTTTGGTTAAAGAAAAGTTACAAGTAGCCATTGTGCTGGTCCTGTACCACGTACTTAATGTTTCTGTCCTTACCTTAGTGTCCTGTAGTACTCAGGGTGAGCCAGGTACTCTGCAAGCAGAAAGCCAGGTAAAGGGCCCAGTCCACCAGATCCTGGGCAGTAGGAGGTCACTCCAGCTGGATGTGGGGGGCCCGAGCCGAGAGTGAATGGGCCGCCAAGAGGAAGGGTGAAGGGGATTGCACGTGGAGAAAGAAACTGAGCAGGATGAGTAGGCTGACCTTGAAACTCGGACGGTCGTTGGTACAAAAATGGATGATACGCCATCTGAAAATATATTTAAAAAAAAAGAAATGTATGCACATTTGAAAGAGCTTAATTGTTATAACTTCTCTCTTCTCATTCCCAATACCTCTTTCTTTCTTTCTTTTTTTCCTGTCTGTCTGTCTGTCTATGTTCTATATCAATCAGTTTGCGGCATTTACAATGATACATGTCTAGCTGGTGAAGTGATTATGATTGCTGGCGATTCAAAATTTCATCTTTCTTTTTGGTGTTTGTCCTATCAATAATGACAGCTGGAGATTTCTTACTACGGATGTATGCTATACTGAACACATTAGAGAACAAAAGGAAATCGACTGCTGAGGACAGACGTAGAGACGGCGGAATGAGAACTTAAACCAACCATCGGCAGAAAACGGCTATGTCTGTACTGAGTTTGGCAAAATATGTAGGTCACAGCTAGGACTGCGTAGTTACATGATATACTGTACTTCTTAATCTTCGGGCCCGAAGACAAACCTTGTTATTGTTTATTATTGTGTGTTAGATCATTTTGATGTTTGTACTTATGGAATCTCAATTCGTTTGTGTGTAAGATTAATAAGAGAGTGTGTATCTGTGTACGGTCCCCTATCATTTTGCTTTACGTCATTTTAATTTTATTTTTGTGTGTGCATGGTCAATTAGATGTGCTTGTGAGGTGAGTTGGTTTCGTGTGTAATGTCGCTATCAAGTATCTGCTGATGTTTGCGTGTAGCAATAAGGCTACTTCCATGTGTCTGTAGCACATTTGAATGAGAATCTGTCTGTTCGATCACTAAGGAATGTGTTGTGTATGTCTGTGATGTGTCAAAAGGTAAAGTTTGTGTATCGATGTCTTTTGTTTCAAATGAAATATTTAACAAAATTTATAAACAATACTTTTTTAAAAGCAAAGCGTATATGAGGGAAAGAACCGTACAATCACTGACATATCCCTCAATAATGAAAGGTTTGCCTCTCCTCTTTCTATGAAAAAGAAACATAATTAATTACCACTTATTAATTAATTAATTGGTTACATTTTTAATTGATTATTATGTTGTCTTAGACTAGGATTAATTTTGCTAAATTTAAACTTGATCCGAGAATGGGAAGAGGGAGAAATAAGGTTGTAAAAGAATCCACCCAGACAGACAGAAAGACATAAGCTTTTTACAAAATAAATACTAAACATTTTCAGTTCTATGTGTACAGTAATGGTTTCTATTTATTTGTTTGTTTAAAATCGCCGCCTTATAATGTTATTGCCCCTGTACTAAATGACACAGACACATTCATCATTGCTGGCATCGTCCAGGGAAAAAAAATCCCAAAACCTCAAACCCCTTCCATTTCTGAAGCAGACGTCATGCAGACGTCATGACGTAAACAACAACAACGTAAATATTTTACTAAATAACCGGGGAAAAAATATTGTCGCTACGGTTCAATGCTCGTCTGAGAGTTCGGCCCAAGTCGCTGGACTACGTGATTCTCTCTCTCGGAAATGCCAGAAGTTCATTTGGTTTAAAGCTCCTTTGTCCGAGATTTTTTGGAGTTTTTCAGTTCTGGCCATTTTCCAGGAACCCCCCGCTCCCCTAACAAGCGTCTCCCCCCCCCCTCCTCTCCCTAGACTGTGGGAGATGATGAGTACCTTTTGTGTGGCAATGACGTGAGTGGACAAAAACATCTGACAGTTGAATGTGTGTCTGCGTGAGTGCGTGTGTGAGAGAGAGAATTTACAGACGGGATTTTATTGGTTCATGAGGTACAAGATAGCCCCCCCCCCTCCCCCTGTACCATCGGCTCCCCCACGACGCTCCTGGGTACATGATTTTGGAATTATCCAGAAAGTTCCACGTGAGTTAAAAAAAAAGATGTCTGGCTCGGAGGTTTGGGAATAGTTTTGGGGGAGGGGAGGAGGGTGGACTGAAACTTGAAGTGAGGTCAACCAGATCAGAACTAAAGTTGGATCACGTGATCATCAAAATGACCTATAGTGATGCTCCTCAATTATCTGTGCTAAAGAGAGAGAGAGAGAGAGAAAGAGCGAGGCACACATAGGTATACATATTGTGATATACATTAAGGACAGCGTATAGCGTAGACACATAAATATATGCCAACAGTTCGGGATTTTAGTAAATGGAGGTCATGGGAATGATTTTTATGGAGGTGTCTACTTTCTTTAATCATCAATCTCAATGCTCTTAATAATATTGATCAATGGAACAGTTTGCCCTGTTGGTTAAGAAAGAAAGAAATTACTTGAAAATATTGCTTACTTTTATATTCCATTCCCTACAAGAGTGATAGCAGTCGCACAGGAAATCTGGACATGAATATACATGCTGGATAATTACCACTGGACAGGCATTCCATTGGACAATCATACCATTGGACAGGCATACCACTGGACAGGCATTCCACTGGACAGGCATTCCACTGGACAGGCATACCACTGGACATGCATACCACTAGACAGGCATACCACTAGACAGGCATTAAACTCGATAGGCATACCACTTGACAGGCATACCACTGGACATGCATACCACTAGACAGGCATACCACTAGACTGGCATTAAACTCGATAGGCATACCACTTGACAGGCATACCACTTAACAGGCAACATAAAGTTACACTCAGGTCAATGAATATTTTGTTAGATTAAAGTTACACTCAGGTCAATGGATATTTTGTTACATTAAAGTTACACTCAGGTCAATGAATATTTTGTTACATAAAGTTACACTCAGGTCAATGAATATTTTGTTACATAAAGTTACACTCAGGTCAATGAATATTTTGTTACATAAAGTTACACTCAGGTCAATGACTATTTTGTTACATTAAAGTTACACTCAGGTCAATGACTTTTTTGTTACATTAAAGTTACACTCAGGTCAATGAATATTTTGTTACATTAAAGTTACACTCAGGTCAATGAATATTTTGTTACATTAAAGTTACACTCAGGTCAATGACCATTTACCTTGAAGCTTACAAACCAAGGGGAAAAAAAACAACATGCGTATAAAAATGGACACTAAAGATGTGTACTTACACTGTGTTAGTCTCAGACTTGTGTCATTGCACTGCCTCTCAATCCCATGCTACTTGACTTTTCATAGTTTACAATCTTTAGTCTCATTCAACTAGAAAAAAAAGATATGTATAGATCAACGAAGCACTAGAGAATTGAAAAACTTATCTAATATCATAGAGACAAACTGTTGTTGCTTTTTATTTATTTCATGTAGTGCATCTTTCATGCCTATTAGAGGCCTTAACACTGACCTGCTACGTCACAACCTGTGGCATTTTAAACCAATATCTCGTTGCCACGTCACAGGTCTGTACGACTTGGCAAATAGCTATTGGTCTGGACTGCCCACAGGCTGTGACGTTGCAAGTCAGCGTTGAGGCCTTCTACAACGAATGGTCTCGCCCTATCTTTTTTGCAGACCAGTTGGGGGAAGGGTTTATCTGGGAGAAGGTTTCCACGATACTTCTAGATTTAGCTAAACACAACTCTGCTGAGTCGGGTTTCGAACTCAGGCCCTCTTGATGGGTAACCTAGCAGTCAACGAGCGGACTAACTTGGACGATATAGAATGAGTGTTCTAGAGGGAAGGAGATGTAAACATTGAGATTGAAGATAAAAGCTTTTGTTTTCTAACCTTATGCGCACCCTCCAATTAAAGAAGAAGGGTGTATAACAACTGCTATGTAAGTAGCTAGAAAAACTTTTAATACCTATCATTAATTGGCATAAATTTTGTAACTTTTAATAATATTAATATTATTTAGATTTTTTTTAATAAGTTAGTCTAGAAGCAAAAATAATAAAAACACTGGTTGCTTATTTATTTTAAAAAAAGTGTAGGTAAAGCGTCAGTAAGCATAAGAGAAAGTATATAGGGACTTCAGGAGGTTAGATTAGTTTAATGAATTGTTAAAGTAGGGGTGGAATTGGTGGAGGTGGAAAATAAAATAACACGAAGACAAAAGTGCTGTGGGTTTATTGTAAACAGAATCGCTTTTTAGATGGACTTATAGTTGGGCTATTACATAAACCTTTAGATAGGTGTCGGTACTTTCATACTTATATATTGTCTTTTGAATGTGATCTTTTGTGTGGATGACTCTATTTGACCTTTGTAATAGATGACCCCTCAATGTTTTAATTTGAAAGAATGACCTGTGTGGTTTGGATGTAAATGTCAAGTAGCCCTGCTGCTGTAACGGGTGGCCATTGTTTGACTTATGTTGTCATTTGTATTCTTATCTTTCTTGTGATGTTTTTGAAGCTATGGCTAATTAATTTTACATTTACCTATCCCTTAATTTGTTGAACCGTTGGGGCACCATGCAAGATTTGTCGACCGTCTTTCTTCATTCCTCTTTGTCTTTTGCCTTAGTTAGAAACCTCTTTCAATGGCAGGCCCGTCCATTCTTTTATGTTGTCCCTCCCATCACTTTCTATGCCTGCCTCTTCTTCGTTTACCTGGTACTGTTCCCCGAAGGAAGTTCTTTGCGAGCCCCGAAGACCTTGTAATATGGCCATAGATTGTCAGCTTGTTTGTTTTTTTTCACTATAGTTAGCAGGTCATCATGGGGTCCAATCTCTGAAGTACCCCCGTCTCTAATCTCTTGGTTTGTGATGCGGTCTTTGAATGTGATACCTAGGATCCTGCTGTAGCTCTCAATTCCATTCCTCCTCTCTAGCTCTGCAGTCGGCGTCCAAGACTCATAAGCATAAGCTTTGCCTTTGTCGTTCCATATTATTTTAACTCTTTTTCTCCTTAATAATTTACCACATTCTAGTGGAATCAACGCTGGTGTCGTCAGTTTGGAGAGAAAATGTTAAGTATATCAATTTTCGTTCCCTCATCTGAGGTATTTGAAACTACTGACACTGGTCAGCTTTTCACTTCCAATACTGATGCCCCTTTTAAAGCCCTGATGGCCAACAGCTAATTAATTAGAACTAGACTATATACTTTGTACACTAATAATTTTTAGGGTCAGTGCCTTGTAGTTTGAGAACTGTGTACCCCTGTCTCTATCAGAAAATGTCTATGACATGTTTGATTGAATAAGGAAGAATCTAGAAGCGATTTAACCAAAAGAACCTTCATGTTGTGGTACCCAATAAGTCTAGGAAGATGTCTTAGTGAAGCCATCAAGTTCAAGTCTTCAAGTATTTCTCATTTGTTACTTTCTATTATTTTTATTGTTGTTTTATATGATATTTTAAATTCGTTTCTTTTATTACAATACCTCTATTCAAGTCATTACTTCATGGAGGGCGGAACCTGGACGTAGATCTTTAAAACGGCTCTAACGATTTTTCTTGAGATATAACAGTTAAGCAATGATTTACATGGGAAAATTTCTAGTTTGACAGTGTTTTTATTTTGAAGGTAAAAAATGAAACAAAATTTCGGAGGACATATATTCGGCTATAAATTGAATTAAAAAAACATTGTAGTCAGCCGTAGAGTAACGATAACTGAGTTGTTTTTATAAATTTAAAGTTGTTTAAAGTGTATCGATTGATTATCAAGGCTTTGTTTATATTTTTAAGTAAATGTAATATTGATTACGTCTAGATTCTAGATTCTAGATATAGAAGTAGATCTAGATCTAGACTAGATTTTAAGAGTTCTAAATCAGATACGTGTAATAAACGTATCAAAATAGAATTACATTCTTATACAATGGTCGCTGGCCTGATTGACAGAATCGTTCGTTCAAGAAGTTGACGGTGTCAAAATCACGAGATCGATATTCGTTTGAGCTAAGTTTTTTATACTTAGTTGTTGTTTTATATATATATATATATATTATTTTAAGTTGTATAAGTTTTTAAAATATTTTCCTTGTTGTTTCTGTAAATAAACATTTTAATGTTATGTACATAAGAACACATCTAGATGTCAGTGTATTATTGTATGAATTCGGTTTTCATGTGCTTGAAATTAATTGGGGGTGCTCATTAAAACATTTTGCCTTTTTCTTTTTCGTTTGTAGGCTGGAATGCGAAGAGATGTTTTGTTGTTGTTGTTGTTTTTTTGTGTTTTTTTTTGTGGGTTTTTTTTTTTTTGGTCAAACAATACTATGTAATTGTTAGCACTTGTTGAATTTTATATGAAAGATGAGCTTTTTGACAGGATTTCAGATCTTTGGATGGTTCATTTAGATTGGTTTTTAGAAGGGCTTTTAGATTGGCTTTTAGATGAGCTTTAGAAGTGTTAATAGGGCTTTTAGCATGGCTTTTAGAAATACTTGGTTGGGCTTTTAGATTGGATTGATCGGCTTTAAAGTTGTTATTTAAATTGCTTTTACACGGTGATACGCGAGAAGACTTACGGGATTGAGCTAGGTGGGCTTATGCAGCATGTTGGGACAAGATGGGCTTATGCAGCATGTTGGGACAAGATGGGCTTATGGAGAGAAATTGCCTTGAGTGTAGAATGCGATGAATTATTGAGAATGGTTGCACAGGTTAGTGTACTGGCGGTAACTGTAATGTCCATCCTAGTGAAATCTGACTCAACGATTGGAGACCAGAGGCTTGTCTATAGATCTGTGCAGCGATGTTCTCAAAATCGATGACTCTATTGATTGACCTAATTTGCGTAGCATGGTAGCCCGTTGCGAGGCATCATGGTGGAAGATATACCCCAGGGATTGGTTAGGTATGAACTTATTTAAGAAGAGAAAAAAACATACCTCCTAAAATTAAAATCCCATTTTGAATTTCTTAATATAAGCTCAAGACATTTTAAAGAGTTAAGTTATCAACATAAAAAAAATGCACAATTAGATTCCAAAGAAATGTATAAAGAGTTAAAACGGTTTTTGAACTCATTAGTTTGAACCAATGCGAGGGTAGAGAGGTGCATCAATGGATAGATAATGAAAAACATAAGGATGTCTCCTTGCTTCTTGAGTGTTCACATATTTGTTTAATATTTGTCAGAAAGTAAGCATTTTGTCACAGACTTTGTTTTCATGCCAAAGAGATACATCTAGGAACAAGTCTGAAGAAAGAGGAGTTTATCTCTTTTGTTTCTGACACCATTTGTTTAGATAAAACTTCATAGAGGAGCATTTGACTTTCAATCACTTTCAAGAGATGTAAGGCAAAACTTCCAGACCTAAAGCAAAACTTCTAGACCTAAAGCAAACCTTCCAGACCTAAAGCAAAACTTCTAGACCTAAAGCAAACCTTCCAGACCTAAGGTGATATTTCCAAACCTAAGAAAATACTTCCAGACTTAAGGTAATACTTCCAGACCGAAGGAAATATTCAAAACCTAAAGCAAACCTTCCAGACCTAAGGTGATACTTCCAAACCTAAAAAAAATATACTTCCATACTTAAGGCAATACTTCCAGACCGAAGGAAATATTCAAAACCTAGAGCAATACTTCCAGACTTTATGCAATACTTCCAAAGCTAATGAAATAATTCCAGACATAAGAAAATGTTTACAGGCTTAACAATACAATAGTCTAATCGAGTAATGTCTTACAACAAAAAGTAATGAAGCCACATAGGATCCGATTGACTTGACCATTTTATATATTAACATCCGGTCGTACCACGTTGGGTCGAAAATGTAAAATGGCAACCCGGTTAGGCTCTCAAATCGAAACAGACATCTACTTATGAAACATGTGTTTTGAATATCTTGTCTTACTGTTATCGTAAAAAAAAATAAATGTAAATTCCTCTCCTGCCAACTCAACCCTGAGGCGGCCTTAGCAGTGCGTGGAGCTCTGGGCAAGCGTCATATCAGGACCACGAATATTTGTAGATTTGTAGAAATGCGCCGATGGTTACTACAAATTTTCTTTATCACGGGACTCTCCTATAACTCAGGCCATTGGGCTCTTTCCCTGCTCGCCAGCCGACGCCAGCCTCTGACTACCAGAGAAGAGCTCATCACTGCATGTGTTCTGTGCAGCCTCATTAATCATTCAATCATTAATCTGTTTCCATAGGAAAAAACAAACACCTAACTAAACGCATATTGAATCAAAAAACACAACAATAGATATCGATTACAGATAATTAATGTGTTTCTAGCCCAAGAATTGTCGATAAAAAGAGTTTTATTATTATCTTTTCAAATGATGAATCGATCGTGAGAACTTTTACGAATACTTTTCGATTCCATCAAAACTACAACCAAACATTTAACCACATCATAATACATAGATTTATGTGTTGAGATACTGCCACTATAGCTACATAGATGCATTTATAAAGAGATATAAAGTTATAAGCCACAGTGCCGTCAGACCTACACGTAATGGTCGTCTCATCTCCATTAAGGCTCAAACAGAAATATTTTAATCAATCTTTTATTCTACTTTCAGTCCTTTCCAGAGAGAGAGAGAGAGAGAGAGAGAGAGAGAGAGAGAGAGAGAATGAGAGAGAGAGTGTGTGAGAGAGAAATAGAGAGAGAGAGAGAGAGAGTGTGTGTGTGTGTACGTGTGTGTGTGTGTACGTGTGTGTGTACGTGTGTGTGTGTGTACGTGTGTGTGATGTTACCGAGAAGTACAATGAAGCCTAATTCAAGAAAGCTCTGGCTGTATGTGTGTGTGTGTATTTATTTCATATGTAAAAAGTTTTTTTTTCCGTGTTTGCATCTATGTTGTAATTGTTAAATTAGTTATGCACAGACGGACTATTGCAGTTAAAACAAATTGTCCATTTGTTGAGACCAACACAATTATCTTATCTTATTTTATATACGTCTTCAAGAAACCTTCCATCCCCTCCTGCGTCCTCAGGAAGTTTGTTCTAGGACAATACAGTAGACATACACATAGGAAACCCTGCTGGATCAAAGTAATAACAATGGACGTTCGGGCCACGAGGCCTTCGTGAGCTACACACAAACAAAAAAGACAAACATAAAAAAAAAAGGCTTAAAGTGAACTCTCCGATGTCCTTGTTCGGCTATCCAGTATGGAAATAAAATGAGCAAACGCTGATATAATAGGCGGGAAATTTAAAAATAAAAATCTGTCGGGCTAAAATCAGTAGGTGTGAAAAAATAGGTCCTTTAAATATTCGGGACGAAATTGGATATGTCAGTGACAGACAAACAGGACTCTAAAGTGTTTAAAATAATTTATTTTAAAAAATAAGCTTTTTTAAAAAATGAATTAAAGTTATCTATTATTGTGGTGGTGTGTAAATAAATTTTCCATCACTGCAAATGACAATGGTCAAGGTCAGATTACATCTGCGAATGTAATATTGTTTATCCTATCAATGTTCCTGTTCAAGTTACGTAAGAAACATTATCAAAAGCAATGGTTGTTCATACAACAGGGACGTTGCAACCATAACGCGAATGTTTTGTTTTTTTAAGGGGCCCACAGGAGCCTGTAACAGAAGGGAAAAAAGAAAACAAGTATTCCTGAATGAATTGATATTGTCAAATCATCAAATGTGTATGATTATTATGTGTGTTACTAAATAAACTAAAAAAGAAAAACTGGTCGCCCCCACCTCCGTTACATAGATGTAATAAAACGTGACCTCAAATCAGTGAACATCAATACTGACTATTGGGAAGGCATAGCTCTAGACCGCACCAGATGGAGAGAAACAGTGACCAAGAAAGCTATGGACAGTGAAAGTACATGGGTCTCAGCTCAGGAAGAAAAACGTACAATCTGAAAAACGGCCAGCTCCTCAACCACCGAAGCAAAAGTCACCTTAACCTGCGTTATCTGTGGACGGGAGTGTCTCTCCAAAATAGGGCTCCACAGCCACACGAGGAAGTGTGCTCTGAGATGAACCATAGTCGTTCTACGATTGAATGCGATGGGTGATTACATGGAATATAGTCAGATACCTACTACTAAGCGATAATACATGTATTAGAACCGCTTTTATAAATGTGACTATACAGAATTACCTGAATTTATTTTTGGTCACCTTACAGAGAGGGGGTCCGCCATTATATCCTCGAACCGAGGGCCGCGCGTACCTCGTCACGCTACTGGTACTGAACGAGGCTCGTATTATGAAACCACTAGACTTGGCTAATGATGATTAATTTAGTTCTAAAGTGGTTCCGTGACATTTCTAATCATTTGTCACAAGAAACTGTTCAACATTACTTTCAAAACACTAAAAACCATCTGTGGTACGTGGCAACTAGTGTTACTGTGTCACGTGAGATTCAGGAAGTGTTAGAAAAAATTATGCCGACATTAAAGGAATTATGGTAATTAATGAAATGGAACTTCCCCCTCCTCCCCACACGTATCTAACCAGCGATACGCCACTTTTTTTTTTTCCTACGCTGAGAATATCACCGTAAGCAGGTTAAACCAGATTTCAAAAAGTTTGATCATAGAGATTATGAACGAGACAAACCATTCAAAAATGACTATAACTGTTTTAGAAGTGTAAGGTTTTGTCAAAGTTATATCCTGGCTCAGATATCATGAAGAATGGTTGCAGACGTCAGTAGCCAAGATCCGAACTCGGGTCCATCGTGACGAAAGTTCTAAGTGCGTTTACACAATCACGCAAACATCGATAGCAGCACAGCATAGTAGAGATAAAAACCATTTTATGTTGTAGCGAGTTATAAGGTAGCGAACTAAAAGGTAGCGAATGCTTCAATATAATGTGAACACAAACTAGAGAGAGGGAGGGAGAGAGAGAGAGAGAGAGAGTGAGAGAGAGAGAGTGAAAAGTGTATTTATTATTCCACATGCTAGGTCATATTCCTATGTGCACTTTTTTCTGTTATGCTATTACGGCACGGAACGGGTTGCCTGAATCAGCCAGTAAAACCAATAACTTTGTAGAGTCTCTGAAGTGTACGACAGAGATAGAGCTAGAGGGAGAGAGAGAGACAGAAAAAAAGCAAGAGTGAGAAAGTGAGAGAGAGAGAGAGAGAGAGAACGTTAAAAAGAGAGAGAGAGATGTTGATATTGAGATAAATGTAAATAGATAATGTATACATGGTGGTTTACGTTGGCAGCATCTTTCAAGAACAGACATATCTCACGATGTCTCAAGACAAGACAAGTGTCTGTCTTTTCACCGATCCTCGTCTAGGACTGGGTTTGTCCATCATCTAAATGTCTGCTGGCTGAAGTAGCTTTCCGAGGTCGTCATCTTTTGTAGGAAACTTAGTGACACGACAAGATAGTGGAGTGGGGGATAGAGTGAAAAGGAGAGAGGAGAGAGAGAGGGAGGGGAAAGAGAGAAGGACGAGAAGGAGAGAGAGAAGTAGTGAGAGAAGGAGAAAGAGGAGAGGGGGAAGGAGAGCGAAAGAGAAGGAGAGAGAAAGAGGAGGAGAGAAACAGAAAGAGAGATGGAGAGGAGGAGAAGAAGAGAGAGAAGGAGAGAGAGAAGGAGAGAGTGGTGGAGATAGAAGAAGAGAGAAAGAGAAGGAGAGAGAAAGAGAGAAACAGAAAGAGAGAGAGGAGGAGAAAAAGAGAGGAGGAGAGATTGAAGGAGAGAGAGTGGTGGAGATAGAAGGAGAGAAAAAGAGAAGGAGAGAGAAAGAGAAGGAGAAAAAAATGAGAGATGATGAAAAGGAGAGAGGTGGATGAAAGAAGGAAAGAGAGAAAGAGAGAGAAAGAACTAGCCAGAGGGAAAGCAGAATGAGAAGCGAACTTCTCTATTGACGAAGAGAAACGGAGAGACCTATAAACTGTGAAGAGAGAGAGAGAGAATGGAGAGCCAGGCGGTGGGTGACTTCAAGACCTGATTCTAGACAGTCAAGTGTGTTTACCGGTAGCTTCTCCCCCCCTCTCTCTACAGAACGACAGAATGGTCGTCTACCTCAAGTGGAAGCCGCGGTGGTGGCGCTGGTGCGCGTGAAGAAAGCCGGGAGTGGGGCGCCCTAAGCCTGTCTGTTCCATTATTCATGTAAAGCCAATGAGTGGTCGAAGTTAATGCATGGAATTTACCCTATTAGAGAACATACAGGCGTACGCTTCGCCCCGGTGGTTCTCAAAATTTACACAGGAAGTATCCTGTAGATGTTAACCGTTGGACAAAAGCTTAGTAAATAAATAAGAACAATTAAAACAAGTAACTTTAATATTTTTTTGTGTGTGGCGATTTCCTATATTTTGTTATTTTGGTCTTAGTAACTAATGAAATAGAAAAAAAAAATTGACATTTTTTTAGTCCGCCCAAATATTCCCCTCCCCTTCCGAAATAAAATCCTGGTTGATATACTCAGAGTATATAGAATTCTAATTATGGGCCTTTAGACCCAGATCTAGACAAAAAAAAACATCTGACGTATGTGTACGGAATGTCTTGAACCCCAGACCAAATTTGGTAATATGATTATTAGTTGTTGTTGTTTTTAAATCACAACGGTCAAACCAGGGTTGTCTGGCCTCGCAATCATCTTTCAGTTCTTATGGGACTGTGTGGGATAAGCCTTCGGCCTCTTAGGAGGATCTTTGTAGTGGGCGGTGGTTGACTTGTAGCACCAAGCTGCTGGGAGACAACTAACCCGCTGTATTGTATTTTAGCTTGTCAAACTTGAAATGACTTGAATAGCTTCTTTGGTGAACAATATTAGGTAGAGGTTTTATTTTAATACGATGGTATTATAGGCAAAATCTAAGTCAGTAGAAAAACGCGTCTTTTATGTCTTGCGTTCAGGAGTGGTCTCTCCTACCTAAGACCGCAGACGGCAATGCCAATTATCTTGCATCATTCACAACCAATTGTCGCTGCCTGTTGCTATTTAGCCTCTATATTTTAATAAAAATATATAAGTGACTGTTTGATGTTACAGAGCTAAGCTTTCAAAGCTTCGGCACAGACCACACATCAGGAACTACACTATTTGGCCTCAAGAGTCTAACCCTAATTTTTTTTTTACATCCCAAATAGCACTTAAATGAAACAAGATTTTTTTTTGTGTTAGTTTTCTGCTTATAAGTATTGATCAGTTACTTTGTCAGAAGCTATGTGTCTTTGTAGGTCAAAGGGATGAGAACCCTCGCTTTGGGGGAGAGGGGGGCAGAATATTATGTAAGGCTCTAATAGAAAAACGACGTCATAAGTAGTTCAAGTTAATTTATTCATGATATATTCATGATGTCATGGAACAATAAAACCATTCTAGATTATCGATAATAGGTAAGAGCTTCCTGCGTACACACTGTCACATTAAAGTCATAAAAAAAAAACTCCTGCTAGACTCTTTACATTCAGGTCACTATACAAGGCCGGTTTTATCACTTACAAAGCCTGCATGATTATCTTTGGTGTTAGGATAAAAAAAAAAGTCTTCGTTTATTAATGTGATCGATGCTTTGAACTAAAGATGCGTTCTTTTTATCTAGTAAAAACTATTTCCCACATCACCCAGAGATCTAATGCTATAATCTGCTTGGAGCAGTGATATACCTGATGGGGGCTAAATTTCTACACATTTTTGTTCTTTTTCGCTGTTGTGAGAAACAGTGTTAAAAAAAAAACATGATTTCCAAGATCAGCATACGAAAAGTCATGACCTTAGAGGAACTGGAAGCTCACTGCAATGATCAAAATGGAGGCATATGTTTTGAGCACGGTTCTGTACGGCAGTGAGTCAAGGCCGACCTAGCAAAAGAGAGAAAATTAAATTCATTTCACTTGCACGGCCTCCGATTGATCTTGAAAATTACATGGCAATAAAAAGTGTGTAACACTGTGATACTCGCTAGAACAGATCTTTCCGGCATCTTTACAATCCTCAGACAACGCTGCATTAGCTTGATCAAGTCAGACGGACGTATCGTATCATGAAAGTCATCCTTTTTGGTCAACTAGTGACCTGCTCAAGAAAAATTAGTTGTCCCCACCTCCTATATGTGAATGTTATCACATGGGACCTTAAAGCAGTGGACATTGATGCTGAGTACTGGGAAGACATACCCTAAACTGGCACTATGTGGAGAGAGATGGTCACCAATAAAGCATTGGTTTCAGCTCTGGAAGAAAAGCGTGCCAAACGAAAATTGGCTGGCTCCTCTACCAAAAGCGAATGCCATCTTAACCTCCGACACATGTGGACGGGAGTGTCTTTTGACAGTAGGGCCAAACAGTCACATGAAAAAGTGCTCTACGAGACTGAATGAGGCCTACAACATATGTAGGTATTTGTGTATAAAGTACTAATATTCTGATGTGTAATATATATCAGAAGCACAAAAAAAAAAGGCTGAAGACGCTGCAATTGCTAGTGGGTATGAAAAGAACAAAAGAAATAACTGTGCCTTATGAATAGGTTTGAACAAAAGAAATAACTGTGCCTTATGAATAGGTTTGAACAAAAGAAATAACTGTGCCTTATGAATAGGTTTGAACAAAAGAAATAACTGTGCCTTATGAATAGGTTTGAACAAAAGAAATAACTGTGCCTTATGAATAGGTTTGAACAAAAGAAATAACTGTGCCTTATGAATAGGTTTGAACAAAAGAAATAACTGTGCCTTATGAATAGGTTTGAACAAAAAGAAATAACTGTGCCTATTGAATAGGTTTGAACAAAAAGAAATAACTGTGCCTTATGAATAGGTTTGAACAAAATAAGCATCTATGCTTAAGTAGTGTGTGGGTCAGCCAGGACTCATGGATTGATTTGCCAATGCTCTCGCATGCACACGAGCATATACTGATAACAAAAAAAGTAATATAGAGTATTACTGATAACAAAAAGTAATATAGAGCATCATAGATAAGTTTATTAACAATCCTTTTACCTCTTTTGTTCTTTTATTTTTAAATGCTAATATTTGTGCCCTGAGACTGCCAACTCGACTGTATACTACTATGTATAGAGATGTATCTTATGGAAAGTATTAGTCAAGAAGTTCTGGTGGGATTGAAAAAAAAAAAGTGGGGAGTGGTGCTTTACCTGTAATAGGTGCTAACATCAATCGTGGCCCACCGATATAAACTACCCCTCCCCTACATTCCAAAGTGGTCCAGGCTAAAGCAGTAGACTGGACTCAATGACATGATAGCTGAACTGATCTGCATATGATGAGATAAAATCTCTCTCTCTCTCTCTCTCTCTCTTTCTCTCTCTCTAACTCTGTGTTTTTCACTCATACTCTTTTTCTCTTTGTTTCTATCACACACTCCCTCTCTCTCTCTCGTCTCCTTCTATTCCTCCCTGTTATCTCCCTCCTCCCCCCTCCCCAGACCTGCTTTCCCATATCTCACAATTAAACAGTTATCAAGACAATGCGTGAACTCAACAAAAGATTTACAACTTAAGCGTTGCACTGAGTGACACCCTTCGTTGCACTGAGTGACACCCTTCGACCCACATGCTTAAAACATATCCCCTCCCCACCCCACTCCCTACACACATTCCCTACCACACTTTCTCCATCGCATGGTTTTGTTCTTGACTTTGGCGCCCCCACCCCTTTCTCCCCGCCACATCAAAACATCGACATTCACTTTTTTAATTATTTATAACCGTTAGCTCTAACCCCCCTAATGGAGGTGTCACTCCGGGTGCAATGGTCCGTTCAGTCGAGTTACGGGATAGTCTCCCACGGGGCGAAACAAAACCGAATGTCAAAAATGCAACAAGAAAATTGATTCGTTTTTTGTTATGTTCCTGAAATCATTCTTCTGGTGTTGAAACTGATCTAAAAAATGTATATCAAATTCGAAAAGTAAATCTGGAAAAAAAATAATAGTCTTTAATTTTGAACAAGTATTTTACACAAATGGAGGGGTTATACACTGAGAGCCCAAAGATTGATGAGAATAGATGGTGGAGGAGAATAAAAATAATCCAAATTGTGGCGCCCCAACGGCCTTACAAAGAACTGAACAGGTGAGGATGAATAGACAGACAAACAGACAGACAGATTTTTATTTTTAGATGTAACAATAAAAGGTTATCTTGGTACTGGCTCTAAAGTTAGATGAACGCTTTAAAAACAAATTGTTTGAATAAAAAGTAGGACTGGATAGCAACAAGATTTAAATGAATAAACAAAACAAAAAAAAAACGAAATAATATTTATATTTCTATTGTTTGATCCGACAGTGAGTGCAGTGGATGCCAGATCTAGGTCTAGATACAGACTCCGTAACCAAAGTTACTTCGACCTAGACAGGATACATGTATACCTGACAGCACTGAGCAAAAACAAAAAAAAATAGTCCTAAAAATAAATTTTAACAAAAAAACAAATACATTAAAAAAACAACAACCTTAGAGGAAGTGTATTTGTATCAATTAGTTTGGATTCAGTCATATCATTAAGTTTGAAATAAACCCAGACCTACAACAATAAATCTGTGTAATTAGAAATATGTTTACCAGCTAAAGGAGGAGTGGAGGGGGGTATCTGGAAAAAGGTTTGAAAATACGCTCTGTTTCTTTCACTTGTATGAACCAGTTTGGGGGAGGAGGTAGGGGGGATCTGGGTGACCTTTTTTTTAAAAAAAAAAAGGCAAGTGACCTGATTTCGAACTCTACGTCTAACCATTGTACCCTGGGGGGGGGGGGGTGCTTACGAAAACAGGATTTAATAGTTATTAACAAACTTTTGTTTCTACAAATAATAAAGGGGACTAATTCCACTTATACACCTTATCAGTCAAGTACACTTTCTTTCCTTTTTTGAGATACCAAACAAAATAATTAATTAATAATAATTAACTATTAACTAATTAGTTAATTTTATTTTTTTTTGTGTTGGCTGTAAAAGAAATAATTGTGCAAAATTGGGTGTGGGAGAAATTGCGTGTACAAACGTTTTACCAGACAGACAGGCACGGTGAGTTGATAATATCAACTTGATATAAGCTTTGTAAAAAAAAAAGTGAAATTGTTGATTTAACATGCAAAAGATAAATGTTTGTATTTTGTAGTGCATAACTTCTGATATTTCTAAGCCTGCTTTTTTCTTTAAATCTTCATTACTTACTAAAGTTATAGGCGGACTCTTATGGGGCCGCCTCCGAGTTTGTGTAAAACACAGACTCTCTTTTTAAACTTGTTTATTTATTGCAATGATTAAAGAATGATGGTCTTTGAGATATGAGTTACCAACTGCCTCATCTGTATGTCACAGTGACAATAAGCCCATAAGTCTATGACATGTCACTAGTACACACACTGCTGTCATGTCGAATCAGACATTGTAATTTGTCTGGTGCAAATAGTGTGACATTAAATAATGTCCAAGTTAAGAATAATAATTAACATGTTAAAATTATTTAACCCCAAAATCTAGAAACTAGGTCAGGTTCGTCAAGATGGCTGTCTAGACGGAAGTGTCGCGCGAGATTCGCATTATGAACTTTAATACGAACAGAAGTGCAATATAATAATAATAATAATAATAATAATAATTGTTTCACTTTAACGAAACTCGACCCTGGCAGTGCTAGAGAATGATCACTCGTTCGTCTCTAACATAATGATAAAAAGAATCATAATCAAAATCATAATAAGATCTGTCTTCGAGTCTGAAGATTAATGAAGAGTGCAGTATTTCCTGTGACTACGCAGCCCCAGATGTGACCTGCATATTTTGCCACATCTGACGCTTAACCATTGTCCACCGTTGGCCGTTTTAGATTCTTTTCATCAGGTTTCTCTCAGACCGTACGGCAAAGTGTCCAATGTGTTCCATCTTCGACGTCTACTGTCCCATACAAAAACAAAAGAAATAGCCATAACAGAGCTTCTTTAATAATAATCATAATCATAAGCCAATAGGGCTCCACAGTCACATGAAAAACTGTTGTATGAGATAAACCATAGCCGTTCTGCGAGATGAACCATAGCCGTTCTACGAAGATAAACCATAGCCGTTCTACGAGATGAACCATAGCCGTTCTACGAGATAAACCATAGCCGTTCTACGAGATAAACCATAGCCGTTCTACGAGAAAAACCATAGCCGTTCTACGAGATAAACCATAGCCGTTCTACGAGATGAACCATAGCCGTTCTGCGAGATGACCCATAGCCGTTCTACGAGATTAACCATAGCGTTCTACGAGATAAACCATAGCCGTTACGAGATGAACCATAGTCGTTCTACGAGATTAACCATAGCCGTTCTACGAGATAAACCATAGCCGTTACGAGATGAACCATAGCCGTTCTACGAGATTAACCATAGCCGTTCTACGAGATAAACCATAGCCGTTCTACGAGATGAACCATAGCCGTTCTACGAGATAAACCATAGTCGTTCTACGAGATAAACCATAGCCGTTCGACGAGATAAACCATAGTCGTTCTACGAGATGAACCATAGCCGTTCTACGAGATAAACCATAGTCGTTCTACGAGATGAACCATAGTCGTTCTACGAGATAAACCATAGCCGTTCTACGAGATGAACCATAGTCGTTCTACGAGATGAACCATAGTCGTTCTACGAGATAAACCATAGCCGTTACGAGATGAACCATAGCCGTTCTACGAGATGAACCATAGCCGTTCTACGAGATAAACCATAGCCGTTCTACGAGATAAACCATAGCCGTTCTACGAGATGAACCATAGCCGTTCTACGAGATAAACCATAGTCGTTCTACGAGATGAACCATAGCCGTTCTACGAGATAAACCATAGTCGTTCTACGAGATAAACCATAGCCGTTCTGCGAGATGAACCATAGCCGTTCTACGAGATGAACCATAGTCGTTCTACGAGATAAACCATAGCCGTTCTACGAGATAAACCATAGCCGTTCTACGAGATGAACCATAGTCGTTCTACGAGATGAACCATAGTCGTTCTACGAGATAAACCATAGCCGTTCTACGAGATAAACCATAGCCGTTCTACGAGATGAACCATAGTCGTTCTACGAGATGAACCATAGTCGTTCTACGAGATAAACCATAGCCGTTCTACGAGATGAACCATAGCCGTTCTACGAGATTAACCATAGCGTTCTACGAGATGATCCATAGCCGTTCTACGAGATAAACCATAGCCGTTCTGCGAGATAAACCATAGCCGTTCTGCGAGATGAACCATAGCCGTTCTACGAGATGAACCATAGCCGTTCTGCGAGATGAACCATAGCCGTTCTACGAGATGAACCATAGCCGTTCTGCGAGATAAACCATAGCCGTTCTGCGAGATGAACCATAGCCGTTTTGCGAGATGAACCATAGCCGTTCTACGAGATAAACCATAGCCGTTACGAGATGAACCATAGCCGTTCTACGAGATTAACCATAGCCGTTCTACGAGATAAACCATAGCCGTTCTACGAGATGAACCATAGCCGTTCTACGAGATAAACCATAGTCGTTCTACGAGATGAACCATAGCCGTTCTACGAGATAAACCATAGTCGTTCTACGAGATAAACCATAGCCGTTCTGCGAGATGAACCATAGCCGTTCTACGAGATGAACCATAGTCGTTCTACGAGATAAACCATAGCCGTTCTACGAGATAAACCATAGCCGTTCTACGAGATGAACCATAGTCGTTCTACGAGATGAACCATAGTCGTTCTACGAGATAAACCATAGCCGTTCTACGAGATAAACCATAGCCGTTCTACGAGATGAACCATAGTCGTTCTACGAGATGAACCATAGTCGTTCTACGAGATAAACCATAGCCGTTCTACGAGATGAACCATAGCCGTTCTACGAGATTAACCATAGCGTTCTACGAGATGATCCATAGCCGTTCTACGAGATAAACCATAGCCGTTCTGCGAGATGAACCATAGCCGTTCTACGAGATGAACCATAGCCGTTCTGCGAGATGAACCATAGCCGTTCTACGAGATGAACCATAGCCGTTCTGCGAGATAAACCATAGCCGTTCTGCGAGATGAACCATAGCCGTTCTGCGAGATGAACCATAGCCGTTCTACGAGATGAACCATAGCCGTTCTACGAGATGAACCATAGCCGTTCTACGAGATGAACCATAGCCGTTCTGCGTCTAAAGGAGCCAAAAAAAAAATGAGTTCATGGAAGGGGAAGAAGATTTGTTTCTGAAGCTCAGTCATGGCAGTGTAGAGTATGACTGTATAATATTCAATACTGTAATGATTATAATAATAATAATAATAATATTGGTGATGGTGATACAACCATACACATTAGGTTGCAATTAACATAAATTTGAACAACTGTAAACTGCTTGTGAGACCCACGGTTAACGAGGGTGTCATGTGGCCAGAACAACGACCAACTCCCTTCACTTTCCCTAACGAACATCATGTATCCATTATAGCCACCTAAAGATCCCGAATTTGAAAATCCCACTCTTTACCAGGATTCAAACCCTGGGCCCATCGGTTCTAAAACCAAGTGCTTTACCATTCAGTCACCGCGCCCCCCTAAAGAAACGTAAAATGTAAAATACTCTGTACCAAAAAATGCATCCTATGCCTGGGATAAGAAATGGTAGAGGGGATTACGCTTTGGGCTGTCGTCAAGATGAATCTGAGTTCGACTCCTGCCCGCTGTCATCTCGTGCTGTCCTGAAAGAGGTTTCGGGCTAGGTTACGTGATAATTTGCATTTCGGAAGCAACGTCCGAAACACACAAACTAAAACAAGGACTTCAGAATCAAGACAATATCAACACTAACACAAGGACTGCAAGGAATCAAGACAATATCAACACTAACACAAGGACTGCAAGGAATCAAGACAATATCAACACTAACACAAGGACTGCAAGGAATCAAGACAAAATCAACACTAACACAAGGACTGCAAGGAATCAAGACAATATCAACACTAAAACAAGAATAGTTACAACAATGCTATTAGTTAGACCATTATTATAATGTGCTTTCTTTGTTCTCAACTAGGAAAAAAACAACACAATGAAAATACAACAGACACAAAATAGAGCCGTGAAATTTATTAACAAACTAATATTCACATTTGATTAGAGAAACATCTTTAGTAAAATCACTAAATTTAGAGACACTTCAGGACAAAGAAGAAAAGTTAAAGTAGCAAAAATATATAAAACATTGGACACTCATTCACAAATACAAAAAAACAAATTCAGAAAGACACAAAGATAAAGGAACGTTTCTCATTCCATATGCTAGGACAAACTTCTACAGGTGCTCAGGGCCGGGCTTTGATAATCGGAGGTCCTAGTTGAAGTGAATTTAGTGGCTCCAAATGAAACAGAAAAAAAAAAATAAATAAACATAAAAAAAAAATCACGCAATTTGTTTCAAACATAGAGGCTAGTGAGCTTCAACAATAACATTGAGCTAACATTTGGGCTAACATTGGGCTAACATTGGGCTAACATTGGGCTAACATTGAGCTAACATTGGGCTAACATTGGGCTAACATTGGGCTAACATTGGACTAACATTGGGCTAACATTGGGCTAACATTGGGCAAACATTGGGCTAACATTGGGCTAACATTGGGCTAACATTGAGCTAACATTGGGCTAACATTGGGCTAACATTGGGCTAACATTGGACTAACATTGGGCTAACATTGGACTAACATTGAGCTAACATTGGACTAACATTGGGCTAACATTGGGCTAACATTGGGCTAACATTGGGCTAACATTGAGCTAACATTGGGCTAACATTGAGCTAACATTGGGCTAACATTGGGCTAACATTGGGCTAACATTGGGCTAACATTGGGCTAACATTGAGCTAACATTGGGCTAACATTGGGCTAACATTGGGCAAACATTGGGCTATTTCTTCTCTAAAATATTGGTTTGAGTGCTGTGCGAGGTCACCAATCGGAGACAACCTAGTTTGCTTATGCCTAAGGTCGGCCCTGAGGTGCTTCTTCTTTCCTAGTGCTATTAAACCATAATATAGGTTGCCTGAATCAGACAGTAAAAACCAACGATTTGACATATTCTAAATCACAGATTAACATGCATGAAAATAAATGGATAAAGGTCTACGAGTAGTACGAAATTATTTTCTTCCTATAACAAACGTCTGTAATTTATAAGATAAGATGAAAACACATTATTCAAAGTTAATGATCACACAGAGCAAAAAGAATCATCCCAGAGAAAAATGTTTCAAACCTAAGTACAGTACTAGGTACACATGGAGGCGCGGTGGCTGAGTTGTAAAGCGCTTGACTTCCGAGCCGGGGGTCCGAAATCCTGGTGAAGACTGATATTTTTAATTTCGGGATCTTTGGGCGCCCACCCAGCTTTAATGGGGACCTGACATTAGTTGGGGAAACGTAATGGCGGTTGTTCGTTGTGCTGGCTACAGATAGAGATGACCTTTACATCATCTGCCCCAAGGTCCGAAAGGGGAACTTTACTTACTTTTACTAGGTACACACACGAAACAATTATTTACAAACACCTTTTACAATTCTCAGAAACATAATTTTGTTTAATTTCCTAGGACAAATTCATTTAAGTGGTCTATCTTTGCAAATACCATTAGATCAAGAAGCCATTGCTTCTATTAGTAAGGAACAGCAAAGGATTTTCTAAGCGTTTAAATCTGAAATTAACACCAATGACTAGATTAACATGAATGCAATAGCATACTTTAAAAAAAAAATACGTCTGTAACTTATAAGACAAGACGATACTTGATGCTGAGTTTGAAATTCCTTCATTTCTTTCTTTCACGTGTGAAGTTTCATTAAAAATATAAATAGGCCTATTAGCTGGACATTTAATATGTTGCAAGTTTATAACGAACTCCTTATATTGATCTCAATAAAACTAATTAGACATTCAATCGCTGAGGGAATTTCGGACACGGAAGACATACAAGTTTTTTTGTTAAATGTCAAATGTCATGAGAATGACATAACAAAGCTAATGAATCAGTCATTCAACTTGTTGTAGTTATTTCTTTTACGACGTCCAGATGTGGATGTAATAGTCAAAGGTTCAAATGAAAGGAAAAACATTCACTGTTTAGAAACAACAAACGTAGAGATCATAATGAATGGTGCCTTTCCTGCCCTGATTTATCATCTCTTCGTCCGTCCGTCCGTCCGTCTATCTATGTATCTATCTATCTATATATTGATATGTCTGTCTGTCTGTCTATCTATCTACCTATCTATCTATCTGTCTGTCTGTCTGTCTGTCTGTCTGTTTTTCTGTTGGTCTCTCTTTCTTTATTTCTGTCTGTCTGACAGTCTTTCAGTCTATTTATCTGATATAACGTAACAAATACGCAATGAATGTGTATATAAAGACTCAACTCTTTTCTTGTGGGCGGACAAGATTTCTCTTTTTTTATTCTTTATATGTGACGTGGTAGTCAGCCATTTTTAAGCTATATATAGATACACACACATACACGCACACACACACACATTATATATATATATATAAATAAATATATATATATATATATATATATATATATATATATATATATATATAATGTGACATTGGTCGCCCAGACCACACAGGACATGTCACATGATGCAAATGACTTTCACTCATCGCCTGTTGCTTAAGTTCACCAACGAATGGAAACAAGAGAAGCGGGGGGGGGGGGGGGGAGGGAGGGGCAGCTATACACGGCGAATAAAAGACACACTAGCGCAACTACCTGTAAACACACACACGACACAATAAATCTCTTGTAATTAGGTCGAGAAAGTTGAAGCTTGAGAGTAAAATAGTCACGCATCTTAATCACAAAAAAACTTTATAAAGATTTTAAAAATAAAGGCGGAAGCTGCTAAGCAAGGTAGGAGGAGAATTCAATTAGTACAAGTCATTAGTGGTCATGTAGGTCAACTAGCACTGGAGCTAATAAGATAAGATAAGATAGAAATCGAGCCTTGATTCAATGATAAGTACAAGTCATTAGTGTTCATGTAGGTCAACTAGCACTGGAGCTAATAAGATAAGATAAGATAAGATAGAAATCGAGCCTTCATTAGTACAAGTCATTAGTGGTCATGTAGGTCAACTGGCACTGGAGCTAATAAGATAAGATAAGATAAGATAAGATAAGATAAGATAGAAATCGAGCCTTGATTCAATGATTAGTACAAGTCATTAGTGGTCATGTAGGTCAACTGGCACTGGAGCTAATAAGATAAGATAAGATAAGATAAGATAGAAATCGAGCCTTGACTTGGTTCCTAACTCTCAACCATTTTCATTGGATTTTCAATCAAATGACCACAAGAGCCTTTAATTGTTCTCACTGCCGCCAACGCGGAAATAGGAATGATAAATCTTTGCTAGTAAAAAAAAATATCTTTTCTGATTACGCCAAAGCGTAAGCAACTGTTTCTTTGCAATGCGTTTTAATTAATTAACTTTTTTTTTTAATCAACCCCCTATGAATAAAAAAAAAAGCTTTTTAATATTTTGTCTCTGAAAAAAAAAAATTGGCCGGAATCGGAACTCCTGAACATGAACGGTCTTCAATACAAATCAGATAACTCGAGTTCATATAGTGTATATTAACAATTACACTCGCGTCCTGTTCAAAGTAATCGCATTAAGAGTAATGATCGTATTTATGAAGAAGCTAAATTGCTGAGCTGTCACTAATTCCTTCGACAAAGTCTTATTACATTGGTGTCAGAAGCAATGCTATATGGAAGGAGGAAGATAAGGAGATAGTCGTATAACTTTAGCCGGGAAAGAGTTGCGTGTTGTTGTTGTTTTTATACACCAACAGGATAAATAATATAAAAAAAAGGGGGGGGGGATCCTTCTAGCGCCCACACATCCACATCTACTCCATCATCCACTTTCTTATTGCACCACTAGCATCTCGTGTACTGATGACTTATCGTGTATAATAATAATTGAGATAAGTATGGCGATTACATTGGGAAATGGCGGAGGTATTGAGCGCCACTTAACGGCAATTGAGGCAGACGATCCCGCCTGATCCATGGCGAAATTATTTGACTTCCTCCTCTCATTATCTCCCCCTCTTTGCCCCCAAACCGTTGTAATCTTTTCTTTTTGTTTGTGAGCGTGTTTGTTTGCGAGTGCTAGAGTTTGTCGGTAGCCTACTGTTCTTGTTTTCAATGCTTTATTATAATGTCATTTTCGAATTTTAAAGTAGGTAGCCTTTTGTTTGCATAAGGAAGCTTGGCATACATTTTTTTTTAAACTTAGATTCAAATTATTATAATTCATATGTCCTTTTATGGCTTACTAGGTTTTCATTGTCGTCTTACTTGTGGACCTGGATCCTCCTTAACCGTTCTGCTCATGGAGGGAGGGGGGGGTGCAAGCTCTCTCAAGAGATGGGTCACTTGCGACACCGGCAGCCTCTTCCCAGTTAGTACCTGCGGATTTTTTTGTGTTTTAAGATGGTGCGACATCAAACACACAATAATATAAATCACAGACTAAACAATGATACAATGCTGTATATATATATATATATATATATATATATATATATTGTACTTTTCAGAAAGTATATTAATTTTTTTCTTGTCGTTATGGTAATGCCACGGTGAAGCTCCGGGTCATACGGGTTTAAATAAAGGAAGCTGATTCTTGCTCTCTAGGCCGGGATTTCATGAAACATTTTACTTAAAAAATATATATCTTTTACTAATAGCTTTTTATTTTTTCATGAATCTCGTATTTCAGGCTTTGTATTTTTTAAATTGCTTTTTTTATTGTTGAAATGTAAAGTATTTTTGGTGTACTTTTGGTATGAAGTCCCTGCAGCAATTACACATTATAAGAATACTTCTTACTTCCCTTTAAGCTGTTAGATACTACATGATAGTACCAGTAAATAGAGTCCTAACGGAACGGAACTAGTACCACTACTACACGAAATCTCATAATTTAATGGCTCAGTGTTTGACCAGATCAGTGAAATTGCCTGTGATATTCATTCGACTCTCCCTTTGCTTCCTATTCACGTACTTCCGAGAACAACAAAATGTAACTCTCCGAAGCTTTCTCTAGAAAGTCAAGTGTCGTACAAGTTACGATTGTATTAAGTTTTAAGTTTTTGATTTTCTTAACCGCGTGCTTCCATTCTAGTCATTTTTATTTTTTTATCAATGTGAAAGAGAATCAGCCTCTCCTGTCAATTCAAAAATTGTCATCCTAACTGATGCTTCTAGCACTACTATATAGTGTTAAACCAGTTCTGTCAAAACTTTTATTTCTCTGGAGGGGGAAGACGTATACTTTCAAAACTATTTTAATAAAAAATGCAATCCTGTGCGCCTTATGCACAATGGGTAGAAGTTAAATAGGCCCGGAATCAACGCGTCATGGGCCTCGTATAGCCCGCAGGCCCGTAATTTGGGTTTAACCTTCAGTAAATAATGAGAGGCCGGAACTGGCCCCCAGAAGACATAGAAGAAAAACATACGTATAGCTGACTGACCTGGAAAACCACTGCGAAGTTTATCTTGGGTTATCTCAAGATCTGACCAAAGCGTAATAATAATATGTATAGTTACATTATGGCAATCACGCACACTCCAAGTTTTTTTTTTTTTGTTTCTTCCACTTAAGTTTAAAACCCCAAAATTTCCAAGAAAAAAAAAATTAAACTTCTATAACCTAATCAGTACTTCCTGTCTAAGTCTGGGGAAATCCTGTCAAGGGTTTATTATCATTATTATCGTTGTTGTAATGAGCTGGGCTATTGAAAGATCGCCATGGGTGTCTCAGTGGTCAGTTTTAACGTGTTGGTAGTGCTACTGTGGGAGGAGAATGCAGTGAGATTTATAACGAATATTCACATTTGACTAGAGTAACACCTTCAGTAATATCACTAAATTTAGAAACCCTTCCGGAATGAAGACTTAAAAGTAAAGTAGCAATTATACATAAAACACTGAACCATAATCTTCAAATACAAAATACAACATCTAATAAAATACTCAGAAAGACACAAAGATAAAGGCACATTCTTTGTTCCATATCCTAGGACAAATTTGTACAAATGCTCCGTCTTTCCTAATGCTATTAGAGCATGGAATGGGTTAGTCAGGAAAACCAATGACGTGGCAGAATTGAAGTCGTTGATTGCATGACTAGATTGACCTAGGAACACGGGTAGGACGTAATCATATTCTTTTGTGAAGTACCGTGCGTATTTCATAAGATTTAAAATCCTGATGTTTACATAAGATATCAAGTTATATTTGCATAGTTGTTAATAAAATTTCAATTATCTACACAATACAATTCGCATTATTTACATGACTGTGAAATCAGTTCCTTTATATGGCACAGAAACTCGGAGAGTAATAGTAATACAAGCAAGCTCCAAGCCAGTGGCGTAACTAGGAATTTGCCATCATTTGGTAGGCACGGAGAGGGCTTGACCTTTTTGGGGGGCCCTGCATTTTGCGTAATATTTAATGTAAAAAAACAACAACACTCATTTGGGTCCCCCCTCATGTGGGGGCCCGGGGAGATGTTCAAATTCTCCCCCTTTCCCCCCCCCCCCCCACCCTAGCTACGTCTCTGCTCCAAGCAGTCCTACACAAACGCTTGCGGCCTATAATAGATGCTAAGATGGCCGAACAAAATTTTTTAACAACCGTATGTGGGGAAACAACCCAGCTAACACCAACAAAAAAAAAAAAAAAAGAGCTAGCAATCAAACGAGTGGGGGCTGGGTGTTGGGCAGACAATGAACAGCAAACAGCATTGTAAAGCAGGCTGGAACCCAAAAGGGGAAGAGAAAAGCTGGAAGACAAAAGCAGACATGGAGAAGATCAGATGACCAAGAACCAAAGATGGCGGAATGGACATGAACCCAACTTACGGAAAAGGCCCTAGATGACGTGGTACAGCTGTGGACCTATGCTTCCAAGATTCCTGTAACTGCTAAAAGCAAAGTCTAGTTTATGTCTATGGCCATATGAGAAGATCTTCGGGGCCCGCAAAGACCTTCTTTCAGGGAAAATACCAGGAAACAGAAGAAGAGGCAGACAGAGCAAGCGATGGGAGGACAACATGAAAGAATGGACGGGCCTGCCATTGAAAGAGGTTTTAACTTAAGGCAAAAGACAGAGAGGAATGGAGAAAGACGGTCGACAAGTCTTGCCTGGTGCCCCAACGGTCCAACAGACTAAGAGACAGGTAAAGGTAAAAGTTTAATGACTGGTTTGAAATAAGGCTTTTTTCCCTACTATCACGTGATATTGTTTGTTTGTTTTGTAATTATTTCTTTAAAACGTTTTTATTGGTGATAATTAGTTGAATACATTCTTAAAGATAATTACTATTTTTAATACATCAATGCAGATGATTAATGCTGTATTTAATATAAATGTCATCTAGCGAGGGTCTAATAGCACTATATACAGGGACGGATTCATCTATAGGCAATACAATCTCTTGCTTAGGGCCCCCCCAAGAAATATTTAGCACTTTCATATAATTTCTGATCGTATAAAGGATCCAATATCTCAGAGAGTTAAGGTTACTTTCAAGTCTAAATAAGGCACTGCCTATAAGGTAAATCCTGCCCTGCATAGTTTTATTTAAAGGCGCAACGTGGACAAGAAGAATGTCTTACATTCAGTGAAATAAAGGTTTGTTTCGTACAATTTAAAACTGAAAAATAAATAAGAGATACTTTTTTATTTATTTATTATTATTATATATATATTTTTTTTTTGGAACTAACGTTTAAGTGGAACTGGGCAGTTTGTTTGTATTTATTATTTATACATTTATATATTTCATGGCTGCTAACATTTCATATTTTTTATAATCTTGTTATAAATTAGAATTTGAGAACAAATGTGTTATTTTAAGAGTCTTTTGTCATGTCTCTGGTATATAAACTTCTATTGTTAACATTTGGAACAATGACTAGACAATAAAAGAAATATAGACTATTAGATAGATGTCATCACTGCTCTGTAAAACAGAATAGAATTGAAGTACGAAACGATGTGGGCCATAGGCATATGACATATGCTGACATATGCTGACATACGCATAGACATAGTTCCCCCCCCCCTTTTCTCTTCTATTCTTAGGAAAGATGGTATGGGGTTCTGTCCATTAAATCATTGATACACCTGTACTTAAACGACCTTTATATGTGATACAGCATTAATCATCTGCATAGGTGTATTACAAACGTTTAATTATCCTTAAGAATGTATTCAATTAATTATCACCAATATAAATGTATTACAGAATTAATTAGTCATACCAAGTCGTTGTTTTCGTGTAGTCACTAAACGTATCTGTGTCTTGTGTGACTGTGTTTACTTTTTTTTGTGTAATGTGTTTTTGATAAGAAACAGAGTCAATTTGATCACATTCAATTCCCAATAAGGATCAATAAATCAGTATTAGTCTTTAAATACTAATTATCCTTCAGAATATTTATAATAATATTAAACTTTAAATCAGCAATTGAAATAGATTACAATATTAATTATTCATGCCAATGCATTATTGAAATATTCAATATGCAAATTTAGTAAAGTTGAAATAATCCTTTAAATTAGGAATATAGTAAATTATTGCCAGTTACCTTACACATGCTTACCCAAAACTCACAATAATGTATTTTTTATTGCTGAATGTGTCAAAGAACTATTGGACTTTACTAGTAAATAAAGACATTGACCTTCAAAACTTCGGAGATCAGGCATTTCGTGTGAGATGTGGATTATATGGCTTAAAATGTATGCGGACTTTCATGCGTCTAGGGCAGGAAAAAGGACAAGCAAATGAAAGCAAGAACTATGAACAATTTCTGAACAAAGCTTTTACATTTCTTGTTGTGTTACCATAAAATTCGTTTTTTTTTTTTTTTGTTTTTTTTTTTTTTTTTGCAATGTATTTTTTGGATAATAAAGTGGGAAAAAAATATTGCTTGTACTCCTAAATCTACCATATAATGACTAAGTGATGAACTTCAGCGGTAATAAGAACAGTGTATCCGAGTGTGAACTATGTATAACTTTTCAATAACCTTGACTGCTCAACAGTACTACATGGTCTGGACGTGGATGCGTTAACCTGTTTGTCTTGTGTGTTAGTGTAAAGGAAAGTATAATCAGAATAAACCATTTTAAAAAATTGATGTTTCATTCATATATATGCAATACGAAAGTATTAGAAGTATTTCCAGTATGGTGACGTGCACAGGCGCATTAATATAAGACTATTGTCTATTGAAAGTCGCTTAATTATATAGTTCTGTTTATATCATTGGTTACAGACTTTTATCAAGACCAGGGACATTTTAATTCCAGACACGTCATGGACTGCGTGGATGCAAACCATAATGGTCGAGTCTGGTGGAACCAAGGCTTTGCGGTTCGTTACTATACGGGTACCGTAGGCGGTGGTCTTGACGGACCGCATTACTCGGCGCCACGCGCTGTAGTTTTAGCACCACTGGTATATGTAAACATTGTTGACAAATAGTTTTTTTTTTTTAATTTAAGAAGAAAAATTAAGGAAAGCAAAAATAATAATAACATTGAAAAAAAATGTGGAAAGAGAAACGGTGGGTCACAAGGGGAAAATATAGAAGTAAAAGAGAAAGAGAGAGAGAAAGAGAGAGAGAGAGAGAAGGAGAGAGGCGGAGAAAAAAAGAGAAACAATTAGGAAAAAAATAAAGAAATAAAAAGAAGAAATATAGATAAGAATAAGAAAGATCTAGATGATGAGGAATTGACAGCAAGAAAGAGAGAGTGAGAGAGAGAGAGAGAAAAAGACGGAGAGTATTACTCACTGTTCAATTACAGGACACGCAATCCACAAACCTCGTTAGTACGTGTGATTAGCCAGCGATGGATCCGTTGGCAGCCTCCCCTGATAATCTGCCTGCAGTGGTCATCATCCGTGAAACATTAGAAGTATTAATCTCCGAGGGCGCCAAAACAGTGAAGGCCGCTCAGACACACACGGTATAAATCTAGATCTAGCACGCACGCGAGCGTAGACCTAGCCCTTACAATAGTCACAACTTCGGTAAAGCTGTAAATTTTGTTGTTTTTAATTCCAGCCAAGTCCGCACTTCAAACAAATGTCAACTGCTATGGAAGTTTATAAACAGAAATTATCGACTTCAATAACAACAGCTTCAAAAATGTTTTTTTTTTTTTAAATTAAATCTTTAAGGTAGACAAAGTAGAATGTAGTAAGTAGAAATTCCTATTCACAGGTTCAGATTACAGGAGCAGACGATCGTTGTTTTCGTGTTCCCGCGTGAATAATTAATTAATCATTATAATTATCATTTCGAACAGATAAAGAAGATTCTTAGCACAAAGGAGAAATTCGAATTCTTCCCTTTGTTTTTCTCTGCTGTTGAGACTTCACCATAGCCGATGACGGCAAAAAAAAATAAAAAAAAATGGAAGACAGTCCCCCCCCCCCACTCCCCCATCTTTTTTTCGCCGCCATTATTTGGCTTCGCAGGCGGCCTTTCTTCGCCTCGTTTCTGCAACTGTAAAACTGTTAGTGATTGGCCGGGCCAGTGTCGAGGAACCAATCGGGTGATAAGTAGGCGGGATTTCGGGAGCCTTGGCCGCGAGCTCAGGCGCTCTAGGTGTTAGCTGGTGGGTAGTCGAACCTAGCTCGAAGGGGGATAAGGGGGGGGGGAATAATGTTGAAGGCTTTGGGGGGGAGGGGGTAGTTTGGGCGGCGCGTCAATTTCGGTTGAAAAAAATTGGGAGGGGGGGGAATCTTGCTGAACTAAGGAGAAGGGGTGGAGAACAATAAGGCAAGAAATAGAGAAAAAGAGAGTGGTTGGCGTGGTGGGAGGGGGGAGGGGTTCGTGAAATAACGGAGGAAGGTGGGGGAGGTCTAGGTGGTGAAGCAAGGTGGAGGGAGGGGCGCCGTGTCAACATTGTTTGAAGAACGTGAAGAAAGGCTATGACTGGGTTGATGCAAAGGAGACTCAAACTGCAAGAGTGTTGCCTGGACCAAACGGAGAACAGGAGGAAAAGGTGTGTGTGTGGGGGGGGGGGAGGACGCAGAGGGGAAATAGGGGAGGATTACAGAGTATGAAGAGTGAGCTTAGCAAGAAGCGAGTTTGAGCGGTTAAGAACCATATGTCCTGGTCCTGAATGTTAATCAAACGAGGACAAAAACCGGAACAAGTTTTTAAAACGAGGCACGCTGGTTAACCCAAACCGAGGCAGAGAAACCTTGACTAGAAAAGTTGATAGTGATGACTAGATCTAGAATAATCACCAAAAATAACATAATGATGGTGATAATTACGATGATGTCCGAATTGATGAAATATATATGAATCGACGGAAGACTAGGATTTTTAAGTTCTGAATCTTTGGGCGCCTTAGAGTCCACCCAGCTCTAATGGGTACCTACATTAGTTTGGGGAAAGTAAATGCGGTTGGTCGTGGTGCACATGACACCCTCGTTAACCGTGAGCCACAGTAACAGAAAAACTTTACATCATCCTCCCCATAGATCGCAAGGTCTGAAAGGGAAACTTTACTTTACTATAATTGAATTAGTCGAGCAGATTAGGATGTCCAGCTAGGGCCGGCCTTACGAATAGCGGGGCCCTATTTAATGGATACTTGCGAGACCCATCTTATTTTTTTTTTTTTTTACATTAAAAACAATTAGTATTACTATTAATGAGATCATTATACCAACATCTGTTATACAACATGCATAAGAAGCAACTCAAACGCAATAGTTGCCAGTGGGTTAATGAAAGTGACGCCAGCCGAACGATACACCAAATACGTTAACCCTTTGAGTCCAACATCTTTAAAAGCCTGTGACAAGAACCATGACTGATAGTGATATGCTTAATGTAAATTGCGGGGCCCCTCCCAGGCACAGGGCCCGATTGGAGCAATCGGTTAAATGGGCCTAAGGCCGGCCTTGTCTGGCAGTGATATGACCTAGATATTTTAATCAAAAACAAGTATCACGTATGTGAAACCAGAGCGCAAATAAAAACGGGTTCCATTTGTCTTTTTCTCCCGTAACTTGTAAAAAATTTCATGGCAAGACTAAATAAGAAACACTGAGAAACTTGCTCAGGACTCCCTCAGTTCATTCACCATCTGCAGGTTACGCCGCCTTGGTCACGCCCGGCCCAAGTCCACATCTACGGGTCACTTGCAACTTGCACAAGAAAAACTGGCCGCCTTTACCTCCAGTATTTATATGTTAACAAATGTGTCTTCAAAACAGTGGAGATCGGTGTTGACAGAGTGACAGAGTGAGTAGATATAAGCTTTGTTAAAATACAAAATGACTCGGATGAAACTATGTAAGGAACATTGACATTGAGTACTAGCTGTTTAATAGTCGGGGGAGGGGAGAGGGGGCATAGTCTTATAGATAAACAGTTAAACAGAACTTACAACATTCTTACGTTGTTTGTTGGTATGATCCATTCAAATAAGAACAACTGGAAACGACCAAAAACCCAAACGACCAAAAACCCACACGATCAAAAACCCACACGACCAAAAACCCTCACGACCAAAAACCCACACGATCAAAAACCCACACGATCAACCAGATACATAATTAAAAGTCAGCAAAGGAGCAGTCGTGACCAGAGAATGACGGTCATCCTTAATATCTCATATTATAGTTCTTCTTCTGTTGTTCTCTCTCTCTCTCTCTCTCTATCTATCTATCAATTTCCCCTTCTCTTTGTTACTAATTATAAATGTACATGTAGGTCGTGGTGGCTGAGTGATAACCGAGAGATCTCCAGTTCGATTCCCTGTGAAGTCTAGGATTTTAAACTTCAGGATTTTTTAGGACGCCCCTGAGTCCGCGATACAGTAGTGGGCACCAGATATTTTATGGGGAAAGTAAAGGCGGCTGGTCATTGTACAGGCCAGGAGACACACTCGTTAACCGTCGGCCAAAGAAAGGAATAAGCTTTACATCATCCGTTCTAGAAATCGCAAGGTTTGAAAGGGTTAATTTCCTTTACTTTCGTACTAATATGTATAGTCTGTATGGACTATATGGTGTACGGTATATATGGTATATGGCATATACGCTATGTGACATATATGGCTATGGTTATGCTTGTCTTGGGTGGGGCAAAATATGTAGGTCACAGCTGGGGCTGCGCAGCCACGGGAAATATTGCATTCCTCACTAATCTTCGGACTCGAAGACAAGCCTTATATGGTATATGGAATATATGGTATATATGGTATATATGGTATATGGTATATATGGTATATATGGTATAAATTGTTTCTACTTACAACGTCCTGACCTAGTAGGTGAGTAGACCTTTCTTCCAAACCTTTCTCTCACTATGGTCAAACCTTCAGGTTTCACGGCCTGGTCGGTGGGAGTGAGATGGTTTTAAACCTCCCCAGACATCTGTCAAGACTTTAAGAAGTCGTATCACTCGACAGTGTCCACAGATACCAGTGGTAAGTACTACTAGTGGAGGAGGCGGGGGAGGGGGGGTGCTCGATAGCGACTCAAGTATGCACAGGGGGCGGACTAGAGTGGATACACGGGAAGTCAGGACATGGGCCGGTGATGGTTCTGTCATCTGATGTCAGATTGTGTCATCTTGTGACAGCTGTCATGAGGCAGTGTCAGCATCTTTACCAATGGGTTGAAAAAAAAATGTAGATCTAGATAGATATCTCTTGTTTCCTAGTAAGTTGTTTTCAAGTCGACAAACAAACATCTTGAGTTATCTAACGATGAGTCCATCCCTGCCCCAGGAAGACTGTATTCGCTTTCTTTTTAGTATTACAAAGGTCGTGGTCTTTCTCTAGTTTGTTAAGGCATCTAAGTAGCTAACATTTCTTGGCCTCTATCATATCCAAACTTTGTACTGTGCAGTTATTGGTAATCGATACGGACACGAAATAACTTTTAACGGAAGTGAACCCTAATCCTTAGGAGTCTTAAAACTAGAAATGTTTAACTGGCTTTTGAGGTGAAGAGAGGAACGACAACATGAAACTTGACAATCCATCAACTTATTATTTGACATTCGCTTTATTTAAAAGACTAAGTTCAAAGGTATAAAGAAACTACAACTTTTTTTTTTAACAGAAATAGTAAATAAGAAAATTATGTCTTCTTCTATCTCGGAGGGCAATGGATGCGCCCAGGTGAGTCACTGGCTTTGGTTTCGTCTTGAGACGGGGCAGAATCTGGAGTGACTGATCAAGTCAAGTCTGGAGAAGCAGAGTTTGCCACAGTTCGTGCATGTATATACATCTGTCCTTGAGCTAGATGATAGGGCAGCTCTCTTCTTCTTTCTCTTGAATCATGCAGCTTCGTTTCTTTTGCGAAGAAAATTACAACTTTCAGAACTTGAGATTTATAGGGCAGATGATGTACCGGTCATCTGTTTCTGTGACCCACGGTTAACCATATTGTCAAGTGACCAGCACAGCCGCCTTTACGTACCCCATTTTATTTGAGTTACCTGTTAGACTCTAGGGTGCCCTGAAATTTCAGATGTTTAAACTCAACCACCGCAACATGTAAAACAGAATTAAACTCAACCACCGCAACATGTAAAACAGAATTAAACTCAACCACCACAACATGTAAAACAGAATTAAACTCAACCACCGCAACATGTAAAACAGAATTAAACTCAACCACCGCAACATGTAAAACAGAATTAAACTCAACCACCGCAACATGTAAAACAGAATTAAACTCAACCACCGCAACATGTAAAACAGAATTAAACTCAACCACCGCAACATGTAAAACAGAATTAAACTCAGCCACCGCAACATGTAAAACATAATTAAACTCAACCACCGCAACATGTAAAACAGAATTAAACTCAACCACCGCAACATGTAAAACAGAATTAAACTCAACCACCGCAACATGTAAAACAGAATTAAACTCAACCACCGCAACATGTAAAACAGAATTAAACTCAACCACCGCAACATGTAAAACAGAATTAAACTCAACCACCGCAACATGTAAAACAGAATTAAACTCAGCCACCGCAACATGTAAAACAGAATTAAACTCAGCCACCGCAACATGTAAAACAGAATTAAACTCAACCACCGCAACATGTAAAACAGAATTAAACTCAGCCACCGCAACATGTAAAACAGAATTAAACTCAGCCACCGCAACATGTAAAACAGAATTAAACTCAGCCACCGCAACATGTAAAACAGAATTAATCTCAACCACCGCAACATGTAAAACAGAATTAAACTCAACCACCGCAACATGTAAAACAGAATTAAACTCAACCACCGCAACATGTAAAACAGAATTAAACTCAACCACCGCAACATGTAAAACAGAATTAAACTCAACCACCGCAACATGTAAAACAGAATTAAACTCAACCACCGCAACATGTGAAACAGAATTAAACTCAACCACCGCAACATGTAAAACAGAATTAAACTCAACCACCGCAACATGTAAAACAGAATTAAACTCAACCACCGCAACATGTAAAACAGAATTAAACTCAACCACCGCAACATGTGAAACAGAATTAAACTCAGCCACCGCAACATGTAAAACAGAATTAAACTCAGCCACCGCAACATGTAAAACAGAATTAAACTCAGCCACCGCAACATGTAAAACAGAATTAAACTCAACCACCGCAACATGTAAAACAGAATTAAACTCAACCACCGCAACATGTAAAACAGAATTAAACTCAGCCACCGCAACATGTAAAACAGAATTAAACTCAACCACCGCAACATGTGAAACAGAATTAAACTCAGCCACCGCAACATGTAAAACAGAATTAAACTCAGCCACCGCAACATGTAAAACAGAATTAAACTCAGCCACCGCAACATGTAAAGCAGAATTAAACTCAGCCACCGCAACATGTTAAACAGAATTAAACTCAGCCACCGCAACATGTAAAACAGAATTAAACTCAACCACCGCAACATGTGAAACAGAATTAAACTCAGCCACCGCAACATGTAAAACAGAATTAAACTCAGCCACCGCAACATGTAAAACAGAATTAAACTCAGCCACCGCAACATGTAAAGCAGAATTAAACTCAGCCACCGCAACATGTTAAACAGAATTAAACTCAGCCACCGCAACATGTAAAACAGAATTAAACTCAGCCACCGCAACATGTAAAACAGAATTAAACTCAGCCACCGCAACATGTAAAACAGAATTAAACTCAACCACCGCAACATGTAAAACAGAACTAAACTCAACCACCGCAACATGTAAAACAGAATTAAACTCAGCCACCGCAACATGTGAAACAGAAATAAACTTAGCCACCGCAACATGTGAAACAGAAATACAGCCACCGCAACATGTGAAACAGAAATACAGCCACCGCAACATGTGAAACAGAAATACAGCCACCGCAACATGTGAAACAGAAATACAGCCACCGCAACATGTGAAACAGAAATAAGTAAACAAAAAAAAAACCTAGACAAATTATTTACTGTGTAATATCAGTTTAATTCCGTTCGTCTGGCGTACATTATGTTTACTTAACAAAATTCAGACGTGCATCTAATAAGATAAGATAATTACGTCCTATCTAATAGTGCATGTTCTTTCGAGACTTAAGCTCTGCTAAATCATCGGGACGTATTCTCCGACAAAATGAATTACGCATACCAAGAGTTGCGATGACATGGAGGTCATTACGGGGAAAGCGGAAACAGGGAAATCCTAGTATAACTTGGCGCCACACTTTAATGGAGGACCTCAGAGCGGTGGACACCAGATGGGAAGACGCTTCAGACATTGCCAGTGACAACTCTTTGTGGAGACAGCTTGCCACCCAATCCGCCTAACAGCGCGGGAGGATCTAAGTAAGTATAAGTAAAATCATGTGTTTTTCCTGGCTGATTCAGGCAACACGTTCCATGCTCTTTTGAAATTCTCAGTAAACACTACCCTTTGCTTTATTTGCAATACTACTGTCATTGAGGGCTAATAAATGAATTGGCGTGAAAAACATCTGTAATTTTTTTTTATATTTCTTTTTACTAAATAGCAGGAATTTCGATGTTTGATGAATGGATACCAGCACATATAGAACTAGAATAAAATGAGAAGTCTGACACACTCGCCAAGAGTGGGAGAACTAACTCACAAATAAACTCTGCACAGTATCCAGAAGAAATGAAGAAATTAATTGTAAATGAAATAAATGAGAAATGGACGAGCTCTCATCCAAATCACAAGCAAGATGACGCTTACTATAAGCTATCCCGACAAGATCAAAGTCTAATCTTTCGACTTAGGACCGGACACAACAGAATGCGACAACACATGTACCGGAAGCTCAAAATTGGAACCAGTGAGGTCTGCCCTTGTGGAGTGTCACCAAAGAATGCCGACCACGTCCTCCAAAACTGCTCTCTCTACCAAGAGGCCCGTATAAGACACTGGCCCCAAAACACCCCAATAGAGAGAAAACTATATGGAGAGCTCCCTGATTTGGAAACCACTGCGCAGTTCATCTCATGTCTAGTCATCTGAACACTCCAACATGACAATGAGAACGAAGAAGAAGAAGAAGAAGAAATTGAGGGCTAATAAATGAATTGGCGCGAAAAACATCCGTAATTTTTTTTTTTATTTCTTTTTTACTGAATAGCAGGAATTTCGATGTTTGATGAAGTCCTCTACCCAGGACTGCAGCCACAATGATGCACAATCTCTTTCTCGACCAATTAGTGTTAAAGAATAATTTCGATATCTACTTTCCGTATCGATTGGGACGCTGTAGGTTTTGTTGTTCTTATTTTTGTTACACTTGGTGGCCTCTCTTCCCTGCCTTTTCATTGGCGCCTAGCTACCGTTGCGTGGTTCCCTGAGAGCCGTGTACGTTAGGAACACCAAATGTCAAGCCCACTTCTGGCCCGCTAATGTCAACGGCGCCGTGCTGAACACCGTTAGCGCTTCGAGATGTTGGGAAGTCAACGATATACGAGATCATCAGAACGCAGACATCAATCATGACGTCATAATACAAAAATAAACCAACACTTCAGCCGTTTAGAATTTTAGCTTAATTCCGAAAAAAATAAAAAAAATATATGATACATGCTTTTTTAATATTATTATTTGTGTTCCTTCGCCACAACCTGTCATGAGAAAAGATCAGGGTTCAGGTTCCATTTCAACGCTGAGTAAATTCTAAATGTTTCCTGTCTAATCGTTCAAGGCTTGTCTCTGGCTCGCAGTTGGAAAACGTTTTTACTTAGAGACATTGTGTACAGGAAAAGTAAGATGTTTCTAATGATGTGAATGAGAATGGATTAGATGTCTTACCGTGACACTATGTCATGCATTACAAGTGACATCGTGACAGTCTGCCTGTTATTACACGTAGAGCCGTGACATCATACCAGGTTTGGCATGTAAATACATGATATTAAACCAGTAATTAAATATAACACTGTAACATCACATCAGGTATTGCATGTAACAACGTGATATTACATCGTGTGTCTACGCGTAACAACGTGACATTACACCCTGCATTACATGTAACAACGTGTTATTGCATCATGTATTATATGAACCAACATAACATTACATCATATAGTAAACGAACCAACGTGACATTACATCATATAGTACATGAACCAACGTAACGTTACATCATATAGTACATATACCAACGTGACATTACATCATATAGTACACGAACAAATGTGACATTACATCATATAGTACACGAACCAACGTGACATTACATCATATAGTACATGAACCAACGTGACATTATACCTTGTATTACACATAAGGAAGTACTAAATGTGGCACTATGCCAGGTTAAACACATGACACAGTTGACTATTGTATGACGTAGGACGTATATAAAAGTATGCAGCATATTGAGGTAGATAGGTAGATATTTTTTATAAAATAGAAAAGGAAGATACATTTTGCAGTATTTAGCGATACGACAATAATTTTGCGGTTCTTTCACTTATATACGTTTTTTTTTTAAATATTTTGTTCCTTTCTGTTTATTTTAGGACGTCGCGGTGTGCCCGTTACACGTGTGTGTGTGTGTTGTGTGTGTGTGTGTGTGTGTGTGTGTAGGGGAGTAATGATGTTAAGTCCTTCGAAGAGCGTGTCTGCGAAGCATCCACACAAGCCTGATGCAGTCCCAGCTGCGATGAGCAGGTCACATCTACAGAATGGAAGACCACCGCATCCCTAAACGACTCTTGTATGGCCAACTAAGCGAAGGAAAGAGCTCGCAAGGTGGTCAAAGAAAGCACTTCAGGGACACCCTCAAAGCTTCTCTGAAGGCGTTCAGCATAGACCCAGGCAAGAGGCACAAGACAGAGCATCATGGCGTCGCGCTGTGAAAACTGGCGCACAGGTTGCTGAGGAAAAAAGAACAACGCTGGCAGAAGAAAAACGCCAGAAAAGAAAAGCAAGGCGAACGACACTAGTTCCAGCTGGAATAACCTGCCCAGTGTGCGGCCGAACAATCCGGGCTCACATAGGTCTCACCAGCCACATGAGGAGGCATAAAACCCCAATGCAAAGCCCTCAGCCCCCTGGATGATAAGGTGGTCATCATCGAACCACGATGGACGAACTCTATATATATATAATGGTGTTAAGTCGATGTTGTGGTGAACACATACCCTGGTCACAGAAACCATGTCATTTTAAAAAGTCATGCTACACTATCAGCGATTTGATCTCGAAATGTGACTTACTTGAGGCTCTTCGTCCTTGTACTTACAAAGACATCCTCCAACAACAGCGAGGTTGAGAGACATGTTAAAAAAAAAATGAATCTGCTACCAGACACTTGCGACTTTTATCGTTTGAAAGTGACAATAATTAGAATAGAATAGTCGACTCGTTTCTCCCCCTTTAAGGCAGACAGACCTGGGAGTGGACATAATACTAAGTGCAGGTGTAACTGAATGCGTTCTTTTTATATGCATTTCAAACTTCATGCAGAACTAAAGTGCCATATGACAGACACTTTCATTTAGAACAGACAGACAGACACACACACTAACACACACAATTACATAGAGAGTGAAAGAGAGAGAGAGAGACAGTCTAAGAAAGAGAGGTATGGTACAAGATAGTGATAGTGAATGTGATAGTAAGGAGGCGCGATGGCTGAGTGGTAAAGCGTTTGGCTTCCGAAACGGAGGGTCCCAGGTTTGAATCTTGATGAAGACTGTTTTTTTTTTACTTCGGGATCTTAAAGGTACCTCATAGTCGACCCAGCTCTAATGGGTACCAAACATCAGTAAAGGCGGTTGGTTGTTATGCTGGCCAGAAGACACCCTCGTTAACCGTTGGTCACATAAACAGGTGACCTTAACATCATCTGCCCTATAGACTGCATGGTTTGAAAAGGGAACATTTACATAGTAAGAGTGATAGACAGATAGAAATAAATAGAAGAGCAAAAAGAGAAAGCGATAGAGAGAAAAGGAGAGCGAGAATTGAGTGAGAGAGAGAGAGCAAGAGAGAGAAAGGAAAGAGAGATAGAGAGAGCAAGAGACAGAAAGGAAAGAGAGATAGAGAGAGCAAGAGACAGAAAGGAAAGAAAGATAGAGAGAGCAAGAGAGAGAATAGAAAGAGAGATAGAGAGAGCAAGAGAGAGAAAGGAAAGAGAGATAGAGAGAGCAAGAGAGAGAAAGGAAAGAGAGATAGAGAGAGCAAGAGAGAGAAAAGAAAGAGAGAGAGCAAGAGAGAGAGAAAGAGAGATAGAGAGAGCAAGAGAGAGAGAAAGGAAAGAGAGATAGAGAGAGCAAGAGAGAGAAAGGAAAGAGAGATAGAGAGAATGGAGAGCAAAAGAAAACGAAATAGAAAGAAAGAGAGAGAGAAAGAGAGAGAGTGAGAGAGAGACTGATAGAAAGAGGATAAAAAGCGAGTAAGAAATAGATTTAAAATAGAGAGTAAAAAGAAAGCAAGAGAGAGAAAGAGAGAGAAAAAGAGAAAGGAATACATAGAGAGACAAACTTGAAAGAGAGAAAGTGTGGAGAAAGGGCCAAAGAAATTGAGAGCGATAGAGCAAATTGCGGAGCGACCGTGATATTTGGATTCACTTACACACAAATCTGTACTCAACATTCAGCTTGTTACTTCCTGACTTCCTTTCCACCAACCCTGTAATAAATATTTAGTTACACCCAAGAGATGCACAACAAGAGTCCAAACTTAGCGAGTAGCGTGACACCATCCATGTCAAAGAAGAGTAAATCAAGAAACTGGGTCACGTGCGCAGCGTGCCAGTGCAGCTCAACACGAGGACAGCAGCGGAATCATCTTTGACATTTTCCACCTCAATCTCGCAACTTCTTTAGCCGCAAAAACGCAAGTTGTCTCCACTATTCCACTAACTTCTCTTAGGTCCAACGGTGAAGACCATAACACGGGAAAGAAAGAAAAACTGCTGTATGATTCCTAGTATAGCGTTACGTCACGCGTGTCAACTCATAATAAATCAACAAGATCGTTGCGACTAAAATGCCAACGGGATGAAGATTTCAGTCTAGAGCCAGAAAAAAATTAGTTTTCCTGGCCGTAGCGTTACCATCCTTGTGAAAATATTCTTAAAGAAAGTAGGTATTTAATGACCCAATCGACTCTCAATGACATTCAACTCAACCTAAGAAAGACCCCTGAACCTTAAGTTTTAACCCAATAGATCGTGTCATTCGGGTTCCGTCTCTTTATAAATTGGCAGACCTTTTCATGAGAGTGGCGGTACATTATAGGAGCATAACGTGCTTCTTCGATGCACACCATCTTTTTCATTGCTATCAAGAGACATACCTCTCAACTTGATGCATGTACACAACTTTTCTGCTCAAACTATTGTCTTACCATTGTGTATATCTTGATTTGATTTGATTTGTTGATTTGAGGCACATCGGCACAATTTAGGCCATGTCGTGCCTGCAGTCCCTCAAGGACCACTCTCTCTCTAAACAACAAGGGCCAGATTCTATACAGTCATATAATTAAAATCAAGGTCTATTCACAGTTAAAATAGTAAAGGTAGTAAAAATTTAAATATTTGGTAAAAATCTAATGTAAATAGTGCATGTTCACAAATTCAGAAATCAGATCTTCGTAGATAGCCCCACTTCCCGAATAAAGCCCAGTACCTTCCCAGGGTCGACATTATTAAATAGTGTTTTTAGATTAGTGGCTCTAAAATATTTCGCCCTGACATCCTGGTATCTGGGGCAATCAACGAGGATATGTTCCACGGTGAGGCGAGAGTCACAGTACTCGCAAAGTGGGGGCTCCTCTCTCTTCAGTACAAAAGAGTGCGTGATGTAGGTGTGGCCAATCCTAAGTCTGGACATGGTTGTGCTACCACGCCTTGTCAGACCCTTAGATGTGGGCCGCCACCTGACATCCGCCACCATCTGCCTGAGTTTACTGTGAGTCTCAGCCTCCCATCGGTTCTGCCACTCTCGATAGGTGGCAGAGGCAATACTTTGTCTCAGGTCCGAGTAGGGAATTTGGGTTCCTGACACCGCATGATTTAGGGGTCTCTTTGCTTCTCTGTCTGCGGCTTCGTTTCCCTCAATGCCAACATGGGAGGGGACCCAGATGAAGGTGACATCCCTACGGTCGGCTGTTATTAGGTCCAGCAGCTTCAGGCTCTTATGTACCAATGGGATGTCAGTCTTCATCCGCCCCAAAGCTTGCAATGCAGATTTGGAGTCGGAGCAGATTATAAATTTACTCCTTTCTGATGCTTTTACGGCCATAAGTGCAAGCAATATTGCGTGCAATTCGGCCGTAAAGATGGAGCAGCCATCGGGGAGTCTACGGGAGATTGTTTTGTTCCGAAAGGAGCAGGCACACGCGACCTTTCCCTCCATTTTGGATCCGTCTGTGTAGATGGTGCCACAATCTCCGTAGCTCTCCTGCAGTTCCCTAAAGTGGACTTGTAGTATGCTTGGGTCTGTATTTTCTTTTTTGAAATTAAGGAGGGATAAATTTAATTTGGGTTTATTCATTAGCCAAGGAGGATTCTGAGGGGTTTCTATTTTAGAGATTTGGTCAATGGGTGGGGTTAAATTTTGGATGGGTTCTCTCATTCGAAGGCCCAACGGCTGTATGACGTTAGGCCTTCGATTGTATAATTCTACCTCTGTGGGGTTAAATATGGAGTCGAAAGCAGGGTTCGTGGGGTTGGATTTTAGCTTGACTATATACTGCATTGCAAGCTTTTTCATTCTTATATCCATGGGGAGTTCTCCAGCCTCCACATGGAGACTTGGGATAGGTGATGTACGAAACGCGCCGAGACAGAGACGCAGGGCAGCATTTTGTATTGGTTCCAGTATTTTTAGGTACGACTTCCTTGCTGCTCCATATATTATGGATCCGTAGTCTAGCTTGGATCGAATTAGACTCCGATAGAGCAGCAGCAAGGTATCTCTGTCAGCTCCCCAGTCCGTATGGCTGAGTACTCTTAGTATGTTTAATGACTTTTGGCATTTCTTCTTAAGTTCCTTAATGTGGGGGAGAAAATTAAATTTGGAGTCTAAGGTGAGGCCTAAAAATTTTGTAGTTTTCACGACAGGGATCTTCTTTTTGTGTATAAATAGTTCAGGGTCTGGGTGGAGTCCCCTTAGATTACAAAAATGCATACTAACTGTTTTGGAGTCTGAGAATTTGAAACCATTATAGTTTGTCCAACCCTGAATTTTGTTTAAACATAACTGTAATTTCCTTTCTAAGGTGTTCATGTTTTTCCCATAAGTAAGAATGACAAAGTCATCAACATACAAAGAGCACTCTATGCCAGGGGACAGCGCATTTATGATGCTATTTATTTTAATGTTGAACAGGGTGACTGACAGAATGCTGCCCTGGGGTACACCCATTTCCTGGTCATGAGTGTCAGAAGCGGAGTTGCCCACTCGAACCTGAAATTTTCGATCTTTCAGGAATTCCTCCACAAAACGGGGGAGGTGTCCCTTAAGCCCCATAAGCGCCAGGTCACGTAGAATGCCATGTTTCCAGGTTGTGTCATAGGCCTTTTCTATATCGAAGAATACAGCTACTAGATGTTCTCTTCTGAGTAATGCATTTCTAATATAAGCTTCCAGCCTTACCAGGTGGTCAGTTGTTGTCCGCCCCTGCCGGAATCCGCACTGGTAGTTTGAGATCACTTTATTCCTTTCCAGGTACCAGACCAGCCTACTGTTAATCATTCTTTCCATGGTTTTGCAGATGCAGCTTGTTAGTGCTATTGGTCGATAGTTAGCTGGGTCAGAGCCGTCTCTTCCCGGTTTAGGTATCGGTATAACTGTGGCTTTCCTCCAGCTATTTGGGAAAGCGCCTGTTTGCCACACACAGTTATAGAACCCTAGCAGGACTGCCAATGAGGGTTCGGGAAGGTGCTTGAGGAACTGGTAATGGATTTCGTCTTCTCCAGGCGCTGTGTCATGTGACTTGTCCAGCGATTCTCTCAGTTCCTCAAGCGAGAACGGTTTGTTGTAGTCTTCATTGTTCTCTGACCTGAAATCAATGGGGTGTCTTTCCTCCCTGGTTTTGACTTTTTGGAACTCTGGCGTGTAGTGTGCAGTGGATGATTTTTCTGCTATTGAGGATGCAAGGCAGTCAGCTATTTCTCTGGGGGACGTGACAGTTCGTCCTTGGTTTTTCAGATGCCCTATTGCATTTGATTCTTTCCCTTTGATTCGCCTTACTGCCTTCCAAACCGCTCTAGCAGAAGTTTTGGCATCCAGACTGCCGACAAAACTTCTCCAGGAATTCCTTTTGGCTGACCGTATGGTTTGTCTAGCCTTTGCTCTAGCTATCCTGAATAGCTTTAGGTTTTCCTGGGAAGGATTCTTTATAAATGCAGCCAGTCGTTTTTTCCTATCACCAATAGCACTTTTGCAAGCTGTATCAAACCATGGTTTGCTAGGCCGTTTTGGATTTGCAGAGGTTAGGGGTACAACTTTCCTGGCTATACTTAGTAGCTTGCTAGCAAAGGTATCAGCTGGGTTCTGTTCATGGAGGATATTTTCTGTGATATCCTCAGAGCATCTTTTTTGGAATTGTTCCCAATCGGCCTTATTCAGTTTCCACCGCTGAGGTCGTCCCAATGAAGGGAGATTGTTAGTAATGATGATTGGGAAGTGATCACTTCCCCGTAGATCATTGCTAACTGACCATTTAAAATCGTCCAGAAGTCCGGGGACGCATACGGTGAGGTCAATGCATGTGAATGATCCAGTTCCTGGGTGCAAGTAGGTCGGTGATGCATCATTAAGTATGCATAAATCATGTTGGAGGAAGATATCCTCCAGCATACGACCTCTTGTGTCGGTATTGTTGGATCCCCACATGGTGTTATGGGCATTGAAATCCCCAAGGATTAAATAAGGCCGGGGGAGTTGTTTCAATAGGTCCTCCATGTCTGTTCGGTTTAATGGAGCGCCTGGTGGTAGATACAGGCTGCAGCAAGTGATAACCTTGTGAAGGGTTATCCTAGATGCTACGGCCTGTAGTGTGGTCTGTAGTTCTACCCTCTCATGGGGGATGCTATCCTTCACAAGGATACAGACTCCACCTGATGCTCTCTCTGCATCCTCAACATTCTTGGTGTAAGCACGGTAGCTTCGGAAGCTGATGCAATCTTTCAGAAATGTTTCCTGTAAGCAGACAGCTACAGGAGTCTCAGAGTCCATCAGTAGCTGCATTTCCTCGTAATTGGCCTTGAGGCCTCTACAATTCCATTGTACAATTCTGGAATCCATGGCTTATTCTAGATGACCTACTTGGAGCTATTTGGCCTTGGGAGGCCCCCGGAGGGGTTTCCCTTTATTCCAGTGACCTTGGTATTTTTATTCTTGGGTTTGGATGGAGAGGAGGACAACCCCCTTTTGGGGGAAGTCTTTCTCTCTGGAGAGGGGAGATCCCTCTGGTTAGAGCGGAAGTTATTTCCTCCTCTCTCACCTCGGGCATCCTCTCCGCTTTGATTTCTCCCCTTAGGGAGTTGGTCAACCTCTAACTCGGTAGAGGTTGGGGTGTCTGGCTGGGTTCTCTGAGGAGAACCTGTGTCAGACATGATGTCTCCGGGTTCTCCCGGAGTATTGGTTTTGACATGCTGCTCAGTCTCCATGCTCTCATCAGCGAGCACAGAGAACCTGTTCTTTAGCATGACAACAGGGCTTTCTTGTTTCTTCAGAGGTGTGTTCTTTGGCGGTGTTTTCTTCTGAGTTGGGGGAGGAGGAGGGGGTGGTGGGGTCAATGTGTCCGTCTGTGTGGCTATGGATCTTCCTTTCTTAGCAATAGCCTGGGCGTAGGTCTTTGTCAAGCCGAATTGGCCCTTGGGTAGGGCCAGTACAGCCGATTTCGCCTGGCTAAAGGTACATCCGTTTCTTGCCTTGTACTCCTGCACGGCAACCTCCTGTTTCCACACAGGGCAGTCCTTGGAGTAGGCTGAGTGGCCAGCTTGACAGTTTGGGCATTTGAACTGGGCTGTGCAGCCCTTGTCCTCATGACCCTCTCCAGCACATCTGGCACACACAGTGTTCCTCTTGCAGACTGCCGCGCCGTGTCCATAACCCTGGCACTTGAAGCACCTCATGGGGTTAGGTATGTAGGGCCTCACTGGAACTCGTAGGTATCCTGCCTTCACATACTCTGGCGGTGTCCTAGTTCCGAATGTGAGGATAATAGTGGCGGTTTTGACCTCCTCACCCTCCCTGCGCCTGGTAATGCGCCGGGCATGGGTGACTCCTTCAATGCCCTCCACTATTTCCTTCTCGGAACATTCCAGTAGTTCCCTAGAGCTGATTACACCTCTGCTGGTGTTCAGACTCTTGTGTGGCATGACTTCCACTTGGAGATCACAGAGTCTTCTGCATCTTAAAAGCCCATCAGAGTGTGTCTTGCTGTCTACTTCTACAAGTAGTTCCATTGTTTTGTGTAGCTTAGACACACTCTTGGGCTCTCCCACTACTGACTTGAGTCCCTTATAGATAATAAAAGGGCTCAACTTGGTCAGGCTTTTTCCCTCCTCTGTGCATCTAACCACCAGAAATGATGGCCAGGTGGCACAGCTTTTTGGGACCTCCTCTTTTTTATCGTCGATTCGGCGTTTCTTGCCCAGACATAGGTCTGGGGCAAGTAGTTTTGTGTGTGTTTTTTTGTCCATATATATTTTGGTTAATTCGGCACCTGTGCTCCCCACCCGCCATCGAGTCCAACAAGGGGACGGGCCATTCGGATGTCCAGAATGAGCCCGTCAGGGCTACACAGGTGCTATACTCAGTCAGCTGCTACATCGGACATGTGTCCGATACAGCAGCTCCCTGATTGACCCTCCAGCCACCGCCCTCCAGCATAGGTCGACGACCTATGCTGGTAGCTCGGCATGACCAGCCGGTTGACCCAGAGCGGGCCATCTGGGTCTCAGGTCTAGGGGAACTTGGAGCCAAAGTATTGTGTTGTTGTGGTTTATCCTCAGATAGCCACCACTCAAACACCAGGATCTCTTTATCCCCCCTTACCCGTCGCAGTCCACGGCAAACGGACTGGTCTAGGACGTAGTGAGAATTTAAAGTTAAGGAGACAGTGTGATGTTCAATGAAGGCAGACTTAGGAAAAGAGGAGGCAGACACAATGATAGAAAAGAAGTAGGGCACTTTTGAGCTCCAAAAGTGCTAAGGAAAGAGGAGCGCAGTTTAACGTCATGTCTCGGGACGAAGTGTATATCTTGGACCTGTAGACTGACTATTGCAATTTAATAGCACCATTTTTTTTTATTTTTTTTTTTTTTGGTTTAGAAACGATTAAGGAGCAAAGTTGACAGTGTTAGACAATAAATAGCTAAAAATGTGATGAGTTTCTACTCTTGTTATAAATGTCTCTTCGAACTACAATTAACACTGAATACTATAAACGAAGGAGGACAAATAAATAAAAAAAAAGGGGGGGGGGGCTGGGGCATTAGACATCTTGGAAATAAATATATTTAAGAGTCTTTAAAATGCTTTGCCATTAAGATGAACTATTTACGTGACACTCGATTTACAGGTAATCGCTTGGTAAAAAGGTGGAGGCTATAAATACCCACAATAACATATGTACAGGGTTAAATATGAAAAAAAAAGTGCCACAAAGCTAGATCCGGCCAGGTCTAACAATGAGACCATTCCCCCCCCCCCTCCCACTCTTATGGTTCCAAGTTTCAATTGAGGCTATGAAAGAGAGAGAGAGAGAGAGAGAGAGAGAAAGAGAGAGAGAAAGAGAGAGAGCATGAGGGATGAAATAAAGAGAAGAGAAAGTAGAGCAACAATAAGAGGAAACATGACAAAGAGAGAAAGTAGAGGAGCAACAGTAAGAGGAAACATGAGTAAAATGAGGACAGAGAGAGTAAGGAGGACAAAGATAGAAAGGATGACAGAGAGAGAAAGGAGGACATAGAGAGAAAGGAGGACACCGAGAGAAAGGAGGACAAAGAGAAAAAGGAGGACATAAAGAGAACGTATGACATAGAGAGAAAGGAAGACAAATAGAGAAAGGAGGACATAAAGAGAAAGGAGGATATAGAGAGAAAGGAGGACATAAAGAGAAAGGAGGACATAGAGAGAAAGGAGGACAAAGAGATAAAGAAGGACAAAGAGAGAAAGGACAAAGAGATAAAGGAGTACAAAAGAGATAAAGAAATACAAAGAGAGAAAGGAGGACAGAGAGAGAAAGGAATACAGAGAGAGAAAGGAATACAGAGAGAGAAAGGAGGACAGAGGGAGAAAGGAGGGCATAAAGAGAAAGTATGACATAGAGAGAAAGGAAGACAAATAGAGAAAGGAGGACATAAAGAGAAAGGAGGACATAGAGAGAAAGGAGGACATAAAGAGAAAGGAGGACATAGAGAGAAATGAGGAAAAAGAGATAAAGAAGGACAAAGAGAGAAAGTACAAAGAGATAAAGGAGTACAAAAGAGATAAAGAAAGACAAAGAGAGAAAGGAGGACAGAGAGAGAAAGGAATACAGAGAGAGAAAGGAGGACAGAGGGAGAATGGAAGATGGAACGTGACAGAGCGAGAGAGATAAAACAAGATAGAGAAACAAGAAGACAGTGAGACAAAGGCAGATACCGGAAGAGGAAAGATAAAAAAAGAGAGAAAGAGTGAGAAAGAGGAAGAGAAAAAAGAGAGAAAGAGAGTTAAGTGCAGGGGATAACATCATATCTACATCATTCAATGCACTCGTCTTCAACAGTCAGCAGTCAGTAGATGATGTAGAGGGGGCTGTGTCCAAGGGGATGACGATGGGTTGGGAGGGGGGGGCGCCATCGAAGCTTTATTTTTAACTGTCCGCGTATTACCTGTACCGACTTACAAGGTGCCCCTTTCGTGTAAATTATTATCCCCTTTTATTTTTTAATATACCTACCACACACGACGCAAGGGGGAAGTTAGCCGTGCGTGTTACGTGTGATGTGTACTTCCATAGGTGTGTGCGTGTTCGAGCTGGATCGGTATTTCAGCACGTTAAGCACGCTCTTAGGGCATTACGCGGAAGAGGTGGCATCAAGGGGATAATTAATAGACATTATTCCACAGGTTTGAGTCCTATCCAGTTGTTTTAAAACTTGAAATATAAAAGTAGGGTGAGATACAAAATGCAATCAATGCTCCAAATAACCCTTTCTTTACAAAGCTTAAATTACCCACTCTGTCTGTCCGTCTGTCTGTCTGTGTAGATAACGTTATTTCACCCATTTCCCCTTCTCGAATCCAATTTTCACAATTGCTCATTGTCAATGATAAACAGTGGCGTAGCTAAGGGGGAGATGGTGGGAGAATTTGAAGATCCCCCCCCCGGGCCCCCACTTGAGTGTGGCCCCCAAAGAGGTCAACCCCCCCGGGCCCCCAAATCCCTAGCTACACCCCTGATGGTAAACATGATTCAATCAAAAAAGTTAACCAATTAGTTAATCAATTTGTCGTAGTTAATTAGTTTTGTTTTACATAGAAAATGTACTAAGCTTAGGGTAGACAAGCTCTGTTCGCTGGCTAAAAATGTTTAACAATAGTCTACACCACCTTTTTTTTTTATAAGTACTTGAATAGCTCAGTGGCTAGCACGTCATAGAGGCTCGAGATCTTCTTTTAGAATCGTGTTTGTAAAGGCAACACTAAAATATGCTCCCAGATACCCCCTCACCCCCTCTCCCAACTGGGACCATAGCGCACTGCGCATAGAACTGGATAATCAGTCATCAGATTTAAATTTCTGGAAGTACGAAGACGTCTTCACCCCCTAAAACCATTGCAACATGATTTTTTTTTTATGTTCATGCCGGAACCGCTCCAGATCAGCGGCGTAGCTATGGTGGGTGGATGGGGTGAAACTTGAATATCCACCCGGCCCCACTTGAGGGGGTCCCCCAAATGAGTGTTCGATTTTTTTTTACAGTAAATATTAAATACTACGCCATTCTCTGGTAATCGTGATGTGGAATGTCAAAATACAGGGGCCCCCATGAAGAGGTCAAGTCCCCCCCCCGGACCCCCAAACAATGTAAATTCCTAGCTACGCCACTGCTCCAGATGTTCCCTTTTATATATTATGTTCATACGAAGCATGTCGAAGTAGTGACAATGTTGGAGGTGCGAGTGGAGAAAGGGGGCGCCATTACGTGAAGGCGCTTAGTGCTTGGTGTATTTCACTGTGTAAGTTCGGCCCTGCGGCTACCATAACAGCCAAGGTCATAAAAAGACAAGCAGACGTGAGATCAAACGCTTGCATCTCATTCAATTTCAATTCTCCTCAAAGACGCAAATAGATTGTTATGTTGCGTTCATCTGAATAAAATTTCAATTAATTGTACACCTTACATGTGCATATTCACAGACTTGATAAACGCGTTTAAAATGTTCAAATCTGTTCAATTCTTCAATAGCTCTGAGTTTAAAATGGTTTTAACTAATTTCTGCTTGTGGGTCATTGTCGACTATCTTAACCCTTTAAACGCGTGTGTTAGTTTAGCCTCTAAACATCAGAATTGTAATTCCATTTTGTTTGCACTCATAGTAAAACAGCTTAGCACTTAAAGGGTTGAAAGTGTGGTAGACTTAAAGTACCTTTATTTTGTATAGTGTAGAGATCACTATCCTGGGCACTATCCTAGACAGGTCTAAAATGCAATGTTATGGCACAATAAGGGAAGTCTTTCTAACTATTCTTCTTCATCGTCATAAGACTCTTGGAACTCTAGGCCTATGGAAGCTTTGCCTACATCTGCCTGTCGGAACAAATTTCTGTCTGGGAAAGATGCAAGCAGATGTAAATTATTACATCCCTATTACCGAAGACTCGTCTCGCTAGACCCTCAGCTTAGGAGGGAGGCCAAAGGCCGAGCACACCGTGGAAATTCCTCCATATTTCTTCACTGCAACACATCAGCCGTGCAGGTGTCCGCCATAAAAAAACGTCCCGTTTAGGAACGGTGAGTGGGATAGTGATATTTTTGTTGGGGCTTTCTTCCACCCCAGCCAGTGCAATAGAGTCGGTCCTTAAGCACCACAACGGGTGTTCTATTTTGCTTCTCTACTGGCCTAATGGTCTCCTCTAACGAACGCTTCCACCCGAGCGCCACGGTGAGGCTGAGAAGCATGGCCCGGGCTTCCACAAGAAGCAGAACTGTGTGTTGAAGTCGTGGCTATTCAATTCTTTGTATCGATCCCTTTGTTTAGTTCAGCCGCTTCGTCATCTCTTATTCACTGGTCGTTACGTTGCCGGCCTATATTACAACAATATCAACCAAAGAAGATATGCAGTCCACACTGAGCTAGTGTTGAACTCTAGACATTGTAAGCAAGGAAACGAATCAAAGTGCTATGAGGAAAGTCAAAGGCAATCAGTTTTTGACACTTTGTGGCCTGTTTTAACCCTTTCTCTCTTAATCGACGATACCAACGTTGATTTTACCTCATTAAATAAAATAAATTTTTGATATTTATAACCTTTACTTTGTGTTATATAGAAAGAGCACGCTATACCAAATAAAACATTGTCTGATGACTAACGACAAAGTTATTGAGGGTGAAAATGAAGAATTCTGTCGGAACGTGGACAATAAAATGGAGAGAAAGAGTTCAAACCTCCCACAAGCGATCTCTCACTGCCAGGTCATGCCATATGTGCTCTGGGCTGTCGTTTCGATGGCCCCCGGTGTGAGAACCCCTCCACCGCCCTCCTGCGGGATGTTTGGGTTAGGATGAAATAATCTTCAATTCTGACGGAACATCTGAAACATGTTAAACAAAACAAAACAAAACATAAACAATAGCCGCATCACGCCTGCGACAGCCTCATCTCTGGCCCTTAATATTCTGGGCACAACATGTTGTATTTCAAATGGTAAGATCCATCAGGTCGTGTCACATGTCTCGTCTGCAATTCAAAAGTAAAGTCTGGTGTCTGAATTTCATTCGTTACATATGTTACACAGACGTCTTGCGAAGATTTTTTTTTATATACCTGGATCCGGTACTTCAAAAAAAATATTTTTTTTTTATTGTCAATGCACTCATGCGATATGAATTTTAATTCGTTCCCGAAATTTATTATGTGGGTCACGATGCAATATTTAGAAATATAAAAATCACAACCACTTCAATTGTATAAATTTATTCCAAACACTTGCAGCAGTTACGTGGGGGGCGCCTGTCTCCCTTCTCGGTCGCACCATCTCTTTGCACTTGAGAATAATTAATTACATTAATGTCTTGAATTTATAAACAAGAGAAATAAAAAAAAAATACTTAAAAAGGTTATCAAAGGGGAAGAACTGCAAAACTAAAATAACATTGTTTTCCTTGCTTAAACCGGAAATGTTGTATCGTATGTATACATGGTTTTCAAAAGGAGCGGTATCGATTCCCATTAAATACTGCGATTTTCAGGGCACTCGAATCTACCCGATTTAAGACGAGATTCATCATTTGTGGTCCCCAACTTCGCGCTCATCGGGGTGCGGTATTGCCGCAGAGCTGCCACATCACCAGAAAATTCCTCAGTGGACACTGTTGATGGGACTTCATAGAATTTTGTTTTTCCCATTAACGAAGCTCGACCCCTGACATTGCAAGAATAGAAACTATTTCATAATAATATTATTAATGCAAGAGCTACAATCAATGATTACGAAACCCGGAGCACGAAAATGGATCTACTGTTTGTTGTTGAGAGTTTTCTTAAAGGAAATACTTCTGTAAGGCACAGCCCACACCAGCTAGCCTAGCATCTGAGTTAAACGGGGTGGTCGTGGGACAAGAACTTAGGAATGTTGTCTTCATGGTTCGAACCCAGCCCGCTGCCGTCCTGCAGGACCTCTGAGTTATAAGACATAATGATTTCAGAACCTCCGAAACTTGTAAAATAAAACAGAGCAGTGTCTCAGACTCTATTTCTCAAAGTTTGTGTCTCAAACTCAATGTCTCAAACTTTATGTCTCAAACTTTATGTCTCAAACTTTATGTCTCAAACTTTATGTCTCAACGTCTATGTCTCTAACCTTGTGTCTCTAAGTCTATGTCTCTAACCTTGCGTCTCTAACCTTGTGTCTCAAAGTCTATGTCTCTAACCTTGTGTCTCTAAGTCTATGTCTCTAACCTTGTGTCTCTAAGTCTATGTCTCTAACCTTGTGTCTCTAACCTTGTGTCTCAAAGTCTATGTCTCTAACCTTGTGTCTCTAAGTCTATGTCTCTAACCTTGTGTCTCTAAGTCTATGTCTCTAACCTTGTGTCTCTAACCTTGTGTCTCAAAGTCTATGTCTCTAACCTTGTGTCTCTAAGTCTATGTCTCTAACCTTGTGTCTCTAAGTCTATGTCTCTAACCTTGTGTCTCTAAGTCTATGTCTCTAACCTTGTGTCTCTAAGTCTATGTCTCTAACTTTGTGTCTCTAAGTCTACAACGAAGGCGACGATTCTTCAAAGTAGCTACCAACTCTAAATACAAACCATCAGCTACCTTCACGGTCACTATAATAGTCCTCGTTTCATCGATAGACCAGCGTACACATTCACTTAATCAATCAATCAAATCTTTTTTTCAAATGTCCTACTTAAAAAAAAAATACATAAATTGACTCACCCCCCCCCCACACACACACACTTTTTAACATTTGTCATCTCCAGGGTGGTCTAACTTGACGGAGTGTCTAAATGTGTCTATGTATAACTGTGTTGACATATCTTTATTTAGATTTCTATTTCTTCTTTTGTCCTATCTGGATGGTGTCCTGGAGAAACAGTTGAGATTATTTTTAGCAAGTAGTGATGAGATCATAATTCTCTCTCTCTCTCTCTCTCTCTCTCTCTCTCTCTCTCTCTCTCTCTCTCTCTCTCTCTCTCTCTCTTTCTCTCTTTCTCTCTATTTACATCTCACTTGTCTTGCTTTGTTTAATGTGTTTCTTTTGTTTCCTGATTTCTCCTTTCCTTGTCATTTCTTCAACTCTCTCATTTCCTTCTACACATCTCTTTTTTTCCACCCTTTTCTTTCACTTCTCTCTCTTTTTCTCTTTTCCCTTATTCTTTCTTTCTTTTTTTTTTCTGTCTACATTTTATTTTCACTTTATACCTTTTATTTTGTTCCTTTTTTATAAAGAAAAAAGTGTATTATATATTTTTTAATGTTTTAAATTTGTAATTTTATATATATATTTTTTTTTTTGCTAAATAGAGAGTTTAAGTTAAAGGTGGAAAACACTTTAAATAGACAGCTCTTTGGTGTATCCGGTGATCCAATAAAAAGTTATATAATATTTAGCCTATACACTCTTTAGCTCTGGAGAATCCAATTTTCTGAGACCTTCCGTTTGTAGATCTATTTTTTATTACATATTTTATTTCCTAGGCAACATCAATGTAGCGTCCTTGACAATGGTTAGGACATCGTAAATATCGCCACAGTTTATTTGAATGTCACTATGCTTTGGTAAGTCTTTGGGTTTGTAAGTATATTCACTATGTCCTATGTGTTTCTTCTGGTCTCTTTGTGTTTCTTTCTTGTTATGTTTATTGTGTTCCTTGTTATGTTTATTGTGTTCCCTGTTATATTTATTGTGTTCCCCGTTATATTTATTGTGTTCCCTGTTATATTTATTGTATTCGTTGTTACCTCTTTACGAGTTCTTTGATATATTTATCGTATTTCTTGATATCTGTATTGTCTCAACCTTATTTTTATTGTTTTCATTGTTATGTTTTTTATGTGTTCTTTATGTTTTTATGTGTTCTTTATGTTTTTGTGTGTGTTGTTTGTCATGTTTTTGTGTGTTCTTCATTATGTTTTTGTGTGTTCTTTGTTATGTTTTTGTGTGTTCTTTATGTTTTTGTGTGTTCTTTATGTTTTTGTGTGTGTTGTTTGTTATGTTTTTGTGTATTGTTTGTTATGTTTTTGTGTGTTCTTTGTTATGTTTTTTGTGTGTTCTTTATGTTTTTGTGTGTTCTTTATGTTTTTTGTGTGTTCTTTATGTTTTTGTGTGTTGTTTGTTATGTTTTTTGTGTGTTCTTTTTGTTTTTGTGTGTTCTTTATGTTTTTGTGTGTTCTTTTTTTTTTGTGTGTTCTTTATGTTTTTGTGTGTGTTGTTTGTCATGTTTTTGTGTGTTCTTCATTATGTTTTTGTCTGTTCTTTGTTATGTTTTTGTGTGTTCTTTATGTTTTTGTATGTTCTTTATGTTTTTGTGTTTTCTTTATGTTTTTGTGTGTGTTGTTTGTTATGTTTTTGTGTGTTGTTTGTTATGTTTTTGTGTGTTCTTTATATTTTTGTGTGTTCTTTGTTATGTTTTTATGTGTTCTCTTTATGTTTTGTGTGTTCTTTATGTTTTTGTGTGTTCTTTATGTTTTTGTGTGTGTTGTTTGTTAAGATTGTGTGTGTGTTGTTTATTATGTTTGTGTGTGCGTTCTTTCGTATGTTTTTGTGTGTTCTTTGTTATGTTTTTTTTGTGTTCTTTATGTGTGTGTGTGTTGTTTGTTATGTTTTTGTGTGTTCTTTATGTGTGTGTGTGTGTTTGTTATGTTTTTGTGTGTTCTTTATGTGTGTGTGTGTGTTGTTTGTTATGTTTTTGTGTATTCTTTATGTGTGTGTGTGTTTGTTATGTTTTTGTGTGTTCCTTGTTCTTTATGTGTTCCCTTTTTTTTCTTTCTGTTTTTTTTTATTCCTGTGTGTTTCGTGATATATTTTTGAGATTTACCCGCTGGTTTTTAATAGTATCCCCCCACCCTCCCCAGCCTTTAAAAAAAATAAATCTTCACTTTGTTAAATTATTGATCTCTCTATTTGTTCAAGCCCTTATGTCTTGCGTTACTTTTGGGGCCCCTGTGCTTCAAACCTAACGCAATATTGAAAACTTCCCAGTCTGCACTGACTCCGATTTACGGCACAAGAACTAAATCAAAAGTCGGACCGGAAAATAGTTAGTAACTGATGTCAGTTTGACGCGTCCACCTGAAAACGCGGGACTATTTAAGAGTCAAGTGGAAGTAATCTAACGGCTCAAGTGGGGGGACAACTCATAACTTTACAAAAACATTTACCTTTCTTTTATTAACCCTTTTAACAATTTATTGCCTCCCCTGAACTGCTAAAGCATATTTCCTAAAAAAAAATATTTCAGAACAGGGTGGGGGGATTATTTAAAGTTCAGATATTATCATTCTTTTGATATTATTTGTTTTTAGCCGTCAGCTATAGGACAGTTTTATAGATCTAGATGACGCACCTACCACCTTGAGGAGCAATAATTTAAACAAATTCTGCGTACGTTACGCATCTTAAACTTCCACAACTAATGTAGGCTGGTCCGAGTTAATGATTTGGAGTAATATGACTATAATCTGGGATATTATTCACTGCCCCATTCTATCTATCTATCTATCTATCTATCTATCTATCTATCTATCTATCTATCTATCTATCTATCTGTCTGTCTGTCTGTCTGTCTGTCTGTCTGTTTGTCTGTCTGTCTGTCTGTCTGTCTGTCTGTCTGTCTCTATCTATGTCTTTAATTACCTAATTGCCTTTCAATCTATCGAGCTAGCTAGATATCTTTGTGAACTAAAGAAATTTGTGCTAGACCAACCGTTTCAATCCTGGAAACTAAGAATTAAAAGGAAGATTTACCAAAACTTTCGATGATTGTAAATCGTGTAACAGACAGCACCAATGTCAAGGTAGGCCGAAGACCTAAAGAGCAGTCAATATCAAGGAATTGATGAATCTTACATAGTATTGATTACATAATAATAATAATAATAATAACAATTTAATTTATAGAGCGCCTTTAGCAAAAATAATGAAAGCTTTAGGCACTATGATTATGACGGCATAACAGACATAAGAACAAGAGTTGAAGTGAAACTCGATCTAGAAATGTCTGTGAACAGAATACGATTATATATATACATGTTATAAATTGAGACCCTGTGTCTGATGTGATCAGTTGACATTCCATTTGTGTCCTATGTCTGATGTGATCAGTTGACATTCCATTTGTGTCCTATGTCTGATGTGATCAGTTGACATTCCATTTGTGTCCTATGTCTGATGTGATCAGTTGACATTCCATTTGTGTCCTATGTCTGATGTGATCGGTTGACATTCCATTTGTGTCCTATGTCTGATGTGATCAATTGACATTCCATTTGTGTCCTATGTCTGATGTGATCAGTTGAAATTCCATTTGTGTCCTATGTCCTTCTGATTGTAATGGCGTTAATTAAGTTAGTAGTGAAATCACTCTATCAGTTGCCCGGCGGTTTGGCATTTTTATTTCTTGGGAACTTTAGTCTCGGCCCCCATTCCATCTACTCTCATGAAGCGGAGAAAAGAGGCGGATATACTGAATGGGCTACATAGTTGATCTTAAATATAAATATTCAAATAATTCTGAAATGTGTGTTTTTGTCTTTCTTTCTTTGGGCCCAACAGCCTCTATTGAGTTCATGAGAGTAACAGGTACTCATTATACCAGGTCTTAAGAAAATATCTATGACATTTCGTTAAAATATGTTTACGTCAAACAAGCAAAATGTCCTATAAAAAGAAAAACAAAGCTTAAATAAAGGACAGAACCGCACAATTATTGCAATATCGAAATGCAGCAAGATTTCTCTCAATTTTCTATATAATAAAATAACAATCATTAATCAATTACCACTAATTATTTAATAGTTGAACCTTTTCATTGATTCATGTATTGTCTTCAACAATGAATTATTGTGCAAAGTTTCAACTTGATCCGAGGATATGAATTTGAAGTGGGAGAAATAACGTGTAAAAGATTTGACTGACAGAGTGAGTTGATAGAAGCTTTGTTAAAATAACTAAAAACAAACACTTAAAGTTTGTTTTTCTCTTAATCTTGTAAACGATCAACACTCACAACTTGAAAACAAATTGACGCTAGGAAACATCCAGCCTTTCCCCACCCACTTAAAAAAAAATAATTAAAAAATACACAAGTTAAAAAAAAAATAAACTAAAACATTTTAAAGTAAATAAATATGTGGGTTTCTTATTTTTTTTTAAATTGTTTTGCTACAGTGGGCTCACTGATAACACTTTATATTAACTATGCATTTGGCGAGGGACTTTGTCCAATGTACGCAAAACGTGTACGGGATAGTTTGGTAAGTCCTAAATTATATTTTAAAAAAAAAGGTTGATTTGAAAAAAAAAAATAATAACAATCATTTTCTTGCCGTCTTTTCTTTCTTAAGAGCGATTCTGTTTTGAGAGTATATCCTATCAAAAAACAATACCTACAAAATGGCGCGCGCACTGACCGATGTAAGAAAGCGGTCTTATCTTTGCCTGCTACAATATTTATAGAGACAGTTATACGTGACGACATACGGTAAACAAAAGGCATTGTGGGTACCGACAAAAAAACACCAATTTGATCAGAAAGGGTGAGTCGTCCCTCGTGACAAACAGCAGTTGTTATATTTCATTAGTCTGGAACTTAGGTTTTGTCACACTTGATTTCACACGTACTGTCCTGGGAATGTTAGCAGACGAACGATTGGGAATCAATTTACAAACATTTACGTCAAACTGCTTAGCATGAATTATATGAATTTAGTGTTTGTTTTCTTCGGGTATGTTTGTTAATTGTTTGTATTTCACTGACAAACTATTTAAAAAGAAGGACAGTAAATAGATACGGATGCTCGCTCATCTTGTGCAGCTATTGATGCATCTTCTAGTATTGTTTTGTTTTAGTACATTCGTTATTAGTGATCCCTAGAAGTGGATATATTACAATGTATTGGTTGGACATCTAGAACCAGAAGAATCCACAATTCTGTTGCCCATTTAGAAGAAGTAAACTTTTTGTTTTAGATTTGTTTTTCAAATTCTAACTCAAAAGAAAGAGAGAGAGAGAGAGAGAGAGAGAGTAAGTTTTAGTTTATATATTTGCTCATTTTTTTCCTCATGTTTATTCTTCCCACGGTGTTGGTCCATCGATGGTCAAGCTGTTGATGGGTAGTTTAATCCTAAACCTACACCTTCATGGCCGGGAAAAGTAAATAGATAGATCCAAAAGCCAGTGATAGGTCATTGTATCGGGAGGGGGGGGGGTAGTCAACTTCTTGCGAGGTGTAACAAAGGGTATTGAACTGACCCCACGATGCGTTTCTAGATTTAAAAATATAAATAAAACTTAAAATATTTTTATTTCTTTTATCAGATAATCCATTCTGTTGTTTTTTTTTTTATTTCTGTCTTAATCTTGCTACTGTCTCTATTTCTTTTTTCTCTTGTTATTAGCCTGACTGTCTGTCTGTCTGTGACGCTGTGTGTGTGTGTGTATCGCAAACATAAACACAGACATAATAAATAAGTTGCCCACATAGCAATCTTAATTTACGGCAAGGAAAAAAAAAGGGGGGGGGAACAATTCGGTTTGGGCTAAATCTTTGGTATCAATACAAGCGTCAACTTCCCAAGGGGGGGAACAATTCGGTTTGGGCTAAATCTTTGGTATCAATACAAGCGTCAACTTCCCAAGTTAGCAATTAACTAGTCTAGAGCTGATATCGATATTCTGGCATTAAACTAAAAGAGTTTGAGAGGTGGGACGAAAGATTAATAGCGCCCCCCCCCCCCCCAGAGCATGGCGTCTCTCGACCCGGGAGCTGCTCAAAAGGGGTGTTCTATGGGGAAATATTAATGAAGTAATTAATACAGAAATTAATATTGTACTTTATTTATAAGAAAGAAAAAATGCACTTTATTAAAGATAATAATTATAATATGAAAAATACAAAAACAAAATTTAATAAAATACTCAAGAAAGACACAAAGATAAAGGCACATTCCTCATTACATATGCTAGGACAAATTTGTACAAATACTCCTTCTTCCCTAGTGTTATTAGAGCATGGAATGGATTGCCTGAGCTAGCCAGGAAAACCAGTGACTTGGCAGAATTTAAGTCATTGGTTAATGTGCACGACTGAATGCATGACGCGTAGGACGTAATCATCTTCTTTTTTTGAAGTAACGTCTGTATTATATAAGATAAGATAATATAATAATAATAATAATAATAATAATAATAATAATAATAATAATAATAATAATAATAATAATAATAATAATATACTTTTATTATCCATAAGGAATAGTCATAATAACTCAATGGTACGGAACAAACAAAAAAAAAGACTATGATATGATACTGATGAGAACGCTCCCTCCACCCTCATAGAGGATGGCGGAATGTGAAATGTGACATACGCTGTTGACCGTCGTCTCAATGTTCCCGAGTTTACCCACCTACACTGTCCTGCTGGAGGTGTGGTAAAGGTATTTAAAAAAAATTTAATTTCAACCCCCCCCAAAAAAAATATTTATTTTTAATTGCTAAATACATTAGGAACATTACAACAAATATTTATTTTCATTGTATTAGCCTTTTTTTCCTACAATACCTCTAAAATACCTCTATTCAAGTCAAAACTTACAGGAGGGCAACGGAGGCTGGACGCTAATCTCAAAAACTGCTCTAACGATTTTTCTAGAAATGTAACAGTTGATGTATATTGTTGAGAAAAGAATTACTAGCTTACACTAGTTTGACTTGTATCATTTTTAAAGTTAAAAAAAAAAATTAAATAAATTTAAATTTGGCTAGAGATCTAGATCTGGGATTCTAGGTCTAGATCCAACATCGGTTTTGAAAGGACAAGTGCATTTTGGAAAGGACTATCGCTTCCGGGACTTTCCAAATGTAAAGCCATATTGATTCAAGTGTTTAATAAATTAATGTTCAGGAAAATTATGCACATCGTCTTCTAGGGTCTAGATCTAAATGGTTATTATTGGAATATTATATATCCATTGGCGTAACCATTAGTCTTTTTCTAAAAAGTATTTTTAATGGTGTTTCTTGTTTTGTTCTTTGCTCTGTGATGCCCAATGTGCGTACTTTATGTGCTAATATATTAATTAGGCAAAATACTTGATTGTTTTTAAATATAGACACGGAGTCTACTCTTTCGGGTCTGGCTTCAAATACAGTAATAATCGTGTTGATGACAGACAGACGGAAATGATTGAGGCGTGACTTCTCAATTCGGCATCAGACTTCAGATGAGGCTTGACTTCTCAACTTGACATCAGACTTCAGATGAGGCTTGACTTCTCAACTTGACATCAGACTTCAGATGAGGCTTGACTTCTCAACTTGACATCAGACTTCAGATGAGGCTTGACCTCTCAACTTGACATCAGACTTCAGATGAGGCTTGACTTCTCAACTCGACATCAGACTTAAGATGAGGCTTGACTTCTCAACTCGACATCAGACTTAAGATGAGGCTTGACTTCTCAATTCAACATCAGACTTAAGACTGAAAAGATTGAGGCTTGACTTCTCAATTCAACATCAGACTTAAGACTGAAAAGATTGAGGCTTGGCTTCTCAATTCAACATCAGACTTAAGACTGAAAAGATTGAGGCTTGGCTTCTCAATTCAACATCAGACTTAAGACTGAAAAGATTGAGGCTTGGCTTCTCAATTCAACATCAGACTTAAGACTGAAAAGATTGAGGCTTGGCTTCTCAATTCTACATCAGACTTAAGACTGAAAAGATTGAGGCTTGACTTCTCAATTCAACATCAGTCTTGAGACTGAAAAGATTGAGGCTTGACTTCTCAATTCAACATCAGTCTTGAGACTGAAAAGATTGAGGCTTGGCTTCTCAATTCAACATCAGACTTAAGACTGAAAAGATTGAGGCTTGACTTCTCAATTCAACATCAGACTTAAGACTGAAAAGATTGAGGCTTGACTTCTCAATTCAACATCAGACTTAAGACTGAAAAGATTGAGGCTTGACTTCTCAATTCAACATCAGTCTTGAGACTGAAAAGATTGAGGCTTGGCTTCTCAATTCAACATCAGACTTAAGACTGAAAAGATTGAGGCTTGTCTTCACAACTTGACCTCAGGCTTCAGACTGAATATCCGTTTTTTTTTTCTTTTCATTTTCCCTGTGCTACACATGCTACCTTGTACCGCCAGCTATTTTTTCACCTTGTAACCACGTTACACATTGACTTCTCTTTTGTTGACATTAATTAAGTTATTGATTAAAATATTATCGTTAGCCCCTGCCCCATCTCCCTTTTTTTTTCTCTTCGGCGCAGTTTGCGCCTTGGACGTGGTGAAGAGAAAGTATGACCATCTTGCGGGCTTTTAAAATATAAAATACCGTGTCAATCGTTAACTAACGTTTGGTTCGGGATATGACTTAAAATATGACCTGGAATATGAGTTAAGATATAAGCTCGGATATGAGATGCTGACCAGCGATATGTCATAAGAAGACCTGAGATATGTTTTCAGAATGCATGTACGCAATGCTCTATGGGAAAAAAAAATCTCTTTAAAGTTTTGGATAAAAACCTAGTCTCTGTGGTTTTGCATAAATTTTAGTTTTTAGCTCTTTATTATATGACCTTGTGTTGAGTTGTACTATGTAGTAAGTATGTGGTCTAATTTTAACACTAGTCGGCGATAATGAATAACTTTGAATAAAATACTCTGTAACGACAGCATCACAAATGAGGTCACCTGACACAGTATCACAATGGCAATCGGACCCCACGATGGCCTATTGACCACTATATCAAAAAACAACTAATACTGTATGACAATACCACGTGGCCCTTGATGATCGCAAATACTTTTCTGCAAGGAACAGTACCAGGGAAAAGAAGTGGAAGCAGACGGATAATGGAAAAGGCGAAAAAGCAGAGGAATGGTATGTGTGGTGCCCTAACTGTCCAGCAGACTAAGGGATAGGCGAAGATAAAAGATGAAAATGAACTAATAGAGCTGCGACAGAATATTTTTTGATATCACTAAATTGATTGTTGATCTTAAGATATATGCTCAGACTGTCATGCTGCTGTCTTGCAGGAGATTTAAGCTAGGACTTAATACCCTGACCGTCCTACTATACATCTGAGCTAGGACATACAACCCTGACCTCCCAATACTAATACAATACTAAACTTTTATAATGTTATTTTATCATAGGACTTATTCATCTCAAGTTTATAGACAAAAAGTGGCACTGGATAAATTCACATCCAGTGAGCATAAAGGATGAGTCCTGGATTGCAGATGCCATACACAACAGAAGTAGAAAGAAGGTTTTAAATGCAACGGCGCCTGGTAATTACAGATGCCCAACCTGTGACTGCAGCTGTGTATCAAGGATTGGCCTCTTTAGTCACACAAGAAGTTGCAAAGGGAAAAGATGATCTCTCGAGACGTAAAATGTCACAGAGTTATAAGTCTTCCGTGGCATTGTCGTTGTGATATTGTTGATATGAACCGATAGACTAGATTATGTGTTTAGGGAAATTCGATTTCCTCCACGTCTGTTAAATGTTCGACATAGGCGCAATGGATTATAGTTTTGTTCTCCTGAAAGTGTGCCTGTCCATTTATTACTACAAAGCTTATATAAACTCACTCCGTCTGTCTGTCTGGGTGAAATCTTGTACACGCAATTTTACCCTCTTGCCATTGTCGAATCAAGTTAAAACTTTACACAATTATTCCTTGTTGATGACAATACACGAATTTATTTAAAAAATTAACCTATTAGTTAATTATTTAGTCTAAAAATGTACTACGAAAAGTATAAATAAGCCTGTTGTAGAGAATTAGCTCGCCCGCTCAAAATTTCAAACTTAGTATAAACCCTTAAATTTGTAGTACTTGAATAGCGCGGTGCCTTTCATCATGATGGAGACTCGAGTTCGAATTCAAACTCGAGTACTTTTTTTTTTTAAAGTGGTTTTGAAATGGCAGCACGGAAACCTTCTCTCAGATACCACCAACTAGTCCACAAAAGTGATTGGACAATAGAGCAATGAGCTTGCAATGAACATGAGAGTTTCTCTAAACGAAATGATAGCACTCTGAAAACGTAAGGACCACTGATTAGCCAGACCGTTCATCCTTTTAGTACGACAAACCTATATGGTATTGCATGGATTTGATATCATTAAATCTGGAGCCATTAAGAATTGATTCAAAAATAATTGATGTAATTGTACTCAATGTAAGCTTTATTTTAAAAACATAAATTTAAAAAATATTTTACTTTGTTTTTATTTATATATACTTATTTTTTATTTTTTTTTACGCACTTCATTTATTATAATATTAATAATTATTCAAGCATTTTTTTTTAAAAATTAGAGTACTTTTAACGTTCACCTCATTTAAATCATTTTCTTATTTTTGATATAGATCTATATAATTTGTTTTTAAAGTAATTAATGTAAGAGAGAGTACCATATAACGATAAGGCCATGGTTGGCTGTGCATACTTGCACATACAGGCATGTCAGGCATTTTCTCTAACCAGTACCCTTAAACGTGGTGTGCCATATGTTGTTGCATTAGGTTATATATGTATCTGTGTTTGCCTCCATGTCTGTCTGTTCTGTGAGTGCTTGTGGAGGAAGGGGGGTGGTGGGTGTTATGAACAAGATCTACAGTTGTATGAACTTACCATAAACTCTTTAAAAATAAATCCTCCTCAGTTAGAAATAGTCGTGTGCTAGGGGAAATAGCTCCATGGAAATCAAATAACAACACTTTGATCTAGTACTAGATTATCACAGAACTAGCATGAGAGCAATGACATAAGGTCAAAGGTCAAGTTCAATTTCAACTATCACTAATAAAATGACGCAAATGACACTGAAATTGTTAAATGGACAAAAGGATCCACTGCTGCTACACAGCTATGGTACCTATTGCATAAGAAGAAAATCCAAAAAGAAAATTAGAAATAAAACATGCAATTGAAAACCGGAGATCTTATGGTGTAACAGAAGCAGAGGACCCGACCCTCTTACATAATGCATGCATCTGTGGTGCCTCCCTATCGCTGCTCCGCTTTGTACTCCCCCCCCCCCCCGCACATAAAAGAGTGTCGGAAAAGGGGGGGGGGAGAGAAAAAGAAAGTAATTTAACAAATAAAGGAAACTGTCAATTACTGTATGCCAATGCTGCTTCCTTTTTTAAAAAAAAACCACCCCCCACCTCCTTACTTCACCCCTCCCTGCCCAACTCCATAGCAGCCCTCTGTCTAGTTCACCTCTTTCTCCTTCACTCTCTGTCTCTCTCTTCCCCCAGTGTCAAACAACAAAACTGTGCAAACAGAAGTCAGGAGGAAAAAAAAAAGGGCGGAGGTCTGTCTTCCTGCTACTGTTACTGGCGCCAATAGTTTCAAAACTTTGGGCAGTCGTCTAGGTAAGTTTCAAGTAGGGGCTTCCTCCCGAGCCCCCGCCCCCCTCAGTCTCCTCTTTCCCTTCACCTTTGTAAGATTTAACTTACCTTTGCTCCACCCCAGGCCGCCCCCCGCCCCGGGATGACTACTTTACTCAATATTTTACCTTGTGCTGTGTCTGGATGGAATGAGAGAGCAAAACAGAGAGAGAGAGAGAGAGAGAGAAAGAGAAAGAGAGAGAGAGATGGGGGAGAGAGAGAGGAAGAGAGAGAAAGAGAGAGGGGGAGAGAGAGAGGGAGAGAGAGATGGAGAAAGAGGAGAGAAAGAGCGAGAAAAAATAGACAAAAAGGAGAGAGAAGAAAAAAAAACAAATACTAAAGACATACAAAGAGAGAAGGGGGGAGAGAAAAAGAGAAGAGGGAAATGGAGAAAGAGAAATAGAGAAAGGAAGAGAGAATAAAAAACAGAAATAAAATATTGAGAAAGAAAGAACGAGAGGAAAAAAGGGAGAGAGATCAAGAGAAAACAAGAGAAAGAGAGAAATAAAAAGAAAAAATGGAGAGAGAGAAAAAAAAATCAGATAGAAAAAAAAGAGAAAGAGAGAAGGGAATAGAAAAAGTAAGAAAATGAGAAAGAGAGATAAAGAGTACGAGAGCAAAAAAAAAGAAAAAGAGAAAGAGAAAAAGAGAGTGAATAAGAAGAAAGAGAGTGGGAGGGTGTGACCTAGTATTTTGATTAGGTCATAAGACCAGTGACCTCTGCTGTACTGGCAAGTTAGTCCAGTGGTACTCTGTGGTCCCAAAATATATTATCTAGGCTATTAACTATAGCCTCTAGCTATACAAAATTACTGAGACAGACAAGTAATAATACTGAGATGTCAGTTGTAACAAAAAAAAAAAAAACAACAAAGAATTTATTTAGAAACAAAAGAAATAGATCATGTAAATTAAAAACGGAAATAAAGGCTATCAAAAGAAGCTGAAATAATGAAACAAATCAAAATAGTAGGACAGGTTCAGTTCAAACTAATCAAAGAACCAGTATCACAGAGGCACAATAGTGTCTCATCTCAAAAACCAAAACAATGGTTTACAATAATATAATACATGTCATGACAATTAAATGGCACCATCCATGAGACACACTACAGTTTCGTATCAAAACAAAAGATGTCTTTTACAAAAAATATATAGGGGAGGATAAGAGACGAAGTAGACATATACTATTTACATAAACCAACTTATTAATAACAAATAAATAAAGTCTACTTAGCTCATTATTGAAACACTCTTCCCATAACAGTGGCACACTCCTCTTGAGTAATACAGTTAGAACACAAAAGCACAAGTATTAGTTACACATTGTGGAGACTTTGTTCAAAATACACTGGTCAGCTCAAGGACTCAAGAGAGAGTGGCAATTGTAAACAGTTAACAGGGACTTAAATCAAGTACTAAAGGGGACTAACTCTTATTGAAAAAAAAAGTAGCTACCCTTATTGTCCCTCTTGTCACAGAGAGAAAGTATGAACCCCCCCCCCCCATATTTCAACATAAACAGTTGATTTCTAAATTCTCAAAGCACACCGAGTCTCTACATTAAACAATAACGCTCAATTTTAGGTACCTGACCAGACCTCGTAAATAGACTGACCTTCAAAAAGAACAAAATTTCTCCAATACCAGGTCGAACCATAAATATCACTTCTGTCAGCTAACAAGAATAACATTTGAAAATAGTTTTGTGTGTGTGTGTGTGTGTTTTTAAAGACAATACCTCCTTTATATAACTCATAGTGTGTGTGTGTGTTTAAAGACAATACCTCCTTTATATAACTCATAGTGTGTGTGTGTGTGTTTAAAGACAATACCTCCTTTATATAACTCATAGTGTGTGTGTGTGTTTAAAGACAATACCTCCTTTATATAACTCATAGTGTGTGTGTGTGTTTAAAGACAATACCTCCTTTATATAACTCATAGTGTGTGTGTGTGTTTAAAGACAATACCTCCTTTATATAACTCATAGTGTGTGTGTGTGTTTAAAGACAATACCTCCTTTATATAACTCATAGTGTGTGTGTGTGTTTAAAGACAATACCTCCTTTATATAACTCATAGTGTGTGTGTGTGTTTAAAGACAATACCTCCTTTATATAACTCATAGTGTGTGTGTGTGTTTAAAGACAATACCTCCTTTATATAACTCATAGTGTGTGTGTGTGTTTAAAGACAATACCTCCTTTATATAACTCATAGTGTGTGTGTGTGTTTAAAGACAATACCTCCTTTATATAACTCATAGTGTGTGTGTGTGTTTAAAGACAATACCTCCTTTATATAACTCATAGTGTGTGTGTGTGTTTAAAGACAATACCTCCTTTATATAACTCATAGTGTGTGTGTGTGTTTAAAGACAATACCTCCTTTATATAACTCATTAATTAATGAATGTTCGATTAAAAACAATGGAACATTTATTTTACCCCGTCCTCCCCCCCCCCCCAACCCCGCCCTTCTCCATGAGAAAGTCTCCTTTTTAAGCGAATGCATAGATCTTAGAGAGCAAATGGACATGGATTGGTCACACCCTTAGAAAAGATACCAGCAACAGAGCTAGGCAGGCCCTTAGAGTGGAACCTCCCAGGGAACAAGACGCAGAGGAAGACCAAAAAAGAACATGGCGACGCAGTGTACTTGAAGAAGCAGAGAAGACCGGGAAGAGCTGGGAAACCATCAAAAAACTAGCAAGAGACCGTGGAGAGTGACGTGTTTTTGTCGAGGCCCTATGTTCCATGAGGAACTCAAAGGAGTGATGATGATGATGATAGATCTTGTACACTTGATATGTATAAATATTCCAACGCTAAGCATTTATTTCTAGACTTACAAGACGAGGCGCAAAATTTTCCCGAACATTCATTTATTAAAAAATCTTCAATCAATAAACCCTAACACTCGGAGATTCCCGAAAGCGATAGTCCTTTCAAGAACGCGATAGTCCTTTCAAGAACGCTATAGTCCTTTCAAGAACGCGATAGTCCTTTCAAGAACGCGATAGTCCTTTCAAGAACGCGATAGTCCTTAAAAAACCGATGTTGGATCTTAAATTAGAATCCTAGATCTAATTTTCTATCCAAATTTAAATTTATTTCATTTTTTTACTTGAAAATGATAAGTCACAAACTATTGTTTTCCCCGTGTATACATTAACTGTTAAATTTCTAGAAAAATTGTTAAAGACGTTTTTGAGATCAGCGTCCATGAAGTTCTAACTTGAATAGAGGTATTGTAAACAAAAGAAGAAAAAAAACTCCCTTTATATGTGCTTATAAACCATAGATACCAAAATTAACAATAAATATTCCAATCTGACCACACTTATCTTTCTTCCTAAAAATACCAAAACCCCCATATCCAAATCAAACTACTTATATTTGAATCCCACCACAAATGTCCCAATCTAGCCACTTAGAAATGCCAACACTTGTCCTCCAGCGCTAATCGGTACGTGGTTTGACAAGCTGTCTCCACAGAGATCGTACATAAGCTAGATAGACTGCTCTTGTCAACTGGTGCCCATACAAATAGCTTCAATTAATTAGAAATACACCACTCTAATTACAATATCTTAATATTACTATAAAACGACAGATATTCCATCTAACAACAAATATCCCATCAAACAACTAATATCCCATCAAAACACAAATATCCCATCAAACAACTAATATCCCATCAAAACACAAATATCCCATCAAACAACTAATATCCCATCAAAACACAAATATCCCATCAAACCACAAATATCCCATCAAAACACAAATATCCTATCAAAGACAAATATCCTATCAACCCACAAATATCCCATCAAAACACAAATATCCTATCAAAACACAAATATGCCATCAAACCACAAATATCCCATCAAAACACAAATATCCTATCAAAGACAAATATCCTATCAACCCACAAATATCCCATCAAGCCACAAATATCCCATCAAACCACAAATATCCCATCCAACCACAAATATCCCATCCAACCACAAATATCCCATCAAACCACAAATATCCCGTCCAACCACAAATATCCCATCAAACCACAAATATCCCATCCAACCACAAATATCCCATCAAACCATTAATATCCCATCAAACCACAAATATCCCATCAAACCACAAATATCCCATCAAATCACAAATATCCTATCAAAGACAAATATCCTATCAACCCACAAATATCCCATCAAACCACAAATATCCCATCAAACCACAAATATCCCATCAAACCACAAATATCCCATCAAACCACAAATATCCCATCAAACCACAAATATCCTATCAACCCACAAATATCCCATCCAACCACATCTATCCCATCAAACTGCGAAAAAATCCCACTGCACACCGCGCCACAAATACCCGTAATCTGACCACCATTCCGTTATCAAACCTCAAATATCCTCATCTAAATCTGACCACACTGCGTCCCTGTCGTGTAAAATAAAACCCTCCAAAAAGTTGCAGCTACATCTGTCTCCATAGGAGACATTTGACGACCCATTCCCGTGCCACAGCCTCCACGTTTATTCGTCTGCCCCTTACTCCACACGACCACCCGCCCCCCTCCCTATCCTACTCCTATCCTCTCTTCACCAGCCCGAGGTCTTCCATATCCCGTCGAATCTTAATTCCTACTGTTTGATGCGCCTAGCATTGTGCAAGCAAATTAGATCATTTAAACAGGGGGAGGAAAAGAGGTAGGGGGGCCACATAAGGAGGGAGGAAGGAGGATTCAGTTTGTGAAAGAGGGATACTAGATGATAGAGTTAACAGTCAATACACACTCTTTAAAAAAAACAACGTATTAAGTGGGTTGAGGCTTAGAAAATAACCCAGACAGAGGGACTTTTAAAGTCAAATCTCTGACGCTAACAAGCTGAAAAATGGTCCCAGGACGTGACGAGAATGGGGGGTGTTTGAAACTCGTTCCTTGGGTAAGGGTGGAAGGCACGCGGGGCGCGTTTAATGTACTCGCCTTTCTTTTCGTCATGTCTGGTCGGTATAAAGAACAGAATGTGACAATATTGGGGGGGGGGGGGGGAAATGGGCGTGGGGAGTTGATTTCTTGTATTTGTGAGCATGCTAACTTAAACCTATAAAAACCAAAGAGAAGAAATGAACTTGAATGATCTGGCTGGAGAAAACTGACATTCAAAAGATCGGAGATATATGAAAAGATTAAGCACACGTCCTCTCTGAGCGTCAATTTAAAACTGAACTCCGCCCCCGAGTTTTATGTGGACACGCCCACTTCCGATTGATGAAAATCAATGTAATTAGACCTGCAGATTAAAAAATTGGGCTTAACTTCTATGGTATCTATATGCAAACACCAAGAAAACAGACGAAGGCACCCTTAACATTTTCTGTCCTCTAAATGTATTTTGTTACAATACTTCTATTCAAGTAAGAACTTCATGGAACCTGGAACCAGCCTGCAATCAGCCAGGAACCAGCAAGGACGCTGATCTTAAAAACGGCTCTAACAAGTTTTCTAGAAATTAAACTGTTGACGTATATCGCTAAGAGCAGAATTACTAGCTCGTTGGCCACATGGACAAAACTCTAGTTTGACCGTTGTAATTTTTCAAAGTAAAAAAAAATAAATAAATCTAAATTTGGCTTGAGTACTAGACTTAGAGTAACTTAGACCGGTTTGGAAATGCTATCACGTTTGGGAATTTCCGAATGTAAGACATTATTGATTCAAGAATATACAAAGTTGATGTTTGGGAAAAGTGTGTGTAGCGTCTTCTTAGTCTAGATTTAAAGGCCTATCGTTGGAATTATTCAATAATAATAATAGTAATAAAATATAGCGTAGTCAATCGTAATTTACAGATATTATGCGATAAGTACATTGAAAGTGATCGTAAGTTTATTGAAAGATTATCTAAGCTTTATTTTTATTTTGTACGCGATTCTAATCCATATTACAGTCCATTGGTCTGCCTAAGACAATAATAGCCTACTGCTCACAGGATTGTCGAGGATCTGGACAAATGATGGTGTCAGCAATTCCTGGACATCGAAAATACTTCACAAGTTTGATGACGTAGTGTGGCATTGTTAGTTGGTCAACTACAGGCAACATATTGGCAGTGTCTGGGGCAGATAACAAGGTGACTTTATGGAAAGATAATCTTGAATCTCAGTGGGTGTGTATCAGTGACATACACAAAGGTCATGGGACCCGGACCATCGGAGAAAGACCATCGTCAGGATGATAGTGGACCATATATATTTTAATATCAAATATTTCAATGACAATTTTTGTTGTTGTTTTTATTCAATTATTTTACTCTTTCATAATATTAGGAATTTTTGGAATTTAAATATCAGTTTAAACGATAAAAATAGTGTTCAAACTACAATAAAATATCTGTCTTTTAATATCCTCTTTTTTTCCAGCCAATATTTAGTGTTGATAATTGGCTTATATAAAAATAGATGTTTATGATTATTTTTTTTTTTTAATTTGACTTTCTTTTTCTTTTTTTTTTTTTGTTTTTGTCATTTGAGTTTTTTAGTCTTGTCTTTCTAGTTATTAAAGTGAACAGAATGAGTTAATTAGACAATAAAAGAAAAGAAATAAGTATTTTCTAGTGTAAAGTATACATGTAAAAATATTTTTTAATTTGTTCTGAAATAAAATCTGTGTAATATGTTTAGATGTTTCCTAGTCTCAGTGCTGCTAAACACATGAATTTTATGTCCATTTTATGTCAGTGTTTAGATGTTTACTACAATGATGTTCGATGAACGCAAGATGGCAACACTGAGAAAAGGTTAAATAAAAAAACCCCTACTTTTTTAGGTTAAAAAAAACAAAACCTAGATCTAGACTAGATCTTTAGAGTTCTAAATCAGAAGTATAGGTCTAGTGTTAAATCTAGATATCTATATATTGAAGATACATAGGCGTTACCCGCTGGCAGAATCAGAAACATCGTATGTTCAACAACTGCCGGTGTCACGCGTTCGATACCTCGGTCTGACCCAAATATTTTTATTTATTTATTATATTTTAAGTTTAATAATAAAGGTATAATGAAGGTATAATGAAGGTATAGTATGTTTTGGGAATGTACTTTTAAATGTTTTTCGTGTCCGATGTTTATTTCGCAACAAGTTGGGTTTTTTTTTAGCTTGCAAACATTTTTTAATTACCCGAACGGAATCTAAAGTATTTTTGTTTTAATTGAGAATTTTCATTTTTAATAATTAAGCTCCCACTAAATATGAGAAAATAGAAGGAGGAAAAAAGAGAAGTGATAGGAAGAAATGTAGCGGCGATGTCATGAAACTCAAAGAAAAACGTGAATAAAAAACTGATAAGACGCAGATTGTTTGTAAAATGTTTTACATGTTTCGGATGTTCCTTCAGAGTTGAAGATAGTTTACTTCCTAGTCCAAACCTCCCGCAGGACGACGGGGGGTGGGAGCGGGCAGAATTTGAACCCTCGACCATCGATAAATCCGAACGACAGTCCAGCGCTCAAACCGCACGACCAGGCAGCCATCCTAGAAATTGCGAGAAACTTTGAAATAGGAAACATACAAAACGTCAAGGACGTTGTATTGAAAGATTATCTTGCCAACTAAATACTAAAAAGTACTTTGTCAGCGGCGTAGCTAGGGGGGAAGGCGGGGGCGGGGGGGGGGATTTGAAAATCCCCCGGCCCCCACTTAATGTGGGGGGGGGGGGTGAAATGAGCGTTTTTTTTCTTTACATTAAAAATTAAATACTACGCAAAATGCAGGCGCCCATGTTGTCTGTACTGCAAGATAAAGATCTTAGAAGTTTGATTCTTAAGTGCTGAAAAGGGAAAAAAAAATAGTTTGTTAAAATACCTTGCTTTATCAATACATCTGTATTATTAATTAGACCAGATACACTAAAAGGCTTGTTTTTTTATGGATTAGCTTCCATGTATGAAAATATGTAATCTTATCTTACCTTATATAATAATGACGAAGATGATTACGTCCTACGCGTCATGCATTTAGTCATGCATATTAACAAATGATCTAAATTCTGCGAATTCACTGGTTTTCCTGGCTGCCTCAGGCAACCCATTCCATGCTCTAATAGCACTAGGGAAGAAGGACTATTTGTACAAATTTGTCCTAGCATATGGAACGAGGAATGTGCCTTTATCTTTGTGTCTTGATCAATATTGATCAAAAGTTGAAGCCGAGTCAATGAAATATTAAAATTTAGGACGTAAGTTGATAAACGTGGACAACGAAATCATTTAAAAAGGTTAAGCAGATCCGACACCTTCGACACGTCACCCGAGGTCACGGTTGGTCTCATCCAGTCTTAATTCCATTCCCACCATTTTCCCGACGTCATTACAGTTGTCGCACTCAATATAAGACACTGGGGGGGGGGGGGGTTAAATAAAAGTGTCGGGATAAGAACTTGTTTGGGAGGAGAAAAAGGAGGAAAGGAGGGAGAGAGAGGGGGGGGGATGAAAGCCTGAGAAAGAACGAATGGGTGTGAGGGTGAGGTGTATAAAGGAGTGTGAGAGAGGGGAGGAGGCTAGTAAAGAGAGTATTAAAAGAGAAAGAGGAAAGACAGAAAAAAGGAAGGCATTAAGAGGAAGAAAAAAGAGAGAGGAAGAGATCAGGAAAAAGGGAGAGATACAGAGACAGAAGGAGAGATGAAGAGAAAGGGAAAGATACAGAGACAGAAGGAGAGATGAAGAGAAAGGGAGAGATAAAGAGAAAGGGAGAGATAAAGAGAAAGGGAGAGATAAAGAGAAAGGGAGAGATAAAAAGAAAGAAGGAGAGATAAAGAGAAAGAGAGAAAGGGATATTAAGAAAGGGACACAGAGAAAGATCAAGAGTGAGGAAGGAAGTGTAAGAAAAAGAGAGAGAGAGAGAAGAAGAAGAGTGAGACAGAGAGGTATTAAAGATGTAAATCAAGACTAAATAGACTTTATAATAACCACACAAAAATATACTGGAGAGATGCATCACAATGGGGAAAAAAGGGGGAGGAGCCTCCAGTGAGTGTCCAGTTTGGAAGATGTGCGGCTCTGGAGGACGAATGACAAGGAGCAGATGTCATCTCGTAAATATACCCCCCTCTTTCCTCCCTGCTTCCTTTTTCTGTAGTTCTTTTAAAAACTCCACTTCTTTAAACCGAAACTAAAAAAAGAAAAGACCACCTCAGCTGTTATCTGATATGAGATTTTGGTGCTGGTGATGTGTGCGCGTGTGTGTGTGTGTTCGGAGCCGGGGAGGTATCGCCACTCCATCTGAGCCATCTCTGATACCAAGAACAACGAAAGCCTCTCAGCTAGCCATTGGGCATTTCCGGGAGTGATTTAGATTTAAGCCGATGCTCCGAACGCTGACAAACAAATTGGGGTGGCGTCGATATCTCCTAGTCCACACTGTCAAGAAAGAGAAAAAAAAAAGAGCAAGCAGAAAAGTCTTGCTAGATCTTTTATTCTCCCCCCGTAGGAATTCTAGAAAACACAGTGTATTTGAACTAACACAAAAACGGGAAATTTGGTAATACTGACAAATGGGAAGCAATTACCCAATTGACACTAAAATTTTAGGATGTTGAACGCCTTGTTTTGAATAGAAGGTTCTTAATGTCTTCAAATCAGTTCGTATACTTCCTTATTTTGTATTCATTTTGTACGTGTACGGTGTCCAAATTTAGGTTTATTTTCACAGGTAAATCTAGTTTTTTTTTTTTTTTTAAGTATGCCATGAAATGAGTACTAATTATTTTCAAGCTTGACAGAGCAGACCTCATCTATCACCGGTTCCCAAATGTTAAAGATGAATGAGTCTTTAAGTCTATGACTACTTTGAGGGCTGCAGTATTTCACGTGTCCACGCAGCCACAGCTGTGACCTACATATTTTGCCACATCCAGCGCAGACCTAAGAGGTCGTGTACACATGCTGCACTACACTGATTATATAATTCCTTTCCTTTATATCGTAATTATGTGCTACGCGTATCCATGTGTTCATCTAGTCGTGCGTGTCAATTGGAGACGTAAACTCTGCTAAGTCATATGTTGTCTTGGCTGATTCAGGCAACCCACTCCATGCTAAGTCATATGTTGTCTTGGCTGATTCAGGCAATCCACTCCATGCTAAGTCATATGTTGTCTTGGCTGATTCAGGCAACCCACTCCATGCTAAGTCATATGTTGTCTTGGCTGATTCAGGCAACCCACTCCCTGGTAAGTCATTGGTTATCTTGGCTGATTCAGGCAACCCACTCCATGCTAAGTCATATGTTGTCTTGGCTGATTCAGGCAACCCACTCCATGCTAAGTCATATGTTGTCTTGGCTGATTCAGGCAACCCACTCCATGCTAAGTCATATGTTGTCTTGGCTGATTCAGGCAACCCACTCCATGCTAAGCCATTGGTTATCTTGGTTGATTCAGGCAATCCATTCCATGCTAAGTCATTGGTTATCTTGGCTGATTCAGGCAATCCATTCCATGCAAAGTCTTTGGTTATCTTGGCTGATTCAGGCAATCCATTCCTTGCTAAGTCTTTGGTTATCTTGGCTGATTCAGGCAATCCATTCCATGCTAAGCCATTGGTTATCTTGGCTGATTCAGGCAATCCATTCCATGCTAAGTCATTGGTTATCTTGGCTGATTCAGGCAATCCATTCCATGCTAAGTCATATGTTGTCTTGGCTGATTCAGGCAATCCATTCCATGCTAACTCATTGGTTATCTTGGCTGATTCCGGCAATCCATTCCATGCTAAGTCTTTGGTTATCTTGGCTGATTCAAGCAATCCATTCCTTGCTAAGTCTTTGGTTATCTTGGCTGATTCAGGCAATCCATTCCTTGCTAAGTCTTTGGTTATCTTGGCTGATTCAGGCAATCCATTCCATGCTAAGCCATTGGTTATTTTGGCTGATTCAGGCAATCCATTCCATGCTAAGTCATTGGTTATCTTGGCTGATTCAGGCAATCCATTCCATGCTAAGTCATTGGTCATCTTGGCTGATTCAGGCAATCCATTCCATGCTAAGTCATTGGTTATCTTGGCTGATTCAGGCAATCCATTCCATGCAAAGTCATTGATTATCTTGGCTGATTCTGGCCATCCATTCCATGCTAAGTCATTGGTTATCTTGGCTGATTCAGGCAATCCATTCCATGCTAAGTCATTGGTTATCTTGGCTGATTCAGGCAATCCATTCCATGCTAAGTCATTGGTTATCTTGGCTGATTCAGGCAATCCATTCCATGCAAAGTCATTGATTATCTTGGCTGATTCTGGCCATCCATTCCATGCTAAGTCTTTGGTTATCTTGGCTGATTCTGGCCATCCATTCCTTGCAGTAATGGCACTTGAGTTGAAGCGGTAGTTCTATGAGCCGGGTCGAGCATTTAGAAACAGAAATGTGCCTTTATATTTGTGTCATTTTAAAGTATTTCATTTGTCTGTGTTTTATATATATGTTATTGTTTAGTGTTTTATGAATCTTCTCCATAAAGAAGTGATTTTACTAACGGTTCTACTGTTGTCAAGTTTGAATATATTCATTTGTGATAAGTATCGGTGTCTTTGGTTGGTATCTGGATTTGTATCTAGTCTCCTTAATTCTAGTTAATTCTAGTCATAAACAATCTTTAGGTCTAGGGGTCTAGTCTGAATTGTGATTCCTTAAATTGGGAAAAACAAATATTGGCCCAAAGTGTAGGTTGATCTTTGTGTATATGTGTGTGTGTGAGCTTGTGTTGTTGTGACATGGTCAGAAAATGTGAAGATGTGTCAAATTACAAAAATAATATCTTCCCAAGGGATCTCCCTTAGTGTATCTCTGTTAGTCTTGTGCAAGACATGAATGGAAAATACTTTTTAAAAAAACATAGCTTATATAAGGGAGAGAACTGTACATTTACAGTCATTTATCTCAATACTGTAAGATTTATTTCCTTTTACTACATCAAACAAAATTAATTAAATATCTCTAATGATTAATTAATTGTCTTTTTTTTTTTTTTTTTGACTGATTCGTGTTTTGTTATGGACACTAAATAGCTGGGCAATGTTTCAGCTGGATCCGAGAACGAGAAGTGGGAGATATAAAGTGTGCACAATTTGTACCGAGATGTGTACCAGACAGACGGAGAGAGTTGATATAAGCTTTGCGAATACGTTATTAAGCTATTCTTGTGCATCGCTTGCCGGAGGTAGATTCGTCCGGTGTCTACTTCTATTGTCACTGAGGCTCTTCTTCAGGTGGAAGCTTTACTCTGTTTCGTTTGTAATTAGGCACTTCTCACTGCGTGATTCATTATGTGCATCACATTGGGAGGGGGGGGGGCTTCCAGTGGGTCCAGTTTGGAAGATGTCCGGCGCTGGAGGACGGATGACAAGCGGTAGATGTCATCTTATCATCTCCAACTTCATATACTCAAGTGGACGCCAAAGGGCTTATGTTTATGTGGTTTAGAGGAAGTCACGTGTCCGGCCAAACTAAATGTCTCATGCTCCTTCAAACACGAAAAACTAAAAGTTTCGAACTTTCAGACAATCGGCTCAGTAGCTGAACAAAGGTACTGACTTTGTGTTTGTTCATGCTATTGTTTTTTAAAATATTTTTAAAAATTGTATTATATGATTAATTCATTGATGCCAATGTTGTTGTTTTTTCTTTCCATAGAGAATTAAAGTTGTGTTTGGAAATTTCAACCACTATTACTTCTGGGATTACTTTACACGTTATGGACGTCAAAAGAATTAAAACAGTTCCTCTTCTCCAATATGGTCACGTGACGGTTATAAGGCCTATTAGCTTTTTGTTGAAGCCAGCTGTTATTTTAACCCTTTTTCTCTATAAATCTACAAACACTTCACTTCCCTGCATTCCGCAGAATAGCGGTTCTCTGGAGTACAATTGCAGCCTTCCATGTCCCTGCCTAAACTTGACAGAATGTGTACGTCCTCTTGTCTGTCCAAGTGGGTGCAGAGAAGGACTTTCCGGGGCGAAAGTGCCCGCGGGGTGTTCTGAGGTCAGACTGGAACGCGGGGAATCACGACCTCATCCGTTTCCGAGACGTTCTCTGGTCGACAGTGTGACGTACAGATTTTCCTCCATGGAGAGCTGCGTCATGGTGCCCGCAGAACAGGCGTGGAGGAAGCGCTGGGAGGTCACCACCAACGTCACGATCGCCGTCGAGCACATTGCGATCGTGTTGGGTGTGAATCCCTCTGTGGAGGAAGCCTTTTACGTGACATTCATTTCACTACTTCACGGAAACGCTTCTTCATTTCAAGTCCCCTTAGACTCTACCCTCGTCAACTCCTCGGTTACACTGAGCCAGAAGCTCAAGAGACTGACCATCGCCGACTTTCTTCTCATCGAGAGCGTTATCTCTAAGAACAATACAGTGTGCCTAAGCGACGAGGCGGCCGAGGTGACGGTGAAAGGCCAGCCTGTGTGCGCATACGGGACATGGGGTGCCATGTGCGACCAGACATGCAGATGCCCATGCGACGCGGTAGAGTGCCACCCGTCCAACGGAAATTGTTGGGAGAGGGGGTACGCCTGCAGCCATGGGCAGTATGGCCCGTCTTGTTCCGAAACCTGCTCAGCGATGTGTGGAGGGAGCCCGAGGGAGTGTCACCTGTCCACAGGCGTCTGCAAAAAATGCGAAGACGGTGTGAGCTACGGCGCACGGTGCGAGATCCGGATGACCCCGGAAGAGATAGAATCCAAGGATATTAGATGTAAGGAGCTCCAAGACAAGCAGTGGATGCAACAACCAGAGGTGAAACGGGAACCCGAAAGGTCAAAGATGGACAGTTATGTCAAGTCCGGAAACTCTGTCCCGCTCATCATCGCCTCAGTCATCGTGACAACGGCCTTCCTCGTCGCCTGTGTCGCTTACGTCATGCTGATTCGTCACTGCGCGAGCCAGAAGTTGAGGAAGTATCAGCTGGCTGTGGACGAGAGAGACCGAAAACTCAGCATGGTGTCCTATACGGAGCTTCGAAAAGAGTACGCGGTAAGTCTCCACACAAGGTAACTGTTTCTTCTGGGCAAGGCTTGCGCGGTTGTTAAGATGCGAAATAATTTGGTTTCCAAACCGAGTTCGACCGGTTAGTTTTTTTTTTTTTAAATTGGGTTTATAGTGTATTCAACTGTTGTAAGTATCGGAAATCGTTTGGGGAAAGGTTGGTCGTGAAGTTTGCCAGTTTACATGTCTACAGAAGCAAATCAGCATTTCATTATAAACCTAATTGACCGTTACAAGAAAACTTAGCAGCATTCTTGAAACGTCATTGGTCAAGCTCAGGCCTAAAATTAGGGTCGAGTTGAGAGCCATGTTGAGGCCCGAGGGACATGTTTAGGTCCAAGTTGAAGGGTCAAGTTGGGTGGGGTCAAGGTAAAGGTCAAGTAGAAGGTTGTATATTATTCCATTCTTTTTTCATTTTTTTCCTTTTATTTTGTAATATATTTTTTAGCTTCTACGTACTCCATGCACGAGAATCTACACTGTTAGTAACATTGACCTTTCAACTCTAATTTTTTCCCCCCTGCTTGTTTGCCTAACGACATTCACCAAACATCGTTCGACTTATAACGTCTTCCTAACGTCCTCTGTCTACCTTTAATTCATCTTCACCTATCTCTTAGTCCAACTTTTTTTTTTTTAACCTTTTGGGCATCACACATGATCTGTTTAACAATATCGAATTACGTTTAGAGAAGATGTAAATGTCCATAAAAATTGATTATTAATATTTCTGGGTTTTTCTGTTAGACAATACACTGACTATCGATCTCTCTCTTTCTCTCTCTCTAACTCTCTCTCATAATAAACCGTTCAGTATTAGCGCTACTGACATATCCATAGATCCATCCCAGTGGAGCCACAGCCCCTGGAGGGCTAGGTCTGCTTTAACTCTCTTAAGCTTTTCTTCTCCACGCCCGAACTTTAAGTTGCTCTAGATCTGTTAAGGAGAGACCACTCGTTCTAATAGGCCTTAATACCGACATGCGACGTCACAACCAATAGCTCCTTGTCACGTCGTACAGACCTGCTGTGACGTAGCAACGGGATATTGGTCTCCATTGCGAAGTTGGAGGTCAGTGTTCAGGCCTCTGACGATTGGTTTGGGTAGGTTGCTAATACAGATATGTCATTGAGCTGAACCATCCATAACTTGACCATCGAAACAGAATAACTTGATATCAACAACCTCACATCTTTGACATCAAGGTTTGAAATAAATATTTGCTTTTTCTTAAAAGATCTTTCAGCACTGCAAGAGCTTTTTGAGTACTTTTAAAGATTTCAAAATTTTGACCTTTTTAAACACCTTCGAATCACATGTTAAATCTTTTTTATTGATCTTGAAATTTCTTTAGATTAGCTTGAAAATCTCTTTTATATGACCAGTTACATAACACTTTATGATCACCCTAGGAAAACTTGATGACCTGTTTAAAAACACTTTATGGTCTGTTAAAGAACACTTTATGATCTGTCAAAAAATACTTTATAGCATGTTAAACTACACTTTAAGACTTGTTAAAGAACACTTTACGACCTGTTAAAGAACACTTAATGACCTATGTAAGAACAATTAATGACCTGTTAAAGAACACTTAATGACCTGTAAAAGAACACTTAATGACCTGTGTAAGAACACTAAATGACCTGTTAAAAACACTTAATGACCTGTGTAAGAACACTTAATAACCTGTTAAAGAAAACTTAATGAACTGTTAAAGAACACTTAATGACCTGTGTAAGAACACTTAATGACCTGTTAAAGAACACTTAATGACCTGTGTAAGAACACTTAATGACCTATTAAAGAACACTTAATGACCAGTTAAAGAACACTTTATGACCGTGTAAGAACACTTAATGACCTGTTAAAGAACACTTAATGACCTGTTAAAGAACACTTAATGACCTATGTAAGAACACTTAATGACCTGTGTAAGAACACTTAATGACCTGTTAAAGAACACTTAATGACCTGTGTAAGAACACTTAATGACCTGTTAAAGAACACTTAATGACCTGTGTAAGAACACTTAATGACCTGTTAAAGAACACTTAATGACCTGTGTAAGAACACTTAATGACCTGTTAAAGAACGCTCTATGGCCTGTGTAAGAACACTTAATGACCTGTTAAAGAACACTTAATGACCTGTTAAAGAACACTTAATGACCTGTTAAAGAACGCTCTATGGCCTGTTAAACATTCTTATGGTCATTAACGTGTTTAAAAGAACTGCGGACTTATAAGTACATTTTTTTCTTACATATGAAGATGCTGTGTAGATTTTGTTTGTTTGTATCTCAACAGGAACGCTTCATGGCCAGTTCTAGTCCCCGCGTGGACTCTCGCAATGCACGAGCTTCTCCAGAAAATCTTGCACAAAAGACATCCGTCATATTCGCGTGGTCCAGTCCCCTGCTCGCTGTCATTAAGGACGTCCCGGAGAACAAGGGCACCCAACCAGGGCTTGCCAGTATGCTTTAGAAGTGACTATTGTTCACCATCTGCTGAATTATGAATTTAGTTTTCAAAATGCGTCATTCGATTAAAATAGGGGTTATCAAATAGACACTGGCAGAACTTTGTCATGCAAAATGTCTGCTTTTAAATAATTTGTTTTGCTTAAGTGCTTCAGTTTGGAAGCGATGGGTTCGGGTTGAAATCTTATTGGAGATTAAAAAAAAAATGTACGTTCAAAATTCATTCGTCAACGTTGAAAACTTTCGAACGAAGAAGGAATTCATTGGGAATACATCTTTGTGGGGGGTCTCCAGAGAACTGACTAAATCGTTGGAAACAAGAGAAGACCTCACCACTTTCTTTACGCTGGACTGTCGTTCGGACATGGCGATGGTCCCGAGTTCATACCCTGCTCGCTGCCATCCCACGTCGTCCTGAGAGAGAGGGTTTGGACTAGGACGTAAATTATCTTCAGCTCTGAAGGGACATCCGAAACATTTTGCGAACAAGGTCTATTAAATCCTGTTAGGGAAAGTGTTTCTGTACTCTTGTGATGATGGACCGAACCCAAGAAATAGCTCGACCAGTTATGAATAGACCTGCATTAGGTCACATACTAAATAAATGAATTCCTTTATAACAGTGATACAAACATCTTCTAGGTTTTTATTAGATGCAGGTCATTGGAACTAGGTCATTAGATGTAGGTCACTGAAACTAGGTTGTAATAATTAGGTCATTAGACCTGGGTCATGGCCAAAAACTATGTCAGGATTTCATTTGTATAATTTTGTTTCTACTAAAGTTTGGTCCTGATGAAGAGAAATATAAATTGTCACATTTAATGTGTTCTACCATTCAACACAAAGTTTACATTTACATATTCAAATTACTTGTGTCTCTCACACGTGATATATGTCCATATGTTGTCTGGTATTTCAATATGTCTGGTATACAATTGGATATTGACACATATAGTGCTTAAGTATTGTTGGGCCATAACATTGTAATTACATTGTTTTTCTCTCATGCCTCATAATCTTATAGTTTTATCCGTTTTTTGTATCCATATTTTAAACCCATTAGTTTTGTATGGAATGTCTGTCCGTCCGTCCCGTTTAGATCTCGTAAACTAGAAAAGATAGTGAAAATCTGACACCATAATATTTTAGACCATTCAAAGTTATGATTCTACGGCAACATTTTTCTTTTCTGAAAGCGAAAAATCTAATTTTTAAAATCACTTAGGCAAATGGATTTAGATTTTTTGTCTAAAAATTTTTTTTATTACATTTGTATTGCTAAGTTATGTAAGTTCTGTCACATTAATTACTACATTTACACACACAAAAAAAGTTTTGTTTTTTTTTAAAGAGAAAAAATCTATTTAGTATACATATAAGCTGGATATAATTTAAAACAACAATTAATAAGTAGTTTTTCATATTATCATGTGAAATGCAGTGATAATGGAAAATGTATCAGATAGGCCAGGTTCACATCTGACTTCACATTCACTTTCACCCATCCTTTGGTCTGCTGGACCGCTGGGGCACCACACAAGATCTGTCAACCTTCTTTCTTCATTCTTCTCTGTTAGAATTTCATTCTGATGTTCTTTCTGAAAATATTGAAACCTGCCTTTTTAGCTGCATGGGTGGACCACGTCGGGGGCCGATTTTGAGTTTGTGTTTCCACACAAACTGTGTTTGTAGCCTTGTGTTATTTTTAGATCTCAACGAAGTGGTCGTCTCCTTTCCATTAGGACTAAAACAGAAAGATTTAAAAACTCCTTTATCCCACTTTCGGTCAGAGTGTTACTAGATTATCTGTCGTCATCGAGAAGTACATGGAAGTCAAATTCATAAAGCGCTGGCTATGAATGTGTATGTAATTCGTGTGTGAATGTTTGAATTTTTCATCTATATTGTTATTGTACAGTAGTTACGCTGAGATTGTCAATTGTAGTCAAACTGTATTTCCATTTCATTGGATCAATAAAATTATCTTATCTATCTTATCTTATAATTACAGAAGTTTATAATTCTCAAATTCTTTTAGAATAGTTTTTTTTATATTATCATTATTATTTCTACAAGATGGGGTCTAGATGGGGACCTAGAAGAGGGTCTAGATGGGGTCTAGATGGGGTTTATAGATGTGGTTATAGATGGGGGTCTAGATGGGGTTATAGATGGGGGCCTAGATCGAGGCCGTTAGAGGCATAAACATGGAAATGTTGAATGTTTCAAGTTTTTTAGGCTTTGATGAGCCTAGATGTGTGTGGGGGTGTGGGGTGTGGCCTAAATCGTGACCGTCAGAGGAAATCCTGGAAATGCCGAACGTTGGATCCATATGTTCCAGAACGCAGCCTCTTTTTGTTTCTGTCGGTAATTGCTGCCAAACAACGAAAAAAAACTTTAAAATATGTTGGCAGCTATGTCTGTAATTCTGTCACGAGAACAAAAAAAATCGTATTTCTCTATTATATGGACCTGTAAGGATACAACATTTAGACTATGTGTACAATAATAATAATATTTATAATTTTATGTATTTATTTATTTTTAATTATCACGACTGAAAACTATGGAATGCATTTCCTGAAATTCAATGTTATTGTCAAATGCCGAAAATGTGGAAAGTCGAAGAACCAATCGAACACTTAAGGGCAAGCTTCCCGGGTACGCTGTTCTGCCTCATCGTGGCACCTGGGTGGAAACGGCTACTTGAGGGGGTAGCTAGGCTAAATGAATGGCGAAACATAACTCCCGTGGGGATGCCCACGGGTAGACGAGAGTCAACCTCTTGCACGGGCGGGGTTGTAAAAAAGTCCCCACGAACATGTCCCACATCCATGCGCTGTTCCTCAAAAGGACCGTTACATCAATGGCGGTTCCCACACAGCTAGCTTGGTACAACGAAGGAAAATGACGGTGGCTCCCGGTGCCCTCGGCCTTCGGCCATGTGCAGCCAAGCATGCGTCGGGGCCAAAGGCATTGGAAACAGCAATGTTTTACATAGGCATTGATTCGGGTCCCTCTCAAACAGAACTGTGTTCCCACAGGTTTGTTTTTTTTTACTGTTCGGCTGGACGTCCAAACAGGTTTTTTTTCAAACTTAGAGCTCGAAGAGCCTTCGGCTCAGCTTTTAGACATCAACAAGGGCAAGCTTTGACAGAATCTGCCTGCCTTGGATGCCATAACCAAGCTGCGAAACTAATCTATCAGCACATGGCCTTGAGGCATGATCCGATTGAGATGATTGATAAAAATACGCCCCCCCCCCTCTTTGCTACAAATAGTCATCACTGGAGATGATCGAGTCAAGCGATTACTTACTTTACTGGGACAGACGGGAGGCTCGGTGACTGAGTGGCTTCCGAACCGATGATCCTGGGTTTGAATCCTTGTGAGGATTAGGATGTGTAATTTCGGGATCTTTAGGGCGCCTCTGAGTCCACCCAGCTCAAACGGGTACCTGACATTAGTTGGGAAAATATAAATTCAGTTTGTCGTTGTGCTGGCCAGATGACGCCCTGTTGACCTTTGGGCCACAAAAACAATGACCTTTACATCGTCAAAGTATAGATTGTAAGATATGAAAGAGGAACTTTAGTTGTTGTTTTTTTTAAACATTGGAAATAGTATTGGTCCAAACCTCTGATTGAATAGTGAGATTTCAGCCTGTGGTATTTCAAGACATAAGTTCGATCTAGGCCATGTCAGTATATTGAGCGAGTATATTAACATATACAACACAATATTCAAATGTATTTAGAGATTTTCACGATAAACTAAACCAGGGGTTCTCAACCTGTGGATCGCGACCCCCCCTTGGGGTCTAAGACCATCGAAAATATGGATTGTTTTTGTCTATTCTTCTTTTGCTGTGTGTGTGGGGAAGGGGGGCGGTCGTGGCCGAGCGGGGGATTCTAAAAGGGGGTCGCCGAGCTTAAAAGGTTGAGAACCGCTGAACTAAACAATCTCAAAGACGCTAAAATTGAACTTTAAAGGTTTCGACTAAGTAAAAAAAAAATGAGCTAGAAAAGTAAGAGTTTCGAAAGTTTCATTGTGCAGAGCTCAAAATGAGGACAAAAAAAAAATAGTATTGTTTTCTACGATTGAAGTTTTGAGATTTTAAATTATTACATTTTTAGCGGCCTCCGAAAGAGGAATAGACAATTAGTTTTGTGTAGTCCGTCCGTCCATCTGTCCG